>NC_135320.1:75647656-76272656 GCF_048772815.1 Callospermophilus lateralis | reverse complement strand
TGGGGGCAGTTTGCTGTGGAAACTGACCCTATGATTAGAGTGTTGAAACTTTCTAAACTTTCAGTCCTATCCACCCTCACCTCTGGGAAGGGAAGAGGAGCTCATGGTGGAGTTGTTCACCGGTGGCCAGTGATTTGCTCAGTCATACCTATATAATGAAATCTCTGTAAAATCTCAAAAGGATAGGGTTTGGAAAACTTCAAGGTTACTGAATACCTGTGGAAGGTGCTAGGAGTATGTTGTATGCCACAGAGGACATGGAAATGTCACTCTCCTTCTCCCCAAACCTAGCTCTGTGCATCTCTTCCATCTGGCTGTTCTGAGTTGTTTTCTTTTATAATGAACAGATAATTGAAAGTAGAGTATTTTCCTGAGTTCTGTGAACTGCTCTAGCAAATGATCAAGTCCTCTAAGGGGATTGTAGGGACTTCTGATTTATAGCCAAGTCACACAGAAGTTATGGATATCTGGAAATTTATTACTTTCCATTGGTGTCTGAAGTTGGGGTCAGGGGGTAAAGGGGGGAAGTCTCATGGGGCTGAGCCCCTAACCTGTGAGATCTGATACTTTTTCTAGGTAGAGAGTGTCAGAATAGAGTTAAATTGTAGACACACAGCTAGTGTTGGAGAATTGGTTATTGTGGGGAAGATAACACTCCCACATCTGGTATCATAAAAGATGTATTAAGAGTGGCGCATGCTTGTAATTCCAGTGGCTCCAGAGGCTAAGACAGGAGGATCTCAAGTTCAAAGCCAGCCTCAGTAATTTAGCAAGGCCCCTGAGCAACTTAATGAGACCCTGTCTCTAAATAAAATATAGAAAGGAATGGGGATGTGACTCAGTGGTTTAGCATCCCTGGGTTCAGTGGGGGGGCGGGGTGATGTATTCACAGTGTTGTGGATGTGAGAGTATACTAGGAGACAACAATTGTGTTTGTCCTATCTTACTCCTGTCATTCAAAAGCAGCCACAGACAACATATAAACAAACAGATGTGGCTATGTTCCAATAAAACTATGGACCTGAAATGTGAATTTTTTTTTGTCATTTTCATATGTCACAAAATATTCTTTTGATTTTTTTTTTCAATTATTTAAAATGAAAAGTCATTCTCAGCTGGGGGGCAAATAAAAATAGGAAGTGGGCTGCAGGCAGGAGTTTGCAAATCCTTTAATGGTTCTTTTTTGTGGTGCTGAAGGAACTTAGCCGGTTGTCCCACAGAATGTCCTATATTTTAGATTGTTTAGCTTGTTCTTTAATTCCCTGTGTTTCCTGTAAACTTGAAGTTTTATCTACAGGTTAACGAAATCTGAAACAATTTTAAATGCCCTACCTGCTGAGTGATTTAACATGATTTACTGAGCCCAAATAGTGAGGCTTTAGTTTGGAGGTATAGTTTCCTCTTAATTACCATCAGGGAATTGTCCAGTCTGTTTTCTTTTGAAAAATAAAACTAATTAATTCTTGACGTCACTTTTAGCAAAGCCAGCTATTTTTGTTTGTTTTTAAAGACAAGTGTCTGTTAGATAACTGGTGTAGCCTCTCCTGGCTAACCCCTTTCACTTGCTTCTTTCCACCAGCTGGAAAGTACTCTCAAGTACTCTCAAGTACTGTATTGTTTTACACCCTGAAGGCTTTGCTGTCTCGTAGTCATCCTTTTAGATTCAGTTCAGTGATTACTTCTTTCTGGAAACTTCTTCTGAGCCAGCCATCAGACTAGGTTGGATGTTCCTCTTCTGTGCCCCATGGCACCAGTGTTATTTCTTTAAAAAAAAAAAAAATTTTTTTTTTTTGTACTGGGAATTGAGTCAAGGGCCTCACACAGGCTGTGCAAGTGTTCTCCCACAGAGCTATATCCTCAATCCTTTTTCTTTTGAGATCGGATCTCACTAAATTGTTGAGGCTGGCCTTGAATTTGTGATCCTCTTGCTTCATCCTCCTAAGTAGCTGGGATTATAGGCATGTGCCACCATGGATGGCTTCATTGTTCATTTCTAATATTTCAAAATTGCCTATTAATGGATCTGCCTTACCAATTCTGCAGTGAGTTTTTTAAGAACAGGGATACATTTTATTCATCTTTGTATCCCATGGATCTAGCAGAGTACTAATAAGTGGCTAGCAGCTGGATACTGTTTGAATGAATGAGTTTGTGAATACAAATTCAATAATAGGAGTTTTATTTTTTAAAGATTCAAATAAAGACTTTTATTGATTAATGGATTACCTTTTTTGGCTCTCTGCAGATATTGGTGTCAACTTGACAGATCCTATGTTCCGAGGAATTTATAGGGGGGTTCAGAAGCATCAAGGTAAGTTTTTTTTTTAAGATAAAGAGTTCTTCTGTGAAGACAAATTTTCTGCCTTAAGCTGATCTTGAAAAGCATAACCAAGTTAAATTAAAATAAAAATATTAAAGAGGTTATAGTAATTAAATAATTATATCAGAATGGATTTTATTGTCATGTATAGCTAAAAAGAACCAATTTTTTAAAAAGTAATATATAGAATTTGATGGTTAAAAAAACCCCAAAGAAGTCATATGCAACTTGGGTAAAACTATCAATGAATCACACACAAGCTATATTGGTAAAACATGATCCTGAACACTTACTTATAAGGTACCCATTAAAACTGTGTTAATCCAGCCCTTCTTATCTATAGAAGTTGTTTTTTTTTTTTTTTTTTTAACGAGAGAGTGAGAGAGGGGAGAGAGAGAGAGAATTTTAATATTTTTTTTTTAGTTATTGGCGGATACATCTTTGTTTGTATGTGGTGCTGAGGATCGAACCCGGGCCGCACGCAAGCCAGGCGAGTGCGCTACCGCTTGAGCCACATCCCCAGCCCTTATCTATAGAAGTTTAGTTTTGAGTATGGTACTTCAAGTAATCTCATGCACAAAAAACAAGTAATAGTTGGTATTTAGTCTTTTTGTGGGAGAGAGTGGTTCTGGAGATTGAACTCAGAGGCACTTTACCACCTAGCCTTTTTTTTTTTTTTTTTTTTTCAATTTTGAGTTTGGGCCTCACTAAGTTCCTAGGCTGACCTTAAATTCACACTCCTCCTGCCTCAGCCTCCTGAGTCTCTGGAATTCCAGGTGTGCAAGCCCAGTAGATAGTAAGCCATTAAGCAAATGAACATTAGGACACAGAATCCAAAAATCAGTTACTATAGAACATCAGTGTATCTAGTTTTTCAAAAACATTTTCAGTGAGTGACAAGTAGGAGCGTGATTGAGAAGGAGATATAATGCTATCTGGTTTCCTATTTTGCTTTTCCCCCTTTCATCCACATTTCTACTTAAATATCTACTGTATTAGAAGACCAGGTAGTAGTACTTTAAAGATTGAGGGAAGGCCTAGCCAAAGGCAAAATGGCTTATATTTATCTTTTAAGTTCATTTGTAAGACTAGGCAAGGAATGATGGCAGCAACAGGTTTTTAAAGGCAGAATTTCTGCAATAAGCTAAGTCTTGAATATTGCCTTAGAAAAATAACTCTACTTATTATGTAAATGCAAACAGGAAATGTTGGTTTTTGTGGTTGTGGATGAAGTAGAATTACACATTTCAGTAAGCCAAGTCAGAAACTAATCTTCCTGTGTTACCAGGTAGTAGTAGGTGTTAGATGTCACTTGAAAGAAGAAAAGTAACTTAGCTTTCTTAAGTGTAATCTCAAAAATTACCTTTTCTACTTTACTTAGAATTTTGGATGACATCTTTATGTTTTACTTACATAATACTGTTATATTAAAGCTTCATACCAGGGTTTCATAAACTGACTTCCAGACCACTCACGTATAATCGAATCAAGCCTTTATTGAAGCACACCGGTGGCGGCTGACCAGAACATAAAGCTGTTCCCCTGATCAGCCCCAAACAATTGCAAGGGCACTCCTTATAAGCCTGAAAACCGCAAAAGGGATGTTCAGGGGATCTAGCCAATTCAAGCAAGGCAGGTTACAGAAGCGGGACAGTGCAGTCATGCGGAGGGAAGCCTAACCAATCACAGTTAGCCCAGTCACCCTACAGAAACAATACCCCATTAGGTAGTTCCATGTTCTTAAAGGTTTCTATAGCAAAAGGAAAAGAACATCTTGCCCCAGTCATGACTTTTCTACTTGGCATGGTTGTTTTACAGGATGAAGTCATAAAACAAAATGGAGTCACATTTGCTCCTACTATCACAGTACAGTTGGACTATAGATTAACATGTATTCTACTCTTCTTGCCTTTTTAGCACTTAATGAATTTCATACTTTGTGATTATATGTGTATGTATGTTTTTATGTGTGTTTATGAAATAAATTTTTTTGTGGTCAATATTAGCATTACTGCAGCTTATAATAGCCAGCAAAACCAGTTGATGTACTTAGCAAAAGCTGCGTAAGTTGGTATTTTTGTCTAAAAGAAATTTTGTAGGTACTTCAGAAGTAATATCAACTGAATTCCAATCACATTTACTCTGATGAGTAATGTGAATAAAAAATGGATTTTATATATGATTATTTTATTTTGCTCTTCAATTATTTCGGCCTCTCAGAGCTTACTCTCCCCAGAAAAATGTATTGTTTACAATATTTAACAATGAATGATAGGAAAAGGCAAAAAAACAACTGTCCAGGAAAACAGAAAACAGATTATCTTTCCTTAATGGTAATGGTAATTACAGAAATATAGAATTAACTGATATTTATAAAGAAATGTTATGTCATATTTTGGGAGGCACTGCAAGCAGGAAAACCCTAGTAAAAATAAACAATCTTAATAATTGTTTCCTTTTTTTTTTTTTTTTTTTTTTGTGGTACTGGGAATCAAAACAAGGGCCTCACCCATGCTAGGTAGGCAAGTGCTCTACCACTGAGCCACATTCCTACTCCAGATAAATTACTTTTTAAAAAATACATTGCCAAGTTTCAAATTCAAGACAAGTGACTTAAGTTGTAGTTACCAAATTCATCTTTTGAGTCTCCTAATTTTTCTCTCTGAATATAAATGCAATTCGATTAATAGTTTATTATTCATCTAGTTTGCTTTATATTGATTTCTTTTTCTTTTTTTGTTAAGCTTTTTGCTATTTCTAATATTATGTGACAACTATTCTTCAAACAGTATTGATTTGATTTTGATGTAGTACATATGATTACTTCTATATATTTTTATTTCAAGAAGAGAGGACCAAATTATAGATAAGTGAATTTTTATTTATTAGGTTTTCTTTATGAATGGTTTGTTTTGTACAGATGACTTACAGGATGTAATAGAGAGAGCTATCCAGACTGGTGTTAAAAAGGTAACATCTGTTTTTTGTTATTCTTGGGGGTTTTTTTATGTTTAAAATAAATTGTAGTTAAAATTTCACAGAGTAAAAGGGAAGAAGCCAATACTACACACTTAGAATATATATTGTCTACATGTAATATTCTCAAGTTAGTAGAAATTAAATATTATAGTATTCTGTCACAACATTTTAAGTTACATAAACCTCATGTATAGTTCTTCCATGTGATCAGTAATGCAATAAGTGGTAAAATCTCTTGAAAAAAAATTAAATCTATATGAAGTACTAGACTTCTTAAAAGGTAATTTTTAGTAAGTTTTCTAATATACTAGTATTTGTTAGAATTAAGTGGTCATCAAAAAGACATGGGTGTGGTGGCACATGACCAGCTGGGTGTGGTGGCACACACCCACACCCGTAGGTACAGTGACTAGGGAGACTGTGGCCAGAGGATAGAATATTCAAGCCTTAGCAATTTCAGGAGACCCTGTTTCAAAACAAAGAGGACTGGGGATAATACCAAGTACCTAAACTTTCATGTGTCAGCCATGAATAATTTATTCTTCACACTTCTGTCCGTGCATGATAAAGCACCTGGGTTCAATCTCCAGTATTGCTGCATAAATGAATAAACAATTTTAAGGTGGATGGGAGTATATCTCACCAGTAAAGCTTTACCTAACACACATAAAGCTTTGGGTTCAAATTAGTTTTTAAAATAGTAAATTAGCCCACACATGCGTACAATATGGTATCAATTCTAAGTTGAATACCCTCAATGCTAAAGAATGACATTATTGACTAAATGAGTTCTGCAGTCTTCAACCCTAAAATTGTATTAGCAATTATTTACAAGTAATATGAAAAAAATAGAAGTTACTTGAATTTCTCATTATATGTGTTCACGCCGTCTTGGTAAATCACTTTATATGATGCTTTTCTGCAAACTGAAATACCAAGTACCTAACTTTCATGTGTCAGCAATGGATAGTTTATTCTTTACACTTTGTGTGTATGTGTGTTGCAGGGGTGCAGTACTGGGGATTTAACACAAGGGTGCTTTATAACTGAGCTACAACTCCAGCCCTTTTTTTGTTTTATTTTGAGACAGGGTCTCACTAATTACCAAGACTGACCTTCAACTTATGATCCTTCTGCCTCACCTTCCTGAGTTGCTGGGATTATAGGTGTGTACTATTGTGCCCAGCTTATTCTTCTCACTTTTAATTACTCACATACAAACCTATATAAACTACTGAACAGGAATAATAGAACTATGTGAATTTGTTCCAAGTTGGAATTTCATCAGTATCTTACAGAAATACTATAGTGGCTAAAAACACAGTTACAACATCACAAACCTGGGTTCTAGCCCCAGCTTCATTCATACTTTGTAATTTGGAATATTTTCTCTCTCTAGATTTCAGTTTTCTCATCCATAAAAAGGAATTGATAAGCCACACACAGTGGTGCACACTTGTAATCCCAGTGGCTGGGGAGGCTGAGGCAGGAGGATTGCAAGTTGAAAGCCAGCCTCAGCAAAAAACGAGGTGCTAAGCAATTCAGTGAGACCCTGTTTCTAAATAAAATACAAAACAGGGCTGGGGTGTAGCTCAGTGTTTGAGTGCCCCTGAGTTCAATCCCCGGTACCCTGAAAAGGGGTCGGGGATGATGATAGTACCTAATTAATAGAATTGGGAAGGTTAAATAAAATATTCAATGGAGAAATGCTTGGTGTTATACCTGGCATAGAGTAAACAAACTTCTTTACTCATGCAGTGGATGCCACCATTGTCAGATTAGCATTGTCCTTGTACTCTGGGAGAGGGAGTTATGTCCTTTACCTCTTGCCCTTATTTTATTTCCACTACATGGAAAAGTTACAGGTAATGTAAAAAGTAGACTTGATTAAAAACTTTTACGAAATTAAAATACTATATGGGGCAACTGGTCTGGTTTTAAAGAATTAGGTAATGTTAATAAACAAGAAAGTTTTCCCAATATTTCTAAAAATATTTTATATCCTATGTTTTATAGGCAGTTGGGGATTTAATTGTGACTCTACATTCCCTGAATAGATAGATGTTCAATGTCATCATATTAGAGGTTTGAGTTGCTATATGAAAATACCTATTTATCATTTACCACTGTCTTTGTATTTGTATGTATTCTCTTTAGAATTCATTTGTACCTAAATGAATTCTGCGTTTTATTTATTTTTTTAATTTTTAAAATTTTTGGTACTGGGGATTGAAATGAGAGGTGCTACATCCCAGTCTTTAAATTTTTGTCTTGAGGTGGATCTTACAGTTACTGAGGGTCTTTTAAGTTACTGCAGCTGGCTTCAAACTGTGATCCTGCTATCCCAGCCTCCCGAGTCTGTGGGAATACAGTCATGTGCCACCATAACTAGCTTGAATTCTGCACTTTAGCTTAGTGATACCCTTGAAGTATGCTTTACAAAATATCCAGGAGTGAGCTCAAATCTCTTCTTCAGAAGAGTGTGGACCTTAAACAGCACTGCTCAGTAGTCATCATCAACACATGGCTCTTCAGTGACATTTTCATTTTAACAGATTAGCAAAGATGGCATTAACCATCGGATGAGTTCTGATAGCTGTCTTTCTAGAAATATGTTTAACTTCTAAGAGCCATAAATTCCCTACAGAGATTTTGTTATGGTACATTACATTAATTCAACAATTCTCAAACTTCTCAGTCTCAGAACCATTTCACATTCTTAAATTTTACTAAGCCCCCCCAAAAGCTTTTGTTTATGTGGGTTGTTTACATTCTTTCAAATCTCTTAATGGCTGAGAGAATAGAAGTATGCTGAATTATCACATCTGTTTCTGTAGTCAGTCTGTTGCACATCATGCAGCCTCTGGGAAACCTCACTGTACACTGTGACATAATGAGAGTGAAAAAAGACAAATAGAATTTTAGTATTATTGTGAAAATAGTTTCAACCTCACATACTTCCTAGGAGTTCTTGGACTACACTTGGAGAACTGTTTTGAATTAATCAACATTACTGAGTTACTGATATAGCTGATCACTGATTTATGTTAACAGGATTCTAAATTCACAGGTCTTTAGTTATTCAGTCTTTTATAATATATGATCTGTGACCTTAAGGAACTCAAGGTCTAACAAAGACTGACATATAAGTGCACTGTATTAGGGAGGAGTGACAAATTTTCCTGTGGACTGTGTGTGTAGAACAGTCAGGTGTCATTCTACACAGGGACGATCTTCCCAGCTGAATTTTAAAGGAATGTGGGTACACAGTGGTCAAAGGAAAAGGCATTTTGCTGCGAAGAAGTAGTAGGAAGGAGTGTTTGGGAAAACTGTTGATGCCCTGATAAAGTCAGCTTATTTCTCGTCTTTCTATTTCAGTTTATGATTACGGGTGGAGATCTGCAAGACAGTAAAGCTGCACTGAATCTGGCACAAACAAATGGTATCCTAATGTTCTTTTACCAGTAAAAATATACAAATTAAGTAATTTTGAAGAAGTCTTTCTGAGAAGTTCTTCAGGGATAGCACAATGATCATGACCTTAGAAAAAGTCGGAAAAGGGGTTGATTTCAATGGGACATGATAAACATGACAAATTCAGAGTATTCATTGGTAAATCAGATGTTTGATAAACCCTCTCATAATAGTTAATAAAAATAGTTCTAATATTTAAAATTTCAGTTGCTTTTTTAAAAAATCTGGATCTCTGAAGGATTTGTTTAATAAGTATTTATTTTGTGAACTAGACACTGTGCAAGACTCCAGGAGTGCAAATAACAATATAATATATATAATTATTCATATTATCACTTTATGTCCAAATATTTTATACTTTTAAAATATCTTAAAAGTTTTGGAATTGATTTTTTAAGGGCGTCCTAGTTACATAAAACACCTCATTTATCTGGGATTCATTTATTTACTTTGATTTTGCATGTCTAATTTGCTAGATACCCAGAAATTAGATAGTCTACATAATTTCTTAAAATACAAGTGTTTCCTTTATGCATAAATGTTATTAAAAGCTTTTTTTAAAAAAACAATCTTTCGGGGCTGGGGTTTTAGCTCAGTGGCAGAGCGCTTGCCTTGCATGTGTGAGGCACTGGATTCAGGCTTCAGCACCACATAAAAATAAATAAACAAAACCAAAGATATTGTGTCCATATATAAATAAAAAATATTTGAAAAAAACCCCAATCTTTCTAAAATGCACACTTTTTTTTCAGGATACACTGACATTTATTTAGTAATTAAGGACATAAAAATAATCATCTTCCCAGGAATTCTGTGGGTACATAAGAATATTTTCTTTCATTCTTTTGTTCTCAAACAGATATGCTTTCAGAAGTTCTCTCCAGTTATTCCCTATTAACCCCTTCCAGTCCTTTCAAAGTACTTTGTGTCCTCACACATTTGGAAGTCTGATGCTTCCTTTTATCTGTAGACATCTGCATGAGAACCTAAAGGAGGCTCCACCCTCTCTGCAGGTTCAGATGAGGTACCTGTTAAAACCCTCAAACCCATCTTTGACTTCTCATTTGTGTTCCATACGATTAAAGCTGTCAAAGCCAATAGTTAAGTATTGTTGTTTTCTTTTTTTTTAATTTTTAATTTTTGGTATCATGGATTGAACCCAGGGTGCTTAACCACTGAGCCACATCCCCAGCTCTTTTATGTTTTATTTTGAGACAGGGTCTCACTAAATTGCTTAGCCCTCACTAAATTTTTGATGCTGGCCTTGAACTTGTGATCCTCCTGTCTTAGCCTCCCCAGTTACTGGGATTACAGGTATACACCACCAGAACTAGGTGTTTTTTATTAGAATAACAAATTCTCCATTTTACCTTTTTGAGTCACCTCTGCAATTAACCTTTTTAAGGAGAATATATTTTAACTGTTATATTAAATAAAGGAATTATGATAGTCATGTGAACACTGAATATAAAAGATAAATAAAATTAGATGACAGCATTTCTTTTTGTTTTAGATGATAACATTTCAAGAAATTATTTCACTTTTCATTATGTAATGCTCAATAAATACCAAGCTTTGGAAAGAGTTGAATTAATTATTTTATTAACACAGAAAAGCAATTTTCTTATTCATGTCCTACTTTGTTAAGGTTTTCTGCAAATTCTTACATGATTAACATAATGCAATTCTGGTGGTTAAAACAGTATATGACTAAAAAAAAAGGTGAAACTTTTTGTTCTCTTATATTTGCATATTAAATATGAATGTGAAATGATTTTGAAAATAACCCTAAGACATTACTTTGTGTTAGATATGTTTTTCAGCACAGTTGGATGTCATCCTACAAGATGTGGAGAATTTGAAAAGAATAATCCTGACATTTACTTAACGGAATTGCTAAATCTTGCTGAAAACAATAAGGGGAAGGTTGTAGCAGTAGGGGAATGTGGACTTGGTAAGTGCAAGCCAGTCACTTAGATGACTTTGAAAATAGCAGATTTGTTCTGTAAAGTCCTAAGTAATTATTCTTTTTTATCTTTTAAAGACTTTGATCGACTACAGTTTTGTCCCAGAGATACCCAGCTCAAGTAAGGAAATTTAATGATATTAGTAATAATTGTAAAATCCTAGTAGTGATGTTTTTAAAATAACTTATGAATTGAGCACATAGTTAGATTAGGCATCAGGATGTTTTTGTTTTTCCCTGTGTATATCAAAATTTAAATAAAACTAATTCCATGCATATAATTCATAAGGGATATAATTGATTAACCAATTTTATTTGTTAGAAATAAGGGATGACTTTACAAGACTTTTTTGTTGTTTTTCATTTGTTTAACAGATGGATCATGCATGAACCATTCCAATGGAGAGAATGAAATTCAGTTGTGGGGGACGTGATTTAAGGGCAAAGGATATTAAAAAGGGATTATTAAAAGATCAATCACCAAAGCAAGAAGAGCATATATTACTCTTGCTGGGCTTTGGATATTGTTAGCTGGGAACAGTGAGAACCCTTTCATAGGAGCCATGTTGAGAACTATAGCTCCTAAGAAAACTCCACAGCTCATAGGCCTCAAGGACTTCCTGTAATGCGCAACTTGCAGCTTTTAATTGGAGCTCCTATCGTGTTTTGGGTCAGTTATATAGGTTGAAAATAAGAATTAGGTCAAGTCTTAATTTAAAACATGAGCACTTCAAAAACATCTTAATTATCGAGATACTAAAACATTAGAATGAACTTCTAAAGGAGGTTAACTTAATTATTCATTCATATAACAAATATTTATGGAGTTATGGAATACATGCCAGCAACTGCTGGGAACTCAAAGAATACAAAAATATGAATAAAAGTATACTAGCTGTTACTAACAACCTTTAAGAATAAACAACCTCTGTCCACCTTAATTTTTTTTTTCTTTTTGCAGTGTTGGGGAATCAAACTCAAGGCCTCACACATGCTAGGCAAGTGCTCTACCACTGAGCTTTGCCCCCAGCTCCATACCTTAGTTTATGATATATAAAGGAGAATTTGGCTCAGATTCTTTCTTAAGATAACATCCACTTTTTTGTTGTTGTTTGGTTTTGGTACCAGGGATTAAACCCAGGGGCATTTAACCACTGAGCCACATCCCTAGCCCTTTTTATTTATTTATCTTTATAAATAAATAAGTTGCTGAGGGTCTTGCTAAATTTCTGAAGCTGACTTTGAACTTTCAGTCCTCCTGCCTATCATAATATTTAATAATGAATACTTGTTGTCATGTGATTTTAATTAAGCCAATTTTATGGCCTGAAGCAGTTTTTCATTTTATACATGCCAAAAATATGTTACTGAGTCCCCTGCCTGTTGCTTTGCTTTAAAGTGGAATCTCGATCTGTTCATTGTAGTTGAAAACCACTGCAGTAAGGAGCAGGTTTATTAGTGGAGTCAGTCATAACTTAAGATTCGAATCTCCCGAATTTCTGAAGTCTGACATCTATAGCCAAGTGGAGTAGGCTGAGTTAGAGTGAAGTCCTATGGCCACATACTTCTTTCAGGCCTCTTTTTTATATATAACCCTTTCAGAGTTGTGCAATTTGCGGTATACCATTTGCTGTGTTTCCAGGGACACACACAAGGCCACCAGCAGTGTTACTAGAGCTTTGAGCCTCTTCTGAATATCATGTAGTCAACTCACTTCACCTTAAAAGTTCACAGTTTGATAGTTTCTTAGGTTATTCCTCCACATTAGTTTTGGGCCAGGTTGAGATTTATGAATCACAGACTGTATCACAACAAGCAAGGGCAGTTGCATAGTTCCCCCAAGATTTCTTGCTGGTACATATTTTACTTATAGATGAGTTAAAGCTATTTCTAAAATGCAACTTAAATACTTGAAACTCAGCTTGGGGGTTAAATGAAAACACTGATAATATCAATTCTATTTTAGTGTTCTGAAGAGACTTAAATCATCAGAGCAAGATTAGAACTAAAACAATGTGTATAGCACAATATAGTTTATGCTTTAACTCCTGTGCCAGTTGTTCAGGTGTTAATCTAGTGTAGAGAGTTAGACCTCTGATAATTCAGTAAATGATTACTGAGAGCCTCTCCAGTATGATAGAAATAAGACTTGGTCCTCATGTTTTCATAGTCAAGAGAGGACATAAGTAATTATAAATGGCTGGCTAGTGCTATCAGAAAGCGATGTGCACAGCAGAGAGGACTAACTTTTCTAGGAGAGTCAGGAAAATCTTCAGTAAAGTAGATAGCATGTAGTCTAGGCCTTTTTTGGAGAGAATAAACTAAGGACAAACTAAAATAGGTGGAAAGTTTGGTAAGATTGGCAGTTTAACATGAGATTTTTTTTAAAAAAATTAATTATAAAACACTAAATGACTTAGTGGATGAAAGATACAGCAGTAATAATCATGTTTGGATTGTTAAGGAAACAAAACCCCATGCCCCACCCTGTCTGCAGCCTTTGCTCACACAGCACTCTGCTTGTTCCAGCACTTAGCACAGTGCATTGGTAATGTTTGTTCTGTGCTAGACAGACTTGTGTCCTGAGTGGCTTCAGTGGCACTTTAAATCTTGCTCCTGTTGTAGTTCCCTTGCACTTAGCATAGCGCTCTTGGTGTAGCAGGTGCTTGGTAACTGGTAGGTGAAAGTTTGAGGAGGAAGGCTCTTTCTGATTCCTATAGGGGAACATGGGACAAAGTCTTGTAATTCAGCTTTTGCCATTGAGTTTATTCTTAGAAGAATTTAGGTTTTGCTTTGTGTTTTTATACCATCTGAAACAACATCTGATTTGTTTTTGCTTTCTTTTTGTTTTTAAATAAAAATGTCAGGAAAAAAAGAAGAGAAAAATAGAAAGTAAATTAACATGTTGAAATAGAAGACAAGACAAATTAAGGTACAATAGTTAAAGCATCTGAAATATAACAGCATCAATAACATAGTGCTAAAAGTATGATTATTTGAAGCAAGTCTGGGGTATGTTTTAAAGTTGCTGTTGGTGGTTATATATCCCTTTGTACATCTTAATTTTCCTCATCCTCAAAATGAGAATAATGCTGCTTATCTTTTTAAACATATGACATGTAAAAGCTAATAGTGGCATGCCTGGCACAGAGTAAGGACTTAATAAATTGTGGCTTTTGTTATATTATTAGAAATATTGCCATTCTAAATGAAAACATTAGTTATACTTTTTGCTTAGGGTATCTTTGAGTCATCCCCTGTACTTAACCGTTTCTGTAACCTGTGCTACACTCTTTCCTTGTTCCTTGTTAGAGCTCGTTTCTCTTGAGTAGGAGCAATTTGCTCTGGACAGTTTTCTTGAGGCTTTAAAATGTTAACACTGTGAAGATCTTTTAAAAAAAAATAATGAGATGAGATGGACATGACTGTAACCCCAGTGACTCCAGAGACAAAAGTCAGGCTGATGGCAAGTTAAAGGCCAGCCTCAATAATTCATTGAGACCCTGGCTCAAAATAGAAAGGGCTTAGTGGTAGAGAGCCCCTGGATTCAATCCCTAGTACCCACCGTCGCAAAACCAGATATCAGACAAGATTTCAAAATGATCCTTTGGGTATTTAGGGGACCCTAGAGATGAGAGATTGAGGCCATTGGCCAGCTTAGAGAGGGATTTCCAGCTTGTGTTAAGGTGTACCCGTGTCACTTGCTGGGCTTTTCAATGGCTTCAGTTCTGGTAAATAACAGCCTCCACTGCTAAGCTGACCTTTCAAGCCCTTGTCTTTAGATAGTATTGACCCTGAACTGTAAGAAACAGTGAGCCAATCTGAAATCTAATCACAGCTTCACTCAAAGGACCAAACTTAAATAAACTGAAATCATAAGTAAATGAGGCAGAGATGCCAATTCCTGCCCCATAACTTATGTCATTGTTTCAAGTTAGCATGGTAATTTTCTTCCTTTAAAGACAATTATCATTTGATATTGCATACAAATTATCCTTGATTTTATCATTAGTATTTATTTTTTTACCACATGCCCTCTAATGACACTAGATGGCTTAAACTCAGGGACCTTTCTTTTCTCCAACTATGTAAAATTGCAGTTATGAGCTTTTTGTTTTCATGAATCATCCTTTTGCCTACCTCATGATAGAAAGCTAATTTCTAAACCAACCATTAGATTCTGTAAATTTGTGCCTTAGTCATGTGACTTAGTTCATGGATCTGTAGGGTTGGGTAGGCTAGAGTGGTTAGCACAAAGTAGTCTGGTGGTCAGCTGGCCCCACTGGTAGGGGGCCTGCAGCCTCCTGTTCTTCTCTACCACTAATGCCTGCTCTGGGTCTGGATCTCATGGATTATGGGATGTTTGTTTCATTTGCTGGGATTTGGTTGAGACACTAGTTTAAAAGTAGTTCTTCAGGGGAACATCCGCCATCACGCTAATTATAAACCATACATCTCTTCTAACAATCATTAGTAAAATGCTTCCTGCTTACTAAGCAGTTATGATGGAAAACCTAACAAACAGTTCTGAAAATAAATTTTTAATCCCAGAAACTGTAGTTTTCCTTTCCAGAAAATGTGTTATAAAAAGCCCTCTGCTAAGCCTGATATGTTTTAATGTCTGAATTCACTATTTTAGAGCTATCATTTCTAGAGAATAAAATTCCTTAATTAAAAAAAATCATTTGACAATAGTCCTTCTCTTGCTAAAATAAAATTTTTAATAGGAAAATATTTTGTGTTATGCAGATACTTTGAAAAACAATTTGAACTGTCAGAAAAAACAAAATTACCAATGTTTCTTCATTGTCGAAACTCACATACTGAGTTTTTAGGTGAGTTAAAAATAAACTCATTTAGAATTTAAGAATTGTTCAAAAATCAAGCTAATTCCTATAAGTTCTTTCTATTTTTAATTCACAGACATAATGAAAAGAAATAGAGATCGGTGTGTAGGTGGGGTGGTAAGTATAGAATGGTTGTCTTTAATTTATGATACACAAAAACATCTTGGTTAATAGTGTGGCTTGTAAAGTAATTCAGATGTCAGTTCTACACCCATTATTTGAAAGACATGTAAGTTTACTAGTGGATTTATGGGTCAGATGTAGGAAACACAGAAACCACACTGTTTCAATTATACTTTCTTTGTTTAATGTACAAGAATGAGTATAAAATTCTATTCACAGTAAAACCCCATGAATTTACTTCTACACATTCTGATGCTACGCATGATATTCTTTTTCTGTCTCTTCCATTAGCCATTCATGAATGTTCTTCAGTTTAAATTTTGAGAAACATATATTTGTATAATATCTTAAAATATTTCACTATTAGATTCAGATTTGTTTTCTTAATTTCTGATTAATTGTATTTATTTACTATTGTGACTCTGATCTAGAGACTCATTTTCCTTTCTATAATTTATATTTTACTTGAAATAGTGCTCCCAAATGGACATTTCAGTCACTGATTTTCAGACATTTCCCATAAATAACATCTGACTATCACCTAGTTCAGGAGTCAATGGCAGTGATTTTTAGTCTTTTCAAATCATGGACTCTTTTTGAGAATTCACTTTAGAAAAATGTTCAGATATATTGATTTTCAAATACAATTTCAGGAGAGTCTCAGTGACTCTTTAGCAAAAAAAAAAAAAAAAAAAAAAAAAAAAAAACACCAAAAAACTATTATTCCAGGTATAATAAAATCAGAGTTTACTGTGCCAACCAAGGGGAGAGAAAATAGCCCTGAGCACCCATTATGTATGGATGCCTGTCTTTGAGTTTCATGTGCATTTTCTCAATGTTTAGCCTTTGCTTCATTTTTTGTACCATTTATTATATGTATGTATTCTACATCGCTTTGGAGTTAATGTTACTGTGTACTTTTTCTCTGTAATTTATTTACTCTCTAACTTATCCTTTTGGAACTGTACCTGGGAATTGAGAGGTTTTAATGCCCTTTGCATAGCCAGTGGTATTTATTATGGCCTGCAGACTCCACCTCTCTCCCATTTGCTTTATTTCTAAGTAAGCTTTTACTTGGATGATTCTATAATAGTTTTAAAAAATTAACACCACCAACAACAAATCCAATGTCAATGTTTGATTTTTAGTAAAAAAGAAATTACCAAAGAATTAACTAATTTTCTAAAATGGTTTATGAAGAGTCACATTTAAAATTATTTTGCCATTAATTGAGGTTGTGTTTTCTAGTCGACTAAAAATTCGAGGGAAAGAATAATCCCTTTATGGAGAGCTGTGTAACAAATTTCTTAATTATTGGGAGATATTAGCCATAGTATGTTTCAGATTCTCTGAACTCAGCAGTAAGGTGACATCATCTTGTTTGTAAAGGAAGTGCTGTTGTTATTTGTTATTATTGATTACATAAATATACCTGAAGAATGAAAAACTACATGTGAACCCCTATGTCTTTAAAGGTGAAAAATACCATCTCATTCCTTTTTGCCTGCTAAGTCAATATTATTGACTGTGTAACAATTTTACATTTTTAAAGCAACATTCTTACCTCTTTATAGAGCTTTTTAAAACTTGCCTCTTAAGTTTTTTCTATTCTAGAGAAAATATACTCAAAACAGAAAAATTCAGTGTTTTCAATAGTGGTATGACATTTCCAAGCTTGAAAACATGACTGCCCTTCTATGGTGATACTGGTGCAGACACTAACACAGCACTCTAGAGAGAAATCCTAGCCAGCTAATCCCTTGCCGTATCACTGGAGATGACAATGGGTTGTAATTGTGAAACCTTAGTGAAAATTAAAATTGTAGGGGCTACCACATCTGAAACCCTATGATCCCCAAACCCTTACATGCATCTATTATTTTTGCTTAGGAAGTCTTAGTGTTATGTAGAATTTTAAAGAATAATTATAATAAAATTATGCCTGTATGTCCCTAGGTGCATTCATTTGATGGTACCAAGGAAGCAGCAGCTGCTCTGATTGACTTGGATCTTTATATAGGGTTTAATGGTTGGTACGTTCTTAAGGTTTTTTGTTTGTTTTAACTTTTATGTTAAGCATGTTTCTTAAATTGTTTTACAATAAATTGCTGATATTTATTTTTTATTAAAGTATGTATGTTTTTCATTGATCCGGGCCCAAGAATTTTAGTATTTATGTAAGGAATGGAACAGTACTATTTACCATTACAAGTAAAAGCCTGAAAGTCTTACACTTCTACTCTGTTCTAATAATAGAAACAGTCTGCTGAAATCAGCAGCTAGCTTTTTCTAACAATCCAATTTATTCCCAAGTCATTTTATCTATTTAAAATGTATGGTTTATAGCATTGTATATACATATATATGTCATGTCTGATCATGGGAGAAAGGTTATTTTTTGACAATCATTTATATATCTCTGTAGGCTAAGAAACCAGGCTTAAATAAGTTAAGAAACAGGTATAAAGTTACTCCCAAGTGTAAGAACCTGTGTCCTCTGGCTTCTGGCTCTGTGACCTTTCTGCTGTAACCCCACACTAAACCTCAAACACCAGTGCAGTCACTGGCATAGCTTGGGCCTGGGCTGGTTTTGTGTTAGATGTATAAGAGCTTCCGCCAGGATCTTTTTATAGGATGTCAGTGTAGCTTATTAAAATAAATCACAGTATAGTACAAGACTCGCTTTCCCTCTTCAGTGTTTCTTTCCAATGTCACTTTTCTGATTAAATAATTTAAAATCTTTGGGAAATAGAATAATGGAATTACTTATTTGCTATAAAGTTCAGTATATAAATGTTCTAGATGCCTCTTTCACATTTTGGGGTGTGTCGGGGGTCGGGTAACGGGGATTGAACTCAGGGGCACTCGGCCACTGAGCCACATCCCCAGCTCTATTTTGTATTTTATTCAGAGACAGGATCTCACTGAGTTGCTTAGCACCTTGCTTTAGCTGAGGCTAGCTTTGAACTCTGTCCTCCTACTTCAGCCTCCTGAGCCACTGGGATTACAGGCATGTGCCACTGTGCCCAGTCTTATATTTAAATTCATGGTTTGGTTTAATTTATAAATTAATATTTAAAGGAATACATGCATAGTGATTAAAAAGTCAAGTAGGACTAAAGACTTATAAGCAACCCCACCCAGCATGCCCCAGCCTCTAAGTCAGCTCTTCCAGAGCAACCACTTCGCTGTATGTCACAGTATTTCCAGATTATGTGCCTCTACTCTTCTGATTCATCCCCTTTGCCTATTCTCATTATAAGCACTGGAATTCTTATATCCCACACTAACTCCACCTCCATTATTCCTTCCATTGTAGTTATTTCAGAATTTTTGAGTTTATGCATATTCAATATTTTCATTATGTCTTTATATACATTTTTGACTGCTGATCCATGTGGTATACCACTTTTATTTTTCTGAAGTAACTTTTCTTGGTTTTCTTCAAAATTTGAAGCCCTCTAATACTTGCCACAGTTCTACAAAATGTTTTTATCTGTTTTTCTCCATGAGGAAATCTATCTAGATAATCTGATAGCTCCATTAGTTCCATACCCTTCTCTTTCTGTTTCAATTTAGACTAGTGTCTTGTCTGATAGCACTCCTATTTTGAGGCCCCAAATATTATTTGTTTTGGTGGTCTAAATTCTCTGTTTCCTAAGAAAGTTTTCATGAGAAGTAAAGTTTTTGAGATTTTTGCATGTTTTAAAATGAACTTACTGTATTCTTAAAAGTTTTCCTGCATAGCAAATGAAACTACCAACTTTTGGTTGGTAGTTTTCCTGGGTATGAAATTCTACATGAGAAATTATTTTCACTGAGAACTTACATTGTTTGATCAGTAGGTTCTAGTTGATAGTGAATAGTTAGTTGATATATTGATTCCTTGTGTCTTCTTGGGGATCCTGTTTTTCCTTTGGAAGATTTTAGTTATGCCTAGTTTTATAGAATTTCACAAAGATGTGTTTTGATGTTCTTATTTTGTTTTCTGGTCCCTCTTTATGCTGCTCTCTTACTGGCCCCTTCCAGCTGGAGGCTTATATCAGTCCTGGAGAATTTTCTTCATATTTTTCTTTAGCATCCCAGATTGATGTCTGATATTCTTTTTATTCTACAATTTCCATCTGTATTTCTGCTTTTTTTTTTTTTATAAAAAGTGCTTTATTTTCAGCCTTTTTAAAATTAAATACTTCCTTTGTTTTCAGTCTTTGAAAGCTTTTTAAAAATAACCAGTCTTAACAGATGCAGTGAGTTCTCATCTCTAAAGATATGAATTATAGTTGAAAATTTTTTGATTGCTTTTATTTCTTCCTTTGTTCTCTCATCATTGGGGCTTTCTTCAATGGCAGTTCTTCGTTGTCTATTAAAAAAAAAAAAATAGCTGCTTGAAAGTGCTGTAGGAGACAGTCCATCAGTTGGGAGGCTCAGATGGCGAACTGACTTTTCCACTAGGAATTCCCAAATAACATTTTATAGAGATCTTTTTCTGGTTGGTTCATTTCTCCAAAAAGGGATCCTCTGGTCTCTGCTGGAAAAGTGGGGTAGGGACTGACAACCGTACCTGACACTGTCCTGGAGCAAGATGGGATTAGAGGTCTCCCCACAGCAGTCAGTCTTCATTTCAGCCCACCTCACCCCTGCACTCTACTCATTTGTGCTTACTGTTCTCTGGTGGGCTCTCTGATTTAAGTTTCCTCCTTCCTCAACCATAGATAAGTAATCTGGGAGCCCCATCATTTCTTTACCCAGACTTTTCAAACAACTCTTGTTTCTATCCCCTGCTTTATCCTAGCTTTCTATATCTCATTCTCAGGTTCTTAGAAATGTGGTTTGCTTCTTTTTAATGTGTCTCTGCAGACACATAACTTTTTAAAGCATTTAAACATGTCATTTATCATTTCTCCATGTGCTTTCTATGTTGTGGTTCAAGATTAACAAATATTTACTAGTTTTGATTTCTTGTCCCCTCCTCCTCTACCCTCCTCCTTTCTGTCCACTAAAAGAATAGAAAAAGACCAAATGTTTACTGATTTCACCAAGATTACTGTTTATTTTCCTTGTTTCCTTGAAGGGTGTGTGGGAGGGATGAATAGGCAGAGCACAGAGGGTTTTTAGACAGTGAAACTACTCCAGATGAAATTATGATGTATCTATGTTGTTTGTCCAAACCCACAGAATGTATATCACCAAGAGTGAACCATATTGTCAATTGTGGGCTTATGGGCCATGATGATGTTTTGATGTGGGCTCATTAATTCTAACAGATGTACCACTGTATTGTGGATTTTTAGAGGGTGGTTGGCTATGTTTACACGGGGGCATGAGATGTTACCTAGAATGTCTACCTTCTGCTCAGTTTGGCTATGAACATACAACTTTTCTAAAAATGATTTAATATTTATAATTATTTTAAAATACAAGGACAGTATTATTTGTCATCAAATTATATTGTAAACCATCCCAAACCTCACTGGCAAATTGCAGCAAGCACTCAAATCCATAATCATTGGTCTTGGATCATTTGGAATTTGGCTGCCACAGGTTGCGTTTTCCTTCTGGGCACCCAGGCTGAAGAGGCTGCAACTCCTCAGTGCATGTTTACTTATCATGCCATCCAGATGACAAAAAGGTACATTGCCTATGGTCATCTCCTCACATTGGCCTAAAGTATGTCTTGAAGCCATGGACAGATTCAGAGTGGAGTTCGTCCTTTTTATAAGAAACCATAGCAAGAGTACAGATACCTAATTCTGTTAAAGGATGCTGAAGAATTAGGAGCAGTAATCCTGTGTCTCAGGGGCTGAAAATGAAAGTTAATAAAATGAAAGTTAACTGCCTTATGAACACCTCTCAGTTATGCAAATAAATTTTTTAAAAAGTTAAGCTTTTACTTAGACTGATAACAGAAAAACTATTGAAAAATCAATTGATAAACCTGAAAAAATATCATTTCTAAAGGCAGATCTAGTTGAAATGATTTAAATTTGGATTCTGTAAAGAATCTGAGTGTATATATACAAAAATTTCGAAAGTACATTGAAAATAAATTTGTTACGGGGTTTTGGTTTTTAAAAATTTAAATGTTTATGATATGAAAAAGTCACTAAATGCTACCTTTAAAGTAAATATACACTATTTTTTTTAAGCTCACTGAAAACTGAGGCTAATTTGGAAGTCTTGAAGTCAATACCTAGTGAAAAATTAATGATTGAAACTGGTAAGTTGATATTTTCATATTAAACCATACTTACTACCCTCCAGAAAATAGCTAGCGAAGGAGATGTTACTTCAATATCACTGCTAAATATCCTAAAATAGCATGCTGAGCTTCAACAGTTATACTTCCCCAAAGATTTTATTTTAATTGGTAAAGAATTATGCAAGTGGTTTTTATTTTCAATTTTAGAAATTTGGCTAAGCCTGAAAACTTCAAAAATACAAATAAGTGGAGGGTATGTGTGTGTGAGGATCCATGATAACCAAAGAGGTTGTAATTATATGAATATTTAATTAAATAAGGAATCTAACTCAGGACTTCATCCAGAGCTTCAAGATAAATCAAAAAATTGGGACTGGGGTTGTAGCTCAGTGGTTGAGTATTTGCCTTACATGTGTGAGGCACTGGGTTTGATCCTCAGCACCACATGAAAAAAAAAAAAAAATATATATATATATATACACACACACACACACATATATTGAGTAAAATAAAGATATTGTGTCCATCTACAACTAAATATATAAGTAATTACCTAAGTAATTCTTTTAAAAACATTAACAAATGTCTTATTTATAATGTCTACTTCTACCACATTTTTAAAGTAAACTGAGAAAACTTGTATAAGAGTTTAGAATCTATTTAAAATAAAAGAGATAAAAGCTAAAATTTATCTAAATGTTGTGGCTCAAGGCTTTTATACCTTGCGTTTAAAGTTCAGATTGAGCCACTCTGGAGAAATTACTTTTATTTCCTTGGGAAGTCATGAAATGAGAAGATTTCATTAAAAGTACAATATTTGTAAAATATGTAACCTATTATAATGATCAAAGTAGTATTCAAGGCCAGTTTCACATTCAGAAGTGGCACTGTAGAAATTTATCTCAAATGTTTTCATGTTAGAATTGTATTTCTTTTAGGTTTAGATCTTTTGTTAAAGCATGTATAATTTTACAATATTTGTTAGGTTAAGGTCTTTTGTTAAATATAACATAAAAGTGAGTCTTTGATGTTTAAAATGCAATTTGGGATTTTATCTCGTGCTTTTCTTAGAACTGTTTTCAGATGCATTAATTTCATTGCTTTGAAGCTAAGTCATGGCTTGTTACTTAAAAGGTTTTGTATTTGTTTAATAATATTCATAAGAAAACAATTTTTTAAAAGTAAACCCTTTAACAGACACTTCTTTACCTAATTCTAGATGCACCTTGGTGTGGAGTCAAAAATACACATGCTGGATCAAAATATGTAAAAACTTCATTTCCTACAAAAAAGAAATGGGAAAATGGGCATTGTTTAAAAGACAGAAATGAACCCTGTCATATAATGTAAGTGTTTTGCTGTTATGGTCTTTAAAAATTATTGACAATAACCACCAAATGCCACTTACAAAATGAACTCAAGGAAGAAAATTCAAAGTTTCATAAAATCCAAGTCAAGTTCGGGTCAGTCTTTAACAAACGTACACCACAATGGTACATGTTAGAAATAATGAATCTGCAGGGACACATCTTCATGACCCGAAGTTAAAGTTCAGGTCAAAGGTCATTTTAATAGTGATTTGGAGGAATCTGAATTTGTACCTATTGCTGTTATCTCAGCTCCTATATTCACTTTCTCTTAATTCAGTGACTTTTAATTTAGCAATGAAAAAATCTAATTGGTCACCTATCATTTTGTAGGATCTTAAAACTATTCATATCACCTTACCTTGTTGAAGTTTATTC
Organism: Callospermophilus lateralis; assembly: GCF_048772815.1. Classification (NCBI taxonomy): domain Eukaryota; kingdom Metazoa; phylum Chordata; class Mammalia; order Rodentia; family Sciuridae; genus Callospermophilus; species Callospermophilus lateralis. The sequence goes on along the minus strand of NC_135320.1, from coordinate 76,249,003 downwards.
TTATGTAACTTCATTGCTGCTGTTTGTAATCAGTTAGCCTTAGCAGACCTTTTTTAATTGATACTTGCATTTTAAATGATTTGATAACCTTAGGAAATCACACATTTCTTTAAGCCTTAGAACAAAATAATAAACGAAAGAATTTCCTTTTCCCAATCAAAAAATTTAACAAGGGGGGCAGAACTTCATAGTATATTTCCTAAAAGGTAGTAACTTGAGTCATTTTATTATAATTTTAGCACATGAAAATACTCACTCGTGTCAAAAGCTACAGTGAATCTTATAACAAACTAGGAAAGCTAGTTTTATCATGTTAATGGGCACATATCGAATTTAACTGGGACCAGAGACATAGCAACTGTCTGCCTTGAAAGGAACTAGCAGTGCTTTAAGGTGACATTTCAGTTGTTTACTTAGCATAACTGGGAGTTAGGCCAGTCAAAGACAAACACCTTGAGCAAAGGCAGACACAGAAAAGACTTGGCTGATCTATAGCACGGAGCCTAGTGTGGGAATAAGTAGGATGCATGGATTAGGTAGAAGGCAGCAGAATGAGGCTGGATTGTCCAGCTCTTTATGTCAACCTTAGTTTTGACTTTATCAGAACCCAAAGATTTCAAACAGGAGAATGGCATGATTTTAAGGTATCATTAGTAATCAGTGTGGGGAAGGATAGGAAAGGAGATAGGTAGTAGGGATTGTACAGATCTTGCATAACTGAAAACCTATGCCTGGTGTGCTGTATAAACAAAATCATTGAATTCTCAAGGACAATATGCATTTTTAATTATTTTTTTAAGAATATCTTCAGGGCTGGGGCTGTAGCTCAGTGGCAGAGTACTTGCTTAGCATGTGTGAAGCAAAGGGTTCAATCCTCAGCACCACATAAAAATAAATAAAATAAAGGCATTCTGTCCATCTACAACTACAGCAAATTTAAAAAAAAATAACTTCAGCTTTAGGCCATTGAAACCACATAAAAATAGACTGGATGGCAAGAGATGTTTGAAGATTGCCATACACTTTGTATTACCAATTCCTTTGAGTGTTCACAGTTAAAATACCCATAAAGGGACCAGAAAACTTATTACAAAGAGTATCTAAATGTTTAATTTACCTAGAACCTTCTAATTCACGTATCTTACCTATATGTAATAGTTAGGAAACACTGACAATTATCATTTTAGGTAAAGAAAGTTGATAGACCGACCCAAGGGCTGTTCTCTGTCTTACAGGATAGAAAGTATAGGAACATAAAGCCCTCACCCTCATCCACACTTTATTCTTCTTTTGCTGTCATTCTTAGTGGTTATGTAGCCATTTCTCGGTATCTTTAAAGGACTAGTTCTTAAAACAGTGGGTTAGTAAGTCTGTATAAAGAAAATTTGGGGTGCTGTCCTCCTAGTTATCATTATATACAAATAAATGTAAATAAAACTGAACCCAAAGTAGAAAAGTACTTACCCTCATTACATGCAATATACATATCCTAATTTTTAAAATGTTCATCATGACTCACTGAAGTGTTATGACCTACAGTTTTAAAGGATGCTTCCTTTCTGCTGGGTTAACGCCATGATTGTGGTACACATGGTATAGAAGGCCAATTTTAAACTTACTTGATGCTGTTCTTGGTTCTATTTCTACCCAAGTCAGCTTCAGCACTTTGTCTCTAATTGCTGCTACAAAGTTTTTTCTATTGATATTGCTAAAAACAACTGTTAAGCTTATTGTTAAAGGTAGTACAAGGTCTTCCTTTATATGAAAAAAATATTATATACCTTTAGAACAGAATATATGCTTGGAAATTTAACCATCCTTTTTTGTTTTGTTTTAGTCAAATACTGGAGATAATGTCAGCAGTAAGAGATGAAGATCCACTTGAATTAGCCAATACACTCTATAACAACACCATTAAATTATTTTTTTCCTGATACTGGTATATCTTCCATTTTCCATCATGTATGTAACAATTTCATGATAAAACTGACTTTAAGTTTTAATAAAGAAAATTCTCTGGATGTCATCTAAATAGGTATCATCTTCAATTTTATCTATAAAATCAGATCAAGATTTTTAATATCATTTAATGCTCTAGTTTAAAATGATTAGATCACACACCTATTTTCATTGTGTAATCAAGTATGAAAATACAATTTTATAATACTTCAAACAGAATGACTGATTTTACCTAAAAATTAAATAGTACTTTCTGGTCTATATCAAAGCTTAGTTGATATAAGCCTATTGCTCAACTTTCACAGCCTCTGTCTCATGACTTTTGAACCCAGCTCAACTACATTGCTACTCCAAGTTTAAAAAGTTCTCAGTTGCATCTAGCTAGCTCATTTTTCTCTTAATTCTAAAACATTCTATAGCCTTTCTCCTCTGATCCAAACTGTCTTTCCTAGACTTTAATGTGATTTCCCGATTTGCAATTTCATTCTCCCACCCGTTTTAAAGAAAAACTAGGGTCCAGAGTTAGATACATTATATAATTTCATTGAGGAATTTTTGGCACAGTTGACGCACTGTATGATTATTTTATCTATCAAAAAGCTATTTGTTCAAATTTTGTCATAAAAACGTGAAAACATTTTATTCTATGTACAATAATGTACACAAATTTAAATAGGTCACCAAAGAGACCAGAAGTAATTAAAGAGGTATATTTACAGTAGCACATCACAGTAAACGGAAAACCATTCACAGATTCAACATTGATACTGTTTTTGTGCTTGGTTACACACTGAAGTGAAGCATATTACTCCATTTTGGATGAACTGAATTTTAAACAAATACCTCAATGATTAGTAAATGCTATTTTAATCAGTCAGTGTCATCATTAATAAATTCTTCAGCTGCTGCACCTGTGTGCTGAATCTCTCCATTTCTTTCTCTTTGAACATCATCATCACAATCTGTACTGTCGTCTTCGTTCAATTCCCTGTCAGATTCAGCAGCATCTTCCCTTATAGCTTCCTCTGGATTTTCATTTTCATTGGGTGCAATAAAGCCATTGTTGTTAGAGATATTTGCATTATCCTTGCTATCATCTTCGATGTACACTTTTTGATGGCACATTGGACAAGTATCTTGAATGTACAGCCATTTTCGAAGGCAAAGTGCATGGAAATAATGGTTACATGGCGTAATACGAGCAGATGTTGTAAACTCATGATAGCAAATTGCACATACATCATCTATTTCTTGCAAGCGGCTCCCTTTTATTTCAGGAAGTGAATTAATTTTCTTCACAGCAGTTCTACGATTCATAAATGTCTTCCAGCCATTCTTTGCTTGTAAGTAGATGTTAAAATAGGCATGTAGGCACATCATACAAGCCCGAATTTTACTTCCTGACTCAAACATCATAGTATAAGCCCCATTTCCAAACATTACTACTCCAAATATAAATTCAATAATATTGCCTGTTGAACGAACATAGTAGACGTAATCATCAAGCTTTTCCCAGAGGACATTATAATAGCCATCAATCATGAACAGTGTATAGACAGTGAGAGAAACAATTACTTTTAAGCAGAGTTCCACACAAAAGGCTGTAACTGCAAACAACCATGTATTTAGTGCATAATGATGCCAAAGAACATAACTAAGTAAAACAGGAAGAATAAACAGGCAAGCAGAGACAAACAGAACAGGAAAATGTCTACGAAAAGATGATACATGGGAGGCACTGAGAGACATTAATACAGGGTCTGTCATTCCATGGATGAAATGCAGGACTGCAGTTAATAAAAGGCACATGTTTCTACTTAAGCGAATAAGTCTCTCTTCTGGTCTTAGCCCACTTAAACCAGTCTGAAGAGCCAAAATAAAAAATAAAACAGGTGCTACAAAGCCAAGCCGCCTGTCATCTTCTTCAGTTGATCCAATAAAGGCCAATATTCCAAGTCCCAAATAATGGGCTACTGAGGAAATTACAGCACTCATGCCCAGGACAGTTAGTGTAGAATCACATCCACTAATTATAAGATTGCAAATGAGGTCCCAGAAATCATCCCAAGAAATGAAAAAGGACTCAGTTTCATTTGCCATCCTTAAAATGTACATTAACACTGTAGCCTGAGCTGTAATCCTTGTTAGCCAGAAGACTCGAAGTATATCTGGGAAACGAATCCTCTTCCATGTGTCCTCCATCAATAACTGTAATCCATAAATTCGATACATGTGCCTCACTAAAAGATAAACATATCGTGTGGAATAATAAAACCACTTAAGTTTCACTGCTAAGACAAGCACTGTATTTAATATGAGAATCAATGAAGAGGTAAAAACTAAAGTCTCTCTGATATGTAAGGGTAGCTCTGTGATTAAGCCTATTACAGGAACCAAGAGATCCAAAATAATTAATTGTGAATAGATGGAATGAATCTGGAGTAGTGTGATGTATCCAATTCCAAATGTTAGCTGTAAAACAATGAGTGCCATCCATAATGAGGGCCCTTTTCGAGGAAGCAGCTCAATTCCAAAAGCTGATGTGTTGTAGGCACCATAGAAGTCAATGTGCAAAGAAGCATAGTAATTCACCAACACTGAAGTTGCAGCTAGTAGAAAGGCTGAGCTGTACATGTAAAACTTGAAAAGTGATCGCTGTGACAAAATAAGAACAATACTGGATACAAATATACCTAAAAAAGAAAAAGGAAAGGTCATTTGAATGAAATGTGTTTTATACTAATAATTATTACTTAATTATGAATATTTCCTAAGTTATGAACATTAAGCCTTAAGACAACTTAGGCTTAAGGGCCAATAAGGTTTTGTAAAGTCAAGGTTAAAAAGCAAACCTAACAATAATTTTAAAAATCTCACCCCTTTTTTTCTAATTTCCAAAGTAAATTCCATCATACTATATGTCAGGAATGAAATTCCTAAATTATCTTCAGGACACATTTGTAAGGATATGTATCTTTTAATAAGTTAAAAAAAACTCAGAAGAATATGTCCTTTGTAATTTCATAATCATTGAAAATTTAACTCCATCTAAAACTGTTAATTAAAAATATCCAAAATGGAAAACACTTGGTCCATTAAATCTTATAATTCTTTCATTTAAAAAATCTTCAAGAAGTCAAGTTTAAGTTTTAATTTCCTCCTTTTCTTCCAGTTGTGAATCCTTACCAGCTCTTATATTTTTCCTGATCCTTAAATTTGAGCATTATCCAAGGGTCCAAATTCACTTTTTTTAAAAAACCATATTTTCCTTCAGATTTCAAAAGTGCAAAGTTCCCTTTTCTCTATGCATTACTGAATTAATTTCTTCAAATAACCAACCCTTTTTATTCTTCAAATTATACAAGTAACTTTCAGAAAATCAAAACACGTTAAAAAATAATAATAGTAACATTCCTCTCCTCCATTCCACATGTGACTATCACATAAACAGCCTGATGACATACAGTGGCCCCATCTTTCTTTGTGCGCTGGCAAAAAATACTTTTTAAAATGAGATTATAGGGCTGGGATTGTGGCTCAGCGGTAGAGCATTCGCCTAGCACGGGCGGGACCTGGGTTCAATCCTCAGCACCACATAAAAACAAATGCACTGTGTTGTATCCATCTACACCTAAAATATAAATATTTTAAAAAATGAGATTATAATAAGACACATTTTACAAGGTTTTAATTTGGGGAATGACATCCAAATATTCACCTAGTTCAACTCTCTTATGGTTTGGATTTTAAATGTCCCCCAAAAGGTCATGTGTCTAAGGCTTGGTCCCCAGTGTATCAGTGTTCAGAGATACGACCTTTGGGTCCTATCAGATCCTATGAGAACAGGAGGGCTCTGACTCAATGAATGGATTAATCCATCTATGGACACTTCATTTAATGGGCTCCTGGGAGGTGTTGGAAACTTTTGGAAGTGGGACCTGGTTGGAGGAAGTAGGTCATTGGGGGCATGGCCTTTCAAGGGGATATTTTGTCCCTGGTCACCCTTTCTCATCTCCGTCTTCTTCCACATGATGAGCAGCTCTGCATTATCACAAACTTGATTTTTCAAGCAGCCTTTATTTTGTGAATGCCTTTAAAAAACATAATCCACATGACAGAACCATTTACTTCTCTAGTGAGTAGTAATGAACTTATTTTGTAACACAGATTGAGGGATCCATTGATGCACAAGATGGAATCCTTGCTAGCTATCAGGGACCTATTGTATAATAAGGTAGATGATACAGATAAGTACAAACTGCAATTTCAGGTGGTGCACGACTATTAAGTGATTCACTTAAATTCTGTAGGTATGCTGAAGGAAAAGTCACTGTCAAAGAAAGTGGGTTCCTAGAATGGATAATCTGACTTGTCAGTTTAGGGAAGGCTGGTGGGACAGAGAGAGAATTGTAAACACGGATGTAATTATGGTAGAGTAAGGAATGTGTGTGGGAAACAAGTGTGACACATTTGTGTATATGTGCATGTGTGCGTATATTGAGAGCAATACCCCTCTAAAGCAAATAGCAAGTTGGATCCTTGAATGCCAAGACAAGGAGTATAGGTTTTGGTTTACTGTATTTCAGAGCCACTGAAGAATGTATTTTGAGTAAAGAAATTAATAAAGGCAATTTGGCGACAACTTTGGATGGATCTGTACAAGATAAGTTTTTAGATACAGACTGATTGGTATCATTGAGAGAGGAAAAGATGTTGGTAGAATTTAGGAACTAATTGGCAAAACTTGAGGATGTGGGGCCTGTAGAATAATAACAGTACCTTCAATTGAAATTGGAAATCACAAGGAAAAACTCATTCTGGTTTAAGGTGAGTTAGGCTTTAGAAGTTTTGAGTTTTGCACTTGTAATGCAGGAATATGTCAGTTAACGTTTTGCCTATGACAAAATACCTGAGAAAATGAACTTAAAGGAGGAAAAGTTTATTTTGGCTCATAATTGCATAATGTTCAAAGTTAAGAAACCATACCTTGAGATACAGAAAAAATGACAAACTCCAATTTAACACCTGCCTGGCCATTGTACTTCATGTTATCAAAAAAGAGGCTGCATGTTATAGTAGAAGCACTTCACAACATGTTACATGTAAAAGCCAGGGCATGTTCCAGTTGCTTTAAGTGATGACTTTGCCCACAGACTTAAAATTTATCCTGTGTCTATGTTATAGGTCACTTGTGAAAAAAGCAAAAGGACACAAATGACTGGAACATACATAAACCTCTGAATAATAATGACCTGCTTCTCGATCCCAATAGGCTTCTAGTATTGGGCGCTTTCAATAGAAATGGATTTCTTTTTCTTTTAAGGATTAGAAACTTTTTTTTCATGCAAGGTAACAAGGAAATGGAATGAACTGAGCCTACTATATACTATATATGATCTTACTTTCTCTATATGGAAAAATAAAATTCAGTACTGTTCCTGAGACAAAGATGAACTAATCATCTAAGTTGAGTCAAAATAAAAACAAAAGTTCTATTTTATGCCACTTAAAAAGGGAGAAAGTCAACAGGGACTATAAATGATTTTGTCAACGTGCTATTCCAGTTGGTAAATTAATCATCTCCAGTGACTATTCATAAGCTTTGCTGTAATTTTATAACCAATCCTTTTTATTCTCATGTTTTATCTCTGAAGGTGATTTTTACACACAAATAAAGGAATGATTTGGGTGTTAGACACTTCTGGATAAATAGTACCATTCTGCTTTATGCAAATATACCAAAGCAAAAAAAAAAAAAAAAAAAAAGAATAGGATAGGATTAAATAATGTAGTGAGACTACAGCCTCAACATTTGGATATGACCTAGGAAGTAACAATCTGGATCTACTCTTTCCTGACTAAATCACACTCCCAAGGTATAATAATGAGTAAACATTTCAAGATTAGCATACTTGTTTTAATTCCTACCCAAAGTTGGTTGGTAGATGAGGTTTTTTTTATTTGTCTTTTTAATACTCATGCTTCTATATTTGAGATGTGGGAAGAATCAGCTCTCATTTTACAGAAAACAACATCTACTTTCCAAGTAATAAGTCTTCAAAGTAACAATCTCTCTGGTGATCTTTAGGGAGTACTGTTAATAATATCAAAGTTTCCTTGCATTTTCACAACTTTAGACATGAAACTCTTGGTATTTATCCTGTAGGTCTATGAAAATAAAGTCCAGGGATAGCTTTTTAGTAAGACTTATAAATGACCAGCTTTATAAAGAAAAAACACTTTTCTTTATAAAGAAAAAACTATATCATAAAGACAAATTTGCTATCCAGCTCCCATTTTAGTTTTTAAACCCTGATATTCTGAATCTTTTATTCATGACAGTTTTTTTGTGTGTGTGTTCAGCATATTGGTGCACACCTGTAATCCCAGCAACTCAAAACGCAGAGGCAGGAGGATCACAAGTTTGAGGCCAGCCTCAGCAATTTAAGACTCAAAATAAGAGATAGAAAAAGCTGTAGATATAGCTTACTGGTAAAGCATCCCTGGTTAAATCTCCATTACCAATAAATAAATAAGTAAATTAAATTTTGTCTTTGAACTAAAACTGTAACAAGTGTGTTTTTATTGTAAGTACATAAACATAGATTTAGGGGAAAAAAAAAAAGAAAAAGCCAAACCCTATTGTGGCATTAAATGAAGAGTTAACCAAGTTTTTCTAGTCTCTTACTTATCTATAGTACTGGGAAATATATAGTTATATTTGATCTTCATCCAGATTCCTAACACATTGCTCCTAAAATCTTTTGAATCCAGAGTGAGGAGACTGTTTTGTATACTAAGGAGACGGCTGAGGGGCTCCTGGATAGGCTCAGATGGGGACTGGTTGACAACCAAACGATTAAAAGCCTGTAATATTTGGTGCCATTCTCACCCCGCAATCCTGAGGAGGTGAGAAGGGTTGAAGGTCGAGTTGCTAAATCAGTGGTCAATGATTTAATCAATCATTGACCATCATAATCATAATGGAACTACCACAAAATCCCAAAAGGACTGGGTCCTGCGGCCTTCCAGAGAGCTGGTCACATGGAGGTTCCTGGAGAGTGGTGGGCCCAGAGAGGGCATGGAAGCGCCACACTCCTCCCCTTGTCCTCCCTGGCCTATGCATCTTTTTTATCTGATTGTCCAGTTTTTATAATAAATAGTAAATGTATGTAAAGCATTCCCCTGAGTTGTGAACTACTTTAGCATACTAAGTGAACCAGGAGAAGGTCATGGAAACCCTGATTTATAGATCACAGGTCAGAAACACATGCCACAACCTGTGTTTGTGAATGGTACCTGAAGTAAGAGGCAATCTTGTGAAACTGAACCCACAACCAGTGGGTTCTGATGGTACATGTCAGCATTAAATTTAAGGATACCCAGTGGTCATCCCTGAAGAATGTGTTGCAGAATTGGTTGATAGTAAGGAGAAATCCACATACACATTTTGGTGACCAGAAGTGAAGTATTCTGGGTTGGTGAGAATAGGATAAACACTGGGGTTTTTTTCTGTATTATACTATTTTACTAAGTTTCTTGTACATCTTGACAAACTATTAAGCACACATGCATATATATACACCTTCTTTTTTTGCTTTTTTTGGGGATGCTGTCTTTTGATTAACAGGTTTCTAATCTTAACCTCATTTATCAATCTATTTTCTATATTTGCTTTTATGTATTTTTAAAGTATTTAAAAATACTTAGGTTGAAAAAAATCCACATTTCTTCTAAAAACTTAAAGGTCCGCATTTTACATTTAGGTATTAGGTTCACAAAGAACTGACTTTATAGACATGAAGTAAGGTCCAGTATAATTTTTTCCATATGAATAAGTAAATGACCACTAATTAGACCATATTTAACTCAATGTGATTCAATTCTACCTTGAAACACATCAAGTTTCTATATATAGACTGATGGTCTATTTCTGGACTGTGTATTCTGTACTACTGGTTTATCTGTCTATCCCAGCGATTTTCAACAAGGGCTGAAATTGCCCCTCAGAGAACTTACAGCAAAATCTAGACACAGTTTTGGCTGTGTGTGTGCATGTTGGGGTGTGCTACTGGCATATAGTGGGAAGAAAAATCCTACAATATACAGGACAGCACCCTCCCAACACAGAATTACCCTGTCCGAAATGTATACAGTGCCACTGTTGAGAAACACCTGCGGCACCAAAATTAACTATTTCATTCAGTACCACAAATAACGATCTCATTCTTTTCAAGAACTCTATCATATGGCAAGGCCTAATACAAAGAACAGATTTCCATCTAATACACATTAAAGTTTGGGCTTCTTGTTGTTATTATTTCCAGTAGTGCTCAAATGAGTATCCTTGCTCACAGCCTTTGTATAGCTATAATCACTAGGTCAAATCCACAGAACTAGAACCATGAGTTCAAAGGTATAGAGAAAATGTCAAGTTGACAGTGCCAAATGGTTTTATACAGAAGTTAGGACTACCAAAACCATATAAATTTTCCTTTTTCAAATAATAACTTTGCCAAAAGTACTTTTTAATCACAATGTGAACTCTTTACCAATCTAATGAGTGAAATTCTATTATGAATGTATTTCTTAAATGCTAGATGAGGCTAAGTCATGCTTTCTTTTGCTTAATGACCATGTGTATTTTGTTTATTGTGAACTGTAGGGCCCATGTGAGTATAAGGTTTTTAAAATTTTTTTAATTGAAGTGAAACTCTTAGTATTTTCCCCTCAGTTTGTCATTTTTAAGATTTTTTTTTTTGGGGGGGTAAGCCTTTGCTGAGGATCAAACTCACTCATGTTAGGCAAGCCCTCTACCACACTAAGCTACACCCCCAGCCAAGGATTTTTTATTTTGTTTTGCCATAAATAAGTTTTTCATTTTTATGTACTCTTATTTGTGAGATTTCCCCTGTCATTTCTGAGTTTTCTTTTATGTTTAGAAAGCCCTTTGCCAACTCAATGAATTACCTACCACCATATGAGTAATACTATTAAAACAAACTTCTATGCTTGCATTTTCTGTCTTGGATATAAGTTTGCTCATTCAGCATTATGCTGCTCAGAACTGAGTTTCATTTAGCATTTAACACTTGTTAAGAAAGAGCCTTGGGCTGAGTTGTGGCTCAGTGGTTGAACGAGTACAAGTTTGAGGCACTAGGTTTGATCCTCAGCACCACATAATAAAATAAAGGTATTGTGTCCACCTAAACAACAACAAAATACACTAAAAAAACTTTTAAAAGACCTTTAAATTCTTAAACATTCTATATAATGTCCTATGACTTTATCTGAAGCTCCAAAATGAGATGCTTTACCTTCTGACCTACTGAAATCTCTAATTAGTTTGATACTCAAAGTACAGTTGCTGTACCCTTTTGCAGGCAGAGAGGAATAAACACTTCAAACACTACAAAAACAACAACAACAAAAAACTGGTAATGTGTGAAAAGGTGAGATTGATAAGTTCTGACTAGAACTGAGGAAAAAAATGAAGAAAAATTAATTTCAACTACCATTAATATCTTTTTTAAAAATATATATTTGCTTTATTTATTTTATGTGGTGCTGAGGATTGAACTCAGTGCCTCACATGTGCGAGGCAAGCACTCTATGGCTGAGCTATAACCCCAACCCTACATTAGTATCTTTTACACACCCGCCTGTCATTTAAAAAAATATATATTCGCTTTTATTTAGAGTTAATGTTTTAGCACCCAAATCAGTAACTTTCAATCTTACAAACATGAAAAATTAGCACAATTACACCGGCACGATATAAGGAACAATCAAGATGATAGATTTGAAAAATATTTCTCACAAAAACTGACCCAGAGAATATTCTGAGGTCAAAATTTTCAAATAAACATTTTGCTGATGTCTTCAAAAGACCAAAATATATGTAACAATGTATGATCTTAACTGAAACATTAAAATATTTTTTAAAGTAAAGTAGGTTACTAACAACTAACACTTACATAGTGTTGTTTTAAAAGGTTACATCCTAACTCATTTACTGTTCTAAGCCCTAAGAGATACCACCATTATCCATCTTTATAAAAAGAATACAACCTAGATACAGAGCATTTAAGTAACTCACCAAAAAGTTCTTCTGTAAACTTTCAAATACAAAACTTCCATGATTATTAAAAAAAAAAAGAAAGCATAAGTAAAACAGATTACTTTGCTTAATGTTCTTAAATTACAAATGATTTAATTAAGGAAAACACTCCTTTTTTATTAAAGCTGTGTAGGCTGAAGCTCAACAGAGTTCTGCAGTAAAATACCAGGTCCCTTAGGGTTCTCAGACAATCTGTAGTTATGCCATAAGGATGTTCAAGGCAGTGGCTCCACTATTTCTTGACTGAATATGCAGAATTCTATCAAACACAGTCCTATTTTTGCTACTAATAACAGTGATAGTACACTTTTCTGAAGGAAAGTAGGAATGGTTGGAATTAAGTAGCCAGTGGGTTTTTAAAAAGCCTTGTGCTAAAAAACACCACATTACAGGGTTTAGTTTTAAGATAAGCCTGTGGGCATTAGTATAGCGTTCTGGATCTGAATTTCAACATACTGAGGAGGAAAGTAAACCATACTTAATGTCAAAGAATCTTTAAGCCCAGGTTCTGGCAAACACATACCAGCTGTGTACCAACAGCAAAACACTTAACCTTTATGACCCTCAGTTTCCTCATTTGTAAAATGAGAATAAAACCATCGACCTCTGAGGGATGTCTGATGGTTAGGTTAAATCATATCAATGAAAATACTATGAAAAAGTAAAGCCCCAGACTATTGTAAAATGTTACTTATTGCTAAGAAAAAAATTTAATCTTCATCTTCACTCTTTTTTTGTAAGCATAAAGCAACAGATGGCTTGTGATTCTTTCAGAATCAGTTGGGTTGGTAAGGATCTCAGTATCGGCCTGCCCTCAGCAACTCTTCAAAAGCACTAGCCTGCTAAAGATTGATCACAAGAATTACCTCATCAATAAAATTTGCCGAGTTTTGATTACTGAAAAAAAATTCTTTTACACAAAAAAATGCTTCTCACTCTGGTGATGTACGTGAAGATGGAGATGCAGAGTGAAACAGAAAATGCTTTTGATACTCCATCCACATGCAGAAGTCCCTGCTGCAAATGTCAGTGCCTTCTCCGTTCCTTCATGCAAAATGTTAGGACTAGTTAGAAGCAAGCTTCTAACAAGAAATCGTGAGGGTTTTTGGTAATGGCTTCAAGGTCTGACATTCAAAACCCTGTCTCCTTGGCTAGGATGTCATTTACCGCAGACACTTCACCCGCGGATGCAGAAGTGACAACACACAAAAACTGCATTTTAAAAAGGGGGACACTGAGGCCCACACATTGGCACAAGTCCAAGGTCACATAGAGTGACCAGGACAAGCAGAGTCGCTGTGTTTTTCCAAGGCTGCCGCAGAGGACGCGGTAAACGGGCACTCGTGCCCCTGGAGAGCAGCAGGCGGGGAGCCGCGCTCAGGCAGACTCGCTGCCCCTCTCAGGTGCCACGCTCCAGCGGGCTGCCTCGCCGAGACCGCTCGGCTGTCAACTCCGAGACTAGTGCCACTTCCTGCCCCCGCCGCCCCGCCAAGGGCCCCTCTGGGGCATCAGACCGTGGTTCCCAAAGGCGCGCGCGCCCGCCGGCCGCCAGGGCCACGTCTCGGCCGGCGGGCCGCCCCGTCTCCTTACCAAGGAGCCGGAGAAAGATCTGGAGCACGATGCAGAACCGGCTTTGGCTGGAATCGTAGTAGGAGTTGAAGATGGCGTCGATGATGTAGAGGCAGGGCACCCGGAGCGCCACCTCGAGCGCCGCCCAGACCTGCTGATGGGCCATCCGCACCTGCTGCTGCGGGGGCCCCACCGCCGCCATGAGCCGCTGCCACACCGGGGCTGGGCGGGCCGGGCCGGGCGCGCGGGGCAGGGCCCGGGACCGCGGCCGGGGCGGGGGCTGGGCGGGCGACTCCGCCCCCACCCTCCCTCCTCTCCTGTCTCTCGCGGCCCGCCCCGCCGCCCGCTCGCGTCTCCCGAGCTGGAGCAGGCGGCGGAGGCGGCGGCGGCTGAGGCAGCGGCAGCGGCGGCTCCCCGGGAGGTCTCTGGGTGTCGGTGTTTCCGGCTGGCTATGGACTGGCTCCTCCTCCCTCCACCGCCTCCCCCGCCCGCGGAGCCACCATCTTGACCCCGCCTGCCTCTGCCGTTGCTGCTGTTGCGAGGCCCGGAGGCTGCGCCCGCGGTCACGCGAGAACGCGGAGCCCTCGCTGCTCCCTGCGTCATAATCGGGCGCTCCCCACGCCGTCATTGCGCACGGCCAGGAGCGACTCAAAGGGTTGCCATGGTTTCCGCCCGTCTGCGTGGTCCGAGTGGTCTGGGCGCCACCGTGTGGCACACGCCTTCTCGGAGTCGCCCTGCCTCAGGTTTGTCAGTCACCGCCGCGGCGTCTACCTAGCGAGGGACTCCATGCTTCCGGAGGCCGAAGTTATCAGCCGTTTTATTAGATCTCATTAAGTGTCCCATAAACATGCTTCTTGCTGCTTGGGAGGAGAAGAGCCAAAGGACCTACCCCACCCCATTTGGAGGCCGGGTCTCTGAGACGGGAGCCGCGGGAAGGGAAGTAACTACAGCTGCGAGGCCGCCTGGGTCCTGGTGAGGGCGTCGCAGCGTGGCTTCTGGGCGGCTGTCGGGAGGCTGTGGCTGGGTGTGGGGTGCGCGGCCAGGAAACACCTCCTCTGTGCCCGTCCCACTCCTCTGGTCCTACCCAGATGGGCGGAACGAGGACATTTGTAGCCTCCTTTTACTAACACCTAGGGATGATCCCCCCGGTCATCGGTGACAGTCCTGCTCCCCCACAAGTTGAAGTTTGAACATTAGAGAAGCACGCAGGCAAGGAGATAAAGCAGGGTTTATTTAATAAGGGGTAACGTAGACTTCTCCTGGGAGGAAGAAGGGGGCCATAGCTGGCATCTTGGTTTCCCCAGGAGGGAGGTGTTCTGCCCTTTTTATGTGTCCTAGGCTTCCTTTGTTCCCCTGCCCTCTACCCCTATGTTTCTCCTTCCTGCCTATGTGACTAGGCCCAGGAATGCTCCCTGGGACGGCCAAAAGGTGGGAAAAGGGGGGAAGCTGAAAGGGGCAGGGCAGGATGGAGCCCCTTTAAGTAAAATGGAGCCACATTAAGTAAAAGCCTTATAGCTCCCTCTAGGGTGGGGCAATTCCTGGGACAGGTTACCTTAGCAACAGGTTGGCGCTGGGGTAGGTTCTTGATTTGGGTGGAGGAAGGGCTCTGAAGGAATTAGCGTTTCAATACTTCAGGGGGCAGTCTCCAACTTCCCTGACTCACTCAAAATGAGCCTCCTTGATCCGACCTGACTCCATTTACCTACCTATACTGACGGCCTGTCTTACTTCTGGCTTCAGGGACATTGTGGTCTAATGATATCCCAGTTACCGTGAGGAGTCTTGCTTCCCCAAATGCTGAAGTATAATACCAGAGAAGCATGCAGAGGCAAGTGTAGAATGGAACGTAAAAGGCTTTATTAAAGGATATCGGAGAAGACTTCCCCCAAGGGAGAAGGGGATGAAAGGCTGTATCTTGGGATGGGGAGGTCTTATCCCTTTTATATCTAAGGTCTTCTTTTGTCCTCCTACATTCCTGTCCTTTATCTTGCTTATTTCCCTCTATCCTGCATGTGATGGGGGATGCAGGTGGGAAGGCCAAAGATGGAAAACTGGTGGGCCTATTAACATTTCAGGCTCCCAGGTGTAGTTCTGATGTCCCCAGGCTCAGATTGGACACCATTTTCTTTAATAGACTCAATATCAGACCCAATTTGCCTATCTACACTAACTACTTGACTTTAAATCTGGATTCACTAAGAACTCAGACCTCTCAGTCTTTGATTTCTTGTCATCAAAGGTGAACACACCTGGACAATCCTTCCCTTCCTCCTGAGGGCAGATGAATCCTTTCTCCTACTGTCTTGCCTATTCATGTCCTTTGAATCGGTCTGGATGTTATCCTGCTTTTCCTTCACCAGCAAATGAGAGTTAAGCTAGGCCAGTGCCTGCACTATAGACCCAGCTGTCTTAGACTAAGTAAGATAAAATAGGAAGCAAGAAGCCTGGCTGCCTTGGGCTCCTAGCTCAAAGTGCATTGCACAATCTAGTTTGTATCAGGGATAAATGGGGGTGGTTATCCTCTTCTGAGATTATTCATAAAATTGTCAAATCTTACAAAGCCCTTTTTCTCTGAGTAGAGCTATCTGTAGTAGGAAGACTGGATCCTCATCCAAAGTCTTTACTGCAGTTTCACGTTTTTAATATTCGGTTTTCCCCTGCCAATAATGATTGCCATACTAGACACTGTGCTAAGGCTATACTTTTACTTTAATCTTTGCATTGACCTTATTTTTGTAGGTAGTATTATCCCTGTTTTACAGAGGAGTTAATTGAGGTTTAGATAAATTGAAAGATCACAATGGTAGTAGGTAAGTATTGGGCAGCTAGTATGGCCAAAGCCAGAATCAGGATTTGACCCCAAGGCTACCTGAAGCTCAAAACTTTGGCATCATTTTTTCTTTTCATCAATAGTCAAATCTTCAACCAGATTGGATCTCTTCTTCTGTCTTCACAGTCTCTTAAAAGCACCAGTCCCTAGGCTGGGGTTCTGGCTCAGTGGTAGAGCGCTTGCCTCGCATGCATGATGTCCTGGGTTTGATCCTTAGCACCCCATAAAAATAAATAAATAAAAATAAAAATGTAAATAAAAAAGAGTAGCAGTCCCCTTTCTAATGTTATTTTCACTATCCTAATTCAAGAGCCTCCTGTAGCTTGCCTGGTTTTTGTAAAATCCTCATTACAGTTTCTATATTTTTGAATCTAGTCTGTTTACTGCTGCTAGGTTAATTTTCCTAACTGCACATCTGGGGAATAACCTTGTGGTTATGACAAAATTCCCAAAGGAAAGCAAATTTGGTAATGTGGGAGAATTATGAAGCCTTATGAGAACTTCAGAGAGGTAAATTAGCTACTCAACTCATCTCTTATTCCTCCCTGGATGCAATTTACAGCAAAAAGAATGAAGTCATTATGGAGAAAAAGGTCCACAAGGAGTATTCTTAAAAATGTAGTAGAAGAGACAGGAGGTGAGTACCACTGTGTTCATGGGCTTTCCTCTTATTTTTATTTTAAAAGTTAAGTGTTATAAATATTAAATAAAAATATTTTAAAATGAACTACTTTATTCCTTTGTTATCAATGTTTTAATTTACTTCTAATCTTAATTTGATGTAAAACCTTATTAGCAGAATAGTTTCCATTTGCTCCCTTTGGTAACATACTAACAAAACAATTAGAATGTTACAGAGATGATTAGCATGGCCCCTGGCCAAGGATGACATGGAAAAATGCCTTCTATTTCATAAAGCCTTCCATTTAAAAAGGAAGGAGAAGTTGTTTCTAACACAGTTAATTAGTGGTCACATTGTCATTCTTCTCTTACATAGAACTTTGAACAAGTCTGTAAACAATGACTTCACTTTCCCCAACTATAAAAGTTTGAATAAAATTCTGTCAAGTATTTTAAAATACTACCTTAAAACTAAATTTGTATAGATGAGGAAATTTATAGAGAGCTTAGGAATTCTTAAGATAAAAGATAAATTTTCAAATAGCTGCAATTCACTGAATCTAATTTTTGCTTGTTTTCTACATTGATATGAACTTTGCACAACTCCATTGCACCTTTATCAGAATGATATCTGGAAGAGTGGGGTGTGTGGGTATATATTCACACATAGAACACCTACATTCAAAAATACAATCTGTTCATTCGACTTTTTTAAAAAAATATTTTTTATTGTCAATGGACCTTTATTTTATTTATTTATATGCAGTGCTGACAATTGAACCCAGTGCTTCCCACATGCTAGGGAAGCACCCTACCACTGAGCCAAAACCCCAGCCCCTGTTCATTTGGCTTTGATTTTCAAAAAACCTTTTTGCAGCTTTCAAATCTTTTATATGAAAGATGTGTAAAACCTAGATTGAATTTTCAGAGGATATTCATTAGTCAAGTTTATATCTCAAGCAACAAAAACTGATTCTTGACTCTCTTAAGCAAAAAGCAAATTCATTAGAGGTTTATTTTGATTATTTTTCAAGTCCCAGGAAAAAAAAGCATCCAATTGGTTAATTTTATTGGATCATATAACTGTACCTAGCTTCCTTAGTAGGAGAGAAAATGTAATGTGGTGTCCAGATATCATTGAGATAAAGGAGTAATGGAAAACAAGCACTTAACCAGAACGCCCCCGCCACCACCACCCTCCCACAGACAGACACTTCCAACAGTGTGTTAAGTATTTCCTTCAAATGGAAAATAAGGATGCTGATATGAAGAGCAGGGACTGAGAGACAAAAATACATACTATAACTTTGTCTCCAAACTTGGAAATTAAAGTAAAACTCAAACATGCCAATCAAAATTCAGCTATTAGAATCTTCTGGTTTTTTAAATGCCAAATAAATAGGAAGAGTCTGTTTAGTTAACAAAAGAGACTACAGAGACTATATGGTATTTGAGTCAATATTGGGTGTATATTGACTAACTTTTGTTAACAGATATTGATAAGCACTTTCTATGTGTTCAGCAGTACCAGCCCAGTTCTCCTCTTTACTAGTTCTCTATTTTGGATAAAGTATTCAACCTGTCTAATCTTCAGTATGTTCTTCTGGGAGAAAATTTAAAAAAGCTTAATATCACCAGTTGAGATATATGAAAGGCCTATATAATCTAATTAAGCCTTATTAGATTTGTCCAAGGACCCAGAACTAGTCAATAATAGTGGCATAACTAGGCTTATAACTAATATTTTTCTGATTCCAGAGCATAAGATCTGATCCTTGGCAAGTAATTTTTCATGTTTGTTAAAATAATTAAAAAGTATATTTCAGGGGCTAGAGATGTAGCTCAGTAGTAGAGCACTGTTTAGCATACTCAAGGCCCTAGGTCCAATTCTCAGCACCACAAAATGAAAAATTAAAATGGAGTCAACATAGCTTAAGTTCAGTTATGTCCTAACAAATTTTAGGAGGAATATTTATTGGCACCTCAGTATTATTATACGTGAAACTTTGCAGTGTCTATATAAAGTTGAGTTGTTACGTGAGATAATCCTTAAGTAGGATTTATTGTACATTAGAAAATAAATGAATGATAAAATGTTTGTCTAGGGTGGTGATCAAGCATAATGTGAGAACTGAGATACTGTTGAGAGGAAGAGTATAAGTAATATTAAATTAAAAACATCTCTCAAGGCAGGCAGCCCACAAAACATGAACATATATAGTCATGTGTCACTGAATGAGGGGATCCATTCTGAGAAACGTGTCATTAGGCAATTTCATCTTTTTGAAAACACCACAGAGCATACTTACACAAATTAATATGGCTATGATGACACTAAGTGATATAATCCTATAGGACCATGGTCATATATGTGGTCTATTGTTGACCAAAACATTATGCAGCACGTGACTAGTATCCCACTGGTGGTTGGAGATTATGGGACCCTTCACCCAAGGTAGGGTTCCAGTAGTTCACAGTCTTCTGATGATCACTTCTCATTTCACAGCTGTTTTAGTTAGCTTTTTAATCTCTGTGATCAAAAGATTCAACAAGAAATGTAAGAGAAGGAAAAGTTTATTTAGGGAGGGCTGGGGATGTGGCTCAAGCGGTAGCGCGCTCGCCTGGCATGCGTGCGGCCCGGGTTCGATCCTCAGCACCACATACAAACAAAGATGTTGTGTCCGCGGAAAACTAAAAAAAAATAAATATTAAAAGTTTATTTAGGGCTCATGGCTTCAGAGGTCACAGACAAATAGCCAATTCTGTAGCTCTCATGGGGAAGAGTATGGCAGAGGAAAACAGCTCAGGACTTGGCTATCAGGAAGCAGGCAGAAGGGTTTGTGAGCGGGGGTAGAGGTGGAAATCTCTGCTCACTAGGGACAAAATGTATCCTAAAGGCACAGGTCCCCAGTGATATCCCTCTTCCAGTCATACTTTACCTGCCTACAGGTACCACTCAGTTAATCCCTATCAGATTAATCCACTAATTATGGTACAACTCTTATATCACCTTACTTAAATAATTTTGTTTTAATGTGACTTTTATTTATATTTATCTCCATAAATTCACCACTGAACATTCTTGCATCATCTCATGTGTGAGCTTTTGGAGGAGCACCTCATGTCAAAACCATAACAAAAGCTATACCAACTGAGTTGGATAAAAGCTTCAGCGAGAGGATTCGGTATTGTAAAGACTTCAATTTATGGATTCAATGTAATCTTAACTTTTAAAGATCTCAGTAGATTCATTTTCCTTGAATGTGACAAGCTGATTCTAAAATTCATAGGGGAATGGAAAAGGTCCATAATAGACAAGGTGACATTGAAGAACAAAGGTGAAATATCTTTTACTATCAGATGTCAGGCTATTTTAAAGCTGTAGTAATGACAACACAATGGTATTGGTGCATGGATAAAAAAACCGACCCAGGAACAGATTAGAAAGTCTAGAAAAAGTCCTACATAGATACAGTCACCTGATTTAAGATAAAAGTGCAGTGGGAAAAGGATTTTTAAAAACCCAGCAATATAATGGGACTTTGGATATTGCTTAACAAACAATAGCATATCCCTTAACTGCAAAACACTGTAGAGTCATTCTCACTAAAGTTGGGAACATGGCAGGGTTGTTTGCTACATCGCTTCTTTCTAGTGTTTTAGAAGTGGGGGATGGAAATAGGGCAAGTTCAAATGCTTCCCTTTTTACCAGGGTTTATCTGTTTTTCTTGAATAAATGTTCCTTGGACTATTGCAAGTTTTTAATTACTTTTTAGAGTTCTTAAAAAGTTAAATTTGATAGGTTTTTGGACAGTGGTAGGAGATACTCTGCCATTTTGGAAGTCATCCTTTTACTCTCGATATTGGGTAGGAAAATACCAAGAGAACTCTAGCAGATGCCTTGGGCGGAAGACATTTCCTTTCTACCCTTGGTGTAACAGTGATCCTTCCTCTTGATAAGTTTCGGTGACAACAACCAGGATGTGACCCGTCCTTGCCCACTGGTCTCTTGTAACAAGAAACCTGAAATGACTGGGAAACAGCAGGTTACAGTTTAGAGGGTCAATTATTTTGTCTATTGATGAATGAGTCACTCTGTTGGGAATTGGGACCTCTCAACTCACCAAATTGTAGGACTGAGAGACACAAACACCCCACACAGGATATTAGGAGTGAGAATAAGTGGGTGTGTTGATTTCCTATTGCTGTTGTAACAAATTACTATAAACAGTGGTTTCAAATTCACTTTCTTATAGTTCTGGAAGTCAGAAGTCTAAAATCCAAGTGTCAGAAGCGCTGCATTTCTTCCGGAGGTTCCAGGGGAAATTCTACTTCCTTGACTTTTTCAGTTTCTCAAGGCCACCTACCACATTCCCGGGCTCATGGCCCCTTCATCACATCACTCCAACCTCCTGCTTAAGTCGTTGCATCTATTAGATGAAACTGCCTCTCTCTTATATAAGAAACTTTGTGATAATCCAGGATAATCTCCCTATGTTCAGAGCATTAACTTAACCAGGCCTGCAAAATCCCTTTTACCTGTAAGGTAACATATTTGTAGATTCCAGGTATCAGAATACGGACATATTTGGGGGCCTTTGTTCAGCCATACCATAATGGGAATTCTATTTTTACTCTTTCATCCCCAAATACATATTCTATCTATATGGGACACAGCACCATATGATGGGTATTGATCTAGTGTGCGTACTGAATTCTGGGGTGGCATTTCCTCTTCGGGAATTCTCTTCAAGCTTTTGCATCAGTTCATCTTCAAAAGTTTTTTTTACACCATTCCATCTGATCAGCATTTTCTGGGTCATGTGTATTACATGATAAGAGCCCTGGATCCCATGGTCATTTGCCCAGTGACACACCTCCTTTGCTATAAACCAGGTCCATAGGTCAAAGGCAGTATTCTGCAGGATGAATATTGATGGATCAAACACCTGTAAACCTTGGATAGTATTTTTGGCCGGCATCGTGTGGGCAAGAAAGGCAAATGCATGTGGAAATGGGCAGTTTGTTGTCAAGGTGCATCAGTGCACCTTCCAGGATGGAGGATCCAGTATAACCTGATGACAAGTAGCTTGGTTTCCTTGAGGAGTGGCACTAGATCAGAGGCAGTGGTTAACATTAAGGAGTGGCTACTTGGCAAGTGAAGCAATGCTGTTGGCCTCTTATGAGCTTGCCTCCCTGCAAGGGGACTACTTTGTTCATGAGCCCATTGTGCCTGTACTGGGGGAGTTGATAGATACGGGTGCTGAAATTCACCAATGAAGTCTTCCTGTCTGCTGGTTGTTCAGTGCCTCTTACACAGTAGATTAACTGTGGTAGGCACTATTATGCAACACCAGGATCTTTGTGTTCCATCTCATGATTTTCTCCACAGCTACTTCTCCAGTTTCCTTTTCCCTATATTCCATTCTTTCTCATTCCAGACCCCTGATCAGCCAGCTAACCTATTTGCCACTTGCCATGAAAGTATACTCTTACTTCAGGCCATTTCTTTTCCCAAAGTCAATCAACAGGAATACTGCTTTTGGAAGCATTCCCCTCACTGTTGTCTTTTAAGACCACTATTGAGTGAGCCGTAGGACAGCAGCAATCCATCATTGTTTTGAACTGATAGTCCAAGAAAACTCAGCGAAGTTAACTACTTTTTTTTTTTTTTTTTTTTTGCCTCTTTCTACTAGCTGTAAGAGCCTCTCAAGTGGCCATAACTGTGAGCTGACAGATAGACATTGTTAAAGTTATACCACCTGCCTATGCCATCTGTTTTCTCTGACCCTTACCTGTCATCAGTTCCAGAGGGGGTTGACTGGTGAGTCTGACAAAACCCAGCTTGTGATGGGAAACTGACCACATGATCACTTGATATGCTCAGATCCTACTAAGGCCCATTATCATGCACAGAGCTGGTGGGTTTTTTTTTTATTATCATTTTTAAATTTTTGATATGTGGTTTGCTCCTGCAGATGATGAACCTTGCTTCAGAACACTTATGTTCTATGTACCTTGTGATTCTCCCACTGGAGCTTGCCATAAACTTCCCTGGCTATTTTTCTTTTCACAAGTACTTTTACCATAGAATCTCCTGGATTGAACGGCCCGTGTGAGTGAGCAACAGTACTAATTACACTGCAGGCTTTACCTGCCATACAGCCTTTACATGCTCTGGGTCACAATGAAAACTGGTACTCTTCAGCCTCACCTAGTTTGAGTCAGAACAGTATCCCCAAGTTCTGAGTTGCCACAAAGAGGCCTGAAGAGCTCAGTATGATTCTTTCATGGCAGAATAATTTGGGTGAATGAGTGGATGACAGCAATGATTTGTTTTTTTACTGTGAAGGAGATATCTTGGCCCTTAAGAAAACTATTGGATCCTAAAAATAGAATTGTAATAAAAGATATTACAGGCTGCTAGATCTTATTAGGGATTATTCCCATTCTCCAGTGTATACTATGCTTACTGTTTATCTGACAGCAGTGTCATCAATGTAGTAGGTCAATGTGACCTTTTGTGGCATGTACAGACTACATTATTATAGAAGATGGAAGAGTTAACATAACCCTAGGGCAAGACTATAAATGTGCACCATTGTCTGTCCAGCATGAATTCAAACTGCTTCTGCTCCAGTACCCTTAGGACCAGTTCCATGCACATGTTCATGGCTCCACTTGGTTTGTGTGGTTAGGTCTATCTCCTTTGCCGCACAGGCCCATTTGAAATCGCTGAAAGTAGGCACACAGAAGAGAGGGAAAGAGTTGCTTCATTATAGTGTTGCAGGACTGTTGTTTTCATTTTTTTATAACAGGTTTTGTTACCTTTGAGTTTTTTTAATTAATTTTTTAAATTTATATATGACAGCGGAATGCATTACAATTCTTATTACATGCATACAGCACAATGTTCCGTATCTCTGATTGTATACACAGTATATTCATACCAATTCGTGTCTTCATACATGTACTTTGGATAATGATCATCACATTCCATCATCATTTCTAACCCCATGCCTCCTCCCTTCCCCTCCCACCCCTTTGCCCTATCTAGAGTTCATCTATTCCTCCCATGCTCCCTCTCCCTACCCCCACTATGAATCAGCCTCCTTGTATCAGAGAAAACTTTCAGCATTTGGTTTTTTGGGATTGGTTAACTTCACTTAGCACTATCTTCTCTAATTCCATCCATTTACATGCAAATGTCATGACTTTATTCTATTTTATTGCTGAGTAATATTGCCTTGTGTATATATGCCACATTTTTAATCCATGCATCTATCAAAGGGCCTCTAGTTGGTTCCACAGTTTAGCTATTGTGAATTGTGCTGATATAAACATTGATGTGGCTGTGTCCCTGTAGTATGCTGTTTTTAAGTCCTTTGGGTGTAGGACAAGGAGAAGAGGGATAGCTGTGTCAAATGGTGGTTCCATTCCCAATTTTCCAAGAAATCTTCATACTACTTTCCATATTGGCTGCACCAATTTGCAGTCCCACCAGCAGTGTATGAGTATACCTTTTTCCCCACATCCTCGCCAACACTTACTGTTACCTTTGAGTTTTTAATCATGTTTATGTAAGGCTTTTTAAAAAAAAAAAAATAGAAACTACTAAAAAAAATAGGAACTGGAGTAGTCTCTCCACCCATATGTATTACTGACCTCTACCTAATGCAACTGTGGGCAAGAGAAGGCAGGAAAGAGTGCATGCAACATTTAGTTGGAGCCTGAATTCATTCACCATTTTTTTTTTTTTTTTTTACTTTTGACTCAACCATGACCTTTAAAAAGTCAAGAGACAAATATCTATTTTGACACTTTTGGGACTGAAATTGTGTGTGATGATCAAGAAATCCTGCAAGTTATTGTCATGTCTAATCAGAAAAACATGTAATTGCATTTTTAATACTTTAATATTCCCTTCATAAGTAAGCATTCTAAATAGTTATAGCAAAAAATTTTTATGTGTTTCACATAATGATATTTTTGTCAACTGAAGTACATGTGCATAGTATTATAGAGTGAATTTCTAAAATGACTTTGAAAGTACACAACTATTACAAACCTTTAAAGTTTAAAAAACTGGATAAAACACATGAAAAAAAAAAGATGACTATCAGGGAATTGTACATAAGCCTTGAAGGATGATGGTTCATCAGAGATGAAAAGTATACCAAATGAGTCATACAATTGCTCCAGTTACTGCCTGGAGAAAATTTCCAGGCTGTGGCACAGGGAAGGAGAATCCTTAGCCAGGATCCCAAGGCAACTGGAGTTCACAGAGTAGAATACTAGAGAGGAGAGGAAAGGGAGGGAGGGGGAGAGAGAAAGAGAAGTAATAATAGTTCTACACACTTTTGCAAAAAAATGAAAGAATATATGCCAACTCATTCTGAGGCCAGCCTTTCTCTCATGAACATAAACACATTCTTCATTATGAACCACGTGTATGAGGCTATTTCCTTGCACAGTTCCATGTCACACATGTTGGAAATGAGAGTGGATAGATTAAAGACTCTTGGGGGGGTTAAGTGTGCCTTAAGTACATTCTAAAGCATTTTAGAACACTGGGATTCTGATAAACTGTGAATTTATAAAACCTCGGTTTAACCATGTCCTATTTTTGCTTAAGACACTTCCATGATGCCCCTTCCTGGTCTGACCACTACTCAACTTGGCTGCTTGGTTAACACACCTTTACCCCTTGTTTCTTCTTCTCCCTTTGTTTCGGTCCCCAGCCCCTCCACTGGGCACCTGCACACCCTGCCCTCACTCCTGGAATGCTGTCTCATGGTCCACTCACTTAATTCCACTTGCTCTTCAGCTCTCAACCATCATGTTTCTGGGGCAGCTCTTTCTGACCTTCCTGACCACGTCAACTCTCATCCTGGCTTCCGTTTGCACCACCAACCTCCCCTCCCAGCATTTACTAGAATCTAAGTTGTTACATGAAACATATTTGGGTGGTGTAAGGCCTATCCATGGATACTGGGATTGTTTGTTTACTATTTTATTGTTGTCTGGTTTGCTTATTATTTTATTCCCAGTGGTTGCCACAGTATCTGATATATTGTTCAGGCTCAAAAACATTTGTGGAAAGGTGAAGAGAAGGAAAGGAGAATAAAGACAGACCATGGAGGCACAGTTTTTATTTCCATAGCATGTCCACCAGATGGCAGCATTAACTGTTGCAATATCTGGAAAGAAACTTTGATTTCAAAATGCCCTGTTTTGGGCGTGAGCATTCCCCCACTGCTGGTTTTGTTACCTCTATCATATGTCTTATACATCTGGCCAATCCACTATACAAAATACCAGGTAGAAGTATTTATTGCCTGTAAGTTAAAAAAATTCTAAATCATAACTTAAATAGGTCTGTTTATATGTATGTGGGAGTAGCAGTGGGTTTGCAAGTTTATTTTTATTTTCATGTGAAAAGAAGTTTAGCAATTAGAAGTTTCAGGGCTGGTGTAGTTGATCAAGGACATCCTTAGGAAATCGAGTCCTACAATCCTACTCTAGCATGCCTGGAGAGATGGCTGCTCTTCTTCAAGGTCAGAGACCCAAAGTCCTCCCTGGGGACTTCAGCCTTTATCTCCTTGCTACTACAGCCACAGGGGCGGCAGCCCTTCTTTTTTTTAGGAGAAAGAGGGACTCAGATGGGTACAGTGAGTCAACTTCAATGTCTCCTGTGGTGAGCGGATTCACTCTGAGCCCCAATGAAAGGGGAGCCCTTTAAGAATGTGGAGAAGGGGCGAGAGGAAGGACTCAATAGCAACTGCATGGTAAGCCCAAGAGAATGTTTCCCCGAAGACAGAAAAGGCCTAGCCTGAAGAAGAGTCTAAGGAGTTCTCACTTCCTCTGCCTTTACCTGATTTATCTGAACTCAAAGTTAAAATTCAGCTCTTGCTTTCCTTCCTAAAGATTTTCCAAGTTTTCTTATTTTTTTTTTCAATGACATTTACTGGTAAAAACATAAACATTGTACCATGTAATGTTTCAATATATGTATACACTATGTTATGTAATATTTAAACCTGGTCCAACATCTGTCTCCTTAGTTTTCATTTCTTTATAGTGAAGACATTCAAAGTCTTCTAGCTTTTTGAAATACAGTACACTACTATTATCTGTAGTTACCTTGATACAACAGCACACTCGAATTCATTTCCTCTAATGGTAATTTAGTTCCATCCAGTAACCTTTCCCCACTGTCCCCAGCCTCTGGTAGCCACCTTTCCATCTCAACTTCTAAGAAATCAACTCTTTAGATTCCATATACAAGTGAGATCATGTGGTACTTGTCTTTCTGTGCCTGGATTATTTCCTGTAACATAATGATTTCCAGTTTCATTCATATCGTCACAAATGACAGGATTTCACTCTTTTTGATGGCTGAATTGTATCCTATTGTTTATAGGTACCACATTTTCTTTATCTATTCATCAGTTGAAGACACTCAGGCTATTTTCATTTCTTGGCTATTGGGAATAGAGCTGCACTGAACCCAGGAGTATAGCTGTTTCTTCAACATACTGACATTCTTATTCTTGTAAACTATATGTATAGAAATCCCTCACAGCCAAAATTAGGAAATATGGTTACTGCATACTAGGCTGACAATGAATGAATGAAGTAGTCACTATATGCCAGTTACTCTGATGACATGTTAATTCACTTAAACCTATCAGCTACCCTACAGGACATGTATGATGGTTGACCTAATATACAGATGAAGAAACTAATCTTGGAGAGATTCATGACTTGCCTCAGGTCACACTTAAGTAGAGCCAGGAGTTGAATTAATGGAGCCATAGTGCTAACAACTGACAGCTATTACGAAGATTAACAATAGAAATTTGGATTTCGCAGTGATTTTAATCCCTTTTCTACCAAGACAAACTTTATGACATCTCCCCTACATTCATTTAGGAATGCTAAATTGGAAGAATGGAGTTAGTCACCCCCACTCTCATTCCCTCTCTAATTTAGTCAATTCACACTTGAGTCCACAGATTTTATTTTCGAATCTACCCACTTCACACCACTGTAGACTAGCCACCCCAACCTCACACCTGAACAAGCACAGAAGCTTCCTCGCTGGTCTCTTCTCCAGCAGATTTCAGTAGCTAGACTGATTTGGGGAACAGTATTTTCCACTCTAGAATGACCAATACTTGTGTACAACTGCTTATTAGATAATAGCCATGTGAAATATTTCAAAGAAACCCTAATTTTTTCAAGGAAATCCATGACCAAATGAATATTGAAACCATATATTCAAGGTCAGAACGAGGACAGAATTCAGAATTTACGATTACACAGATTAACCTTATTTTAAAAAGCTATGCTGTTTTTCCTAGATATTTAGCACATTCCCAATGTGATCAATGGAAGACAAATGAAATTATTTTGGTTGGTCTAGAGTCTGCTTTCAAGCCATAAAATATTTAAAAAGATCACCAGGAAAAAAAAAAAAAAAAAAGACCAGCCTGAGCTGAAGCCTTAAGGGCCAGCCTGATATGAAGCATTAAGGGCCCCTTGGATCCCTTGTGTCACTCACTGAATCCACCTCCTCTAGCCAACTATAGGACTGGGCGACATTCTAGATCCAGAACTATGTGATCCACATGGGGAGCATAAGATTTCACCGGTTGGATGTGCAGGATTTGTGTATTCCATGGTTTCCCATGCACCTGCTGAAGAAGAGTGGCAATTCGAGTTTCTGCAGATTCTGCCCACCTTTGCCACTCTAGCTTGGTGGCTTGTGAAAGCAGTTTCCTCCTAAAATCTCTGGTAGTTCCATTTTCCCATTCATTGGTGATAATTTTCTGAGGATAAGGCCAATGTTCTTTCTCCATTTTGCTACTTCCAGGAGGCTGGGGATTCTTCCCTGGGAAAGATTCCACATTTTGATGGACATGCAAAATGCCCCCAGTATCCTGTCGTAGCACCTGGCAGGCAATGGGCCAGCCTTCTTCTGAACTGGGAATCAGACCCAGGTTCACCCTATCTGCAATGTTTGAGAGCTTCAGCTTCCTGTTATCCCCAAAGTGTATTTGGCACCGATCTGCTACTCCGTTGATCTCCAGATTATTTCTCAGAGCGACTACAGCATGGGGGTTCCACTCACAGGCGTGGACGAAGGCAGCACCAGCATGAACTAGGAAGGGCAATGTAAAATAACCAATCCCTGCATAGAGATCCACCAGCACTTGTCCAGCACAGGGCATCGATGCCACTCGCAGCTTTTCAGTGATGTTTCCAAAGGAGAACATGCACTGGGTCACGTCAAACTTATATCGGATGCCATTATCCACATGCTCTACCCAGCCATGGTCGCCATGCAGCAGAGTCACCGCTGGAGTTCGAGTGCCATCCGGGAATACCCGCCCTCGTTTTGCTAAACGCTGGACGCCAAATGCCAAGGCAACGGTCTCCCAGAGTTCTGGTCCTAGATTTTTCCACTGCTTGTTTTGGAAACAGTCTTCATTCAACAACAAAAGGTTACCATGTCGTTGCCAAGATCGGGGCAAATCAGCCTCCAATTCAGCCGACCACGTCACTCCCCGGCCCTCTACCCAGCGCCTCACCTCCAGACACAGTCTCTGGGCAGGCGAACAACCCTGGGCCTTCTTTGAAGGAAGAGGATCCAGGAGCTGCGTCAGCACGCACGTGCTGCCCGGGGCCACGCGAGTCCTCAGCTCCTGCAGAAGCTGCGCTGGGAGCGTCTCCCCCAGCACCGGTAGCGCCACGGTGCCGTCGGGCATCTTTTCCACGCGGTGCCGTCTATCCAAGAGTTTCTGCTTCTCGAGAAATTCCCTGTACCGCTGGGCGAACCGCCGCTCGGTCACAACTGCGACAACGGCCACGGACGTCCCATCTTCCCTCTCCATGCTATGGCGTCTACATGCTTTCCAAGCTTATAGCACCATTCGGGGAAGGCTGTGTTCACCAACCTCGGTAAATTCGCGGACACCTCGGGGAGAGATTCCCACGCCGCGTCGAAGCGGAAGTTACGTCAAACAAGCCGGAACTAAATATACAGAAGCGGTTGACGATTGGTGACCCCGTTGTCCTGGTGAGACCGCTTCCGCCATCTTTGTTGTGGTCGACTATTAGTTGCTAAAAGCTAACAATAAGGAGGAATTTTACCGGACTTACAGACGTCAGATTGTAAAAAGTTAACCTTGTGTTATAATTTTGGACAAAACATATCTCACATGTTCTACAGGTGTCCGTGTAAAGCTGAATATTTACAGCAAAACTAGTGGGAAAGTAATAATGTATTGCCCTCCAAATACATTATTTTGTGACCTCCAACATTAGTGATTTTGTAAGTCAATTAAGGGCAAATGAAGCTAGAAGGTTTGTTTAATTTTTACCTCAGTACAAATTCAAACAGTGCAAATCGGAACCTTCATGCACTCTGTTTAATGCTGCTCATGAATCCAGAGAGACAGGTGAGCTGGAAATGAGCGGCTGAATTTGCAGAAGGGCTGTCTGTGGTCTAGTGTTGCTCTCAGATTAGCATCAAAGGTCGTCTTATTTCGAAAAGTGAAGAGTCAGATACAACTTTCCTTGCAAAGATCGTCATCAGTTCATTGTCCTGCAGTCCAAGAATCAAGTGTTTAGAGGTCCAAAGGATCTGAGCTGAGGTGAATCATGTCATCTCTCAACTCCGGAATCTCCATTTTTAAAATGGGAATTACTTTAGCTGTCTTCAGAGATTGCTATTATATTGATTAAATAAGTTATATATAAAATGTTTTAAACAATGACTAAGAGTCATACTCAAAAAGATATAATGAAACAAGTTGTATTGATCATATGGCAACTATTAAATACCCGTTGAAGTGCTTTGATAATAACCCTAAAAAGAACAAAGATGGAATTCACTACAGTTGAATTAAAATAATTGAAAGTTATAACTTTAAAGAGACCCATTTATACTTACCTCCCACCATTCTACAGATTAGGGTTCTGAGACCCAGAAAAGTTAATGTTAATTTATGCTTTTGAGGTCTTTCTGTATGAACATGTTCATAGCCATTCAAGCAGTATTACATTTCCATGGATGTAGAAATAATCAGAAATTCAAACAAAGGTTGATAAACTCAAATGGTCCTGTTGTTTTACTTAAATCTGTAGACAAAAGTGTTATCAAACCTAGGTTTGGAGTCTCATCCTATGCAAAAATTAATGTCCAAGACACAAGGGGAGAAAGAAAGGCTTTATTCTATAGCCATAAAATGGAGATGAGTTGTATTGCTTAATTTGTAGATCTTGGAATTCCCCAGGTTTCCTTCTAATAATGATCTTAATTTCACTCTGTTGTGATCTGAAAACACATTTTGTGGTTTAAATCCTTTAAAGCCTTGTCTTATAGCCTGGTGTGTGGTCTGTCCTGGAGAACAGCCCATGGGCACCTGAGACAAGGGTGTTCTGCCATTGGGGTGGAGCGTTCTGTGCATGTCTGCCAGACGATGTCTCTTCAGCTCATGCTCAGGCAAGATCTCTATGGCAACTCCAATACACAGCCAGAGTCTCAGTCCAGAAACCAGAGTGCCTTGTGCTCAGGGCCGGCCCAGACATGCAGCCTTCTTCTGCTGCTTACCCTCAGCACACACCTTCCTTGCACCTCTTAGATGACTGCTCTCACTACCCAGGAAACTGCCTTCCTTCCCTGTGACCAATTTGTCTCTCAGAACTCAGGCCAGACGGCACTTCCTCAGGAGAGCTTTGCCCAATATCCACTCCTCTCTCTAAGACAGATCTCTGTTTCAAAGCACCAGATTCTTCTCTTGTCAAACTTTCCAGTCATGATTTTTTATTTTTTAAATTTGATTCATGGCTGTCTTCTCCCAAATGTGTTTCAAGGGGCAGGAGCAGGGGGTTCCCTCTCGTTATCATATATCCTTATTGTGTTCTTAAGGACTTTCCCCATATAGTAGGTCCTCACAAAATGTTTTTAGGAGGAATGCATGAGTGAACAGATGGATGGATGAAAGGTGGAAGGAAAGAGCTGAAGGAAAATCGGTTCATGGCCTGAAGCAGTGGTTCCAAAATATTGCCACCAGATGGCAGCAATAACCAACACCAATGCAGGTGCAGGCTCTGAGGACCCTGCAGTCATGTGAGATGGATTGGATGCCCAGGGCTCCTCCTCGATAGGCCTTCTTTCTTTATTGCTCACCTTTATACATCCTTTACTGACCCGACTAATCCAGTGTGTTTGGCAACAAAGGATAGATACTCCTACAAACGACAGCTAAACACTGGCGGGAGGTCACCCGGGGCTGGTGTGGTGCCAGGGAAATCCGGCACATCGGGCCCCTTCCCAGCCTTGGTGTGACCCTTGCATCCTGATGTCACTGAGCTTCCGAGCATCCCAAACAGTTAAGACAGAACAAAAAGAAACGAATGTCTATCCCATGCTGTGGGACAGAATGGGTTCCCGTGACCACTGGTAAGTCTGGGGAGTGGGCTGGTTTTACTCTCTGGGCTCTGTAACAGAAGACATATAAGGAGACAGAGAGCAAATGTCAGCTATTACATGGCCTTTCTCCAGCCAGCAGGTTAAAAAGTCCTTGGGAACAAGAGAGAGGCTGAGGAGAGGGAAAGAGGAGAGGGAAAGAGCATCAACGGCGTCTGTGGGAAGCCTTCGTAAGGTGGTTGAGGTAAGGAGCTGCGCTGGCAGATGGCCTCACCTCCCCTTTGCCCAAGGAACTCCTACACATTTTTGAAAATGCACGCTTTTGAAGATCACCTTCTTTTCTTTTTCATCTCAACTGGATTGCTCTTTAGACAGTGTACAAAGGCCAACCAACCACCCAAACAAAAACCCACACGTGGAGAAATACTTGACATTATTTTAATGTCACTGAGGAAAGTAATCATTAACAGTTTATATCATGTTTACCAGGTACCAGGCACCCATTTCAATGCTTTACATTAATTAATTTTTGCAAGGTATCTGTGAGGTGAATACTATTATTCTTTTTTAGAAAATTTATTTTTTAATCCTTTTAGAAATTATAAAATATACATTTGATCATTTTAGCCCTTTTTTGGTGTACAACTCAAGAGTCTAGTAGATTCACATTGTTATATAGCAGATTTCCAGAAGTTTTTCATCTTGTGAAGGTGAAACTGTGCTCCCAAATCAACAGTTTCCTTTCTGTCTCTGGCTTCTGGTAACAATCATTCTACTTTCTGTTTCTGTGAGCCTGACTGTTTGGGATACCTCATATAGGCTGAATCATATAGGATTTGTCATTTTGTGATTGCCTTAGTTCACCTAACATAATGTCCTCTAGGTTCATCTCTGCTATGACATGTGGCAGGATTTCTTTCTCTTTTAAAGGCTAATATTCTATTGTACATCTAAGCCATAGTTTGCTTGTCCATTCCTCCAGTGATGGCATTTGGATTGCTTTCACCTCTTGGCTGTTGTGAAGAATGCTGCAATGAACATGGGTGTCCAATAGTCCTGTTTTAAAGAAAAGAATGTTGAAGTCAGAGAGGTTGTCAGCCAGCTGGGAAGGGGTGGAGCCAGAATTCGAAGCCAGAACAAGTGACTTCTGAGTTGACATTTTTCACTACTATCACGTACTGCTTTTAAGCATGATTTGAAAGCAGTGGTTTTTTGCAAAACATGCTTTTCTGTTTTTGTAGTGCCAGGGACCGAACCCAGGGCCTTTTGCAGGCTGGGCAAATGTTCTACCATTTATCTGCATCCCTAGTAGAAAACAGTGGATTTTATATGTCTCTAAAATGATGTGGTGTGCTCCCATGACTATATGAGATGGTCTGTATGGGTGAGGAGGGGAAATACTAAATTTTCTTCTGTTTATTTTTGATATATTGTATATTTACTTTCAACATCTGTAGATATGTAGTGAAGTATATACTATATTATTTTATTTATCAATAAACTTTATAGGTGTATGCCATGTAGGTGATAAATGCTGCCAATTAATAGCCTGGGCAGTGAATATGGTGTTTGTATTTCCATATGTCTCCACCAGGGGGAGCACTCACAGGTTGGTGACATTTCCAAAGGAAATGATTAGGAATTTCTCTCCCTTGGGCTGCAGTGAGGGCTGAGCCTTCTCCCCATCCTCCTGTAGGCTTTAGGAAATCACTGAAGATGACCTTTCTCAATCCATAGAGGAGGCTGGAGGACACTCCTGTCCCTGAACTAAACTCTCCTTAGCTTTTAGAAGCTCAAGCATCACCTCTTCCTACCTTCACCACTCATTTTCTTTGCCTGCCCCCGCCACACTCTCAGATCTAGAGGAACTCAGCCCTCTTTCTTAGAGTGTCATTAAATCTCTGTTCATGTTTCACATGTGGCACATGCCAGAATACAGAGATCATTGCCACCCAGTGATCAAATGATCAAATGATCAAAATGATCAAATGTATATTTTATAAGAACAAGAGTCTACATTTTCACCTTCTCTGCCCTGACCCTCAGCATAATGCCAGGCCGAGGAAGTGGATAATCAATAACCATTTGCCAACAAGTGACTTTTCAGAGTAGCTTTGTCTGTTTTCAGGAGACCAGAGGTAAACAGTCTCACCCAGCTGACTTAAGGAGGAGTGGTGCCGCTTACCTAAGATAGACTTTGGGTTCAACATCAGAAGGTTTCTTCTTGTCAGGGCTTCAGCTTCAGAGGCTTTCAGTTGAAAGGGCCCCTCCCAAAGATGCTGAGTAGGAACCTTCACAGTGTCCATCACAAGGTCATGTGCTTCTATAAAATGTGCAAACTAAGATTTCTTAGCCAAAAGTTGTCAAGATCATATGCTTCTCTAGGCCACCTTCCTCTCTGGCACGTTCCCTTTATGTATGTGAGGTGACATTAGAGTGGCCATGGGCATTTTGGGGACCTAGGAGATATAAGATGAGAACACATTTAGTTTTGGTTTATTGGGGCCACGTTTATGTGACTGTAATCACTTCCACAGATAGCTAAGTCCTTGCTAGCCACTCAGGTGTAGGAACAGCTTCCAGGAGTATTCCTGCAGCCAGTGCCTACTCGCCTGGCATCTTGGTAAGTAGATGCAGATCCAAATGTCCTGTAACATGAACATGTTCAGTGGTTCTAGGCACCAGAAGCATAGATCATGGAGGAGCAGCCAGGTTTCAAAGTAAGGGTGTCAGTAGCTAATGTGCAGGGAATTCTTTTAATCTTGAAATTCGAATACTTTCAAACAGAGGATTCAGTTCTTGATAATGCCTGGACAAAATGGAAGTCCCTTGTCAGCAATCTACTTGCTAACATAGTGCATATAATTATATGTATATTATATGTTGAAATTTTTTTAGATGTAGTGGGTTTGGTGGCACATGCCTATAATTCCAGTGATTTGGGAGGCCGAGGCAGGAGGATCACACGTTTGAGGCCAGCCTGGGCCACTTAGTGAGACCTGGCCTCAAAATAGAAAATAAAAAGGGCTGGGGATATAATTCAGTAGTCACCTCTGGTTTTAGTCAAAGAAAGGAAGGGAGGGGGAAGGAAACTTAAAGTAGAATATTCAATTACAATTTAACTCACTGATACTGTCTTCTAATTTAAAAACACAGCACTCATTCAACTACTTGAATGTGATATCAAAGCACTAGAATTAAATAGGACAGGAACAAAATATGTTTCCCTGAGACCAAGTGTGTTTGTAGTGAAGCTGTGGCTTCTACAATATGCCACACATCATACTGCCTCAGGAGCAGGCAGCTTTTCTGGTTTAGTTCTCATGCTGGTCAGGTAGAACAAAAGCAACAATAAATATCCCATGAAAAGAAACATGCTCCAAGCCCAGAACATACAATCAAGAATGAGGAGAATAGGAAATGAAAGGTAGTCTGGCTGCCAGATGCTGGCAGTGTGGTCAGTACTTGCAGAAGGTAGACAACCACATACACACTTGACAGAGTTCATAGGTCTCTCTGAGTTTCCAAAAGATTTGCCTGTCACTCAACCCATTCATCTGCAGTCAGATAGCTAAATGGATAGGTAATCTCAGACAATATGATACGATCTTTTTGGAAAAGAACTTTCACAACCAAATGGTTACTGGCTGAGAATTTTTCAAAACATTATATATATTTTGTGTAAACCAAGATAAGAAAAGAAAAAAAAATCCAGCATTAAATTTCTCTGGGCCAACTACATTAACGCAACTCAGGCCAGAAAATTAAATAGAACAGGGACAGAACATGTTATTCCCACAAAAATATGTAAAAAGGATATGCCACATAAAATCAAGGGAGATCAGTAATTTGATATTTTCTCTTACTTTAATGTTCAAAAGATGAAAAGTTAAAAACTAATTTTAATTGGATTAATCATTATAAATGAAAAGCTTATAGTAAGTCATAGAACTTAACACCTTATTAAAACATGAAAGTAAAAACATGTGAATAGAAAGCATAAAATTGAATTTACCAGAATTCTTGTGTTTATAGGTCACAAACCAGAGGAAATATTAAAAAGAACAAGTATTATGTGTATAGTGAAACTATGTGTTTTCCATTCCAATCATTGATAAGAAAAAACAAATTCCAATCAACCATGTTAGAGGAAGGACTGAATCCTATTTCTCTTATCTTCATAGAAAATGAAAATGCAGGGCTGGGGCTGTAGCTCATTGATAGAGCGTCTGCCTCACATGTGTGAGGCACTGGGCTGGATCCTCAACACCACATAAAAATAAATAAAGATATTGTGTCCAACTAAAACTAAAAATATATATTAAAAAAGAAAAGAAAATATATTTTTTTAAAAAACTAAGAAAATGATAATGCAAAATTATTATGTAGAAGAGTTCAATGACTAAGCAGCTAAAAAATGGGGAAAATATGATGTTGATGTATTCAGTAGATGATGAGGATATTGCTGTTTTTCTGAATTTCATAATGTTTGTGATATTTGTCAGTCTTTCAACCTTAGCAGTATGGTAGAATTTCTTATTCTTAAATGAACATGCACGTTTTTGATTGGTACTGAGGATTGAACCCAGGGGTGCTTAACCACTGAGCCACATCCCCAGCCCTTTCTTGTATTTTATTTGGAGACAGGGTCTCACTGACTTGCTGAGGCGGGCTTTAAACTCATGATCCTCCTGTCTCAGCCTCCCAAGCCTCTGGGATTACAGGTGTGTGCCACCATGCCCGGCCAAACATGCTCTTTTATTTTTAATTTTGTATTTTTTTTAAAAACAGGGCTATATAATTTTTAAGTTCTAGACCCCACAAAACCTGCATCTGCTGGCTGTCTGGGCATCTGTGTGGGGAGAGCATCTGAGCTTAGGCTAACCTCCTCTCTATCAGCTCAGGGGTCCCTGCCAGAACATGTTCAGGTACAGTGGGGTACAGCCCACGGTGGAGTTCACTCCTCTTGGCCGTAAGTGTCCTTGGACACTTATTCACTGGGTGTGAAATGAGCAGTGGCTGCTTTATTTTCTGTAATTCAATTTAATTTCTGACCTCAAGCTTCCCTTTCTCACAGCTGGTAGAAAATTAACCTCCTTCCTGGGATCCCTGTTTTGAATACCCTCCGGGTCCCTGGGATTTTGACAAGTGTGATGATGCTAAAGCATGGGGACGGAGTTCTGGCCGGTTGCTGTCAGCTGCAACTACTATTTCCTGCTTTGGGAGGCCTCTCAGGGCCCCACCACACTGGGTCAAAAGACCTTTTTGGGTTTCTCCCTGTGCTCCCATCTCCCCAGACAAACCAGGGGCCAGGATGCGGGATCTGCTTCCCTTTTCACTTGGGACCAGAGACGTTTTTCTCTGCTCGTGTCCGCCCCCTCCAAATCTCAAATCTCCATCCCTGCAGGATTTCCTTCTTGAGTTTGTCCCAAGGCTTTTTGTCAGGACTTTTGGTTTATACCTGGGATCTTCCATGATCCTTGAGAATTAGTCTTTTGGGGGAAAAGTTCAGGAAGATGGTCAGGCTACTTCAGGTTTCTTCTGCTCTGTTGCTCCTCAGTGACAAAGAGTGAGCAGACTGAGAGTGAACGGGGACAAAAGGAAAAGGAATTCCTGGGAAAAACACAGCCACATAAATGAATACTCCAGAATATAGCGGAAAGCGTACAGACATTTATTGTGAGTATTTTTCTCAGGCCCTGTCCTTTGAAAACTTTTCATAGTATTTCCCTTAATCTGCAAGACAGCTGTGCAAGTTGAGTTTTATTTTATTTTTAATATTTTTTTAGTTGTAGATAGACACAATATCTTTATTTATTTATTTTTATGTGGTGCTGAGTTTCGAACCCAGGGCCTCATGCATGCAAGGCAAGTGATCTACTACTGAGCTATGACCTCAGTGTCACAAGTTGAGTTTTAGGGGCTGGAGACAGCCCTTGTCTATTGATGATGAGACTGAGGCCTAGAGAGACTCTGTAACTTGTACAAGACTCCACAAGTCACATGTGGTTGTGATTGCAACCTAGATGATCCTCACATGGCTGTGGCCTGGCGTTGATGAGGTTGTGGGGCTGGCACGTGGGATGTAGGGCAACTCTGGTGTCAGAGAAAGATAGAGCTCGGATTGTAGCTGAACCAGCCCTGACAGTCGGTAACATGTAACCCCAGGCACATCACTTAAATTATCTGGGCCTCAATTTCTGCATCAGTAAATTAGCAATGTAGAACTAGAATCTCTGGGCCCAAGTTTCCTCACAGGAAAATGAATAATGCAGACCATAATGGCTTTGAGTACTCTTTCTAGTCTAGAGGGTCTGTGGTTTCAAACCATCTTTTAAATTCCAGTCACTAAAGCAGTTTCTCCCAACGTGATGCCATGGCCCCTCCCGCTTCTCTTCACAGTCACAGTGGGTGGGAGACCATGCTTAAGAGAAGATGCCTAGAATCCCCCAAGATTTAGCAAGTCTGCATCCAGGGCCCTGAGGGTAGGACCCAATAAGCTACATTTTAGGCAACCTGGGATGTATCTTATTCTACTGAAGGGCTTGAAGAAAGATAAGATTTTGATAAAGAGAGAAAAAAACAAAAACAAAAACAAGAGCATTCTATACATAACTGTTAAGGGAGAAAGCCAGAGATTAGTGTTCTTGGGGCGGTGACTAGACTGACTTGACTCTGGAGAAAGGCTTCTGTGGTTTAGGTGTGGTTTGTTTCTCAAAGTTTTGTGTGCGGGAGGCTTGGTCCTCAGTGTGGAGAGAGACCTTTGGTGGGGGGGGGCAGT
The DNA here is from genome assembly GCF_048772815.1 of Callospermophilus lateralis. Taxonomy (NCBI): domain Eukaryota; kingdom Metazoa; phylum Chordata; class Mammalia; order Rodentia; family Sciuridae; genus Callospermophilus; species Callospermophilus lateralis. The sequence goes on along the minus strand of NC_135320.1, from coordinate 76,209,684 downwards.
GGGAGGTCCTGAGGTCCACTGAAGGTCTGCCCTTGGAAGGGATTGCAAGACCCTAGCCTCTCTGACTTAGGTTTGATGATAGGATCACTCCCACCCAGCAGGGGGAGACAGCCCCTTGTTGTTTGGACTTTCAGCCTCTGACACTGAGCTAATAAAAACATTTTTCTCTATAAAAAGTTAGTCGGACTCAGGAATTTCATTGTAGTAAAAAAAAAAAAAATGGGCTAATGCAAAGACCATTGCTACCCACGACCCGCATGGGCAGCTGAACTTAAGTTCGCTCATATGAAAATTTCCAGGGACACCAAATAAAACACAGACACACTTTACCTTAAAACAAGCTTCAGGATGGCTTCTCTGCTCTCAGCCCCAGGCTCCCCAAATGGGAGAGCAAGAGAAAGTCATGAGGGGCTGGAGAGAGAGAGAGCGAGCACATTTGGAAGTGGGCTTTTATTGGGGGGACCCTTGTTCTTCCCAAAAGGGCCAGAAAGGGCAGGGTTACAAGGGATAGGTGAGTGTAATTCAACCCCAGGAGTAACATCTACATCTGAAGACAGGCCTTCGACTTCCTGAGCTGGGACAATGCCCAAGTCACCAGCCCAAGTCACCACGAAATGTAGTGATGGGTCAGAACCTCTTGCTTCAGGACTGGAAGGCATGGGTCATTTGGAGTGGCTCCCCACAGACCATGTCAGTCAGTTGCTGAAGATTAATTTGGGAAAACCAGTGGGCCAAGTCCTGCGAGAGAACACACTTTTCTAGTGATAGGAGTGCACATGTCCATTAGATAAACATACACTTGCCTTGGCAATGACCAAGAGGCAATAACACATCTAAGACACGAATGAAAGAATTAAATTAATAATAAAAGATTAAGTGAATGGAGTTTATTCCTGCTAGCCTCTCACTGTCCTAGATTCAGCCCTGGGCAGAAATCTCTTACCGCACTTGGCTGACTGGTATATGTTGGGATAGCATGGCCCTTTGAGAGACTCAACCTGGGAGAGGGGGTGCTTAGAGAAAATGAAGCTCTCAACATGAAAGCAACAGAGATTGGTCTTGCAACACTTCCTAACAATTCTGTCGAGGTCAGACAGAAGTAGTGCATTAGAGATAATAAGATGCAGGGGCAGCCAGGGGCAGCAAAGTGGCTCCACTCTGTGGCCCCTCAGGGGATGGGTCTTGGGGGAGAGGGACAAGCAGAAAGTCCCCCTTGATAAATCCACTACAGGTTGCATGGTGGTGTGGGGGGGGAGTGCGGCAGCATTTGGAGGGGAGCATCTGGGTTTGCTTGTTTGTTTTGCAGTGCTAGAGATGGAATCTGTGGACTCACACAGGCTAGGCAAGTGCTCGACCACTGTGCTACACCCCAGCACTTTTTATTTTTAAATAGAACCGTGCAAATTATATAGAGCTGTGAATAATAAATGAAGGATAGCCTGGGGAACTGAAGATTGGAGATGTGGTCATGTTCAGTTGCCCAAGCTGGCGTCAAACTTGCAATCCTCTGGCCTCAGCCTCCAGAGTAGCTTGGATTACAGGTGTGCGCCACTGTGAAAAATACCATTCAGGTGTTTTCATGGTGCTGTTTTCTTAGGTAGCCTGAGGAAACCAGCAGAAGGGGTGGAAAGGTGGAAGGCTGTCCTGGGACAGAGCAGCTGACTCATTTGGTGACTAAGAAGTCCTAAGGCAAAGCCTTTCCATCTTGCTGCTTATGTTAAAGGACAACTTGTGCTGCAGCTGCAGGGCAGGCAAAATTCCAGGGGACCCCTTGTTTTACTATCAAATGAGTATTCAATTGATTCCTTATTATCCTATCCAAACTCCCCTCTTCCTTTTTTACAGAGGTATGTACTAGCAAAACCTTAACTGCTCCAAGCTTCTGTGATAACTTAAACAACTAATGAAACAATGAATATTCAGCAAAGAATCAAAAAATGTAAGCAGATTATTTTAATTAAACCCCCCAGAGCTCTTTCTGGGTCCCCCACAACACACACAACTACTTACCATATGCAAAGTAGTACTCTGTTCCTCATCATTAATAAACAGTTTATGCAAATCATTGAGCTCCCAGGGCTTGCTAACCACCTACACTTTCCCAGCTGTCCCTGGGAGAGGGAGCCATTGGTGCTGGGCGCTACCATTCAAAGCTCTGACCAAACGGATCTCTGTCACTTACACAGAACAGTCATAAATTGTAACTGCCTGGATCTCACCTTATCTTCCTTTTTTTGTTGTTGCTGTTCGCATTTCTCTGATGCTTCGACCATAATTGATATTTGTTATGTGACCACATCCCCAATCTTCAGTTCCCCAGGTTATACTTCATTTATTATACATGGCCCTCTCTAACTTGTATGGTGTTATATATCCTTCGAGGTTTCCTTGGCAAATGCAATTACATTGCCATTTATACAAGGTGTTACAATTCATATATCAGTGAAAAAATACTCTTGAGATGTTCTGAAACAAAGTCCTATAAGCAGGTGCAGCAGGTGGAATAGTGCCCCCTCTCTGCAGGTCCACCTGAAATCTCAGAAGGTGGCCTTATTTGGAAATAGAGTCTTTGCAGGTATAGTTAGTTAAGATGAAAGTCATACTGCATTGGGCGGGCACCAAATCTGATGACTGGTGCCTTATAAGAAGAGAAGAGGACACACAAAGATGCACACAGAAGGGAGAAGGCCATGGGATGGTCAGAGGTGGACGTGATGAGGCTACAAACCAAGGAACCCAAGGATTGCCAGAGCAATCTGAAGTTGGAAGAGGCAAGAAGGGTGTGCTCACCAGAGCCTTCAGAGGGAGCTTGATTTTAGATTTCCAGCCTCCAGAACGGTCAGAAAATAAATTTCTGTTGTTTTATGTCACTCAGTTGGTGGCAACTTGATGTGGCAGTCTTATGAAAATAATACAGGATCTTCCTTAGAGTGTCTTCCACTTCGCTCATTTGCTCATTCAGACATCTATCTGCTCATCGGTCATTTTTGTGTGCCTATGTTGGGACCTGAAGAACACCTGGGTCCTAGATGCAGTTTCTGTCCATAGTCTCCTTACCTGACACACATTAGATCGTGGTTGGCTTTGTGGCCTCTGGGCCCTGTTCTTGGTTTAGCTATCTGCTATTGCTGTCTTGGATGTCTTCACAATTTTTCAACAAGTGATTTTCATTTATTTTGCACTGACCCCATGAATTATGAAGTTGGGCTTCACTAGACTAATTACACAATGGCTGATGGTATAAAGGAGGCAGGGAGGGGAACCCATATCTGAGGGGTGCTTCGCTAAGTCAGTGAGGTAGGGTGCATTCCTTAAAGGAGGAATTTGTAGACAAGATTCACTTGCCAGATGGCCATTTGGCTGAGGGGATGTCACATCGTAATAAGCATGGTGTGCAGAGGGTGTAGGTGATGGGAGAGCTAAATGAACTTTGGCATTGCTAGCACCCAACATGCCACTGTGTGTGTGGGTGCTCAGGAAGTTACAGATATGGGTCAGATCCCAGAAGGCTGCAGGGCACTGCAGGAGGCTTTGGGCTTAGTCCAGATGGTGATAGGGGACCATAGAAGATATTGATCACAGGTGACAACATCAGATCCCCCAACTCTGTTCCTCCAAGATTCCGGATGAGTCACCTTGTGCTCTAAAACCCAGACCACACAGACTTGCTTTCCAGGAATGGATTCAGAAGGAATAAGGACAAACTGATCTTCCCTTACATGTCAGGATTTGCTAGGCTGAAATTGGATTGTGCAGGAGGACTTTGTAGGGAAGCACCCTGGGCTTGGCCTCAGAGGGGTCCAGAGCAGTCACCTTCAGAATAAGATCAGGCGACCCAGAGACTTCAGGACCATTAGACCTCATGGAAGAATGAATAACGGTTGTGCAAAGGTGTCCAGCTCCTAATTCCCATCACCTGTGAATATGTTACCTTACATAGCAAAAAGGGACTTTTCAGGTGTGATTAAGTATGAAGTGATAATCCTGGGTTATCAGGTGTGCCCAGTGTAATCACAGGGTTCTTCCAGGAGGAAGGCAGGAGAATCAAATCAAATAGTAGGAGAGATGAACACAGAAGCAAGAGGTTGGAATGAAGTTAGGAGGGCACCACCTTCTTTTCCCATCTAGAAGCTGGGAAAGGCAAATCAATAGTCTCTGAAGCCCCCAGAAGGAGCACTGCCCTAAAATCATCTTGATTTTAGTCTTTTGACCTCCAGAACCCATAGAGAACAAATTTGTGTTGTTTTCTGCTTCCAAATTTGTGGAAATTTGTTACAACTATAATAGGAAACTAAGATATTCTGCAAATATTTGCAATCATTCTTTTTACAGTTCTATTCTTTTTTATGCTTATAATGTGTATGATTTGATAGCGCAATATTGTGTGTATATATGGCTTAAAAATAGTAACTATCAGTCCTAATGATAGATGTGTGCAGGTTAAAAAAAAAATGAGACTCCTGGGATAAAAATATGAGTAACGGAAGTCAATATATAACTTAATGACTTCATATAATTATTTTTAGTATAACTATATATTAATTATAATTAATAGAGTTCTAATGTGACTACTCATGTACTCAATACTCAGCTGTCATTTTTGTGTGCCTGTGAGAATATATTATTGCATAACTAGCAGCTGGCAATATTTAGCATACATTTGGTGGTTTCCTGAAAATAGTTTAGAAAATTAAATATTAAAATAAAAAAAAGAAAATTCTCTTAGTCTGTTCCTTGGCTAACAGGCTGTAGGGCCTGTGCCTGGACCTGTGATCCTATGATACTTTCATTACACACCAGTGTTGGTCCACAAAAGACTAGTTCCATTAACAATTGTTTTTTAATTTACACCTAAGAATATTATAGTTACTTAAAAATATTGTTGATTCCAAATTTATTTAATCAGGCTTTAGCAAATAGGGCCAAGGATTAGTTGTTTTTTTTTTTTCTGGGATATATGCGGGCAAAATCTATTGAATACTGTGAAAATAGTTATATGCACAGAAATTATCCTATGGCTTCATACTCATTTTTGACTTTTAAGAAGCCAGACAGTATTTATCGTCGAGATCAGCAATGAAAGACAGTAATAATAGCTGTAATAAATTCATTCTAACGTTTAGTATACAAAAGCCACCATTATAATTACTGTATATCTGAACTCATTTAAGGGCACTACAACCCTGTAAGGAGACACCACACTTACCCTGTGTTCACAGATGAAGAAGTGAGGGTTCAGGAAAGTGAGTGGACTTGCCCAAGATCACACGGCTGGGATGGGACAGATTGGAATTTGTACCCTGGTATCAACCTTGGGGCTCTGTTCTCACCAGCAGCACTTTGTTGAAGAGCAGATTAATAAGAGAAGCAGATGATGGTGGGAACTACTTCAGGAGAGTTCCCTTATCTGAGGTTTCACTATCTGCAGATCAATCAATCAGAAAATTTGTGGTCTTCCTCTTTAAAGGGAGATAGACCATAGTCACATAACTTTTATAATAGTAAATTATCATAATTATTCCATTTTACTATGATATTTTTGTTAATCTCTTAACTATTAAAATTTTAATTTAGAAATTGAAATTTTTCATTGATATATATGTATAGGAGAAAACATAGTATATTTAGGGTTCAGTACTATCCAGTTTCAGGTATCTGCTGGGGGTCTTGAAACATGTCCCCCGGGGTAAAGAGAGCACCAATGCATTTAGGTTTCAGATCATATCTCAAAGCGTGTCTGGGTTAGAGAGTAGCCCTATTTGTGGCCTTGACATTCAGTAAAACACACACACACTCTCCCAAACATTTAGATGAGAAGCAAATACAGATGAACAGCTTGTCCATCTGAATAGCCTATGGGCAGTGGGGTAATTAATTAAGACTCTTATCTTTCAAACTGGTTCTTTTATAGCTTGTTTGACTCTCAATTTCCTCTGCACAGACTAATAAAACCAGTCTTATGATGCTATTGCTTAATGAAAAAAGATTGTTAGTTTTCATACTTTTCATTATTAGCTATCATTTTTATTGAGAGTACACAGTGAACTCCAACAGTAATATTTTTGTTATATAAATACACTTAAAAACTGGCCTTGGGAAATACAGGAATAAAAAGAAGTGAATAGACAGTTTCTATTAAGTTATTTTTTGCATCATTTTCCTGGATTCAGGGAGAAGCCTGCAAAGATTATAATGACCCTGGGAAGGAAGAGTCAGAAAATGCACAGAACCTTGGGAAGTCAGCCTTATTTTTCATGCCAATAAGACCTGAGAGTGGTCATCTAAGTGGGTGAAATTCCTGACCAGGGTCTTGTGCTGACTGCTTTACAAAGATGACCACGGGCACTAGATAATAATCAGTAAACATTCTAATGCATGTCTGGTCTGTTCTTCTTCCTGTTGCATATCCTTCAATGACTGCGGCTATTTATAGGATAAGTTGAAGTTTCTTGGCATTGTGCTTGAGGTTTTTTTTTTTTTTTTTTTTTCTGCTATGGGCCTTCTCCATCTCTTACCCAATATCTGGCCCCTCTCCTGGGCACCCTGTGCTCCGTGGTGGAGAACGACCTCTGCAGTGTGCGTGCCCTCTCCTGCCTCCACACTGCGCACCTGCTGCTGCTGTGTCCAGGCAGAACATGCAGCTTCGGCTTTGCCACCTTTTCTAGCTCCAGTGCCAGCATCTCCTCTCAGATGTCATCCCAGCTGCCTCCTCCTCTCCCTGGTTCAACCTCAGCTCAAGTGGAGTTGTGACCTTGCTCCTCAAGGACCATGGCATGGCTGATCTTAACTAGCTCTAAGACTTACCCGACTCCTAGGATTTGTGCAGGGGGCTGTCTTCCTCATTGGATGGATCAGCTGCAGGGCCCTGTCTTCATTCTTTCCCTCTGGATCTCCTGTCCCTAGAAGATAGGGACAATCAAAACCTGCAGCTTTGTCAGTTCTTCTCAGCTTCTAAGCTCTGCAAGTATGAATTTTGCATTTAAGTACAGCATTGAAGAACCAGGGACCTCAGATATTGGTACTATAGGGACATGGATGATTCAGAGATTTCAAAGTTAATTCTGTCTACACTTGAGAATTATAAGCTCACTTAAGTGTTTGACTCTTGCATAAGATAGAACTCCATTGTAGATATTTTATACTTGTTACATATACTTAACAGAAATTTTCATTAGGAAACCTTGCTATTTTATAAAGCAAATGAACTTCAGCCTATGAGGCTTGTGTGTGTGTGTGTGTGTGTGTGTAACAACTGATTGCTGTACATTAGATTTGTTAAGAAATCTGTTGTGGTTAAGAAGTAGAACTGGGGATAATATCTGTTATTAGGGTTGCCAGAGGAAGGAACAAATCAGAATATTTTTTGCGATGATTTGATTGACAGAACCACTTGTTTAGTTAAACCATGGTGGCATCCATTTGTCACATTCATGATTCCTCTTAAATGACTCCAACTGTACCGAAGTGAATGAATGGGTCTTGTGTTTTCGTACCATCCACCCAAGCCAAAATTTTGTAGAGCAACAGGCTCAGGAGGAAGATGCTCCCATTTCAGCTTCTCGGTAGGACATCATGCTGAGGTCAACCAGGACTGCAGTGACCGAAGCTGCTGAAAACCATTTCTATTTTCACCATTACCACTCTTTTCCCTGGAATGGTTCATAATTTAGAAAATTCAGGGATCATGTTGGTGGATCTTAAGGTAAAGCCTAGGCAGTCCTTGGTAAGCTTTTATATGCCTTTGCAATTTATTGCTTGACTTGCTACACATCTTCACGTTTATGATCCTTCCTTCCTTTCTGCTCTTCATCTTATTGCTAAACTTCCTATTTATTACCACCAAAGCAGAATTTCTCTAGGATGATCCTTGAATCACTAGCAAAGGAATCATTTGTGATTCATGTTAATGATGCAGGTTTCAGGCCCCACCTCCAGCCCTCTGAAACAGAAACTTTGGGGTGAAGATGACTTTCCCCCGTGATCGTTTAATCAAATAGGTATTTTCTCCTTCTTCCTCATAGCAAGATGTCTGTGGGTAGGTAAACTAGAGGGGTAGGCAGTTTTATGATGCCATCAGAGATCAAAGATCCTTCTGGCTTTCTCATATAGTTTCATCTTCATGCTGCCTAAATGGCTGCTCCATCTTAGAGCATTGAACTATATTCCAGGGAAGGAGAGAGGAAAAGAGATGGTATTGGAGAAATTCAAAAGGCCCATGGCACTGAATCTTCCTCCTTTAAATATGCTTCCTCAGAAGTTCCACTCAGTGAATTTCACTCATGTGGAATTAGCTGGGGATAGATTATTGACCAACAATGGCTACAAGAGTCTGGGGAGGTAAGGTTTTTATTGGATCACATTGCCATTCAAATTTAATGGTACTAAACTAAGGAGAAATTAGGGAAGAATTGATTTTAAGTAGGTGCCACACACACTTTTTTAAAAACCATTCTTTGAAATAAGTATAAAAACAATTTTGTTTTTAATAGTACTTAAATTATATTATAATGCTATGATTTACCCTTGGGTGCTTTAAGAATGATTTTACATCTTTCAATGTGACTTTATTAGCTTTGAAAGTAAAAATATTTTTGAAGAGTTATATGTCCAATTTAATAATAATTATCAGTAGCTATATTTATTCTGTGCATACAATACACATGTATTGAAATATCACACTAAAGTCCACTATTATACATAGTACATGTTATAAAATTAAAATAAAGTGATAAAGTTTAATAGGTTTTGCTTAATATATGGATTAAAAATCTATCACATAGAGACAGTTATTCTGAATCATAATCTTATCACTGATTGCTATTATGAAAGTCAATTATACTTTGATGCAAAATATTCTGAATCCATGTCTGACAAAAAATTATAGGGGATTAATATTTCCAACTGTGTCTCCATGCAAAAATTTTTTTCCTGTTTCTTTACTGCAGCAAGGCTGACCCACTTCTTAAATTTTAAGAAAGTTTCTAGAACTGTGAGTTTCTTATTTGAGGGCTGAAATAAAATTTAGATATCATCCAATGTCATCCTCAGTGTGTGTGCATACAAATGTACATATACTCAAGACTATCATTTTAAAAAGAGGGGAAGGTATAAAGGAATTGTAAAATTCCTTTTTATAATTTTCCTTTTTTAAAATTCATGGATGTGAATTTAAAAAATAATTCATTATTGAATTAGAAACAAAATACTTTGGGATAAATCTAAAGAAGATGTGTGAGACTTCTACACTGAAAACTATAAAACATTACTGAGAAGTTAAAAGAAGACCTAGATAAACAACTAAGAATTCTAAGGTACAATATTGTTATAATCTACAGCTCTCTCCAAATTGTTCTTTAAATTCTATGCAATCTCAGCCAAAATTCCATTGGCCCTTTTGGTAGTAGAAATTGACAGGTTCATTCTAAACTTTTTGTTAAATTATTTATTTATTCTAATTTGTTAAACATGATGGCAGAATGCAATTCATTTCATAGTACACATATAGAGCACAATTAATTTTAAGTCACTGATTGTACACAAAGTATTTTCACACCATTTGTGTCTTCATACATGTACTTAGGGTAATGATGTCTAACTCATTCCACCATCATTCCTACCCCTTTATCACCTTCCTTATTCTCCCTCCCCTTTGCCCTATCTAAAGTTCCTCCATTCCTCCCGTGCTCCCCCACCCATCCCCATTATGAATCAGCATCCTCATATCAGAGAAAAGATTTAGCCTTTGCTTTTTGGGGGGGATTGGTTTACTTCACTTAGCATTATATTCTCCAATTCCATCCATTTACCTGTAAACACCATGATTTTATTCTCCTTTAATGCTGAGTAATATTTCATTGTGTGTGTGTGTGTGTGTGTGTGTGTGCGTGTGTATCTCAAAGTTTCCCTATCTATTCATCTATTGAAGGGCATTTGGGTTGCTTCCCAATTTAACTATTGGGAATTTAGCTATTGTGCTAATATAAACATTGATATGACTTTGTCCCTGTAGTATGTTGTTTTTAAGTCCTTTGGGTATAAGCCGAGGAGTAGGATAGCTGGATCAATGGTGGTTCCATTCCAAGTTTTCCAAGGAATCTCCATACTGCTTTCCATATTGGCTGCCCCAATTTACAGTCTCACCAGCAAAGTATGAGTGTGCCTTTTCCCCCAACATCTTCGCCATACTTATTGTTGTTTGTATCCTTGCTTGGGAATAAACTTAATGAAAGAGGTAAAAGACCTCTACAATGAAACCTATAGCATGCTAAAGAAAGAAATTAAAGAAGACCTTAGAAGATGGAAAGATCTACCTTGCTCTTGGATAGGCAGAATTAATATTGTCAAAATGACCATACTACCAAAAGCACTATACAGATTCAATGCAATCTTAATCAAAATCCCAATGACATTCCTCATAAAAATAGAAAAAGCAGTCATGAAATGCATCTGGAAAAATAAGAGACACAGAATAGACAAAGCGATCCTTAGCCAGAAGAGTGAAGCTGGTGCATTACTTTTTTAGAACTTAAACTGTACTACAGAGCAATAGTAACAAAACAGCATAGTATTGGCACCAAAATAGACCTGTAGACCAATGGTACAGAATAGAGGACACAGAGACTAACCCACACAAATATAGTTATCTCATATTAGAAAAAGGTGTCAAAAATGTACATTGGAGAAAAGATAGCCTCTTCAACAAATGGTGCAGGGAAAACTGGAAATCCACATGTAACAAAATGAAGTAAAATCTCTATCTCTCACCATGCACAAAACTCAACTCAAAGTGGATGAAAGACCTAGGAATTAAACCAGAGACTTTGTGCCTAATGGAAGAAAAAGTAGGCCCAAATCTCCATCATGTCAGATTAGGCCCCAACTTCCTTAATAAGACTCCTATTATTAATTAATAATAATGCAAGAATTAAAACCAAGAATCCATAAATATGATGGAGTCAAGCTAAAAAGCTTCTTCTCAGCAAAAGAAACAATCAGTGAGGTGAATAGAAAGCCTACAGAATGGGAGCAAATCTTTACCACAAGCACATCAATCAGATAGAGCACTAATCTCTAGGATATATAAAGAACTCAAAAACCTTAACACCAAAAAAACAAATAACCCAATCAATAAATGGGCCAAGGAACTGAACAGACACTTCTCAGGAGAGGATATACAATCAGTCAACAAACATATGAAAAAATATTCAACATCTCTAGCAATTAAAGAAATGAAAATCAAAACTAAGATTTCATCTCACTCCAGTCAGAGTGGCAGCTATCATTCTAAAATTTATGTGTAAATGCAAAGCATTGAAATAGTCAGAGAAGTCTTGAATATAGTTGGAAGATTTACTATAAAGTGATAGCAATCCAGATGGTCTAAAATTGTAATGGACATAAAAATAAAATTATGAACCTGAATTAAGAGTCCAGAAATGGACAGGCACATATTTATCTAAATGATTTTTGATAAAGACATACGTCAACAATTCAGGGGGAAAAGGAACAACTTTCCGAGTTTGACAATTGGATAGCCATATAGTTAAAAATGAGTCTTAGTCCCCATCTCACATAACGCAGAAAAAATAATTCCATAAAAGCTAAAAACTTAAAGTTTCTAGAATAAAACAGACTATCTTTGTAACTTGGTATAAACAAAGATTTCTTAGAACACAAAAAGCAATACCCACAAAAGAAAAAACTTGATAAACTGAACTTTATAAAAATTTAAATTTCTGTTCATCCAAAAACAATGAACAAGCATAGACTGGGAGCAAATATGTGCACCTCATATATAAAGTTCTCTCATGAACAAATATCAGAAAGAGACCAAATAATTGACAAAAGACTTGAAAATTCATATCACAAAATATATGTAAAGGGGCAATACATGCATACAAATTTGCAGACCCAAACATACCAACTAGAATGTCAAAAAACAAAAAATACAATACCAAATATTGGCAAGGGTGTGGAGCAACAGAAGCTCTCCTATATTACAGGTGCAAATATAAAATGGTACCACCCCCTCCTGAAAGCTGTTTAGCAGTTTCTTATAAAGCTAGGCAGTTATTACCCTATGACCTCACAAAGCCACTTTTATAAGTTTAATAAGAGAAATGAAAACATACATTCACAAAAACCTAGTAAAAAATATGCATAGCTGCTTTATTATAATTGCCTATGTATGGAAATAACCCAAATGTCCACCAACAGAGTGCTGGGAGTAATACTGGCCAAACTATGTTGTTATATTTTGTGCATGCATGAATATATAACAACAAATCCCATCATTATGTAATATGTACACCAATAAAAATGTAGAAAAATAAGAAAATATGAGTGGTATAATATATACACTAAAAAACAGGTAAATGGGAAAACAAACTGATATACTGGTACCAAGCCATGCTAGTCAGTAATAAAAAGAGTGAATGACAGACACATACAACAACACTAACAAATATCAAAGAATGCTGTAATGAGTGAAAAATCCAGACAAGAAATAATATATATTTCAGTTATATGAAGTTCTAGAACAGGAAAATCCTATTTATGGTGATGGAAATCAGAATACTTGATTGCCTGGGGTGGGGCAGGGATATGCAGGGAGGTGGCTCTAGGAACTTCCCAGTGATGGAGGCGTTGATAGGAGTGTGGGAAACTCACACGATGCCTTCATGAAACCTCACTGAACTTCTGTGACACACTGTGTGTAAATCATACCTAAAAATACCCTGAACCCTGATAATTCTACCTTTAAAAACAAAAGACTGTATTGATAGCTGATGGTTTTCTGCCTTTTCTGTCCACCACAATGCTGTAGGGGAGGTCTGTGGGACAGTCACTGTGACCGTGGGCAGGGAAAAGCAGGTCCAGTGTAGACATCCTCTAGGATGGTCATAAATGCTCAGAGTGAGGACTTTATACTGGGTGGATCTTTCAGGAATCATGTTGAAGCCTATCTCATGAAGCTGGTGTCCAAGGTAAGGACATCTGGAGGGGTCCAGTGAACAGTGGAGTCCTGTAGTTAAAAGATGATGATTGATGAGACTTTCCTTTACGGTTTGTCACTTCCCTACTCGTGTTCCTAGCACACGAAATCGTCTGTGTACCCAAGGACATCCAGTCTGTTGGTGCTTCATGTCTGTGGCTGGATGTGTCTTTGATACTCATGAATGTTTGGCAGACACCCATCATCCATTAGGCACGGACAGCTGCTATCAAAGTTCGTGGGCCACATCGCCATATGCCCAGGTTATCTTTATCATCTGTTAAAGTCCCAAATGCCTAATTTTTCATTCTGATGCTGGGTGCTCGCCAAACTTTCAGGCGTTTACTAATGTAGAGTGGAATTAACTCCTTCCTCTTGGTGCCAGCCCAGGATTAGCCTTCCTCCATTGCCTGGTGCCTCTTTGAGATGCCCCTCCATACGGGTGCCATGTCTTAGCACCTCAAGCCCTGACCCCCCATCTCAGAACGAGTGCTCTGCTAGTCAGGCTGCACCTGACCTGTCCAGTCTTGCTTCTCCCAACACAGAAGCCTGGAGTAAGGAAGAGGCCTAAGCCTGGGGGTCTAGAGAGCCAAATGCAGTCCTGAATATGCCACTTTCTTGTGTGGACATGACTTTGTGCAAATTCTTTCCCTGTCACACAGGGAACTTGGATTTTAAGGGGATCCCTTCCTGCTTTAATACCATGAGTTTATTTTTATTTTTTAAAATTTGTTCTAACTAGTTATACACGACAGTAGAAAGCATTTTGACAAATGGGAGTTCATAACCCACTTGAATCAAATGTATGAAATACGATATGTCAATAGCCATGTAATGTTTTGAACAACTAATAAAAAAAAAGCGTTTTGACACATGGTACGCAAATGGAGCACAACTTCTTCCTCTGACTGAACATGGTGCAGCATCACTCGGTAGTAATGTCCCTCTAATTCCACTGTCTTTCCCATCTCCACACCCCTCTCCCCTTTACTCCCCTCTGCACAATCCAAAGTTCCTTCACACCTGCCCCCCACTATAGATCAGCATCTGTTTATCAAAGAAAACATTTGGCCTTTGGATTTTTGGGTTTGGCTTGTTTTGCTTAGCATAATATTCTTCAGCTCCATCCATTTACCTGCAAATGCCATAAATTTATTCTTCTTTAAGGCTGAATAATATTCCATTGTGTATATGCACCACATATTCTTTATCCATTCATTTGTTGAAGAACACCTAGGTTGGTTCTATAGTTTAGTTATTGTGACTCCTTGAGTTTTAACCAGGCTAATATCACTTGTTCCTAGTATTTACATTCATTCAAAAGCATCCTTGCTTTATAAAAATATTGGCCATTTTTTTTGGTGCAGCCAAAGCTGTTTCTTCTCTCAGACTTCTTTCCTAATATTCAAATCCCTTTCTAATTGTCTGTATCAGTGGATAATACCACGTATTGATCATTGATCTATTTTTATCTTCATCATATCTGCCACCAACATGATATATGAACAAAATGTTTATTGAGCCCCTACTATGCATTCTTAGGGAACTACTGTGGGATGTGGGAGCCATAAAGTAGCATCATTTCTGGTCAACTTGTATTTTATGCACATTCCCCAACCCTAAGCTCCTTGAGGGAGACAGTGTGCCTTTCCCCAGCATTTCTCTGTGTACCTAAAAAAACAACTGTAGACCCTCCCTTTTTTTCAGATTTTTCCCATTCCCTTTGTGTAGTAAAAGCAGTTTTTCCTCTCTTATAAACTTCTAGTTTCCAAAATATGTGGGTATTTTCCCTCACCAAGCAAATCTCCTGTGAACACCAATTGAAGGTCTTATGGTTTAATTCAACGTTGATACTATCTACTTGGAGTAAGCATCACATCCCACACATTAAGGCTCAGCCCCACAAGACTGCTCCCCACCTGAGATGTCAGTTGCAAGTTAGGGCCTAACTGGTGATAAAATGGGCTCCCAGGATATCCTTCTTAGGTTCACTGATTTGCAAGGATGCTTCACAGAATACAAAGAAATACTGTCCTTGCATTTACCCATTTAATATAAAGCATATTAAGAAAAATATGGATGAATGATGGATGAAGAAATCTATAGAGCAAGGTATGCCCTCTGGGCTGCACCACCCTCCTGATATATTTATAGAGACTTCATCCTGTAGGCATGATCAACAATTAACTCGATGTCCAGCCCAGCTCCTCTCCCTTTCTCAGAGGGGGTGAAGTAGGACTGGAAGTTTCAAACTTCTAATCATGGAAGTTTGATGATCAGCCCCAACCAGGAGCCCACCAAGGATTGCCTCATTAAAAGAAAAAGATTTTAAATGTCTCACAAAGGTCCAAATGTTAGGGGGTTGGCCTAGAGTGGCACCATTTGGAGGTGGTGGAACCTTTAAGAGGTGGGGCCTAGTGGGAGGTCTTTAAGTTATTGGGGGCGTGTGTTTGAAGGGGATCCTGGGACTCTTCTTCTTCCCCTCTTTTGCTCCTGGCCATGAATGAATGGTTTTTGACACCTTGTCTTCTGACCATGGTGTGCTGTCTGCCTTACTCAGTGCAATGAGGTCAACTGATTGTGAGCTAGAACCTCTCTGTGATCCAAAAGAAGCCTTTTCTCCTTGCAAGCTGATTATCTCAGATACTTGATACAGTAACAGAAAGGTAGTTGACAAAATCCTTGAAGACAGTCACTAATTTAACATATTCCAGATAATTATTATGGACAAACGGGAGAAATGAAAACTACATGGTTCCTACCCCAGGAAATTTATAGATAAGGAAATATTTGATAAGTATTTGGTGATTTATAATGCATTGATCTTTGGGGCTCAGATAATCTGGCCCCTTAATATGTCATGCCTTCCTGGTATCAAATAAACATCCAAAGGGTAATGATTTCAAAGGTTGTTATAATTAACATCAAAGGACTATTTCAGGCTGTGGCAGAATATGGTTCATTAAGTACATTAAGTTCATTAATTATTAAGATGGTAATATTTATGATCCATGCTTCCTTTCTTGGGAAACACCTTATCTCTATTCATGTTAATCACCATCTCAATTCTAAGTTATATTTGGACATATGGACTAAAGGCTACTTGAAGGGAGCAGTGTTAAAAATAGCAACAATAAATTATTTACCCAAAGCTATTCAGCAAATACCAGTCAAAACTGGAACTAGGCTTCCAAACACAGTCAGTATTTAAATATGTCAAGGTCAAAGTCAGATGAAGCAACTGGTCTTAGATATTTTTAGCAGTAGCTACAATTAAGATTTAACAGCACCACTTAGGTCTGGAAAATGTCATCGTGTCATATGCTGATTATGATCTTGAAATGCACTAAGAAATCATAATCAAGAAGGATTTTGGGAGATAGGCAATTAAAAGAACGCTTTGTTGGGTACCAACTGTGAGTCTGGTACTTTGTGTCTCTTCTTGTAGATGGTCTCATTCAGTTCTCACAGCACTCCTGTGTGATGTGGATTTTTTAATTCCCATTTTATAGATAATCCAACTTTTCAAATAATTCAAGTCAATGATCATGAGACAAACACGGGAGAAAATAAGACAAGGACAAAGTGACAGAATGGCCTGGGGGTGGGGATCACTGTGGACTGAGTAATCAGGAAAGAGCTCTTTCCTGAGGTGACACTGGTGCTGAACTTGACAAATAGGAGCTGGGGATGCCAAGATCTGGGGCAGAATATCCCAGGCAGTGGGAATAATACAGCATCCTCATGCAACAGGGTGCCTGGCACCTCATGAAAAGAGCGTCAGGGCTGAGGTCTGGAGGAGCAGACAGGGCCAAAATCACTCAAGAGACGTAGACCAGTCCAAGGAGCCGGGCTTTGATTTCAAGTACAAAGGAAGTACTGGGAATTTTAAATCATAGGAATTATATACTTGTGTTGCAAACTTTTACAGTAGCTTAGGTTATAGGTTTTCAGAACTTGAAAGGGATTTTAGAAACTACCTGGCAAAATTTTACTCAGATGTGAAGAAAAACTAAATCTCATAGGAATTCGACGATGTGTTTAAGATCATAGAGAATGCAAGCGGAGCTGGGACTTGTCCCACTTCTGGCTCCAGATCCAGTGTTCTTTTTACTCCAGTACTTTGGCCTTGCCATCTTAAGCTGGTAATTTTGAGGAAGAATTTAGAGCTTTCTTTTGAGCCTCTTTGAAAAACTGTTTCTAAGCTACAAGATGATCTATGACATGAATGCTATAACCATCAAGCTTTAAAAACACTTAGTGTAAAGTCCCTGCTTATGCCCTGGGAAAAGTTAGTACTAAGTTGGGGTGTCAATTACACCACTCACTGTCCCATGAGCCCAGTGGTTTCTCAGTAAGTTCATTCACTGGCTATTTCAAATGCCTAACATATAATCATGGAATCAAAATGTTATAATGACAGGGAAGTTTGGGCTCATTTAATTAAGTCTTTTTAACAATGAGGAATTTGATTTACCTCTATGCCTCTGCCAGGACTCTCATGGTGGTTTCTCTTATTATTAAAATACCACTTACAAATTTGCATATTATTCACATTGTAAGTATGGGTTTGGGAAGTTGCAGGTATTTGTAGGTTAGTGGAGTATATATATGTATGTATGTATGTATCTATTTATTTATTTGTGGTAGCAGGGATTAAACCCAGGGGTATTTGAACCACATCCTCAGCCCTTTTTATTTTTTGAGACAGGGTCTCACTAAGTTGCTTAGGGCCTCACTAAGTTGCTGAGACTGGCTTTGAACTTGAAATCCTCCTGTCTCAGCCTCCAGAGCCAAGCTGCTAGGATTATAGGCATGCACCACCATGCTAGGCAAGTGTTTTAACTGTTACATTGAGCCTGGATTGATTTGCCCATTAGGGAAATATTTAATGAGCATGTAGTATGTGCATCTGTCCAAGACTGTGTTTTCTCTTCCCTTGAGCTCACCCATTAAAGAAACCTGTAACGATAAGAAGCATAAATTTCAGAAGTTTTCACTGCCATTTTGATTAGTATCAAATTGACAAGAACCAAAAACTAACATAGTCGTAGTCACCACGATAGTTATTATAGGCTCAAAGTGAAATTCCCAAGATTCTAACTATGTGGCAGTAGTAAAAATGTAAAATCGGGCATTTTTTACAGTTTCCAAGAAGCTTAGTTTGCATTAATTAGGCAAGCATTTGTTTTGCACCTTTTATGTACTACTAGGCACCAGAAACCCAAACTGAACAAAACAGACAATTCCTGCCATCATAGAGCATAGATATGGCTAAACTAACATACTCATCAAGTACTTAAAAGGGTGACGAGGGCGCGCGCGCGCGCGCGCGCGCGTGTGTGTGTGTGTGTGTGTGTGTGTGTGTGTGATGGAGGCACCTGACAGGTGACATACTCTTTTCTGAGGGAAGGCAGTATCAGGAAAATCCTTCAAGGGTAATGTTTCAACTGAAGATAGGGAAGGGCTGGAGGTGTAGCTGGATGGTAGAGTGCCTGCCTAGCATGAGCCAGGCCTGGGTTCCATCTCCAGCACTGCCACAAACGAACAAAATCCCAAGACCCAACCAATCAACAAGTGACAGCAACTACCCAAACTGGGTAGATGAAGCAGAAATTAATGTGACGAGAGAGGGAGGGCTTCAGGCAGAATGGAGGATGTATGAGAGCATCTTGTGCAGGCCGGAGCTTGGGCGTTCTGGCAGGGGCTGGAGAACAGGGTGTGTGGAACTTAGCACAGGAGGAGGAAGGCGAGGCTGGAGTGGCAGCGGGCTAGGAAGGCATATTCGTGTGTGTGAGAGCAAACATGGAGTGTCCTGTCCTGAGAGCAATGGAAGCCATCGATGAGTTTTAGGGAACTTAATGACACACTTCCATGTGCCTTTTATGAGTAATCGTGGCAGCTGTGAAGAACAGGTCCAAATGCTGGGAGAGGATTAGGAAACAGTTGTGTTGCAGGTAGGAGATGATTGTCTGGACTGGAGGTGTGGCAGTATGGCGAAGAGAAAGGGACCCGAACAAGAATTGCTTTGGCTTTGGGAAGCAAGAGCTTCCCAAACTTCAGGGAAATTTTACAGACAAACTGGCTTGAGCAGGGAATGGCAATAATGCAGCTCAACAAGCCAGAAAACAGGAAAAGAGGAAGTGCGAGAGAGTGCATAGCAAGGTGCCCTTCCTTTATTTATCATTGCAATGTGGGGATCTGCTTAGAAGCCTAAAGTTGATTTGAAGATCATTTTAATTAAAGACCTTTGAGAGTCAACCAGATGCAAGAAGAAGACTTCTCTGAGCTTTCCTTACCTCATCAAAAGCAGGAATTCTTGGTATGAGGCTGCCATGAATCCCTTCTCCAGGAGAGTTTTATGATCATGTAGGAAAAATAAAAATAAAAAAACAACACAAGAGAAGACTACTCACACCCACATAACCCACATTATTACAAACATTCTTATCACCCATTTGTTCTCCTAGAAACTCACTTAGATAAGCCCTTTCTGCCCTGAACATCCACCTTCAGCTGTTTAGAGAGCCACTTCTGTTTTCTCTCCATCTGCACATCAATAAAATTTGTTTTTCTCCTTTTAATTTCCCTTTGTTATTTTTTAACTTGCAGTACCCGAATGCTGTACCTACAAGGGTAGAGAGAAAGGTTTTCCTTCCTAACACAACTAACCTGTATGAACAGATATGACTTTGAAGATTTTAAAAGGGAGGCTTAGAAAGAAGGGCTCAGAAGCACTTAGTAACTCACTTAAGGGCACACCAAGAGTAAATGGTAGAGTTAGGATTTGAAATTTTTTTCTTGCTACCAAGTCTCATGTTTTTTTTTTTAATATATATATGACAGTGGAATGCATTGCAATTCTAATTACATATATAGAGCACAATTTTTCATATCTCTGGTTGTATACAATGTATATTCACACCAATTCGTGTCCCCATACATGTATTTTGAATAATAATGATCCTCACATTTCACCATCATTTCTAACCCCATGCCCCCTCCCTTCCCCTCCAACCTCTCTGCACTATTTAGAGTTCATCTATTCCTCTCATGGTTCCTCTCCCTATTCCACTATGAATCAGCCTCCTTATATCAGAGAAAACATTCAGCATTTGGTTTTTTGGGATTGACTAGCTTCACTTAGCATTATCTTCTCTAACTCCATCCATTTACCTGCAAATGCCAGGATTTTATTCTCATGTATTGCTGAGAAATATTCCCTTTTTTTGCCCCATTTTTTTTTTATCCATTCATCTATTGAAGGGCATCTTGGTTCCACAGTTTAGCTATTGTGAATTGTGCTGCTATAAACATTGATGTGGCTGTGTGACACCCTATAATATGCTATTTTAAAGTCCTTTGGGTATAGACCGAGGAGAGGGATAGCTGG
This sequence comes from Callospermophilus lateralis, assembly GCF_048772815.1. Classification (NCBI taxonomy): domain Eukaryota; kingdom Metazoa; phylum Chordata; class Mammalia; order Rodentia; family Sciuridae; genus Callospermophilus; species Callospermophilus lateralis. The sequence goes on along the minus strand of NC_135320.1, from coordinate 76,189,297 downwards.
ATCAAATGGTGGTTTCATTCCCAGTTTTCCAAGTAATCTCCATACTGCTTTCCATATTGGCTGCACCAATGTGCAGTCCCACCAGCACCTACACTTGTTGTTGTTTGAATTTATAATAATTGCCATTCTGACTGGAGTGAGATGAAATCTTAGAGTGGTTTTGATTTGCATTTCTCTAATTGCTAGTGATGATGAACATTTTTTTCATGTATTTGTTGATTGATTGTATGTCACCTTCTGAGAAGTGTCTGTTCAATTCCTTGGCCCACTTATTGATGGGTTATTAGTGTTTTGGGTTTTGTTTTTTTTTTTAGTGTTAAGATTTTTGAGTTCTTTATATACCCTAGAGATTAGTGCTCTATCTGATGTGTCAAGGATAAAGATTTGCTCCCAAGATGTAGGCTCTCTAGTCACCTCACTGATTGTTCCTTTTGCTGAGAAGAAACTTTTTGGTTTGATTCTATCCCATTTATTGATTCTTGATTTTAATTCTTGTGCCAAAGGAGTCTTATTAAGGAAGTTGGAGCCTAATCCGACATGATGGAGATTAGGGCCTACTTTTTCTTCTATTAGACGCAGGGTCTCTGGTATTTATTCCTAAGTTAATGATCCATTTTGAGTTGAGTTTTGTGCATGGTGAGAGATAGGAGTTTAATTTCATTTTGTTGCATATGGATTTCCAGTTTTCCCAGCACCATTTTTTGAAAAGGCTCTCCTTTTCTCCAATGAATGTTTTTTGTACCTTTGTCTAATATAAGATAATTATAATTTTGTGGGTTAGTTTCTGTGTCCTCTATTCTGTACCATTGGTCTACCACTCTGTTTTGGTGCCAATACTGTGCTGTTTTTGTTACTATTGCTCTGTAGCATAGTTTAAGGTCTGGAATACTGATGCCTCCTGCTTCACTCTTCCTGCTAAGGATTGCTTTAGCTATTCTGGATCTCTTATTTTCCAGATGAATTTCATGATTGTGTTTTCTATTTCTATAAGGAATGCCATTGGAATTTTGATCAGAATTGTATTAAATCTGTATAGTGCTTTTGGAAGTATGGTCATTTTGATAATATTAAGTCTGCCTATCCAAGATCTGTAGATCTTTTCATTTTCTAAGGTCTTCTTTGTCTTTTTTCTTTAGGGTTCTGTAATTTTCATCATATAGATCTTTCACCTCTTTCATGAAGTTGATTCCCAAGTATTTTTTTTTTTTTGAGACTATTGTAAATGGGGCAGTTTTCCTCATTTCCCTTTCTGAGGATTTGTCACTGGTATACAGAAATGCCTTTGATTTATGGGTGTTGATTTCATATCCTGCTATTTTGCTGAATTCATTTACTAGTTCTAGAAGTTTTCTGGTGGAACTTTTAGGGTTTTGTAGGTATAAAATCATATTATCAGCTAATAGTGCCAATTTGAGTTCTTCTTTTCCTATGTGTATCCCTTTAATTTCTTTTGTCTATCTAATTGCTCTGGCCAGTGTTTCAAGAACTATGTTAAATAGAAGTGGTAAAAGAGGGCATCCCTGTTTTGTTCCAGTTTTTAGAGGGAATGCTTTCAATTTTTTCTTTATTTAGAATGATGTTGGCCTGAGGCTTAGCATAGATAGCCTTTATGATGTTGAGATTTGTTCCTGTTATCCCTAATTTTTCAAGTGTTTTAAACATAAAGGGGTGCTGTATTTTGTCAAATGCTTTTTCTGTGTCTATTGAGATGATCATATGATTTTTATCTTTGAGTCTATCGATGTGATGAATTACATTTATTGATTTCCAGATGTTGAACCAACCTTGCATTCCTGGGATGAATCCCAGTTGATCATGGTGCATGATCTTTTTGATATGTTTTTGTATTCGATTTGAGAATTTTATTGAGAATTTTTGCATCTATGTTCATTAGAGATATTGGTCTGAAGTTTTCTTTTTTTGATGTGTCTTGCTTGTTTTTGGAATCAGGGTTTAGAATGAGTTTGGAAGTGCTGCCTCTTTTTCTATTTCCTGAAATAAATTGAAGAGTATAGGTATTAGTTTTTCTTTAAAGGTCTTGTAGAACTTGGCCCTGTATCCATCCAGTCCTGGGCTTTTCTTGCTTGGTAGACTTTTGATGGCATCTTCTATTTCGTCACTTAAAATTGATCTGTTTAAATTGTGTATATCATCCTGATTCAATTTGGAAAAATCATATGACTCTAGAAATTTGTCAATTCCTCAATATTTTCTATTTTATTGGAGTATAAGTTTTCAAAAGAATTTCTAATTATCTTCTGTATTTCTGTAGTGTCTGTCATGATATTTCCTTTTTCATCATGTATGTTATTAATTTGAGTTTCTCTCTCCTCTTCATTAGCATGGCTAAGGGTCTGTCAATTTTATTTATTTTTTTAAAGAACCAAATTTTTGTTCTGTCAATTTTTAAATTTTTTTTATTTCAATTTTACTGATTTCAGGTCTGATTTTAATCCTTTCCTGTTTTCTACTGCTTTTGGTGTTGATTTGTTGTTCTTTTTCTAAAACTTTGAGATGTAATGTTAAGTCATTTATTTGTTGACTTTTTCTCCTTTTAATGAATGAACTCCATGCAATGAACTTTCCTCTTAGAACTGCTTTCATAGTGTCCCAGAGAATTCAATATATTGTATCTGTGTTCTCATTCACCTCTAAAATTTTTTAATCTCCTCCTTGATGTTTTCTGCAACCCGTTGTTCATTCAGTAGCATATTATTTAGACTCCATGTGTTGGAGTGGATTTTATTTCTTATTTTATCATTGACTTCTAATTTTATTCCATTATGATCTGATAGAATGCAGGGTAGTATCTCTACATTTTTATATTTGTGAAGAGTTACTTTGTGGCATAGTATATGGTCTGTTTTAGAGAAGGATCCATGTGCTGCTTTACTGAAGGATGAAATATTCTATATATGTCAGTTAAGTCTAAGTTACTGATTATATTATTGAGTTGTATGGTTTCTTTGTTTAGATTTTGTTTGGAAGATCTATCTAGTGATAAAAGAGGTGTGTTAAAGTCATCCAAAATTATTGTGTTGTGGTCTTTTGACTTGAACTTGAGAAGAGTTTGTTTGATGAATGTAGATGTTCCATTGTTTGGGGCATACATATTTATAATTGTTAAGTCTTGTTGGAATATGGTTCCCTTGAGCAGTATGTAGTGTCCTTATTTATCCTTTTTAATTGACTTTAGTTTGAAGTCTACTTTATTTGATTTGAGAATGGAAAACCTTGCTTGCTTCCGCAGTCTATGTGAGTGATATGATTTTTCCCAACCTTTCACCTTCAGTCTGTGGATGTCTTTTCCTATGAGATGAGTCTCTTGGAGGCAGCATATTGTTGGGTATTTTTTTTGGATCCAATCTGCTAGTCTATGTCTTTTGATTGATGAGTTTATTATTGAGACATGATTTGTATTCCCAGCCATTTTTGTTTATTTTTGCTATTTAATGTGACTTGATTTCTCCTCTGATTAGATTTTCCTTTAGTGTAATACCTCCCTCTGCTGATTTTCATCATTGTTTTTCATTTCCTCTTCTTGGAATATTTTGCTGAGGATGTTCTATAGTGCAAGCTTTCTAGTTGTAAATTCTTTTAACTTTTGTTTATCATGGAAGGTTTTATTTCACCTTCAAATCTAAAGTTTAGTTTTGCTGGATATAAGATTCTTGGTTGGCATCCATTTTCTGTTTTCTTTTTTATCTTTAATTAATTAACTTTTTTGTGGTGCTGAGGCTCGAACCTAGCGCCTCCCATGTGCTAGGCAAGCACTCTACCGCTGAGCCACAACCCCAGCCTGGCATCCATTTTCTTTCAGACCTTGGTATGTGTTGTTCCATGATCTCCTGGCTTTGAGGTTCTAGGTCGAAAAATCTGCTGAGATACGAATTGGTCTCCCCCTATATGTGATCTGATTCCTCTCTTGTGGCTTTTAAGATTCTATCCTTATTCTGTATGCCAGGTATTTTCATTATGATGTGCCTTGGTGTAGATCTGTTGTAGTTTTGTACATTTGGTATCCTGTAAGCCTCTTGTGTTTGGTTTTCCAATTCCTTCTTCATGCTTGGGAAATTTTCTGATGCTATTTCATTGAAGGGATTGTGCATTCCTTTGGTTTGAAACTCTGTGCTTTCCTCTATCCAATAACTCAGAGTTTTTTTTTTTGATGCTGTCCCATAATTCTTGGATGTTCTGTTCATGATTTCTTACTATTTTCACCATGTAATCAACTTTATTTTTCCAGATTGTATACTTGGTCTTCATTATCTGATGTTCTTTCTTCCAAGTGTTCTAGTCTGTTGGTGACACTTTCTATTGAGTTTTTCATTTGGTTTATTGTTTCCTTCATTTCAAGGATTTCTGACTGTTTTTTTTTTTTCAGAGTCTCTATCTCTTTGTTGAACTAATCTTGTTACCTGTATTTGCTCTCTTATCTGTTTGTTGGAGTGATCAATTTTTGCCTGTATTTGCTCAGTTAGGTCATTCTTTAATTCACAGATCATTTTAATTATGAACCTTATGAACTCATTCTCTGACATTTCATCAACTTTGCTGTCCATGGATTCTGTTATTATAGTATCCTGGTTTGTCTGGGGCACTTTCCTCCCTTGTTTTCTCATGTTGTCTATGTGTCTTCCTTGCTTGCAGTGTGGATCTGAGATATTACAGTTTCTTCCCTATATTCTTGTAGTACACATGAAGATTGTCTGCACCTCACCTTGATGTTGGGCTTCCAGACCCTACTGGTGTCCCTAAATGGATGCTACTGCATCTAAAGGTGGTGGCCGCAATAGTGAGATAACTCGAAATAATAGTTAAGGTGCCCCAAGATGGAGGCAAAGTCTTATAGAGATTGGGCTGAAAGGGTGGGCCTCACACTCCCTTTGGATGCCTGATCTGAGATGCAGCTGCTTCTAGGAGCTGTCTGTTGTCAAAAAGTTAGGGGCTACTGTGTGGGGAGGCTATGGCGATCACACAGAATCCCAAGATGTTAGTGGGTTAGGCTTAAGTTCCCAGGTGTGTTGATGGGGGCGCAAACTTGAACCTACCCTGGACATGGATCCTGTGCAAGTTGGTGTGGATGGATCTGAGCTGGGCCTGGGATCCTGGGGTAGTCTGCTCTTGGGAAGAGGAGGTCTTATGCCAGAGGCTGGGCTCTGGAGGTTGTCTTCTGGTGGAGGGGTGGACCCAGCCTATTGTGAGCCTGGGTCCCGCACAGCTGGTGTGGTTGGATCTGGGCTGTCAGGCTTGACCTCCTGGGGTAGTCTGCTTGTTGGAAGAGGCTCGTGTTTTCTTTTTAAATTATACCACATCTTTGTTCATCATGATGTCAACTTTCTGAATTCCCTGTTGTGGAGAGTGAATTCAGGGGAAATGGTGTGTGTATCTGTGTGTGTGTGTTGGGGGGGAGTTGTCTGGGAGATAAGAGTTGGAAAGAAATTCCTTGCTCCAGGATTCAGAAGCAGAGTCAGTCATGCTTGTAGTGAGGACTGGGCCAATTCAGAAAACATTTCAACGTGCTGCAAAGGCCCAAAATGCTGGGTCAGAGGCACACACTGAACCTGTGGTTCAGAGACGGGAACCTGATAGCCAAAAACAACAGGGCTGAGGAACATGGGTTGTGAATAAATGGAACTTGGTCTGGGGATCCTGCCTGAGAAGTCACGGCTCTCTTGAGTGTGCTTTTCTGTCCCAGCAGAGGTCATCAAAGTTCATGAGTGCCTGTATAATTAGGGGCTTCACAATGGCCTTTGGTCATTCCAGATGGCAAACAAGTGTAGTCTCTAGAGCAAATGTATTCCCTAGGAGCTTCTCTCTGTGGGATGGCCTTTGGGTTTGTTCTGACTCTTCCATTTGCACACTGGCATTTTTTATCCTGTCTCCCAACCCAGTCCTGTCTTTTACGATTATGGAAATAAGCCTCATACTTCCAATGGACTGCAAACTTCTTCAAGGAAAGAATGCTGTATATTTTATTGATATTCTTCATTTATTCATGTGTGTGACATTTATCGAGGTCAGAATTGAGACATGTTCTGGGGGCATAGCTCAAAGACTTTGGGGGGGCATTTATATATAAGAATAAAAAAAAGAGTGGGTCAAAAGGTAACTCCTTGAGCTATATCCCTAGCCCCATAGGCTTTATTTTTAATAGCTTTGTTGACGTATGCTTCATATACCTTAACATTCATTCATGCAGTATTCAATTCATTGTTGTAGGAGTTGGGATTTAGCTGTGAGCAAGACAGAGAAGATTTCTGCTCTCACAACACATCTCAGGAGGAGGAAAGAGTCCATAAGAATGTACCAATAAATAAACAAGATAATTCTGATGATGAAAATTGCTATGAAGAATGGAATCACATGATTGAGAATAAAGTGGAAGGGGCAATGAAGGTGGTTTGAAAAGGTGTGAAGAACAAAACAGTTGTGGGGAGGCGGCAGGAACAGTGGGCAAGGCCTGGGACAGGAATATGTCTGAGGGGAGCGGCAGTGGGTGTGTGTGACCGAGGTGCAGAGTAACGGGGAGGGTATAAGAAGATGGGGCCTCAGGTGTGGACAGGGCCAGGTAGTCACATGAAGCCAGGAGGACTTTATGAGTCTGGATTTCATTGAAAGTGTGGAGGAATATAAGTGTGAATGAGGCTCTAGTGGAAGTAAAGAGAACAGCTAGGCTGTCGTGACTGTGTGGACAAGACAGACATTTGTGCACCAAGATGTTTCAATGCCCAGCACAATGACAAAAAAACAAACAACAACAACAACAACAACAACAACAACAACAAAAACCACAACACAAAAGACCATGTATTCTGTGACCCCATTAATATAAAATGTCTGGAATAGGGAATCCAACAGAACCAGGAAGCAGGTTGGTAGTGGGGGGAGGCAGCTGAGGTCACCAGAGTGGCACAGCAGCAGTCAGAATTGAGACAGGTTCTGGAGGACAGCTCAAAGACTTTGGGGGGGATTTATATATAATAATTAAAAAAAAGAGTGGGTTAAAAGGTAACTCCTAGGTTTTATTTTTAGTGGCTTTGTTGACATATACTTTATATACCTTAATATTCATTCATGCGGTATTCATTGACTTCTAGTATATTTAAAGATTTGTGTCCCTATCAACGTGATCTAAGTTTTAGAACATTTTACCACCTCAAAGAAACCTCCTACCTATTGCAGTCATCCCATTCCAACCTGGGGCTTTCATAACAAATTACCCCACATTTTGTGGCATAAAACAACAGAAATCTTATTCTCTCGGAGTTGGAGGCCAGAGCCAAAAATTGAGGTGTTGGCAGGGCCTCACTCTCTCAGAAGGCTCCAGGGGAGATTCCTCCTCCTTTTCAAGCTTCTAGTGACTCCCATCACTCCTGGGCTTGTGGCTAAATAGGTCTAATCTCTGCTTCTACCTTTTCATGGCAGCCTTCTCTTCTCCTGTGTCTCCTCTGAGTATCTCTGATGAGGACACTTGTTACTGGATCTAGGGCCCACCTGGGTAAATGGGATGACCTCATCTCCAGATCCTTAACCTAATCACATCTTCAAATTCCCTTTCTCCGAATAAGATCATAGTCATGGATTCCTGGGGTTAGGATATGGCCATATTTTAAGGGGGGGCATCATTCAGCCCTGTACACCTATGCCATTACTAATCTATTTTCTATCTCTGTTGGTTGACCTGGTCTAGGACAGTTCACCTCTGGGATTGTGACCAAGAACTTGAGTGGATGTTAGTACCACTAACCTAGGGTTGGACTGAGGGTGACTGGTGCAGAATCAGGAGTTCTTCGCCGGTGTCATATTTGAAATGCATATTGGACATCCAAGTGAAGAAGTCAAGTAAATAGCTGGAGATGTGAATATGGACACATTAGCCTGGAGATGAAGATTCAGGAATCATTGGCCCAGAGGTGATATCTACAGCTGTGGGGCTGAACGGAATCACCTAACGTGAAAGTGTAAGTAGAAAGAGAAGCTGGCTGAGCATCAGTTTCTGGAACCCCAGGATGATGCAGAAGAACATTTAAACAAAACTTGGAAGAAGGAGCCATCAATGAGACAGTAGGGAAGCTAGAAGACTGTTTTCTTAGATGTCAACAAACAAACAAAAAAAAAGTATTTACAGAATGAGGAATAATTCACTATTTGAAAACTACCTCTTATACCTTTGAGACTTGGAGGAAAATCATAAAAGATAAATAAATACTGTGTTTGGCAATTGTATTAGTCAGGCTTCTCTAGAGAAACAAAGCCAATGGGTTGAAATTAATTATGAGAACTGGATCATGTAGAGACCAAGTCCACAGTACACTGGCTGCAAGATGGAGGATCAGGAGAACCACTGGTTTAATTCAGCTGAGTCTAGTTGACAGGTAACATTAACCATCTCAGCATCATAGCCCTCATTAACAGCCTTATAATAACAATTCCTGGAGAGGTTGGGGTAGAAGCCCAACTCAGTGGGTTACAGAGTATTGGGAGAAGAGGAAGTAGAAATGCTGATATTAAACCTGAAGGTTTTGCCCTGAAGAGAAACAGAAAAATGAGGCGTTAGCTGTATGAGATTTTTTTTAAAGGTGGAAGACAATGGAAAATACTTTTATGCTTATGGGGATGTTCAATAGAGAGATCTTGAAGAAGCAAGAAACAGGGTTAATTCTAGGAGGGATTTCCTGAGCAGACAAGATTGAAAGAGGGAGCATTTGGTATCAAGCTGTTGTAAAAGGAGAGAAGGCCCACAGGGGTAAGAAAGTTGAGCTAAAGTGATTGAGATGTTCTCCAGCCATAATTTATTGCTCAGAAGCAAGTCCATGAATATTCAAATTTAATCAGAGTTGATATTTTGCCAAACAAATAGGAAGGAGAGAGAGAGGAGAGAGAGAGAGAGAGAGAGAGAGAGAGAGACACGGACGGAGGGAGGAGGACAAATAAGTTAATATGTTTCAAAGGGAGGAATTATGAGGTCATGGGATTTGAGTTGAGTTTAACAAGGCCTAATGGATAAAGAGAAAGTGGTAGTCAATGGATTAGAGGTTATGATAGGGAAAACAATTATAGGTGATAAGGCCTAGGATAAGTGATCCAGAGGGGAAGGAAGTGATGGTCAGAGTGGATAAAAACTGAAGGTGTTGAAATGATTTGTGATGATCTGGCCATGTATGACCTCAGTAGCTGAGAAGAGGGAGAAAGATGAGTGCACCCAGAACCAGACTAGGCAGAGGGAAGGTCCCCAGTAGACAGTCACAAGTTACCAAGATCAAGATCCATTAATCCTTTCTAATACTTATTGTGTTTTGGTTGATCTTAATGAAACCTCTATTTGCTGTATTATCTTTATTTTTTTTTCCTAAAAATTATTGTCTAATGCTTCAGGGACAATATTACATGAAGAAATCATTTGAAATAGTTAAAAAAGGGCAATGATTAGGGGAAATCCAAACTGGAGATTAATCAAGTTTTAAATATGAAGCTAGTCAGGCAACAGAAAAGTTATTGAGTAAAGTTATTGAGTTGCCACTGGTGCTTTCAAAAGGAAAATTAGTCTTTTAAATTTGAGAGGCCTTGAAACTCATCCAAAGACAAGGTCATGGTAACTATGTCTCCCAGCTTTAAGGTCAAGGTGTCTGTGCCTGAACTTGGCTGGGCTTTTGAGGGGGAAAACATGAACTCTGGAGCCACAGAGACCAAAGGTTTGAATTTTCTCCATCATTTATTAGCTGTGTAACCTTGGGCAAGTTAGTTAACCTGTGTGTACCTCTAGTTTCTCATCAAAAAATGGAGGTTAAAAATAATTCCAACCTAATAAGGTTATACATGAAGATAAAGAGAGGTAATTTATATTAGGGATAGAATACAGTAGCTGCAATGATAAGCACACAATAATGGTGAGCTATTATTATCACCATTGTTATTATCTATAAACTGGAGATAATAAAAGGTACTTTGCAAGCCTCAAGAGGATTAAATGAGATGAATTATGCAAAGTACCTAGAGGTGGTATCTGTCATGCCTTGAATACTAAACAGTGGTTAGCTATTACTTGTGACTGGATCAGGAGACTTAATCATCTAACTCTTGCTAGTAACTAAGAAGTGATGGAGGGAGTAAGCAAAGCTCTTCCTTTCTTGAACCCCTGGTAAATACTTGTCTTTGGTGGGCTTTCCAAAGATGGAACAGAGACTCATGGTGATAGAATCAGGAAATGGTGGTCCTGATTGGGTGTGGAGAAGGTGATGAAGACTGAAGCAAGCCTGCCTTCATTGAGCCACATTCTGTTTGGGATTCTACAACTGCTGTCTGCTTGTGGTCAAGATATGGACCTTTACCCAAATAACTTTTTTTTTTTTTTTAATAATAAGCACTCGCTCCCTAGCTAATTTTCTTGTTCTTACTTGATTTTGTTGCTGCACTTGAAACTTTAGACCATTAGACCATTCTAGAAACTTTATCATCCTTGGCTGCTGTGGCCACAGTATTTTTTTTTTCCCTCTTGCCGTATCATTTAACATTCTTTCCCTGGTTCTTTCTTCCTCTGTGGCTGTGTGTCCTTTAAATGTTGTTATTTTCGAGTTCTCTCTCTTAAGTTCTCTTTTGCTTCTATTTACACATTTTCCACAGGCAATGTCACCCACTTGCATGGATTGAACCTCTTCCTTAGTGATGTCAACTCCCAATCTATGTCTGTGGCTCCATACTTACATAAAGCTGAGAAAGCAGACAGAGGAAAGAGGGCCCTGCCTTCCTATTCCTCAATCAGGCAGCAAAAAAATTTTGAGACCAAAACAGGTTGCCTTTTATATTAAGGATATGGCAAGAAAGAAGGAAAGCATTCAACTTAAAAGTAACAAAGGGAGCCCTGCAGGACCTGTATCAATCATGATAGGTGAAGTTTAGCTACAGTAACAAGCAATCCCAAACACAAATCCAACAACATAGAGTTTATTTCTCTCAGAGAGAATCTGCTGTTGATGAGCCAACTTGCCAGGTAGCTGTTTTTCTGAATTGGATCACCATTCAAGGTCTCTTCAATTTCATGGAAATTGAATTTCAACACAGGTTGTGAATCTCACCATGGTAGAAGAGGAGAGAGCCACAAAGTTGAGCATAAGCACCTAGAGGGACAAAATTCAGGTCTCTGTTCATTATCCACATTTTGGGCCCTGAGAATTGAATACCATTGGATAGCAGTAATTTATAGCATCAACAATATTTGCCCTTAAATAGAAAATTTGACCCTAAACACAGTATCTTTTAATTTTTGTACTCCCAGTACTTGCTTGATGACTGTTTCAGAGTGAGCATCAATATGTGGAATTCAGGTATATGTTAGGAGAAGATTTAACAAGTCTCTTTGAAAAGCTGTTCAGAGAAGTCTGAATTGGTATCTTACTTTCCTTTTCAAACAAGCAGAAACATTCAAAAACCTTCTTATGACCTTTCTTCTGGGGCAAAAGTTAGAATCATTTTTCAAAAATGTTCTTATGGTATCTAAATATTTGGAGCCCAAGACTTTGAGCTTAATGTTTGAAGAGAAGGCATTTCTTAGCCTTCTTGTTTATATTTACCTGGATCAAAATCCCTCCCCGGCTCCAAATTTGAAGGGCAGACTGAATGGGGGAAAAAGTTACAAAATATTGTGCTGAAAAAGTCAGGGAGGGCTGGGTGTGGTGGTGCTCATCTGTAATCCCAGCAACGAAATTCAGGAGGCTGAGGCAGGAGGATTCCAAGTTCAAGGCCAGCCTCAGCAACTTAGTGAGGCCCAAGGCAACTTAGTGAGACCCTGTCTCAGCACCTCTGGGTTCAATTCCTGGTACCTGCCCCCAACCAAAAAAGAAAAAAGGAAGGTAGGTATGTTTGTTTGTCTGTCTGTGTCTTTGTGTGAATGTGTCCTTTTTTTTTTTTTCTTTTGGTACAGGGGATTGAACTCAAGGTCTCACTGGGTTGTTGGTGCCTCGTCTTTGCTGAGTCTGGCTTTGAACTTGCGATCCTCCTGTCTTAGCCTCCCAAGCCACTGGGATTATAGGCATGCACCACGGCACCCAGCGTGAATGTGTGCTTTTTTATGTTTGATCATGGGTTAGTCACAGTCTTGTTTATTTACAGGCAGACAAATATGAGCCCCGTGAAGTTTGAAATGGGGCATGATGGATCTGAGCTCCAGTTGATAGCCCATTTCTTACATTTTTCATCTTACTTCCATGAGATACTATTTCTAGCCCTGTGATTGGCACTTTCCAACATGTAGATTAAATCTTTAGAAACACAGTGCCACAGAGGTAGTGGTATTACCACAGAATCAATACTGAGTGATTGATGTAGAGGAAATGCAAGTTCAAGATTTATTTAGGATTCTTAGGTTCGCACACCAAAAGCATTCCATAATGCCTTTCTTTAGAGTAAAGGTTTTGTTCAAATCATAAACACTTACTATGAACAATCCAAGCCAGGGAGATAAGTGCAAAGGAGGAAGTTGTAAAAATCATTTAATATCCCCACTATAAAATGAGGTGAGTTACACAAGGTGAGTTACACATCACTCCAACATATGAACAAAGAGGACAGTGAGCACTGTTCTCCTCTGATTCCCCCTACCTTGCTGCCTCGTATGTCTCTTGAAATTTCTCCTTGGTGAAAAGTACCAGAGTCAGACCCAGAACCTCCCATCAGCTCCTCTTTAATGATACCTTTAAATGATATCTGGATGCTGATGATAGTCAGGTCTATATAGCAGGTCTCATTTCTGGATAAACTGATCAGCTTAATTGCAAGAAGTTGGATCTCAGTTGGTTTCTCTTAGCTTTGAAGTTATAAGACACTTCTAGATATACTGTTCACTGCTAATACTTAATTCCTTAATCTTAATGACTTTTAATTTTACCTATCATTTGGTTAGCATGTACTACGTGTTAGGTAGCACATCGTGTTTTATATATGTTGTCTTATTCTATCCTCATGTGGGATAGATTTTAAGAAAACCAAACAATCCAAATAACCACGGCTTAGCTCGATAAGCAACTTGTCCAAATTGACACAGCTGCCAGGTGCAGTGGCACATGCCTGTAATCCCAGTGGCTCTGGAGGCTGAGGCAGGAGGATTGCAAGTTTAAAGCCAGCCTCAGCAATAGCAAACACACTAAGCAATTCAGTGAGACACTGTCTCTATTAATACAAAATGGGATGGGGATGTGGCTCAGTGGTTGAGTGCCTCAAGTTCAGTCCCTGGTAATTACCACCCCCCCGAAAAAAACGCAACCAAATTGATACAGCTAGTAGAGGTTAGAGTTAGGATTTGAACTCAGGGATCTGTGCTCTTTCTGATGTGCTTCATCCATTGGCATCTCAATATGAATTTTAGTATTAGTTTGACAATTTACATGCACACAGAAACACACAAACCCAGCTGCTTTGATTGTTATTGCCCTGACATTATAGATTTTTTGGAATGATGGCTAATTTTAATGTGTCAGCCTTATTGGGCACATCATTCCTGATTCTCAGGAACTTTGGACTTGGGCTTGGAACAATGTCAATAGTTTTTGAAGGCTTCCAGCTTGCAAACCACAGAGAGTGGGACTTCTCAGCTTCCATAAATCACTGTAATCCCAGTGGCTCTGAAGGCTGGGGCAGAAGGATTGCAAGTTTAAAGCCAGCCTCAGTCAATCCCTCACAGTACGTCTTTCTATATATCCTGTCTGTTTCTCAGGAGAACACTGACTAATATACCTGGGGAGAATTGACATACTATTGAGTTTTCCAAACTATTTCCTTCCAGTTATCAAAATCTTATTTAATTTCTATAATAAAATTTCATCATTTTCATTGTGAAGCAGTGATTTATTCACCATAACTCAAATGGGTTAGGGGCCTTCTGGGCCAGACATAGTGGGGCAAGAACTTACTGAGGGGTGTAATGAAGAAGCTGAAAGTTCAGAAGTGATGAAAGATTCCACTAAGTAAAGTAAGAGTTTCAAGAGTTTTATAGCGGGCAGCAATAGCCTGGTGCATAGCATCATAAGTGATAGACAGTAAGTAGCCTTGTGCCCAGCAGCAGGGATGCCAGGGATCTGCAGAGTGTTGCTGTGCTGCAGCCTACCATGTGATGATTATTCAGCAGCAATTGTTCATGAGGTCCTCCTCATGTGACTATTACTAAAGCATGATGTTGTCATCTTTAAATGTGAAAAGTGCATTGGGTCTGAACCCAGGCCAACTTCACCTTCTAGGCCATCCCTCTTTTCCTCCCTCTTCCATTTCTGGAAACTTCTCCAGCCTGCTAGCATGCCTTTTCAGCACCTTCACATTTAGTCAGAACCTCCTCTTGCCATCCACATCTAGACCTGCCTTATCCTATACTTCTCCATAGTACCATAAAAGAACCTCAAATCCTCCTCCTTCCCATTTCCTTCCTTTATTCTTACTTAGAGTATTTAGGTGTTCAGAAGAAGTGGATAGAGGATTCAGTCCATATCTAATAGTTAGGTAAGTATTTCTCAAATTAGGGGTGAAACATATAATCCTAGAGGTTTGAGAGGTCTATGGGAATTATATAATGATTGTTGATATTTATTGAGCACTTACTATGTGTCAGGTGCTATTTGGAAAGTTTTACTCATTGCCTTCACTATAAGCCTATAAAGCAGATGCCCCAATCTCCATTTAACAGATTAGTAAACTGAGCAACGTGTCCTTATCCCTATCAAACAGCTGAGCAATCACGGAAATAATGATTTATTGGCCCAATGTTGGACAATTAATAAATGATAGTGTAAGGACCCCTATCCAGGCAGCCTGTGTCTAGAGTTAATGCTTTCAATTACTTTGTCATGTTGTCATTTGAGGCTTGATTGGAGATGGATGGTTCAAGATGATCTCGTGCATATATCTGGCAGTTACTGGAAGATGTTGTATGGGACCTCCTCCTCCAAGTGGTCTTTCCAGCAGGCTATTTCAGATTTTTATATGGCAGCTGGATTCCAAGAGGGTAAATGTTATGTGGAAAAGTATCTTGATGCAATAACCGTACCACCAGTCTGGCTGTCCCAAAGGCCACAGAACAGATAGGTACATAGACCTAATTAAGATGCTTGAATCATATTATCTATACAGCAATTTTAAAACATGCCTTCACATTATTTGGCATTGTTCCCATTGAGAGGTAGGACTATATTCCTTTTCCTTGAGTCTGGGCTGGCCTTAGTGGCTTGCTTTGTAGCCAACAGAATACAATGAAAAGTAATGCTGAATGATTTCCAAGGATAGGTCAGAAAATGTCCATGAGCCTGGTTCTTTTCAGACTCTGGGGAGAAGCCAGTTGTCAGGTGAGAAATTTGCCATGCTAAAGAGGCTATGTGAAGGAACTTTGTATTTCCAGCCAGTTCATATTAACTGTCAGACACATGAGTGAGCCTTTGTATATGTCCAGCCCAGTTGAACCTCAGTTAATGTCTGATTGCCACTATATGAGAGACTTCAGTAAAGAACTGCCCAAAACAAGCCCTTCCCAGCTTTCTGAGCCACAAAATCATGAGCAAAATAAACTGGTTATTTAATCTGCAAAATGTTGTTGTAATATGTTCAGAGCAATAATAGTAATCAGAACAGTTACACACCAGTGTGTAAGAAGAAGTGCAGATTAACTCCAGTAAACATGGAGGGGGATTTCAAAGACAAAGAGTTCTTGTACTGCAAGAACTATAATACCTAAATTATGTTTTATGCAGACATCATATGTCTTGTCCTTCTCTGGTCTTCCAGCAAGCTGGGTTTTTGTTTCTGGAGAGTTGGAGAGTGGGCAAGGAGGTTCAGCAGATTAAAGGGCCTGGACCCAACATACATCTGTTCTGTGGAAGAGATGAGCAAGTGTGTCTGGCCATAACTGTAGCTGACCATTAGCTCAACTGTTTCTCTGCCTTTTTTTTTTTTTGTACTCACTGGCATTTAACTACTGAGCCACATCCCCAACCCTTTTTAAATTTTATTTAGAGACACAGTCTCACTGAGCTGCTTAGTGAGACTTGAGCTTAGCCTCATTTTTGCTAAGGCTGGCTTTGAACTCGGGATCCTCCTGTCTCAGCCTCCCAAGCCACTAGGATTACAGGTGTGCATCACTGTGCCTGACAGTCTGTGCCTTCTTAATAATTAAAGACCACTCACCTTTCTACTCCTTTCTGTAAAGCAGCACTCTCATCTGCTCCATTCTTTTTATCTATGCTCAACACATATTCATTTATTCTAGGTAAAACATTGCATAAATAACTTGCTTCTAAATTTTAGTTTTCTCACTGCTTTACAACAGAATGGAATATTCTTAAATAATGCAACAAAGGCATTGGAGTAAGCATGTGCTTATCAGATAAGGTTCATGATGTCTCATTTATTGGTCAAAGCAAGTCATGTAAGTTGACAGTTAATGTGGAAATGGACTACACAAGGGAGTTGATAACAGCACGTGGAATTCATTAATTCATCGGGAATTACTATTGTTCACAATCTACTATTAACACATGGCTAGGCAATGGATGTTCCAAGGATCAAATTTTCAGCAATCTGTCTCTGGACTCCACACCCTAACCCGATGTCCTACAGGCTGCTGGGAATGAGTTCTCACAGAGAAGCTTTTTCAAGCCTTACTCTCCAGGCCCCAACCCAAATCCAATGAATCAGAATCTCTTAGGCATATGGGGTATTTTTAGGTTGGATGAGGTGATAATCTCAGGTACCTGAGACAAAAATAACAGCAGAAGATCCAGTAAACATGGAGGGGGATTGCAAAGACAAAGAGTTCTTGTACTCAAAAAGCCATCCTTTTCTATAGAGTGCATTCATAATTATCATTATTACATAATGGAAGTGAAATTTTAAAAATTTGCTTTGCATGGTTTAGAGCAGTTCTCAAACTTTGGTGTGCATCAGTTTTACCTCAAGCATTTGTTAAAATACAGTGACTGAACTAGCCTACATACTTCAGATCATCTCTAGATTACACATAATACCAAATATGTGTAAATAGTTGTTATGCTGTATTGTTAAGGAAATGACAAGAATAAAAGTCTATATACATGCTCAGTGCTTTCTGATGCATCTCTTTCCAAATATTTTTTTCTGAGGTTGGTTGAATCTACAGATTCAGAACCCCAGATAGAGGCTGGCTGTATTGCACCTACATGTTTATAGCACATCTACTACACATATGGGCTGGGAGCATAGTGGATAAGGATGGGATTTAGATCTACATTACACTTGAGCAGATTTATTGTCTAAGTGGATTTATGCTCTAAGACAGGGTGCCTAAGTATCATTAGAAGCGATCTTCTCTTTCCCTGTAAGAGATAAGGCAAAGCTCCACGGAGCAGCAGACCCTTTGAAACAGGCCTTGAAGTTGCCTAGGACTCATGGAAATCATAGAGAATCACAGAATTCTTTCAGTCCTGGCATGGAGAGAGGGAAAAATCACAATCAACCACCCAAAACAGGTCTGTGACATTCTTGCCTCAGGCTCCAGCATTGGCAATCCTCAAGCAGCCCGCTGTCGTCAGACCAGGGAAGAGCGTTCTTCGCCTCAAGGTCTCCGGGCTCAAGCCCTCCTGGGGAACGGGTAGAACCGGCCTTGCCTTCTCTAGGGAGCACTCGGCAGTTGCCTCAGCGCCCTGCTGTCTGGCCGCGGTGGGCGCTGACCCGAAGAAGGGCGCGGCTCGGACGTTTCATTTCCCAAAGGCCTAAGCTGGGCGATGTGACCTCACCAGGCTCCGAGTGGCCAGTGCCAGGAGAGTGAGGCCGCACGCTGGGGCACCGCTCAAAAGGCTTCCACATTTAGGATGGTGGTGGGGTGGCCCAGGCGGCAGTTGCACAACCGGCTGGCCAGGGGCCCCGAACTCTTTTTCCATGCGGTGGGTTTCAACGTGGCGGCTGCCAGCACACAGTGCAAGCCCGCCTTCTTCCACCTCCACGCACCGAGAAGGTAGGGACGCGTGTGCGCATTCCCCGAGGCCCCCCCCAGCATGGCTTGCGAGCCTGCGCTGCGCCTGCGCGGCCCCGCCCACGTCCTGCCCCTTTCGCTTCGTCCCGCCCTGTTACCCCCTGTACCACCACTAGGGGTAGCGGCGGCGGCTGCGGCCTGAGAGCGCGGCTGCTTTGAGGGCGCAGGAGCCGCACAGAGTCGGGACAAGGGAAGGCAAGAGGGTGGTAAAGCCGGCGGGAGAGGAGGGCGGTGCCCGAGGAGGGCGGCGCGTGGCTGACTCATCCCTCTGGAAGAGCAGACTGACAGACACACACTAGCCGAGCCCGCCCGCGCCGCTCCTCCTCAGCCGGGAGGCGCCCGCCCGCACCACCCGCCCGCCCTCTCCGGGAGCTCTCCGGGCCCGGCCGCCTCGGAGAAAGTTTTTCTCTTCGGAGAGGCCGGAACCGTCGCGTGTCTTTTGGAAGGAACGGGGGGACGGAAAAGGAGGCGACCGCCGCGCGGGCCCGCGGAGTGCATGGTGCCCGGCGCCTGGGCTGCCCGTCAGGAGGACCTCGGGGCGGGGTCGGGCTGAGCCAGCTCCCTGCTCTCGACCCAGCCTTGTCAGAAGTCGCCCTCCGGGACTGCCGCGGGGGTCCCCGCTCCTCAGCCCGCCATGTCCCGGTTGCTGCCGCTGCTGAGGAGCCGGACCGCGCGCAGCTTGAGGCCGGGCCCGGCAGCCGCCACCGCGCCCCGCCCGCCGTCCTGGTGCTGCTGCGGGCGGGGGCTGCTGGCGCTCGCGGCCCCCGGAGGCCCCCGGAGGCTGGGCACCCACCCCAAGAAGGAGCCCATCGAGGCGCTGAACACGGCGCAGGGCGCGCGCGACTTCATCTACAGCTTGCACTCCACCGAGAGGAGCTGCCTGCTCAAGGAGCTGCACCGCTTCGAGTCCATTGCCATCGCCCAAGGTAAGGGGGCGCTTGGGGGACGGGCCTGGGCCGGGCACCCTCCCTCCTCGCCCCCCCCGCCCCCCCGGGAGCCCATCCCCGCCTGCCACCCTGGCCCTCCTGGCCTCGCGCCTGGGACGGCCGAGTGGGGGGGGGCACTTTCCACCTCCCGAGTGTCCCCAAGGCAGGTAGGACGCGCGCGGATGGTGCCAGGCAGCTGGGGCCAAGTCTGACTGGTTTCTCCCAAGCCTCAGAATCTAGAGCTTCAGTCTAGAATGCCAGCCCACACCGTTGGGATTTTGTTTTGATTTGCCCTGTGCCACCCCTCCCCAGCCCTCCTGCCTAAGGCCCTTGCTGCCTTCTTGGCGAACGTGCACCCATGCAGGTGGCATGCCCTGCCTGCCCGAGAAAGTGCTGCAAAAGACAGGCAGGAAGAAACTTTGCTAAAGGGTTAGCAGAGAAGATGTATAGGCTCTCCCCCCCACCCCCAAAAGGGGTGTAGCTTCCCAAGGCAGTGATGCTCTCAGCTGCTTGTTTCCACATGCATCTGGTTGTATTAATCAATGTAAGCAGACGAAGGAAACATGTTTCTGGGAAATGGAAAGAATGGATCAAATCAGCAACTGCAGTTGAATTAGAATCCCTGGGAGGTTCAAGTTTAACTCTGGGTTTTGTTTCGCCAGAGTTCAAATGACATAAATAAGGTATTTAGGAGGGGGAGAAAATCTGTAGTTCTACAATAAAAAGCAGATTTCTGCTTTAAAATATTTTGGAAGGGTGAAAGCAAAGCTATTTTTAAGCAGACATGTTAAAATAGGATATTTTTAAAACAAGTGCAGCAGTGGTAGGTCAGAATTTGAGTCTAGGTGAAAAGGCTAAAAGTTCAGACAAGCTAAAAGCTGAGAAAGTACCAAAGGGTCAAAATGGGTTCAGACTTACAATACTTTGGCCACTTGAATACTCTTATGTACACAGCAGCTTGCTGTTATTTTCTATTACATTCTGATGTGTTTGAAAGCTTTTAGAAGTTCTTTAAAAAACTTTTTTTATATGATAGGCATATAAACATTCCATAGATTCTTAAGTTTAGAGCACATTGAATTGGAACATGGCATTTGATTTGCTAGAGGTGCTTCCAAGTGTATCCTCGGCTGATGTGCATGACTTATCTTTACTACTACAGAAACTTTTTATTGTACCTTTTAACCACTTTTTTTTTTTTGAAGGGGGAGGGCTTAGTTTGTGGAATTGTGGACCCATGTAAAGTATCGGATGATAGTCAAAGACTATTTGAACACACATTTTGCCTTTTCTTTTTTTTTTTTAAAGGTCAAGTATTTTATTTTTTAAATTTTTAAAATTCTAATTTGTTATTATGATAGCAGAATGCATTACAATTCATAGTACACACATAGAACACAACTTTTCATATCTATGGTTGCACACAAAGTAGAGTCAACACCATTTGTGACTTCATACATGTACTTAGGGTATTTATGTCCATCTCATTACACTGACCTTCCTACCCTCATTCCCCCTCCCTTCCCCTCCCTCACCTTTGCTCTATCTAGAGTTTGTCTAATCCTCCCATGCCCCCAACCCCAAGCAGCCCCGTTATGAATCAGCATCCATATATCAGAGAAAACATTCATCATTTTGCCTTTTCTAAGAAATTTCTTGGAAATTCTGCATTGTCAATATGTTGCTGAATTGAAATGCCCTATGAATATAATCTTTTGACAGTTATTAAAAAGCATATACCACAGTATGACTGGTTACATTTTTATCTCATTATTGTTTTTGCACATGCTTGCATTCTACATTTTCATAGGCATTCTACATTTTCCAGTGAAGATAATATTTTAAGATTTAACATAGTATAAAATATTCTAGAAAGAATCCCCAAACTTCAGTCAGTGGAGACCATTAGCATAAATTAGACTGTGTGTAGTTATATGGGAAAAAAATTGGTTCAGGAGAAACAAGCAACTTCATAGGAAACAATGTAGTGGCCTAATGCTCTTCTACTGTTTAGAAGCTGAAGAACTTCAAAGGTTAAATCGGCTATTTTCCCTTATGTTACTGACTAAATTATTACCTTTTGAATTAAGTGACACTTAGAGATGTGGCTGCTTTAGTTTTTAGTGCAGTCTTGGTGTTCACTTATTATTTTCAGTATCAAGACATGTAGTAATTATGGAGATAAGTAGAATCATCGTTTAGTAAATTACCTTATTCATTAATTATGTAAGGTTAAAAGGATTTTACTGTGTTGGGAATGCATATCATTCATTTTATTGCTGAAATCAACATTTTTTTTCTCTAGCAGACAAAAATTCTCATATTTCTTTTGTTTTTGCTTTTTGAATAATGTTTTTAAATACCCAACTAATATACTAAATGTATGTGTACTAAGTACACTTTCTAATGAAATACACTATTTGTTAAAAGGACTGTTTTTTATCATAGGAAATTTTTATGTCCTTGGAAAAGGTGCTTGTGTGATCTAATGAAGTGTTTTGATTTAGGTATGGAAAAAGAAAAAATCATCTATGCTGTGACATGGTCAATAAAATCTGAAATTTGGTACATTTACTCTTATCTTTTTACGTATTTATCAGTAAGCATTTGGTATAGTTGGTGACAAAATAAAGTTTTAGAATCAATTTGTAGTAAATAAGGCAGACTCTGTGGGATGTCTTATAGTTAAATAGGATATTGTGATTTTCAAATTACAGACTGATTCTCTTCCCAATTAAAACAAAAAGTGTATGTTGCCCTCTTACTTTACCTGCTCAACTTAATTTCTTTCCTTCCAGAAACAGACCATATTCTGCTGAACGTCCTTGGTTCATTGTTACTACAAGTAGGACTGGCGAACTAAGATTTTCAGAGCTGCCTTTCAATATTAACCAAGATTTTTAAAACACATTTCCTAATTTTTGTAATTAATAGTTCAAAAATTAAAAAAAACAATTAAAATACAACATTTTGGTTCTGAAAAATGGTAGTGCACATTGTATTAATAGTTATCCATTGCTGTATAACAAATTATCCCTAAACACAACAGCTTAAAACAAGCATGTATCATCTCACAATTTCTGATGTTAAGGAATTCTAGAGCAGCTTGGTTGGGTATTTCTGGCTCCTAATCTCTCATGAAATTGAAATACAGCTTCCGCTGGGGCTGTATCATATGGAGTCTTGACTAGGGCTGGAGGATCCATTTCGAAGCAAATCTACATGGCTATTGGCTGAAAGTGTCAGCTCTTTGCTCGTGGGCCTTTCTACAGGGATACCTGAGAGTTTTCTAGCCATGGCTGCTGTTTATCTAGAATAAGTGAGAGAGATCCTAAGCTGGGAATTATCTTTTTTAACACAGTCTTAGAAGTAACAAAGCTTCTCTTTCACTGTGGCACATTGTGGCAAGGTACTGCACAGTGTGTGAATGCCAAAGGGGTGGGAATCCTTAGGGGCTGACTTGGACATTGGCTCCCACAGTTACATGAGATTTGTAATTAATGCTTATCTAGAGAGACAAGAGAGACAAGAGTTGCTGATTGGGGTGGTACAATGAGATACGATTTGAAAGAAGTCTCTTAGCGAATATTTTTGTTAGATGTGCACTAAAATACCTTAATAAAGATTATTTTTACATATAGCAAATAAAAGATGTATTGAAGTGAATAGAGAAGTTTTTCCACCAAAAATAGAGTTAGCTTTTTTTTTGTTTCTCTGTGTAAGTTGTAATTTTGTACTTAATTTTTTTATTATGTCTATATCCATATACATTAACCATAGAATTCTGAACTTTAATCTTGTAGTTCCCATTTCTTGTGATTGTTTATTTAAAGATGGGATGGGAAACTTTATAACTTTTAAATTTTTCATGGAGTTCTGATCCATTAAGAATGTTGACCCTTTAACAGTGGTGTTGTTATTTTTCTCAGCCAGGATTATGTGAGAAAGAAGCAATTCTTTTAATCTGTTAGCCTGTGTAATGGATTGGGCATTATCTTGACTTTTGCTCAAAGAGAAAAATATACCATAGTCCAAATTGAGATATATGAATGAAGATATTTTAGTATTTTCATTGAGACAATACAAGAGGAATAAAGAAGATATAGCCCCAACTAGGCCTACCAAGAGGGGAAGAACCAGGATGGGCTGGTCAGAGGATCCAAGATGGATTTACCACATATGGCCGGGCTCAGTTGGTACTGTGGACCCAAGCAGATGTGGTCTCACCAGCATGACAATCTCAGAATAGCTGTAACACTTTGATGATATGTCTGGACTCCAACAGAAAATGTTCTAAGAGGGCTAGGTAGAAGCTTTAAGACTTTGTATTAGTTTCCTGTTGCTGCTATAACAAATCACATATTTAGTAGCTTAAAACAATGCAAACTATTCTCTTATGGTTTTGGCTGCCCAGGGTCCAAAATACGGCCTAAAGGACTAAAATCAGTGTCAGCAAGGTTGTGTTCTTCTGGAGGATTCAGAAAGAATCTGTGCTTTTTGTCTTCCAGCTTTTAGCACTCCTTGGTTCCTGGCCATATCATTTGAATCTCTGCTTCAGCTGTTGCTTTATCTTCTTTCTCATTGACCTTTTTGCTTCCCTCTTACAAGGAATCTTATGATGGCATTTAGTGCTCAACTGGATAATCAAGGGAACTCTGAAAATCTTTAATCACACCTGGAAAGTCTCTTTGCTATATAAGGTAACATTCACAGGTTGGGGAATTAGTATGTGCACATCTTTGGGATCCATTATTCAGCTTATCACAGATTTGTTATGGCCCAGTCTTGGAAGTCCCCAAAATGTCATTTCTGCTACATGCTATTAGTCAAGAAAGTCACTAAGGCCAGTCCAGGTTCAAGGGAAGGGAAATTAGGAGATGTGGCATTTCATGTAGTTAATCATAGTTTGTTCCATTTTATCAGTACAATAAAAATAATTTCTATTGGAAATTTTGTATTATATTTTATTAATGCAGATCATTAAGATTTTTTTTTTTAATTTTTTAGGATAATGGCCCTCAATTTGAACGTTTGTTCCTGTACTGGGTGCTAGTGCAGTGATTCCTTATGGTTATTGAGATGTATAGCGATCTTTCTTCTATGTCAGGATTTCTTACCTTCAGCAATATGGATATTTTGGACTGTGATTCTTTGTTGTGGGGATTATCCCCCACACAGAATATTTAGTAACATCCCTATCCTGCTTGCTAAATGCTGGTAGCACCCTTTCACCCTTTCCATCTAGTACTAACCAAAAATATCTCCAGACAAAGCCAAATGTCCCTTGGAGGGGACAGGAATGGGGCCTATTGGGGAAGAGGCTTAACATAATCAACCTGGTTGAGAGTCATTGCTCTATATGAAATATTATAAGCTGTTTCTTTAGTTGCTCTGTCCTGTCTCCTCTTTTGTTATGTATCAGTTTGCTATTATCAGTATATTGTCTTTGCTTCTAGCTCATTGATTTATTGTACATATATTTATCTCTGGATAAAGACAGATAATTCTACTGGACTTCTCTCCTCTCTAGTGAATAAATGAATTTTGCGATGACTATTTTCCTTCACTTCTTCACTAAATTCTGAATATTAGAATCTTAGAAAATGTGGCTTTCAGATAAGCCAAACACTGCTTTAGTTTAATTCACCAATGTAATTAATTTCGTGTTTTCCGCCACAGTAGTCACTTGTTTCTTGTTTGTTCTAGCAGTTATGACAAGTTTTTTTTTTTTTAAACAAATTTGTGGCTAAGAAAGTTGAAATAATATAAAGTCAGTAATTTATAAGGTTATCCAGAGGGCTGGGGATGTGGCTCAAGGTGATAGCGCGCTCGCCTGGCATGCGTGCGGCCCGGGTTCGATCCTCAGCACCACATACAAAACAAAGATGTTGTGTCTGCCAACAACTAAAATAAAATAAATATTTAAAAAAAAAAAAAGGTTATCCAGAGATCTCATGGAACTAAAAGATAATAGATGATCCTGAATGTTGAGGATGATCTGATAATGAACCATTATTAGTAGGCATTGTTTTAGTTTTTCTAAAAATGATGATTTGTTTGCATAACTACACTGTTGTTTGGTTTTCTTTGTTATGTCAGAGTATAAAATAACTGGAACAACTGGGGACTAAAACCCTGAGTGCAGATTTTATTAGCATCTTGCTCATGTCAGCTGAATTAATTAATATGTAGCTTTATAGGATTCTAACCTTGTCTTTGATTCCTAAGTTTATGTCTGCTTTAAGTTATTGAGAATGATCAAGTAAAACAAGTAGTTACATGTTAAAATTACCTCAAAGGATCTGATTAATGAGAAATTCTTATAGACACAAGATTTTATAGGGAAACTCTGAAATATGTATTTAGATGGCTTTTGATGGCAATATATTTGAACATATTGCACATTTTCTCTGCCTTAATTAAAGGATTTTGAGAATGAGCACAATCTTGCCTGTACCAGATGTCAAAATCCTTATATATTGTATTTTAATGCAGTAATTTCCTTTGGGGCTACTTCTGTTTGTAGACATACTAGTCATTATACCAAATGCCTCCTGAACACTTCTGTTTCACTTGGCTTGCTTTTTAGATTCTATCAGAGTGATAGTGAAATGTGTTGGGTTTAGTGTGTGTGTGTGTGTGTGTGTGTGTGTACGCGCGCCTCCTGCCCCCATCATCCCCATTGCTTTCAGACTATTCTCTATTCTCATTCATTCCTTGTGGTTGTGGTAAACTCTCTTTTCTGCTGTGTAAGGAGGTCTGCTTCCTGGCATTCTGTTACTGTTTCTAATGTATGCCCTTCTGCTATTTGTCATTCTTCATAGTATTTTTAATTTTCTTTTTCTTTAGTTTTCTTTCTTGCTTTTTCAAAAACATTATTTCTCTTCACTCTCCACTTCTTAGTAGGGTCTAATCTTGAAAGACACTTCAAGGACCATTACTTCTTTGTCTTTCCAGCGAACTGTGGCATCTATCACATTGTTATCGATCTTCAGTTCTTACAGTGAAGATATTCCTTGTATATTTGCTAATATCTGGATTATGGATGTATTATTGTATTATTGTATTATTGTTCTAAGCATCTAAAAAGTAGTTGGCTGAGGCTGCTATTTATGAATTAAAATTTTAGGGGAATTTTAGTGTTTTAGTCAGCTTTTTCACCACTGTGACCAGAAGACCTGAACAAGAACAATTTTAGAGGAGGGAAAGTCTGTTTAGTTTCAGAGGTCTCAGGCTGTAGATGACCAACTCCATTGCTCTGGGTTGGAGGTGGGGCAGATCATCAGGGCAGAAGGGTGTGGTGGGGTAAAGAGCTTAGGACATGACAACAAGGAAGCAGAAGAGCTCTGCTACCCCGGACAAAATGTAGGACCCAAGGGCATGCCCCCCTTGACCTGTCTCCTCCAGCCATACTCTGCCTGCCTGTAGTTATCACTCAGTTAATCCATTTAGCTGGTTTAATGCAGTGATTAGGTCTAGGCTTTTGTATTCCCTTTTTGATATGCCCAGTATCAAATTCTTTTGTGCATATCATACAATATGCTCTGTTTTGGATATTTTCTTCCTAAATCTGGTAATATGTGTTCTTCCATTAGCCATTAAAATAACACAATTAATTAAGCTTCTGTTTCAGTGCTATCCAGGTCATGCTGATGTTTGTAATTTTTATTTAATTATCTAATTTTATAGAAATCGTGGTCACAATGTTGGAAGATAAAGCAGTACTATTTTAATACATAGCAACAGTCGACAACCAAAGTCAGAGACTTTGTTAATGTTAATTATTGATAATGTTCATTATTATACTGTACTTAAGTTATTACTTAAGTAATATTACTAGGAGTGATGTAACATTATTAGGAGTTATGTTCTATAACTGTGAACTGTCTGTTATTGTTATTGACATTAGTGGCTAAGGAGGGAAGAAAAGATCAGTGGTTCCAATTAAGGAAGGGAGATAATCTATTCTAGATCCATTTCATACTAGAAAATGTATTGATTTTAGCCCCGATTTGGGGGGCTGTTATATGGGTTGTATACTTTTTCCTCAACCTTCTTTACCTATCACTAAAAAGAAACTTTTTGTATCCCACAGAAAGATTTTTTTGGATGTAGATTCTTAGCACTGAAGCAGCCCCTGGAAACTGGATGGCTGGTCCAGTTTCTGTCCCCTAAGGGTGACAACATTTTTGCCCTTCTTTTGCAGATTACAGATTTTGATTCATCAGAGAAATTGAGAAAAGGAACGAGGTAGCATTTCATGTCTTTCTGTGCAGCTGCCATTTCCTTCCTCTAGGTCTCGCTAAGATGGACATTTTCTTAAGGCCTTTTTAAAAAAAAAAAAAAAAATCTTTCTTTGTGTATCTGGTAAGATTTGGGGTAAAAACCTGCAAGAAGTTACGGACACCTCTAATTAAGTGTTTTCTAGTGGCTACATTGGCCCTTTGACTTATCCTGTTCTACTGTTTAGCTGCATTCTTCTTATGGTGCAGTACAGTTGCATCTATTCCAGGAAAGCAATGCTAACATCTCTTCTGTCCTTGCAGGTACCTGCCTCTCTTTTGATTGAGGGCGAGTTGTTTTCTCTTGACTTCTATTCTCTTATGGGTTCAAAATGTCTTGAATTTGACTTTGTTTTATAGTAAAGGTGGTATACTGATCCTTGTAACTCTTCACATCTCAGTGGAAACTTGGTTTCACAAAGTTTAATGTGCATACATAGTCTGGGAATCTTATAGAAATGCAAATTGTTTCATTAGGTTTGAAGGGAACCTGAGATTCAGTATTTCTAATAAGTTCCCAAGGATTTCAGTGCTAGAGGTCCATGGACCATATTTTTGAGTAGCAGTGTTATAAAAGGTTATTTTTTGGGGGGGGGCTATGGGAGAGAATTGCAGTAATATGTATCTTAAACTCAGGCTTCCTTGAGTTGAGGAAGGAAATATGTAAACATGATTTTAATAATATAAGATGTGGTATATTTTGTGAACTGGTACAATTTTTGTGTATGAGGAAGATTATGATTTAGAAATATTATCCTAGAAATTTTTTTTGTTGCACATAAAGAGCTTGTTAAAAATATTAGAAAAAGGTGAATTGTTATTACTTATTTTATAGCTATACATAATTATCTTTGAAAAATAAATGCTGTGTGACAAATGTCCGGTCATTTGACACATAACAGTGTTTTAGTTAATGAGTCTATTAGTCAGCTTTGGGTTACTACAACACAATACCGGAAGCAGCTAATTTCATGAAGGGAAAAAGATTTTTATTTAGTTCACAGTTTTGGAGGCTGAAAGTCCAAATAGCACAGCTCAGGCTCGGCAGCCTCCTCTTGGCTGCATCACCGCATGGTGCAGATAGCGATGGTGGGACTGCATGTCAGAGTGAGTAATCACATCATGGCGGAGGTGCATTTGTATGGAAGAGCTTATGTCTTCAAACAGGGAGTCAGCAAGAGAGAGACTGGAGTCCCATAATCTCTTTTGGGGGCATACCCTCAGTGAATTAAGGACTTTCACAAGACCTCAGCTTACAAAAGTTCCATCACCTCACAATAGCACCACCCTGGGACCAATCCTCTAATTATAGTGGACCTTTGGGGTCACTGAGACCATATCCATACCATAGCATTGATGAACTTAATGGTGATCTTTAGATATAAGATTATGTTGCCTGGTGACATCATAACTCTTTGTTTAAATACACTTCACGTCTTTTGCATAACAATATCACCTAACAATGCTTTTTGAAGATGTAACTCTCTTAAGTAATGTGTGACTGTATTCCTTTTTGTACATCACTTTTCCTTCCCATTATGACCTAGAACATATTCTCCAGTGAAGTCTTATTTCTTTAGTAAACCATGCCCCGGTCGTACTTTTTTTTTCAGGTTATTCTCTTTTGTGCTTTCCCTACTTTTTAGTATTTTTAAAATTTTGAAACAATTTCAACCTCACAGGAAACTTCCTAGTAAACTTTTTTTTTTCCTTTTCTGAATTGTTAGAAAATAAATTTTGACTCTGTTCTTTGGGAAGCAGTCTCTGAGACAAAGACTGATTTATAAGAAACTTATTGGGTAATGCTCTTGGAATCCTCACTTTAGGAAGGGAAAGGAAGGAAACAAATTTGGGCAGGGGTAGAAATTCAGTTATTCTGGTTTGGATGTGAGGTGTACCCCAGAAGTTTCTGTGTTAATGCAGGGATGGTCATAGATGAAATGATTAAATTACGGGAGCTGTAACCTCATCAGTTCATCCTAGTTTGAATGGATTAATTGGGTCGAACTGCAGACAGGTGGGGCAGGCAGGAAGGCGGGGCATGCTGGAGGAGATGGGTCACTTCTTCCAGGTGTGCCCTGGAAGGGTTTGTTTTTCCTGTGGCCACTTTTTCTTTTTCTCTCTGCTTTCCTACTGCACTATGGGCTGAGCATCTCTCCTCCTCCAGGCCCTTCAACCGTGATGCTCAACTATGCCTTACCATGGGCCCGGGCAGTGGACTTGGATGACCCTGGATTGAACCTCTGGAACTATGAGCCAAATGAACTTCCCCTTTTTTAAGTTGTTCTTGTGTCAGGTTTTATGGTCACAACAATGTAAAGATAACACTGTTGTCGCACAGTTTCAACAGAAGACTCAGCTGACCCTGCAAGGAGTGCTAGAGTTGGATGACCCTTCCTATTGTTATGAGCTGGGTGAGATTACTGTACCTCTCCTCTGTGATTGCCCTGGACAGGGTGCAGGGGCTTGGACCAAGCATTCTTCAGCTGAGGTAGTTCCCCCAGATAATTGGCCACTGAGAGCTGTGTCTTGGAAAGACTTCTACCAACTAAGAGTCAGATTGTGCACCATGATGTTCATTACAACTGGAGTTAGTTGTTACATATCTTTAATTTCTTGCCAGCTGAAACAGTTCCTTAGTTTTTCCTTTTAGTATATTGTGACATGTCCTTCAATTTAAATTTGTTTCATGGCTCATGAACAGATTTCAGTACTACATCTTTAGCAGGAATATCACAGCAGTGTTATGTTCTTTTTAGTCATGTCAGTTGACCTGTGATTTCAGATTTTCCCTGGTGATTTTATCTTTGAACATTTGACTAAAAGCTGTTTGATTTATCCACTGTGAAGTAATTATTTTCCTTTCTGTGATTTTTAAGTATTTTGTGAAGTAATACTTTGAGTCTATGAAATATTCCATTTTTCATCAATTTTCAGTGTATTAATTTACATCAATATATAATAATGGATTTTTATTTTATTTAATGGGTTGTGGTTTATTATTTGATCTTCTATCTGTTCCGTATTTGACTAGTGGAAACCCCTTCAAGTTATCTCTGTGTCTTTTTGACATGACTGCTTACCCATTACTTGTTGAGCATGTCCCCTCTTTCAGGTTTGGACTTAAAAGCATTTCAGGAATTAAATAACTGTGTGGAGAGGGGATGCTTCCCTTTTCCTTCCCATAAAAATTCAGTCTAAAAGCCACAGATGGAATTGAGGTAGATGTCTGTGTAGGGGGCAGGGAAGTCACAGTAGCCACAGGGATTCCAAGTTTGTCTTGCACTTTTTCTGCCTCAACCCTGAATCAGCTATTTCTACAGAGAGCCTAGGTTTCTTTCAGTGTAGAATGGTATTTAGAAACCAAGATTTGGGTATTAGGTGTGTTCATAACTGGTAGGGTATGGCTACCAGGCCCTCACAGTTAACAGAGCTTGTGAACCAAGGATTGTATGTATTTATATACATAATTGTTTTAGTCAGCTTTTGCATTGCTGTGACCAAATTATCCAACAAGAACAACTTAAAGGAGGAAAAGTTTTTGGGGGCTCTCAGTTTCCGAGGTTTCAGTCCATAGTTGACTGACTCCATAACTCAGGGCCCAAGGTGAGCCAGCACATTATGGGGAAAGGGCCCAATGGAAGAAAATTGCTCAGCTCATGGCCAGTGGGGAAGCAGAGAGGGCAGGGAAGGACCCCCAGGGAATATGCACCCCTCCAGGGTATACCCGCAATGATTCACCTCCTCTAGCCACAGCTACCTGCCTGCAGTTACAACTCAGTCCATCCATTCACACCAATAAGGACTGATTAGGTTATAGCTGTCACAATCCAATCCTTTCATCTCTAAATATTCTTGCATTCATAAGAGCTTTTGGGGGATCCCTTGTGGCCAAATCATAACAATAATTTATGTCATTTCTATGTATCTGTCCCCCCTCTTTCTCTACAATACTATATATTATAAAATAAGAGTTTATAACAATTTCTCCAATACTAATTCAATACCACAAGGTACATTTTAGTTTTTTCACTTTGTATTTTTGTATTTATTCTCCAATGGAGAAATACCTGCCTCCTGTTACATTTAATATATTTCTTTTTTGGATCACTACTTTAGTGTGTCACCAATACCCCTCTCCACTACTGCTAAAGTACTCCTGTCCAGATGTTCTTCTTACTGAAACTTGGACACTGACACCCTGTACCACAATCCTCTCCCCTCTACTATGGAATCCTTTCTCATTCCAATTGGGTTTTGACACTTTGTGCCAGATGGACCCTCCTATGCCGAAACACCCTCACCCTGCTTGAACTTTGGACCCTGCTTAGGCCACTGTGACTTCCCTCTCTCCTGAACAGATACCTACCTACTTGACTCCATTCTACCTCACAGATTTTTGATTGCATTTTATGGGAAAGAGGGGTTCTCTCCATCCACTTATTTAAATTTAAATTGGTTAAGGCCAAACACAAAGCCTTTCTGTTCTCCTCTTCTTCAGGATGTAATTTCTTTCTTCTGGAAATTTATATTTTTTTCTTTTTTCATCTTATATCTGTTTATACATGCTACTAACTCTGTGTAACTCTTTGAGATCAGGGATGATTTTGTGCAAGTTTTTTTTTAAAACCCTTTAAATATATAAATAAATAAATATATATATATATATATATATATATTTGTTTAGCAATGAATACAGAGGCAGTTAAAAAAACCTGAGTTGATCTATGAAAAGGTTTCTCTTATTTTTAAGCACAAGATGTTTTATAATTGAATCCTACTTCACTATAGATCAGTAAATCTTTGGCTGATAGTTGAATAATAATAAATTCAAGTAAGTGAAATGGAAAACATTTTGCTTCTAAGTAAAAGAACATTATTCTCTTTTATTTTTTATTAATTTGTATATGTAGAAAATAGTGTGTATTAAAATCTAATGCCCTGTTTTGTTGATTTATTATGCACATTTCATTAAGTAATTATGGAAGGCAGTCCTTGTGTTGCATGTTTCCCTATGCATGAATTTTAATAACCATGTTTTAGTTAAATAACAATTTTCAACAACACAGTTTAAAATTTATTTTATCTCAGTATATTAACTTTGAGTATGCATAAAGTGCAAACTTAACTGTAAACTTTGCTTCTATTTCCTGAGTCCACAAATCACTATTTTAAAAAAAGCTGTGTATCATGATTATGACCAATCCATCTCTTCTTTCACAGCCTGTTGTTATTTGTCGGTGTGTATCTATTCAGTTGACTCACAGAAAAGTATTGATAAACCCATGCAGTGTTTTACAAGAAGTGGATCAAATGGAAAATAAAGGCCAGGCATGGTGATACATGCCTATGGTCCCAGCTACATGGGAGGTAGAGGCAGGAAGATCATTCAAACACAGAAGTTTGAATCCAGCCTGGGCAACATACTTAGACCCCATTTTAATAACAAAAACAATAAAAAGGGAAAGTATTTCATTATAATAATGCAAAAAATTAAGACTATTATTTTTTGCATTATTAAAATGAAATACTTAAGACTGTGTAACTTTATATTTAAAAGAAGTGTTTGCTTAGCTCATAGTTCTGGAGACTCATATAGATCT
Organism: Callospermophilus lateralis; assembly: GCF_048772815.1. Taxonomy (NCBI): domain Eukaryota; kingdom Metazoa; phylum Chordata; class Mammalia; order Rodentia; family Sciuridae; genus Callospermophilus; species Callospermophilus lateralis. The sequence goes on along the minus strand of NC_135320.1, from coordinate 76,156,506 downwards.
GGTGATGGCCTTCTTGCTGGCAGAGTCCCAAGACAGTGCAGAGCCTCACGTGGCAAGATATTTGGGAGTGTGTGTCTGTCTTTACTCTGGTGTTTTTCTTTTCTCTCTGTATAAAGCTACTATATTCAGTCATTCAGTCTCCTTATAAAGCTGCTAGGCTCCACCCTCATGACTTTATTGGATTCTAATTACCTCCCAAAGGCCCCACTTCTAAACACCATAGTTGATTAATTTTTCCCTCAATACCTCATAATGGGGATTAGCTTTCAACGCATGCTGTGTTGGGGGACACACTCAAACAATATCCAAACCATAGCATTGATAACACTATAGTGAGATTTCACTCAGATATAAATGCAATACAGAAGAAATAGCTGAATGTGAGAATGTAAACACTGGAACTGAACTGCTGCCATTTAAGACTTGAAGTCTGCTGCCAGCGGAGCTCAGGGGAGGCAAATTTATGAATGTAAATGAGGAAAGTGGGAGGTTGTGATGAAAAGATGATGTTCTAGAGGAAGTGACCCTGGCAAAAAAGTTCATTTTATTAAAGGAACTCTCAGAGATATTTCAAGACATTGAAAATACAAAGGATAAATTGTGTGTGTGTGTGTGTGTGTGTGTGTGTGTGTGTGTGTGTGTTTCTAATCCAAGACTTAGAAAAGAATGTGATAATTCAAGGTACAGGAAGGATGCTTTATATTGTTAAGTTATATGATGAGAGATAGTATGAAAAGAAGAGGACTAAGACTGTTCAAGTTGCTTTACTTAAGTACAAAGAAATAAAACATTTTAATTGTCTGTGTTTCTGTTTTAAAACACAGTATACTGAATTAACATTAATTTTGCTATTTTCAAGATTTCCCTTTGCATTTATACCTGTGAGAGACATTTTTAGTGTTTTGAAAAATTCTTGAAGGTCACAGAATCATTGAATTTTCCCCACTGCTTATATATTTATTTTATAGTGCTAGGGATTTAACCCAGGGCCTCAAGCATGCTAGGCAGGTGCTCTACCACTGAGCTACCCTCCTACCCCCACTGGTTATTAAGACTGCCTGTACAGTTGAAGCTTGCAGTGTAATTGTACAGCCCTATACTACCGAATAAATCAAAGACTGCCTTCAAACTAACATGTGACACTTAAAAACTTCACATACATTCATGTACTTTTAAAAATATTTACACATTGTAATTACTTTATTGCTTAAATACATTTTAATTTTAAAATATTTTTAGCATGCAGATATCCCAAACCTGAGATTGTCATTGTGAAGCGTGCAAAGGAGATATCATCAGCAGAGACCCCTGATAATTTTGGTATAGTATAGTACATTCTTATGGTGTTGATTGCTTGTCACATGTTCATTGCAAGTAGCAAAGCATCTACTTGATGGAACTTCTTGCTTGTTTGAAATAGAACTAATTAAATTTTTTATATTACTATTTTAGACTGTCTGCAGTATTTATTTCTGTCATTTAACCCTGGGATTTGTGGATATGATTGAATAATAATTGCATGATTAACTAAACTGAAGTATTATATTTATGACCTTAAGACAAAATCACTTTTATTTAATTATATTTAAATAATATATTTAAAAATTATAAAATAACCATAGCAAGTAAAACATAAGAAGCAACAAAGGCTATGAATATTTTTAAGACTACGTAGGAAATAAGGACCACATACAGACATTTCAGAATATTCCAGAGACAAGCTGACAAGCTGTATTTAAGTAACTGAACTTCAGGAACTATTCAGTGTATGTATACATGCATACATAAATATGTAATACATATACAAATATTAATGCCTGCATGAATATATATGTGTGTGCATGTATACATAATTTTTTTCAGCACTAGGGACTGAACCCAGGGTTTTATGCATGCTAGGCAAGTAAGTATGCTTTCACTGAGTTACAACGCACCTCACCCTCAGTATTAAATATAAAGATATAATCTTGACTGGTTTGAAAGCTTTATATATGTTTATTCAAGGCCCTTAATAATATATTTTTTTTAGATTTATCTGCCATACAGCTTGCTGTCTAATTTTAGTTGCATGCTGTGGTGGTAATGGAATTCTCATACACACAAAATACATATATCTCTGTCCTTATCTATTATTCAATTTAAATATGTTGTCTAAGAAATATAATGTCGTGTCTGAAAAGGAATCTGAAGTATTTTGTGGTTTATGAACATTGAAATTATATTTGGTTAAGGGTTAAATATGATGTCAAGGGCAAAAACCATGTCATAAGAACTTAAGAGAAATGTCTTACGTGTGTAATATATGTGCACACACATATTAATGTTATTACATTGTAAGAATTCTTCAGTCTACTCTACCAGTTCTTAGGTAATTCTAAAATTAAAAAATTTAAATCCAGTAGGTATAAACATTTAATGCTAATATCTTTTGAAGAATAGTTTTGATTTTGAATTACTTTGAAGATTGATTTTTTTTATCTCTCATTTTTGGAATGATATAGGGAAAAGAAATGATAGTAGATTATGGTAATCAATATCATTAGGAGGTACAGTGCTGATGAATGATTGTAGGGTTTACCTGTAAGTGCTCACTTTCTGAGAATCAGTCTTTAGTTATATCTTTAGTCATTATAATGTTCTTTCTCATGAATTTTAGGTGGCACCCCTCTATATTTAAAATATACTGGTATGCAGTAAAGAAGAAATATAAAATTAAAGCCTTAAAGGGAATGAGAGAACTGAACCTCTCATTTAATTTGTAACATGAAAAATGTGTTTAGGATTTGGTGACTAATTACATATTAGGGGTAGGGACTTGTGTCAAGTCCTTTGGGGTTTTAGTTTAGTGCTCTTTCACAATAATGGATTTCTTCAGGGTTAGCAGTAGAGATTAGTCCTAGACTACAAGTATCTAGTTCTGAAACCATCAGAAATCATGTAATGCCACTGTTCAAGAAATGTTTTAACTGGTAGCCATGATGAATCATTTGTTTTATTTCTCTTTCTTCTAACTTTGATGGATTTTAAAAAAAATGATGTGTCTGAACTAGAATTATTTCTTGGCAAAGAAGGGGAAAAAGCAATTTGAAGAGGATATTAGTATTCAAGTTAATTGCAGTTTTACTCCAGTTTCAAATATTAATGCAGTAGTTTGTTTGATTGTTTGATGGATGGGTTGACTGGCACTGGGAATTGGACCCAGTTACATACTACAAATGAGCTACATTCCCAGCCTTTCTAAGGTTTTTCTTTTTTGAGAAAGGTTTTCACTCAGTTGCTTAGGCTGGTCTTGAACTTGCCATCCTCCTGCTTTATCCTTTCAAGTCACTTGGATTATAGTTATACCCAGCTTTGACAGTATTTTATATATTCACATATGATTGATATTAGTTACTTTTAATTTAAATTGAGAACTTATTGAATGAAAGAGAATTGGAAGCTAGAATATGGGTTCTGGACCTACCTGTGCGTTATTAAGTCACTTTTAACATCTGAGTCTCCATCTTCAAAGTGAATTAAGTCAGTATTTTTCAGTGGGCATGCTACTGACATTTAAGCTGGATGAGTCTTTCTTATGAAGGATTATTTATTGTACTGTAGAAAGTTTAGATTCCATAATGCTAGTGGCATTTCCCAGTATTATTACATGTAAAACAACCATACATTTCTAAACTTCCTTTGGGAGAGGTCCCATATTGAGAGCCACTGGCAGTTTCTAAGATTCCTTAAAGCTCTTACATTCTATGAAAGAATTCTTATTTGGGAAATAATTGAAAGAGAAAAGGTAACACATCAACTGAAAAATCTCTGTTGCTTCTTATATGTTAAGCAATGTTACTTTAAAATGAATATCTTTTGAGTATCTGTGTAGCTATACTCATAGACATTTAAGCCATTCTATGATTATTTTTTTCTAATTCACTTGAAGATATATATATATATATATATATATATATATATATATATATATATATAATGTATATGCATATATATATTTGTATGATTTTTCAAAACTAAAGATATCTTTATACCAAATAAATGAAAGTAACAAGATCTGTCTTTAGCTGGGCATGGTGACATAGGCCTGTAATTCTAGTGGCTCGGGAGGCTGAGGCAGGAGAATCCTGAATTCAAAGCCAACTTCAGTTCTTGCTTAGTGCCTTGCCACTAAGCAACTCAGTGAGACCTAAGCAACTCAGTGAGACCCAGCAACTCAGTGAGACCTAGCAACTCAATGAGACCCTGTCTCTAAATAAAATACAAAATAGAGCTGGTTATGTGACTTAGTGGTTGAGTGCCCCTGAATTCAATCCCCAGTACCAAAAAAAAAAAAACCAAAAAAAACCCAGATCTATCTTTAAAAGATACTCTATTGTTTCAATATCTTAGCCTCTTAAAAAGGAATATTATTGTACATAGTAATTATTTTCTTTGCCTTTCATAGGCATGATGAAAGGGAAGTCTGTGTTAAGTAATATATATAATTGTTCCAAGTATACAAGTTTGGCATGTGGAAGCAACCACAAATCAATATGTTGATTTGGTTTTCCTAAAAATAAATGTTTGGTTATCCTAAAAAGAAACCTACCATGAAATAAAGGAAGAAAAATTATTGTATCTCTAGTATTTACTTTCACTTAAGCCACAGTTAATTAATGGGTTTTGTACATATGAGTGATTAATTGAGTGCTACAGCTATGCTATCATTACCATTGGCCAACTCTTGTCTAACTGTTACACCACTGGCCTGCACCTGCCCAGAAATCTGTTAGTTTCTTCTTGTTACCCACCTGGATTGCAGTAAGGCCCCAGGAGGCACATTAGTTCACAGGAAGTTACTGAGGTGACACTGTTAGTTCTTGTGATCTAAGTAGAAATTTATTTTTTATATAATGCATATGTTATATAAAACACCTTTAAATGCTAAACAGAATTATAAGATCACACTCAAATTATAAGATCACACTCAGAATTATAAGGTCACATGTACTTTAAAAATAATTATAAATCCTTTTACAATTAAAATATTTATTTACAAATATTTGTTATTTGAAACCTACTAAATTCTTTGCTGCTTATAAAGTGTTCATTTTCAATTTTGAATGTCATTTTTTGAGAGTCTATTACTGACCTGTATTTACTTGTTTGTGTAGCTTTTAACCCCCTTTTGGTGCATGACTTTTTGGCATTTTACATGATTTGCTTAAATTATTTTGCATACAGCATTGTTGTATTTTAAGTTCTTATTATTTATTGTATATTTATTGTAAATTTCACCTTACCCATTTGATTTTGTTTCTATTAGAAGACTAAGCACTTATTTATAATGTTCAGAAATATGGGCATCTGAGACCGGATACCTAAATTATTGTTTAAATGTACTAGTTTTATCTTTGTTCTTTTAAATAATCTCTTATTAGGCCAGACTTTGCCTGCTTCCTTTACTTTCTCAGGGAAGATGCTGTGGTGGGTTTGGAGGAGATTTTAGGTGTTCAGAAATTCAGAAACTGGATAATTGGGCTCTTAAGGATTATTGAGTTATTTATCATAAAGGAATACTAGGTGTTTTATATCACCTTAGAGTGAAGTTGTTTTAATGCTTTTCCTAAGTTTATTGTAAATGATTTTTAATTTTCCCCTTAGTTTGAGATCTTATTTTGGTATTTCTATACATGGTAATAGGCCATGTTATTGCCATGTTTGAAGTAGAATTATTTCTTGGGAAAGGAAGGGAAAAAACAATTTGAAGAGGATATTAGCATAATAGAAAATGGACAAGATAAAACTTTTCTTTTTGATTTTCAGAATTTATTTTGTTTCACTTTGGAATTACACCTTGTAAAGTAGGATTAATTTAATGGATTGCTTAACAGTGAAAATGACAAATTATAGTTTCAATTAGATATTATAATAGAGTGCTGTAATGAGTTCTAGTTCTGTTTTCATTCACCATCATTGTTGTAAATATGTTTTGTGATTTGATAATGGAGACGAAAATGTAGACTGTTCCACTTATACTTCTTTTATCAAAATGTTTTGATTTTCAATTTAAGATGTGTATCTTAGTAGAGTATTTTATTTAAAAAAGAAATGTATTAGGCAGCATAAATTACCCTAAAACTTTTGTTAATATTGGACTAATGGTCTAATGGTTTTTAATAAAAAGTTAATCTTTAAAGGGATTTATAATAAAGAAGAGATACATAGTTAAAATCTTACAATAAACTTCTCAGACTTGTCTTACCTAATTTTGTGTGTGTTGGAATCTAGTTGTCATTTAAAATTGGCGATTACAGCCTGAAGTTTTCTCTGGAATTTGTTTTAATGTTATTTTGCTTATATCCTGAAAACATTCCATGAAGTTTGCATTAAAAAATAAAAATGAAGCAAGGTGGGTTTTTTTTTTAATGGCATACTTGTTTCAAGAGACATAATGCAAAATTTTTAAAGTTCTATAAATACATGTTTTGTTTTATTTTTCAATTCATTATAATTATAGGAATCTACCCTAAGGAACTTACTGAGGAACTCAAAAGATTTCAGAACAAATTAGTATTATTTCTAAATATGAAAAAAGAATAAGTACTTTAAATACTTAGTAGTGGGGAGTTCATTAAGCTACTGTACATCATATGATGAAATAAAATTCCTTCAAAATTTTGAAGGTTTGGGAAAATATTCATCATTTGATGCTTTTTGAAAAAGGAAAAAATAATTTTGTGTGAACATCTTTATAGGAAATAGTCAAAGGGTAATATAGCAGAATGTTTATTTCTGATAAGTAATGGATGATCTTCTTTTCATTTTCTTCTTTTTCTCAGTCTCATTAACTTCCTTGAACTTATTTGTACAATCTTCATAGTGGAGAAGTGTGACATTCCTTTAGATAAACCAAAGGAATTTACTATTTTAAATGTTACTTTTTAATTTTTATTTCAAAATTCCTCTTAAGTTAAAAAATATACTTAATAGCTTCATCTTTTTAATGTAGGTAAACACGAATGTATAAATATGTGCTATATATATATATATATATATATATATATATATATATATATATATAGTGTGTGTGTGTGTATGACTTAATGTAAGATATTTGCAGTAAATCCTATTATAGAAATCAATTTTGACTGAACAGAATGAAAGGGCACATAGGTTTTGTTAACTTCTTCAAAGTAGGTGTTTTATTCAAATTTGTTAGTATTTGATTGTGCTCTCTAGTTTTTTAACTCCCCAGTGTTTTAGTTTCACCTGTTCAAGCTAATAGAAAGAAGAGTTCATATTCAAAATTGGTGAATTTTATAATAAAAGATAAATTTGGCAAAGGAAGATAGGAAATAAACAGGTATTGCTTTCTCTGTTTTCCAGTTAACATTATCAGAGATGGCTATATTTTATATTTTAATATTACCATGCTTTTACTCTGTATTTATTTTACTAAAACTTTGCTGTGAGTATAGACTTATATACTTTATTCATTTTTGAAAGCAACAAAGCACATGGTCTTTCTACTACTTTTGAATAAATTATTTTGGATCTGCTTTCAGAAAATTATTTATTCAAATAAGGTAAGGATTTGGTAGTTTCATAAACACAATTAATTTTTTAAATTTATTATAATTTGTTTTATATGATAGCATGATGCATTTCAATTCATATTATACATATAGAGCACAATTTTTCATATCTCTGGTTGTACACAATGTAGAGTCATGCCATTCATGACTTTATTCATGTACTTAGAGTAATGATGTCCATCTCATTCCACTGCCTTTCCTACCTCCATGTCCCCTCCCTTCCTCTCCCTCCCCTTTGACCTGTCTATAGTTCATCTATTCCTCCCATGCCTCTTCATCCCTATTATGAATAAGCATCCTTATATCAGAGAAAACAGTTGGCATTTGGTTTTTTGGGATTGGCTAATTAGCATTATATTCTCCAACTCTATCCATTTACCTGCAAATGCCATGATTTTATTCTCTTTTATTGCTGAGTAATATTCCATTGTGTATATATACCACATTATCTTTATCCATTCATCTACTGAATGGCAGCTAGGTTGGTTCCACAGTTTAGCTATTGTGAATTGTGCTGCTATAAACATTGATGTGGCTGTGTCCCTGTAGTATGCTATTTTTAAGTCCTTTGGGTATAGATCGAGGAGTGGGATACTGGATCAAATGGTGGTTCTATTTCCAGTTTTCCAAGTAATCTCCATACTGCTTTCCATATTGGCTGCACCAATGTGCAGTCCCACCAGCAGTGTATGAGTGTATCTCTTCCCCCACATCCTCACCAACACTTATTTTTGTTTGAATTCATAATAACTGCCATTCTGACTAGAGTGAGATGAAATCTTAGTACTGTTTTTATTTGCATTTCTCTAATTGCTAGAGATGTTAAACATTTTTAAAAAATATTTGTTGATTGATTCTGAGAAGTGTCTGTTCAGTTCCTTGGCCCATTTATTGATGGGGTTACTTGGTTTTTTTGGTGCTAAGATTTTTGAGTTCTTTATATACCTTAGAGATCAGTGCTCTATCTGATGTGCGCATGGTAAAGATTTGTTCCCATTCTGTGGGCTCTCTATTCACCTCACTGATCGTTTCTTTTGCTGAGAAGAAGCTTTTTAGTTTGAATCCACCCCACTTATTGATTGTTGAAATTAATTCTTGTGCTATAGGAGTCTAATTAAGAAAGTTGGGGTCTAATCTGACATGATGAAGGTTTGGGCCTATTTTTCTTATGTTAGGCACAGGGTCTCCAGTTTAACTCCCAGGTCCTTGATCCACTTTGAGTTGAGTATTGTGCAAGGTGAGAAATAGGGGCTTAAATTCATTTTGTTGCATATGGATTTCCAATTTTCCCAGCACCATTTGTTGAAGAGGCTATCATCTTTCTAATATATGCTTTGGGTGCCTTTGTCTAATATGAGGTAACTGTATTTGTGTGGTTCGTCTCTGTGTCCTCTATTCTGTACCATTGCTCTACAAGTCTATTTTGGTGCCAATACCATGCTGTTTTTGTTACTGTTGCTCTGTAGTATAGTTTAAGATCTGTTATAGTGATGCCACCTGCTTCACTCTTCTTGCTAAGGATTGCTTTAGCTATTCTGGGTCTCTTATTTTTCCAGATGAATTTCATGACTGCTTTTTCTATTTCTATGAGGAATGTCATTGGGATTTTGATTGGAATTGCATTAAATATATATAATGCTTTTGGTAGTATGGTAACAAAATTAATATTCTTCACTAGAGAAAATAAAAATCAATACAGCTAAGTATAATACACATGACTGTATTATACTTACAGTGGCTTGGGAGGCTGAGGCAGAAGGATCACAAGTTCAAAGCCAGCCTCAGCAAAAGCAAGGCGCTAAGCAACTCAGACCCTGTCTCTAAATAAAATACAAAGTAGAGATGGGGATGTGACTCAGTGGTCAAGTGCCCCTGAGTTTAATGCCTAGTATCCCCTGCAAACAACAACAACAACAGCAAAACACCAGATAACTATTACCTCACCCATAAGGGAGACAATTTCCTAGAAACTGAGTGACTACAGCTAATAAATACTTATGAAAGACCAGAATCTTTGCTTTCTCATGTCTTGATGGTATGATTGTGTGTGTATGTGGCTAGCTGAATGGTGGAGTTTAAAAAATAATAGCTTTGGGGTTTGGGGAGGTATGTGTGTGTGACCTGGTTTCCTCTTGAGAGGAAAAATGCTGTCTTAGTAACTGACAACTTTTTGTTACATTCCAGCTCCCTTTCCAGAAAGTAAATGCCATAAATGTAGTGTTTGCTGGTGGGAGGTAGATTTTTGTTATAGGCACAGTTGTTTTTAGTTCGGTTTCTTACAGGTAAATTTTCTAGTGGTCAGTCAGTTGAATTCTGGGCAATTTCTTTAACTTTCACTTACATTGGTGTTCTCAAAGAAGCTTTTAGTCCCTTTTTTCCCTACTTATCATTGACACTAAAATTTTAATTATTTCACAAGGCAGTTTTTATAATGTATACCACAAATAGTAATCCCAGATTTATCTGTATCAGGGCAGTAGAACAGGAATCTGTAATCCTATCATTTCAGACCCCAAACCTTATGCATTCTATTTCTGTAATAAGCACTGAGTATCAATTATGGTATTTCCTTATAAAAAGATGAGTGACCAAGCAAGACTTAAGATTGATGGGAGCACAATTAAACATGGTCAAAACTATAGATATAACCTAACTCAGGCATGTATGCCTAGGTTGTAGGCAGTTATGCTACTAGAGCTTTGGTTTTAAAACTTACATGTTCCTGAAAAGTATAATTTAAAATAAATTTCTACTTCATTTTGAGTTTTAATGTAAAATTTTAAATTTAATATGCCAAAATTTAGTAGCATTAATAAAAATAATTTAATGTAAGTCATATTTCAGTTATGAAGTTTTCTAAAACATTTTTGATAAAACCTTGTAGGAATTTCCTAGGATAAAACCATATGGTTAGTTGTAAAATGGAAATATTTTTTCTTATATGACTAGAGATAATATAGTAGTATAGACTTGCCTTTAGGATTGTTGTCCTAAGTCTGTTTCTTTGGAAAAACTTTGCCAATAAAAAACTATTTTTTGAATACATTCCAGTAGGAGAATGAAAATTCCTGATTAACTGGAATTCATCTTATTAAAAACTACAGTTGGCCAATTTGTTACCACAGATGCTACCTTAACTTAAAATTAAGAAAAGGGACAATAGTAAATAAATAATTAGTCAGGAATTTATCTTATACTCTCCGCATGACCAGGAGTACAAAAACCTTCACAGCAAAACCTGGGAATCTCTGGCATAGTTGGAGGTGATTTCTCTTCATCTGTTGTTCTAAGGGAGCTTAGTATTGGGTTCTATATCTTTGCCCAAACTGAGTCTTATCCAAAGATGACAAGTTCAGACTACTGTAGGTGAACCAACAAAACAAACAGTAGAGAGACTGAAAACCCAGTTCCAGCAAGGAATTCTCCCAGATTGGAGTTTTATTCTCATGTGACCTGGGAGGCTTTCTTTTTAAATTTTAAAATCTCTGCTTAAAAGATATTTTTAATGTTTTTATTAGTGCATTGTAGTTATATATAATAGTGTGGTTCATGTTGACATAATCACACATGAATGGAATGTAATTTGTTCCACTTCAGTCACCAGTGCTTCCCTTTTCCCTCTGCATTTGTTTCTCATCTTTTCTTTTTTACCTGTTATGTTTCTCATTTCTCCCTTTTGTCCTTCTCTTCATCTCTGATTTCTCCTTTTCTTTAAGTAAATACAGTATAAAAATATTTCTACATATATGGGATAAAATACAAAATGTAGCTGAGTTAAATGCATTTTTATTTCTGAAATAGGAGAAAAAAAGAATTATGTTCTCTTCAGACCCTCTTAAGTCTTTGTGACAGCACTTCTCAGTTTTATATCTCTTAAATATAATAATTGAAGTTTAAGCTGATGAATATAATGTAATACAATATATGAATCATTAAAGAAACATTGTTTTTGAAATTTAATATTGTTCTATTTAGGCAGAAACAGTATTTTATGAGCTATGACAGTTTTCTGGTTGCTTGAATTATTTAGAAAACTAACTGAAATACCTCTTTTTGTACTTAAATTCATTTAAAAAATATTTTTAGTTATAGATGGACACAATATCTTCATTTTTATTTTTATGTGGTGCTGAGGATCAAACCCAGTGCCTCATGCATAGTAGGCAAGTGCTCTACCTCTGAGCCACAACCCCAGCCCCAGTTCTTAAATTCATTTAAAAAAATAAATTAGCTTTCAATATTTAAATTGTTTTCTCTAGTGTTCCTGGATTACTGAAGCAAAACAATATGTTGAAAGTGTTGAAAAATCTTATATTAAACATGCAAAACATTTTTCTCATGTTTCCAGGATTGTGATGAATGTCTGGAGTATTTTATATTAGGAAATATCACCTATGTATTATAATAACTGAATGTATATAAATTCTCAATGACAAGAAGAGTCACATTTCAAATATTTTTTATTTGATTTGATATAAAATAAATGATCAGTTTGCAGCAATTATCTTTTATTTACCTTTCAGCTAAGAGTTTTTACAATGTGAAATCTAAAGCAAAGAAATCCTATGTATAAGTATAATCTCACAGATTCTTATGGGGTAATTTCTCTATCCTATTTCTTTCTAAACATGGACTCCTATTAAAGGTCACTTCTTTCAAAAATGAGAACTACCTAAGAAAGGGGGAAAAATGTGATGAAGTTTGAATGTTATTTTTACCACTATTATGAGTAAACACTCATACTTTAGGAAGACAACAATTATCATTCAACTAAGGATTTTTGTGCTGTATTCATGAAGGATATCTGCAATTTACTATTTTTGATAATTTGGTAGGATTTGGTTTTAGTATTATTCTCTCCTCATAAAATAAGTTGGGAAGTATTTCTTCATTGTAAGTTTTTGGGAGGGCTTTTTTTCTTTAAATCCAAAGTGAAACTATGTGTGCTTGGGGTGTGTGTGAGTATGTTACTATTTGTGTTGTGATTGGGGGCCTATTCTCGGCCTGAAGGTTGCAACAAACAGGTAATTAACTCACTTTGTATCATTTCTTTTAAGTGCTGATTCCCTTCAGAATTAACCTGTTGCAGTCATTTTCTAGTGATTCTGAAATTTATTAACTCTATTTTGTCTGTAGCTTATTCTATGTAGGAGGACTGATTTGATAAGAATTTACTTAGCCATTATTGGATGAAGATCCAGAAGTTTTGAGCTAAAAGAAGTCAGCAAGTATGGTATGATGAAGCAGAGTTTTAACAGCTACCTCATTATTTTAAAATACACAGAAAAGGGAAAATGTATGATATCACTCACACACACACACAGTCAGGTCTACTTAGTAAAACGTTAGAGTAGAATACATTTTTATGTAATTATAGATAATTTACCATATGTCAAGGATTCTTTTTTTTTAAAGATAGAAGAGAGAGAGTTTTTTAATATTTATTTTTCAGTTTTTGGTGGACACAACATCTTTATTTTATTTTTATGTGGTGCTGAGGATTGAACCCAGTGCCCTGCACATGCCAGGCGAGCGTGTTACCGTTTGAGCCACATCCCCAGCCCTCAAGGATTCTTTTTTTGGGGGGAAGGGTATTAGAGATTGAACTCAGAGGCACTCACCCATGTTGTCACACCCTAGTCCTATTTTGTATTTTATTTAGAGATAAAGTCTCACTAAGTTGCGTAGTGCCTCGCTTTTTGCTGAGGATGGCTTTGAACTCAAGGGTACTTTTCAATAAAACTGTCATGTTCTAAAAGAATGTTCCGTTTATGATTCTTCTTGTACTCCTTAGGTTCTTTGTGAAGCAGGATTTTGATTTTACTCTGATATTGTTCTAGTGATTTTCCTCCCTGTCCTGTCCACAGTACTTATGTACTTCATTTATTTGGTACTGCGGATCCCAGGGGAACTTTACCTCTGAGCTGCATCCCCAATCCTTTTTCAATTTATTTATTTTTTTTAATTTATTTTGAGACAGGGTTGCTAAGTTGCTGAGGGCCTCACTAAGTTGCTAATACTGGGCTTGAACTTGCCATCCTTCTGCCTCAGCCTCTTGAATTGCTGAGATTACAGGTCTTTGCCACTGTGCTGGGCCTATCCATTATTCATTTGTCTAGGCTTTATCCTTTCTTAGGATTTGTAGGATATTCTAAATAATTTGTTCAATGTATAGGGAATTTGAAGAAGTAAAAGAAAGTGCCCTATGTATCCTAACTTTATTGGGAAGGTCCTGCTTGTTGAGATTTTAAGTATTTCAGAATGTTCCTGTCAGCTAACAAGGACTTCTCACAGTGATGATAATAATGTAACTAACAAATAGTTCTGATATGTATCCACTTTTGCATATTTACTTCATTAGAAAATTCTCTGGAGTACAGTGGTGTCCTATATTCCTAGCTAAAAATTTGAAAAGCCATTTGCATGCTTTCAAAGTAGATTTTTGAGATAACAGTGCTAATCAAAGAATGGAGACTTAATTTTGTCAGATGTGGAATTCTTCAAAAATTAATATATCTTTTTTAACAAGGAAAAAAGTAAACATTCATTCTTAGAACATTCTGAATAATACAATGATTCAACTATAGGTTTTATTGTTTTTTTGTTTTTTTGTTTTTGTAAAGCCATTGTGAGACTATATGCAATTTTAGAAAACACTAGTCACAAATATGGACCACATTGCTTTTTGTATAGATTATCAATGGAAATTTATTTGCTTTTTACTTTTTAAAACAAAATTTTTCAGTTCTTATATTGTCAAAAATTATCAATAAATATCTTAGAAGATATATATCCAGTTTTTAATGTGTTTCCTGAGACAATCTGGTTGAACTAAATCTATTGGAGAGTGAGCCATTGCTAAGGTTCTTTCATGTGTCATCAATTAATTCTATCTGATTGGGTGAGGATAGGAGGTAGAATTTTCTACCTTTTTAACTTACACAGGTGGTAAGATGGTTCTTGTTATGAAACGGTAGTTTTTTTGGTAATAGTTATTTTTTACATATAATTTTTTGTAATAATTAATTTTACATATATTGATGACTATTAAAGATACTTAAATTAATACTTGGGGAAACATTATGACATGTATTATACTTGTGCTTTTGAATAATAGCATAGTTTTTTGATTGTTGTATTAGGCAGAGTATTATCTACTAGTATAAATTTCAAAAATCAAAATATTCTGTATATTATCTAATGGAATTAAAGAACCTTACCTAATCTAGTAAAATCATTGTTGTAATTACATTGCTTTAGGATATTATCCTATTTTTAAAGGATATCTGGGTGTATATGAGTATTTTCTGCTATCAGTATTTATACATATTAAGTTTTCTTGAGATGTTACCTTAAAAATAGTAGCTAAATTTCCGAAGTGTTTTTCTACTGTAATTAGTGCAGATAGTCTCATTATGTAGATACAAGAACTTAAGTAAAAGAAATACGAAAAACATGATTTACGCAGAACCTCGGGGCCCAGGGTAGGCTTATAACTAAGGGTCAGTTTTGTTTGCTAACTTTGTAGTTTAATCATAGCAGTTAATGTTCTTTTAATAGATAACTGTTGTCCATTAACCTAAATATAATTTATGAATAAACTCTACTGTTCTTCCATGTTGCATGTCTACCAGTGTTTTCTTCTTTGTAATAAAAAAAATCATGTTATAGTAACTAATTCTTGCCCCCACCCTTTTTTTCTCCTTTAGAAAAATTGGAAGCTCTGCCACCTACCCCAGGACAGCTGAGATATGGTAATGGTTCTATAATTGTTAAATATATGTGCATCTATCTTTTGGACTTGATATAACTATATCATTTATTAATAGCACAGAAGAAATAGTAAATTAATCTTGCTAGAAAAAGTAGATTATCTTATTTATTTTGCAGAAGCATTTTATAAACTTAGTTTGATGTTATCACAGTACTATGGTATAGCTAATATTGTTTAATAGCTAATATGTCAAGATATTATTGTTGTCTATAAATATAATTATACTTATGATAGAATTTTTCTTAATTCCAGGAAAAAGAATGTATTTGAATTTAAGTGCGATAACTGAAGAACTAGAATTTCTAGGCTCAAAGCTAGATAGAACTCTTCTCTGATGCAGAAAATACTTCCTGCTTAACTGTTTGTAAACAGTGAAAAGTAAAGTTCATTGAAAACACCAGGAAGAATAACCTTATTAAAATGCTGCTTTTCTATCTTTTCTCTATTATAATAGGAATAAATATATTGTAGGACTAACCTGGAAGTAATATAAAACAGTTAAGTACTATAAGAAGAAGAGAATTATCTAATGATATAGCAAATTTGAATAGGTTGTAAATTGAAGCCATATATTAAATGTGATTTGCTAACAATTTCTATGTTATAGTGTTTCCCAAAGAAAATTGAAGAAATCACATATTAGTAGGAGATAATTATATACTAGAAAGCAAATTTATATCATTAGAAAAAACTATCTAATAGCCAGCTCTTTTTTTTCTTATAGGTAGAGTAAAATTTATATTAGAAATTAGTAACTTAATCCAAATGCCAAAGAATTTCAGAATTTTTAAGACTATTCTTCCCACCTGGGAAGACTCTTTCCTTATTCTTCCATCCTAATTCATACTACCTATATTGACATCACCATATAACACTGTTAGCTTTTTTTGTAGTTCTTGTTTATATAGATATGTCACCCTACCTAAAACCTTTGTTTATCTTTGTAGCTCAAGTTCCCAGTTGAGTGCCTAATATATTATTCATTTTCTTTTTAAAAAAATTATACTTTTTCCTTTGGGTTAAAAAGAAATTTTATTTATAGGACTTTTTTAAAAGGTAGAAATGTAAAAGCATAATGTATTTTATAGTTCAAAGTGATTTCTGTAGCAGTGTGCCTTGGTTTTACTGACCAAGTTTTTACAAGAATAACAATTAGACTAATCTTAATTTAATCTCCTTTATATTTAATATTAAGATGTTTGTATCGCAGACAGTTTTAGAGATGACATCAGGTTAACCCCAAATGCTGAGTAATCTTAACTGATTTCATCATTACTCTGCCAGATGTTTCAAAGAACTTGGGAAGATGATTTGCAGTTATACTTAAGTAGCTTTTTATTTACTGTACATATTTCACTTGATGAATTTAAAATTTTTCATTATATTATTTTAAGCTATTTGTACTTTACTTTTGGAAATTAGGATTGTGTATGTTTCTTATAAAATTTAGAATGCTCAGTAGATAAGCAATTAGATAAAGGCAAAAAGTCGAAGAAGTAAGGCTAGACTCTGAAAAATCCCATTTCATTAATATGCTATTTTATTTTATCATCTTAATAGCTTTTAAAATAATATTCATAAATAAATATTTTTCTCTTAATATTGGACAATTCTACTTAATAGCAAGAAGAAATCTGAAATAACTATTATATACCTATTATGTACTCTCTTTTTTATATATAATAGTATGCATTATTATATTCTATATATTCTTTCCCTTTATCTTTGATAGTGCCTTTTTAAAAACTACTTATTAGCTTTCCCTGATTGGTGCAGAACTCACTATAGTAAGATTAAACTTTCATAACTTCTAGATAATATTTCAATTATATTTTCTATGGACTTAACTGAATTAAAAGAAAAAAGACTCTAAAATCACCTAACACATATATAACCAATTAGTTTAAGGGACTGTGTTTTGGATATAGTATGAAACTGGGTTTTGACGTTTAGTGAAGAAAGCCTTTAGTTGAACTGATATTGACCATACCTTGGCAATTTTATAGTTTTAATTAGAATCAAGTCTTTTACCTATTCCCAGCTTTTAATCTGTTTCACAGTCTGCCTTCAGTTCTCTCAATATGGAATGCTCTTCTTTTCCAGGTTAGTGGCCCTCAATTATTATTTATTGAGCATCTATTATGTTCTCAGCATTATGTAATGTGCTGAAGATGCAAATATGAAAATATGAGCTAAATGTATAAATAAGTTTTAGTTCTTCCAAGTTGCACTTTTAATATATCACTTCATTTATATTATGCACCAGATAGATGAGGTTAGGTGTGCCTTTGGTAGGAAGGGTCAAATTATATTTTGATTCAAAACAAATTGATTCTTTATGGTTTTGTAGTAGGATTTAGGGATACTGATGAATTGTGAATGGGAAAGGACTGCATATAGATGTCTACAATATATGTTAATCATATTTTTCAGACTGTTTTTCTTTAAAAAATTGGTTAGTGAATAAAAGCAATCAAGTAACTTCCCTGAAATTTGATTCTGGGCATTTTTCAATATTTCTAATACAAAGATCAATTTTATGATAATAGTCTTTAGGCATAAAGAGAAACAGATTGATGTTGTAGCAATTAATCAGGTACAATATAGTATTTATATGTTTACTAAGTTGTTCCATCATTAACCAAATGTATATTTATGTGTGGGTGTGTCCATATATGTGTATTGCCAGTAAGAAAACACAAAAGACTAATACAACTGTTGTTACATGTTATATATTTTTTGTTTTGTTTTTTCCAGTATAACTTTTATCAAGTAGTTAAACTTACAGCAATAGCAGAATCTATTGACCATGAGGGATGAGAAACAAATTGTAAAGATTATCAAGTCTACTGGAGACTTTAATCATATGGTCTGTTTTTTTTCATTCTAAAGTTAAATCTTAAAATCTACTTTTTTCTGTTTTTGATGTTTTTCAGTATTCATCCACAATGCGATACCTTTCATAGGGTTTGGCTTTTTGGATAATGCAATTATGATTGTTGCAGTAAGTTATTTCTCTCACCACTTCTATTTTGAGTTAATAAAGAAATTATTGTGATCTATATTTTCCAAATAATTTGTATAATATAGCTATTAATTTTAATTAACATCATAATGATCAACACTATTTTATGTTTCATGTTAATTAGATTAGCTCAATTTTAAGGCACGGTATATGTTAATTATTAAGACTTTGGCAAAGCATTTAGATAAGTCATTTAGGGTTTATATCATCTAATCATGTTTCAACACTTTGAAAGAAAAAAGCATGCAAATTTTTTTTGATATTCTTTAATTGTGTTAGTAGTTGTCATCACTTATGTAGGTTATTTGATTAGTTCATTGTTTAATTTTCTCACTCAAAAATGTTTCAACAGATGTTTTGATATACAGTCTGAGCTTTAGCCATTTAACCCAGAAATTTATAAAGTTTCATTTCAGAGCATTGAATATATTGCCCTTTCTGCTTTTGTTGCATTATAGTAGTCCCCTTCATATAGTCATTTAAATGTAAGGATGCCTCTTAAAAGTGTATCCTAATTGATTGATATGCATTTCTTATTAGTAGTAGTGCCTCTTGGCAATGTATACCAACATTTGGTCCATATTTGTAACAGAAATAGGTCCATGATCAAAATGCAAGTCTTCAAAAACCGTCCAGTGTTCTATTCACTTTTCTCTTATTTTGTCCAAATGGAATGGATTGATCATTGTAAGGTAATAACAACTTTTAGTACATAGTTTTAGAATACTTAATGTGAATTCTTTCTTCTCAGATGTTAGAAGTAAATAGATTGAAGGTCTATTATCTATTTTCTGTGAGGTGATAAAAGTAGCAATTATTTCTGGATACCAATTTAAGAGTTCTCAGGTAGGGGTTTTACCTGAACTCATTTGAGAAAATCAAAGTGCTTCTTTAACTTAGAGCTTAGAGAGTTTGTTGTTAATTTCAATGACTCTTAAAAGTTCTATTATCTATGATTAATACTATAAATATACTACATTGTAGGAGACTACTGAAAAAAAATAATCTTACTATTATTGACTATGAAGAAATGACATGAGAGATGCAGGGTTTCTTTTTGTGTTTTCGAGTTCACTAGGATTGCAAGTGAATGTAAATACAAGATTTGGTTTCAAAGTAGATATTTTTAAAAGTAATTCACATTATGTAGATTATAGAAGTTGCTTGAAGAATACCTAATGTTGGTTCATTCTAGAATAGCTTTGTTTGCTATATAGTCTAGCTCTGATGTCCATATTGATGTAGATTAGCCACTCACAAAGTTCAGCCATTCACCTGGTGGAGGAGACTCACAGGACTCACACAGCACATGGCATCCTGCTGCATAAACCATCACAGAAGATGCTCTGGCATGCACACAAAGGATTCTTTAGTAAAGAAACCTGGCAAGATCAGATTTCTATAGGCTGACACATTTAGTGAAGGCCTTAAAATAGAATTCCAGAATGCTAGTTTTTTTAATTGTTTATGACATCTTCCTAATGTACACAAAAGAATAAAATTGGTCTATTTGCGTACCTGTGAATGTGAGAGATTTATTCAGCTATTTAGAACTGCACTGCTTTTCTGAAGTGACTAAAATCTGAGTTGTCTAATCAGAGTAAATGTAAATCAAGTCTAATTATAATGAAAACTCCGTTTTGTTAAATTTGTAAGCTGTAGTTAAAACTTCATGTGCTTTTGAGTAGATTGTGCTCCAAGATTCATGTGCTCATGAATAGAAAGTCTCTGTGGTAAATATTTCTTTCAGTTTGGCATGGTTTTATTCAGCATTTTGGGTTCTCTTTATTGATAGCTAGTACCCATGCCACCATCTTTATAACCATTATGTTTTTCACCACAATAAATACTGAAATGCTGAAAGAGTATCCTTGTTACAGGGAATCGTGTGATATATTTTGCAGGAAGAGGGGTATAGGAGTATTTTGAAGAAAGGTCAGAATAGGGAAACTTTTAGTTTCTTAAATTTAGAATAATACCTTCACAGTATGGTCGTCATTTTTAAAAAAGAATAAATATTTAAAGTAATAGATATCTGTGTTTAAAAACAGCCACCAAAACACATTCAAAAGTCAGATTATTTTAGGGTTGATTATTATTTTGTGTTACTCAGGGCTGTGCCTTGTTATTAGTGTAACTGAGAGTAGACTAATTTTTTTAGGCCTAAAATGTTTAATTCCAAATTTGTAATAACTCCTTACTCTGTTTTATATTTAAACCCGGCTTCAGGGACGAATCACTGTGTTTTACTAAAATAATTATTTTAAATTTCCGCCTTAAACATTTGCAAAGAGTGATAGGTGTGGCACAGATGCTCTGCAGACCAGTTCGGAGACTGACAGGACAGTTTCTGGTGAGGCATTTGTAATAAACTGCTAAGACTCAAATGGATAAATAATATAACTGTAATCTGTGGAAAGGAAACTAAGTGATCATTACCATTGTAAGAATGTTTTTTACCTTTTTTATTTTTTAAAATACTGATTTTCTCTTCATATTATAGAACAGCGGTGACTGTTTTAAGACTTAGTAAGAAGCTCCTTGTTTATTTTGTTCTCTCATGCCATATCTTACCTACTGTCTACCGTGACATTTGACCTTTTCTGCCTTCCTATTAGATGTCCTTTTCTGGCTGCTACTTTTGTAGTCATAAAAGCAGATTCTTGTATAATTGTTTGTCATAAATTAAACTTTTATTATTGGCTGCTATTAATACTAATCCTTGGGTTTCATAGTTCATTATATTTTTGTATTATAGAATTGCTTTTTATTTTATTTTATTATTTTAAGAAGTGTGGATTGAATCTAGGGTGCTTTACCATTGAGCTACATCCCCAGCCCTTTTATTTTTTATTTTGAGACTTGCTAAATTGCTGAGACTGTCCTCAAATTTGTAATCCTTTGACCTCAGCCTTCTGAGTTGCTGAGATTACAGGACTATATCACCTTGCCTGATTTTTTAGGATTTTATAATTTATATTTTAATGTTTTTTGAATGACTTTTAATTAGGATAGAACATTTTAGAGTCTAGAATAGATTAACTGTATTACGGTGATGAGCCAGATATAACTTTAAGACAACTAGTGTTAGATTTATTTATAATTTTTACCTTGCCTATTAATACAAAATTTGACATAACTATGACACAAAGTAAAGAAGTGGAGGGTCAATTGCTCTCCTCAAACTGTCTTTGAATTTACATGAGTCTTTTCATGGTCTTAGAAGGACCCAAATATGTTTAAGTTCAACCAAGTAATTAAGCATGAAAATATTTTTAAATACATGTATTGCAAAGATTAATCGCTCTTCAAGGTGCTGTATATATTTATTATATGCTGTAGCTGTGAGATGCTTCTCTTCTAGTGTTGCTCCAGTTCTTTTACATTCACATATAAAGATATGCATCTTCATTTTTATTTCTGTGCCTGTTTTTTCCTTACTTTTTTGTTTCCTTTTTCAGAAATCTGTTTCTTTGGGTGCTTTTAGAAAGCATGTCATTTTAAGTGCCGGGGAGACTTGTATATCAGGCACATCCATGTCTTAAGGATTATTATTTTAGTTTCTTTTCAGTTTTGTAAACAGTGGATAAATAATGCAATATTTCTATATAATAGGACATTTTTGTATCAACATCATTGAGATTTTAAAAAAAATTTTAAAGAAATTTTCAAATGTCAGTGTTATTTAAGAGGGCTCTTGAAAATTAAGTCCACCTGTTGCAGGCTTGCTCATACATTAGAACTGTACTAGCACAATAGATCCTAGAATTTCCTCTTTGTTCTGTTTTAAATAGGCCATTAGAATAGTACAATCTTCTTTATTTCAAAGTGAAGTAGCTTTAAAAGTGAAAGTAAATATATGAGCTTTATTCCCCCCCACCACCAGTGGAACAATAATAGAAATATAGAAAATATTTAACTGTCTATAAATAAATTCAGTGGAAATGCATTAGGGTCTTATTTTTATTGTTAGGTCTATTATATTAAATGCTGTTACTATTTATGAATGAATCATATACTTTCACTACTTAATGGATAAAGAACTAAATCTTACAAGGATAATTTTACAAACTTCAGTTTCTCTAGGAACTGGTTTAGTCTTTTTAATCTTTCAGTAAATAGCAATAGTAGAGATATATCATTTAGAATTTAATTATGAGAGTCTTTGTGTTCAAGGAGCTTTAAACCATCTTTTTCTGTTACAGAAAAATAGAAATTCTAGATTTTTAAAATGATGAATTATATCTCTATATGGGCTATTATTTTGTTTTTAAAAGACTTAATTTTAATAAATAAAATGTTATTTCTGCATGAATGAATATATTTAATAATTAAGTGAAATACCTCATAACATGCATATTTCTCCATATTTTGCTACACTAACATGTTGATTTAACTGTTTTACCCATTTTTATTAATAGTTTGCTATTCTTTTACAGTCACTTTGTTTTAATTTTTAAGATTTTTTTCTTAATCATTTTTCAGGGAACCCATATCGAGTTATCTATTGGAATTATTTTGGGAATTTCAACGATGGCAGGTATAATAATAATAGCAAATGTTATTATTCTACTGGGTATGTATTTTATAGAAGATTTCAGTAGGTTAGGTTTAGAAGATGATAATTTATTTGAAATGAATTTACTAATTGAAATATCTGTTCATCTTCTTAGTCCTAATTGTCTGATTTTTAGTTTTCTATATGTAGCACTTTGTTCCAAGAAATTTTAGATATTTCATGTTAATTAATAGGTAACAGTTTTCTGTCATATTGTCTATATTAAAACAAGTTTGTCTGGTAATTCATGGTTACCCTCAGATCTGTTTATCCTTTGTCTCTATTAAATTATTTTCTAGTTGGTTAGAAAAGCAGAAAAGCAGAATACACGATTGAACCCCTTTCCTTCTGCCTCTATTACCACTTTGCACATGATAGTGAAATTTTGGAAATGGTTCCTTGTTGTTTATTGTGTGAAAAGCATGAGGTCAATGAGTTCCTGATAGTAATGTTTCTTTTCCTTGACTTCCTTGAATTCAGAGCTGTATGTATGGCTTTAGTCTTTAACTTCCAATTATGTGAATATGAAATATACATTGTATGAAAGGTAAAATTATAAAATATTATGTATGTGTTTTGGCATTGAAACCAAAACAGAAACTGGCTACTATTACAGAAAAAAAGAAACTTATTACTATATAGAGGTAGAATATTATAATTTCAGAATCATACTCTATTTTGAACTCTTGAGACTGAAAGCTTTACAATGAATTTCTAAATATATAGTTTTTAATAGTTAATGTAATTACCCTCCTAGACCAGTGCTCTGTGGGTCACATATTGATATATTATATAATTTTTCTGACTTTTATGTAACAATATACATGTCATTTTTCAAATTTTTAGCTGCTGCTTTGGGAAATCTTGTGTCTGATTTAGCTGGACTTGGGTAGGTCCATTTATTTATTCAATTGTGTCCTTATATTCTTTCTTTGCTCCATTTTCCTTTAATTGAGAAGCATTTAAAATAAGTTTTCTTTGTGTCTTAGAACTAAATTTCTTAGTTGAATATTCTTTTTTCTTAAATTTTTTTATTCTAATTTGTTATATATGGCAGCAGAAAACATTTCAATTCATATTACACATATCTCAGGTTATACACAAAGTTTAGTCACACTATATGTCTTTATACATGTACTTAGAGTAATGTATATGTCTTCATACATGTACTTAGAGTAATGATGTCCATCTCATTCCATATGTCTTTCTTACCCCCATGCTCCTTTCCTTCCCCTCCCACCCCTTTGCCCTATCTAGAATTTGTTAATCCTCCATGCTCCTCCTCCCAACCCCACTATGAATAATCCTCCTTATATCAGAGAAAACATTTGGCATTTGTTTTTTTGGGATTGGCTAACTTCACTTAGCATTATATTCTCCAACTCCATCCATTTACCTTCAAATGCCATGATTTTATTCTCATTTATTGCTAAGTAATATTCCATTGTGTATATATGTCACATTTTCTTTATCCATTCATCTACTGAAGGGCATCTAGGTTGGTTCCACAGTTTAGCTATTGTGAATTGTGCTGCTATAAACATTAATGTGCTGTGTCCCAGTAGTATGCTATTTTTAAGTCCTTTGGGTATAGACTGAGGAGTGGAATAGCTGGGTCAAAAGTGGTTCCATTTCCAGTTTTCCACGTAATCTCCATACTGCTTTCCATATTGGCTTTTTTTTTTTTTTTTTTGGTGCTAAGATTTTTGAGTTCTTTATATACCATAGAAATTAATGCTCTATCTGATGTGTGAGGGGTAAAAATGTGCTCCCAAGATGTAGGCTGTCTCTTCACCTGATTGATTGTTTCTTTTGCTAAGAAGAAACTTTTTAGTTTGAATTCATATCATTTATTGATTCTTGATTTTAATTCTTGTGCTATAGGAGTCTTATTAAGGAAGTCAGGGCCTGAACCAACATTATAGAGATTTAGGCCTACTTTTTCTTCTAATAGGCACAGGGTCTCTGGTTTAATTCCTAGGTTCTTGATCCACTTTGAGTTGAGTTTTGTGCATGGTGAGAGATAGGGGTTTAATTTTCATTTTGTTGCATATGGATTTCCAGTTTTCCCAGCACCATTTGTTGAAGAGGCTGTCCTTTCTCCAGTGTATGTTTTTGTCACCTTTGTCTAACATAAGATAACTGTAATTATGTGGGTTAGTCTCTGTGTCCTCTATTCTGTACCATTGGTCTACAAGTCTATTTTGGTGCTAATACCATGCTATTTTTGTTACTATTGCTCTGTAGTATAGTTTAAGATCCAATATAGTGATACCATCTGCTACACTCTTCTTGCTAAGGATTGCTTTAGTTATTCTGGGTCTCTTATTTTTTCCAAATGAATTTCATGACTGCTTTTTCTATTTCCATGAGGAATGTCATTGGGATTTTGATCAGAATTGCATTAAATCTGTATAGTGCTTTTGGTAGTATGGTCATTTTGACAATATTAATTCTGCCTATCCAAGAACAAGGTAGATCTTTCCATCTTCTAAGATCTTTATTAATTTCTTTCTTTAGCATTCTGTAGTTTTTGTTGTAGAGGTCTTTCACCTCTTTTGTTAGGTTGATTTTCAAGCTTTTTTTTTTTTTCTATTGTAAATGGGGTAGTTCTCCTCATTTCCCTTTCAGAAGATTTGTCACGGATATACAAAAATGCCTTTGATTTATGGTTGTTGATTTTTGTACCCTGCTACTTTGCTGAATTCATTTACTGGTGAAGTTTTTTGGGTGTTCTAGTTATAGAATCATATCGTTAGCAAATGGTACTAATTTCAGTAGTTCTTTTCCTGTCTATACCCCTTTAATTTCTTTCATCTAATTGTTCTGGCCAGAGTTTCAAGAACTATGTTAAATAGAAATGGTAAAAGAGGGCATCCCTGTATTGATCCAGTTTTTATGGGGAATGCTTTCAATTTTTCTCCATTTAGCATGATGTTGGCCTGGGGCTTAGCACAGATAGCTTTTACAATGTTGAGATATGTTCCTGTTATCCCTAATTTTTCTAGTGTTTTGAAGAGGAATGGGTAGTGTATTTTGTCAAGTGGTTTTTCTGCATGTATTGAAATGATCATATGATTCTTATCTTTAAGTCTATTGATGTGATGAATTATATTTATTGATTTCTGTATATTGTACTAATTGAATATTCTTATGTCAAGAACATTAAATATTTGTGTGCATCATTTATAGGTGCCTGGGTTGTACTTCAGTCATGCAGAATTAATGTTTCTGGGGATGGGGCCCTGGCTTTCTGATACATGCCAATATTTATACTAAAATTAGAATAATGTAAGCAAAATGGAATTTTTCATTCACTGAAGATACATTTTGTAGACATCTCTAAAGGGTAAGACAGGTTTAAAAGCAAAAACTTTTATCATTATTCCACTCCAACACTGAACCATGAATCCCAAAGATAAAAAATCTGGCCCAAATTTGAGGATACTGACTGAGCTTGTTTGCTATAAATTGGAACTTGGAAAGGAAATAACGGCCAGAACATGTTTGTATGTGTATATATATACAGAGTTTGCATGTATGCATGACTGAAGTATAACCTAGGCACCTATATTTGACACAACCCAATGTTTAATACAGTTGCCATCCCAGAGGCTCAGGAGGCTGAGGCAGGAGGATCATGACTTCAAAGCTAACCTGAGCTACTTAGTGAGGCCCTAAGCAACTTAGCGAGACCTTGTCTCAAAAAATAAAAAATGAGGTTGGGATATAATTAGTTGGATAAAGTACCTCTGGGTTCAATACCTGGTACAAACAAAAACAAAAAATATAAACTATTGCCTTAGAAATATTCAATTAGAAAATTGAGTTCTAGAACACCAAGTGTGTATGTGTGTGTGTGTGTGTGTGTTTGTGTATAAACACTTATACATATTTTATGCATTTAAATACAATATATACATACTTTGTGTATGCTAAACATGTGTTTTTCTACTAAGCCATGCCCTCAGCCCTCAAATTGGGGCCTTTTGTTCTGTGTTTCATGTGGCAGGAATGATGAAACGAACTGCGGGTGGCTATTTGGAAAAGGGCAGCTTTCTCTCTTTCAGGTGCCAAATCGCCTGGGCTGCTTTCTACATTAGGGGAACCCTAAGAAATTGGCATTAATTATTATGATAAACTTCTTGCTCTGTCTTTGATTTTCTGCCTTCCTTTGTTGGCTAATTTGAGTGTCCTTTTTTTTTAATACCTTAATTTATTTATTTATATGTGGTGCTGAGGATTGAACGCAGGGCCTCATACATGCTAGGCAAGTGCTGTACCACTGAGCTATAACCCCAACCCCTTGAGCGTCCTTTTTATTTTTTTGTAGTTGGACACAATTCCTTTATTTATTTATATGTGGTGCTGAGGATCAAACCCAGCCTCACACGTGCTTAGTGCTCGTGCTCTACCACTAAGCCACCACCCCAGCCCCCTTTTTATGTTTTGAGGTTTGGATATGGCTGAAGTAGAAGTCTACTTCACCCTATAATCTAGGCAAAGGTAGTTTTATAAGTGGTCTAACCTTCTGTATTAAGGCTTTTGTAGAACAGTTTGGGGCCAAAACTACTGTTAAAAATGAAATTTCTTTACTTTAAGACCATGATCAGAATTTCTGTTCCTGGAATTTGTGACATAAATCTATCATGATATCACCTCTTCAATGTTCCATTTTCCAGTTTTCAAGTTTAAGGTTAATAATGATAATGTTATCACTTAGAAGCTTTTGATATATTTAGTAGATCCAAATGATCTGGTAGATTTTATATTCATTTGATTTTAGATTGTTATCATAAAAGTTTTTTTTTTTAAATTGGAGATGAATCTTTTACTAGGATTTTTTATATTTAAGCACTGTTTCCCTTCTGTCTTATTTTTACTGCCACTAAATAACAGATCTACATTTTATGGGTTCTTAGGTGCATAGTTTTTAAAAATTTAACATATCTGACTGATATCAGGATCCATTTTATGATTGATGGTATGCATAGCCTAATTGGCAAACTTTTTATTTGAAGTTCAAAAACTTATATCTTTAAAATTATATCTTTTAAGTGATAGCAACTTAGAATTGATAAAACACTTGAGGTTAGCCTGTCTTAGTATGCAAATATGATGAATTTAGAAAACCTTTTTGTTTCTGATAATAGTTATTAATTTATACTAATTAAGGTACTTTGCTTTGATTTTTGGAACAAGTACAGAAATTGTAATTATTTGTAAAAAAAATTATTTATCTTGAATAGGTCTTTTTAAGATAATGATGGAGAATAATTGCTTTGAGTCAGTTTACCTATGAAACATGTTAATATGAAAATATTCCTAAACTGGGTATATTTATATATGCTAAAAATAAAAGTTGCAAGAACTGTTTTGTCATTTCTGTAGTGCCAGGTACACATGTAAAATTATCTTGTTTCTCTTTGCAATAATTATTGTTTTATTATATGAGGACACTTGCATGTCTTTTTAAAAACTCATTTTCTGTTCTCTTATCTTGTGTTTTTTAAAGACTTGCAGGCTATGTTGAAGCTTTGGCTTCCAGGTTAGGCCTGTCAATACCTGACCTCACACCAAAGCAAGTTGACATGTGGCAAACACGTGTTAGTACACATTTGGTAAGTAATTTATATGATCTATGACAATGAATTTGGGTAGACAAAGAATGACACTAAGTTTAGTATCTTGAAACTCTGAGACTAAAGTTGATTTGAGTAAAGTCAGTTAACAAAAATTATACAGGCCTTGGAAGTCTTTATAAAAATAAGTATTTATGTGTTGGCTCCTTATTTTTTATAAGTAGACTTGATTTTTTTTATACAATTCAGTTAATTCTAAGGAGTAGTATCTGTTATGTGCCAGAGATTGGAGAATGTAAAATGAATAATTAACTATAGTTATCCTTAAGACACTCGTTTAGGTAGAAAGACATGTAGAAAAATTATCATTTAGTATGACATATACAGTAATAGAATTATGTACAAGGTATAACAATAGCACAAGAAGGAGAAATAACATTTTTTGGGGGATTGTTTTTTGGTAGGGAGATTTCTTGGTAATTCTTGATTTTAAGCTATTTTTGAGTTATCAATGAGACATTTACTAGATAAAACAGTTGAGTTCTGAGTATAATGTCTAGCAAATAAAAGGTATGATAAAGAAAAAGGGAATATTCAGAGAAATACAGAAAATTAGGAATTTTGTGACTGTACTATGTAGTAGTTGTGGATAGAGTTGTATTCAAAAACAGCACTGGAGAAGTAAGCATGAACCAGACAGGGAAGGCACAGTATATGCCCTGCTAAGGAGCTTGTACCTCACACACGGTGATAGTCAGCCAGTGAAGACTTAACTGGTAGCATCCAACTTCCTTCATATTTAAGTCAAGAAAAGGAGGAAGAGCAAGATGGGAAGGGAAGATGAAGAATTCTGCTTTTGACCTATTGAGTATAAGATGCTAGCAGGATATTCAAATGGTGATACTTATTAGGGTTAGGGTTAAAGGTAAGAGTTAGAGAGGTGTGAATTAGAGATGTTAGGTGTCATCATCGCACTCATTTAGCAAACATTTATTGTTCACCTACTATGCACCAGGTACAGATCTCGGAGTTTTGAATACATCAGTTAATAAGAGTTTTTTCTTTCTTTCTTTCTTTCTTTCTTTCTGGTAGATCTTGTGTTCCAGCAAAAGAGGAGACAAGACAATAAAAAGACATGATAATTTTTTTAGTATATTAGAAATTCATAAACATAATGAGAATTAAAAACAAAAGTATTGGGAGTGCTACAATAGAGTCAGGTTAGAGTATTAAATAGGAAAGTCATGGAGACCCCACTGAAAAGTTAGGTGAGAGTTAAAACCTTGAGAAATAGTAAGATTTTATAGGTCAGTGGTTGTCAAAGGATGGTGCCAAGATCTACAAGATCAACTTTATGTGGGAACTTGTTAGAAATGTAAACTCTCAGGCTCCTATTTATGCCTATGTATTCATATATAAAAAATTACCATGAATTTGGCAGCTTATAACAACACGTATTTATTACCTCTCACTTTCTTGGGTCAGGAGATCAGGCACAGCTCAGCTAGGTCCCATAGAAGGCTGCAGTCATTGTGCAGCCAGGACTTGGTTGTTGCCTGGAGGCTCAGCTGGAAATGATGCACTTCCAAGTTCTCACAGTTCTTTGGCAAAATTAATTTCCTTGTGCTGTAAAGGTCCCAACTTCTGGCTATCTTTTGGCCAGAGGACAGCCACGTCTCCTAGAGTCCCATGGCCTATGGCCCTCTCCATAGACCCTTTCACAGCATTGCAGCTGTCTTCTTCAGAATCAGCAAGGGGGAGAGAAATGAGTCTGCTGGCAGGAGGGAGTCTTATAACCTAATATAGACTCTAAAGATATATCAGTGAATACAGATGTTGAAGTCAAATAAGAATTAAGGATTAAACTTTTAAATTTTGTCTTGCTAAAACTTTGAAGGAGTTATACCTTTTAAAATTTTGAAATAATGAAAACGACAGATTTGACTATTAATATAAAGCATGGGCATACAACTACTACCACAACCACCACCAATAAAAAAAAACCCCAAATAGCAAAAGTTGAAAAAAATGTTATACAAGCTCTTGTTGAAATAATGTCTACTATTAAAATTTATTAGAAAAAATATAGGCTCTAATAGAAGAAGACATTTTATTCAGGACTGTAGATTATGAAAATATCATAACATCTATAGTGTTTGACAGGACATTTTTTGTCTTCCTTTGTATACCTAATGGAAGTTTCTGGAAAAGAAAGACAGACTACCTCTGGCCAGGCCCCATCTCCTTGGTATACCCAGGATGGAGTCTGACACATAGTAGATTTTCAATGCTTGTATGGAGAACTCAAACTTAATTGAACAATGTTTAAACTTGACAGTCATAGAAATTCAGATTTTAAAAATAATAAATGGAAGCAAACAACTTAAAATTTTCATAATGTAGGTGAGATTGCAGAAAATTTATGTATATATAAACATACACATATAATTAAATTTATATATATATATATATATATATATATATATATATATATATATACTGAATGCATATGTAGTTTTGTCCAGGGTAGACAGCATGACTATAGCCTTGAAGATGCACAAATGTTCATATTTGATTTTTAAATGAATTATTGGGAAGAAGTAAAAACAGACATATTTATTGCTGTTCACTTGTAATGGCGAAAAACAGTTTAAATAATTTTTTTATGGCAAGGAAAGCTTTAAGGAGATTATAGACCATCAATTAAGTGGCATTTAGAAATCTGCATATTAAATGTATGTAACAGTTTAGAAAGTTTATTGTAACAGGGGTTGCTCTAGAGTGTGAAGTGAAGCAGAGAATAAAGCAATGTTTACATAATTATTTTTTCTATAAGTAATTGTGTATACATGGGAATAAATGTAGAAAAGAAATATATACAAGATACAGCAAATCCAAATATTTTGAGAGTAGTTGTTACAAGTTTTTGTCCTACCTTCCTATTTTCTGACCTTTATATGTACAATTTTTAAAAAGTATTGTCAGTGTGAATATTTCTTTGATGATGTTTTTAAGATGATTAAGATGATTTTCCTGGTTACTTTGAACTTTGTTTTTAAATATTTATTTATTTATTTATTTATGTACATATTTATTTGCTTGCTGGGATTGAATCCAGGACCTCGTGCATGATAGGGCAACATTCTACCAGAGCCACATTTCCAGCCCTGCTTCAAACTTTAAATTGACCTGTTCTGGAATATTTTTGTAGCTTTTTAAAAATATTTAAATTACTATGATCAACTGATCAAGTTAAATATTTTAGTACATGGTAATTGTCTATTGTAATAGATACTTAAGCAAGTATACCTCTTTCAGGGATATAGTAACTTTCAAATGTTCTTTTGTGTTTCCTTAGGGCAAAGCTGTTGGGGTGACTATTGGCTGCATTCTAGGAATGTTTCCTTTGATTTTCTTTGGAGGAGGTGAAGACGATGAAAAACTGGAAATGGAAAATTCATCCTCTTAGAGTACCTATAAAAAGATGTAAACTAATGTACCTCAGTTATTAAATATATGCTGTCACAACATTTAGGAATTAAGACAGTAACAGTGTATAGATATGGGATCAAATAATTCAGCATGTGTTATGGAAAACACTAACTTATTGTGGCTTGGTCTTCTTAAGACATCTTTTTAAAAGAAACTCTTTTAGTATCATTTTGTGTAAATTGTTGAGATGCTTTTTTTCATCAATGGCTGTCAACAATTTTATCTTTTCCTTCTCTTTCTTTGTATATCAAAATATTATTTAAGTCTCAGTTGTTGATGTACTGTACTGACTTGGGGTTTGCTTATTTGTTACTTAACATGTATACATGCATGAAAGCTTTTTTTTTTTTTTTTTTGCGCTGTTGTTCCTTGATAGTTGCACTTCAACCTAAGGGTATTTTCCCAAATTATTTAAGATGTTTAATATCAGTTAAAATTTTTTTTTACTCTTTTTGGCAACATCAATTTTGTACTCTTTCACAGTAAACATTTACAATATATAATTTCAGTCATTTTCTTAACTCTCACATCTATTCAAAATAAATACAGGTTTTAAGTATATATTATTCATTTTAATTTTCTGACCATACTGTCTTAAGAGCCAGGGGTTAAACAGAGCAATTACAGTCTCCCTCTTTAAAAAAAACATAGATGCTAACAAGTGTACTTATTTATGTTTTTTTTTT
This sequence comes from Callospermophilus lateralis, assembly GCF_048772815.1. Classification (NCBI taxonomy): domain Eukaryota; kingdom Metazoa; phylum Chordata; class Mammalia; order Rodentia; family Sciuridae; genus Callospermophilus; species Callospermophilus lateralis. The sequence goes on along the minus strand of NC_135320.1, from coordinate 76,123,812 downwards.
AACCTTTAATTTCCTTATTGTGAATAATTACGTCACAGGTTCAGACTCTTTAGGGGCAGAAAATTATTATTTTACAGTCTTTTAAATTAGGGATTGTGGAATCAGGTGAACTAAGGAATTTGACATGATACTTAGAAATTAAGAAGCTAAAATTTCTTTTTTTTTAGAGAAGTAGAAAATAGAAAAGTTTGTGGTTTAAGTGTGAAGTTTATTTTTGGAAGTTTAATGAGATACAAATTATTGCTTAGGAAGGATTTCCATCCCCCACAAAGTGGTATCTTCTCATCTGAATACCCCATCCTTATAATCCTAACCTTGTTATATTTTGTGTAGTGAATTTTATTTCTGGATAATTTCTTTTGAAGTGAAAACTGAATATTTTATATTTTGTTTTTGTTATGTAGTCTAGTCAAGTTACATGAGGTAAAATCCTTTCTCCCGTTTTTAGTGTTTCTTTTTCTTTTGTGGCATTTAAAGCATATACTTGGTTAAAATCACTTATTTTCACTCTTATATATCTGACCTAAGTATACCTGTGTCTGAATCCTAAATTTTAATTTTTGAACTGTTAAATTTTTTAGCATGTAGCTTGTTACTTGTGCTAAAAATTACTCTTATTTGTAACAGAATAATTAAATACATCATGGAAGAAAAAAATTGAAATTTACTATTCTGGTTTTGAAATTATGTTGCTAAATAGATGCAAAAGACAAACTTGTAGGATGACTATATTTAGGAATCTTATTTTGAAGTTTCATTTGCACATAATTACTTTGAGCTCTCATTTTCAGGGAGATTTTTTTTTCCACCAGAAAATTTGTCATAAATTCTCTTCTCTGTACTTCACAGTAATTTAGTGCTGATATCCATTAATCATAGATTTTGAGGGAAGAAGGAAAATATGTAACATAAAAATAAATATATAAAATTCTTAGGCCAAGTAACATGACATCCTCATTTGATCAAATTCAGATTTTACAACCTGATATCTTGAAGAGAATTATCTTAGGATATAATATTGTATCTCACATGGACACCAAAAATAATTTTTTAAAAAATTTTAGATTGCTAGGATTAGAGTGCTTATTTAATTTTTTTGATAAACATATAAGTGCTTTTGTCCCTAAATTATATATTGATTGCTGTCCTGTTTTTTTTTAAGTATTTTATTATGGTGCTTGGCTTTTCTTTTTATTAATCAAATCTCATCTCCAGAAAATTGACCTATAAGTTTAGAAAGGGCTTTTTTTGTAACTGGGGATTGAACTCAGGGGCACTTGGCCCTGAGCCACATCCCCAGCCCTGTTTTGCATTTTATTTCAAGACAAGGTCTCACTGAGTTTCTTAGCACCTTGCTTTTGCTGAAGCTGGCTTTGAATTTTCAGTCCTTCTGCCTCATCCTCCCGAGCCATTGGGATTACAGATGTGCACCAACGGGCTCAGTTTAGAAAGGACTTTTGATTATTGATTTCCTTTTTTTTTTTTTGCTCTTGAAAATAATCCAGCCCTGTCATTAATTTAGTTAATAATGGAATCTCTAAATTTAATTGAAAATTAAAATTCAAAATTATTTAAGTGATCAAAACATGGAATATAACCTTCACATTGTAAGATGTTTTAATTTATAGTCACAATAAAAGTTTGAATCATTCAGGTAAATGATTTTCAAAAAATGAAACCCTTTTGACATAACTGAAGGTATACATTTTTTTTCAAGGTCTTATTCTGCTTTAAGGCAGTGCTTTGCACAAAGTGATTTCTGAGAAATGGTTCTCTTTAAAGTGATAACTCCATGTGATCCTTATTTTGTTACTTGCCACAAAGAATCCTATTTCAGATTGAAACTGGAACTCTTTGTTTCTCTTGTGTTAACTGTTTCTCTATTAGGAATACTAGAGCTGTGGTTAATGCAACATGACCTGCTTCAGTATTGTCTGCTTGAAATTCATGTTGTCCCTGTATTATGATTTATTGACTTGTTGATGCATGTAAACTGAGTGCATTTTGTTGCACTGTATGTTAAATGGTGACCAATGTTTTTACAAAGGAATTGAACAAAAAAAATATCTTTTAAGAAATTTGGAATGTGGTTTGATTTTAAAATTTGATTTTATTTCTAATCTTAGAGAGCCTTGGTTATTCTGTCACTAAAGGGAATTGATTAATAAATGCAGATTTGTTACAAGGTGGGAATAACATCACTGAGACAGTAAATGGAACTGCTGATGACCACCTCTGATATCCACAATTGGCATTATCTCCTTACAGAGTATAAGAGAAGAGTGATCCCATAAAAAAGTTGCAAAGAGGTTGGATAAGTCACACTGTTTGGGTGATTACTACAGAGATATCCAAACCATTTATTTAATAATGCCTGGTTTATTTTATTCTTTTTCTCTAGAAGGTAAATTTTGAAGACAATGGAAGTTTATACTTTACATCAAAAAGATCGTATAAACTACTTGGAAGTAAACCTGATTAATTTAAAATTATTTTTTCTTCAGTGCTGAGGATTTTATTGTGGGCCTCTCTCATGTAGGCAAGCACTCTTATCACTGAGCTACACTTCCAGCCCCTCATTTTAAAATTACATATTCTTCCCATCTGAAAACAGTATATTAAAGGTAATACAACTTTTTTCTTAGTGGCTTGTCATCTTCTTCATGGATGTAATTATTGTGCTATAATGTATTATTACCTTGGGAATCTAGTTTTTGTGTTTTTCCATCTTTCCTGCTTTTTTTTTTTTCCTCTTGCTTTTGGCAGCTGTTTTATTTCTCCAGTCTGCTTCTTTTTCAGTTGCATGAACTTAGAAAGTAGATAGCAGTCTTAACCATAAATTAATTGGGAAGTATTAGAAAATAGGCTATGGAACCTATGTGGGATGGTGGTAATGATATTAACAACAGTATGAGCTCCCTTTTATTAAACACTTATCTGTTGCTGTATACTTAAGTATTTCACACATTACCACATTTAATCACCATAATAACAACATTTTTGGTGCTATTACTATCCCTATATTATAATGAGTAAATGAGGCATAGCGAGGTTATTTTCCTAATGATGTCACTATTACAAGCAGATTGGAATTCAGCTTTGTCTATGTGTAAAGTCTGCGTTCTTAACTACTATATTAAAGGAATGTCAGTTTCAAGGACTTTATCGAATACATTCTCTGTTTAGGTTTCTTATTGTCTCCATATTCAAGGATCATCTTCTCATTCATGACCTAGGGAAATTCTATTTATAATCTCAAGATTCCTTTAGCAGGTTCTGTGATTTGAATGCATACTGTATGTTAGGAATAGCCCAAGGCACTAATATCTCTATCATCATGAAATTAGTTTTATGGAATGCATTGGAAGGGCAAGAGGACAAAGAAAAGCAAATCTACACTTAGGTGTTTTCTTTTTGTCAGATAATGGTGAGTTCTGTGGTGATGAATGAAACAAGGTGGGTAGAGGGTGGCAGTGGTCATAACTTGGAGTGGTCAGGGAAAGCCTGAAAAAAGTAAGAACATAAATGATACAGATACCTGTGGAGAGAAGGAATCCTGCTAAGTTCTGTAAGACTGGTATTAAGAAAATCTCATACATGTGAATATATTTCACTTTGGAATGCTTTGTTAAATGTTTACTTGTTTGTTTCTTATTGCTAATGTCTGAATTAAGTCTAAAGATTAATACTTAAATGTTAAGATTAATACTTGTTGGATATTTACTGATAGCAGAAGAAAATAGTCCAGAAGCTTGAATTAGTGACATTGAAATTCAAAAAGTCAGTGGATATTCATCAGCAAAATCCAGAGGGTTCGTTTTGTGAAACCCAACAGACCATTTGTTTTTACCAAAGCAATAAATGCTTTTGGTGTATGAGTTCTAACTAACACTGAAATTAGTTTTTTCTTCTCTAACTTTTAGAAATGGAGTAGTAATTCAGAGACATGTACCATTTTAGTTTTGAAGTGTCAGAATTTGGGATTCCCTGATTTTCCAGTCTGGCTCACAATTATATAAAACACATGGTGTTTTGAACTGATATTCAAATGAAATTTTATGACATCAAACTCTGAATGCCATTGATATGTTTACCTAAGTTTATAAATAAAAGAGTTTGAGCAAACCTTTTTCTGCGCATGAAGACTGAAAAGCTAAAGTAGGCCTTTGAGAAATTAAATTGTTTAAGTAAATGAAATAGGGTTGAAGACTGAAGACTTAAAGGAACTCCTTTTGGGAGAAGATGAAGAAAATTCTCAAAAACAGAAGGATCAAATAATTTTCTATGAGAATTGTGAAATTCAGTAAAGACTTGGCTTTTGCTAATAATATGAAAACTAAGCATTTATATAGTTTTTTCATTTATAAAGCACTTATATAGATGTTAGCCATAAATGGGGTTTAAAAGATGATGTTAAGCCAACCCAATGAACTCAAGAGATACTGTAATTAGAATCACAGCTTTTTCTTTCTTGAATGCCGGTTCCCCCAGCACCACTGTTCTCTGCAGTGTCTCAGTCTTCCGCATCTCTTTCATGTATTTGCGTTTCTTCTCTTCCTTATTTTTTCTTTTTTTCAACCATAGACTTATGGGAATAGTTATCAGAATGCATTTTTTTGTCCCATATTGTTATTTTAAAAGCACGTGAATCAAGTAATTTTTCTTCTTCACCCCCTACTTGGGAGAACAAATCTAAATTAATTTAGTTCATTTTTCTATTATTAACAGCTTTAATTGTTCTTTCTTTCATATTAACTCAGGTGAAGAGTCTGCATTTTATAAGAGGACAAGACCTGACAATGCTTGATAGTTAGTCCTGTAAAAGATGACATCTCCTCTATTGTTATGGTTTGGATATGAGATGTTTCCCCAAGAGCTCCTATTAGTGCAGGAATATTCAGAGGTGAAATGGATTATGAGAGTTGTGACCTAACCAGTCCATCCTAGTTTGAATGGACTGACTGGGTGGTAATGTAGGCAGGTGGAGTGAGGCTGGAGGAGGTGGGTCACTGTGGCGGTGCCTTAGAAGTAGGTATCTTCCTTATGATTTCTTCCCCCTCTTTCTGCTTCCCTGCTGCCATGAGGTGAGCAAGGCTCTTCTGCAGGCCCTTCTGCATGGAGTTCTGTCTCACTTTGGGCTAGAACAGTGGAGCCAACTGATCACAGACTCAATCTCTGAATCCATGAGCCAAAATAAGCTTTTCTTCCTCTAAGTTATTCTTGTCAGGTATCTTGGTCACAGTGACAAAAAGCTGACTAACACATCTCTCTTGCTTGCCTCTCTGTTTAATGCTCTGTGCAGCACCTGGCATGTGGTAGATGGCTCAGTGGTTATCTGTTTGATGAGTGATCATTGCTATCCAAATCACTGATTTCTTTCTGGACACTTGAATTCTGGCCTGACTCTCAGCCTGTTCTGAGTCAGTACTACGTACTGATTCCTGTGTAATACTGTGTACCACTTCTGAACTTGGTCACATTTTGCTTCAGGCAGATTGGTTAATCTACTACTAGTTCTCCAGACCATTATTTTATAACTGATAATCAAATGCTTAATGGGAAATACAATATGTTCATGATTTTTTTTCAACCAATTAGCAGGAAAATAAATATTCCTTGGTGTGACATGATTTATTCTTAGTGAACTTGTTTTGGGAGCTAATGGTTTCCATACTTTCTGTTTAATCTATCCTAACATTTTCCCTGAAGGTTAATATGAAAGAATTTGTCTACAATTTCTAGAATCTTTCTGTCTCCCTCTCTCTCTTAACATGGTATTATTTTCCCAACTCTGGGCTTTATGGTACTTTTACTGCTCTCCTCATGTTCTCATGAAATACCAGCTTTGCAATTTTATCTCAAATCCAGTATCATAAGCCTAAGATTTTTTTAGCTTTTTGGCCTCAAGACTCCTTTGCTTTTTAAAAAAAACCTAAGGAATTTTGTGTCTGAGTGATATATAAATATTTATTATATTTGAAATGAAAACTGACAAATTACAAAAATTCATTTACTAATTTAAAAATAAACCAACTTCATGTTGGGCTGGGGTTGTGGCTCAGCGGTAGAGTGCTTGCATAGCTTGTGTGAGGCACTGGATTCGATCCTCAGCACCATATAAAAATAAATAAAATAAAGATCTATCAAGAACTAAAAAATAAAAAAGCCAACTTCATGTTAACAAATATTTTATGAAAATTATTTTTCAGAAATATAATTTGGTGAAAAGAATGGCATTATTTTATATTTTTTGCTAATGTCTTTAATGTTTGCCTTAATAGAAGACAGCTGGATTCCCATATCTGTTTCTGCATTTGATCTGTTTGATATGTTGTTTTGTTTGGAGTAAATGAAAATTCTGCTGCATACAGATATGTGGTTGTAAACTGGAGGAATATTTTAATAGCTTTTTAGTATGACTGGATTTCTGTAGTTTCTAAAAGGTTAGTTGCCATGGAGAATCAGAGACCCTATGCATGAAATTTTGCATTGAGTTGCATTAACATCCATTGTTCTGTTTGTACTTTGTAACTTTTTCTCTGTGATTTTTGTAACATTTGGAATCACCAATTCACTGGGTATGCAGATCTTCCCAAAATAATATACTTCAGAAAATAAAAATTTTAAATCATGTTTAATATGACTGGCAATCTAATTTTCAAAAAGCCTTTTAAATATTGAGACATTGTCAAGATCAGATGGCAGGTACACATTTTCCAAAATTCTGATTTTTTTCAGTTGAAAGCTTAAATTTTATCATTGGTAGCAAATACCCTTAGTTTTCCTTACAGTGACATTCACTTTATTCATGTTTGAGAAAATGCCTGTCAGGTACCCATGTCTGAATACCCTAGCTTGTCTCACAGTTCAGAACAGCCTCACAAGTGCTTTTCCTCAAGATGGCAACCATACTTTGTTATCCCCAGAAGTACTTTGTGCACACTTCTCATTTCTTCATGCAGAATATTCAAGAGTCAAGATTTAAAATAAGTAAATCCACTGCCTTATGAAGAACATTGAATAAAACTTTTCCCCTTCAACTGCAAGGAAGACAATGACATTTTCCAGCTGACCATGAAGAAGAACACTGTGGCTACTGGTGCCATGATGGAATCTCAGATGCTTTTATCCATCATTGCTTTTTCCTTTTTCCTTGTGAGGTCTTACTATGTTGCCCCAGGCAGGCCTTCAACTGCTGGCTCAAGGGATCCTTCTGCCCTAGCCTTTGGAGTAGCTAGGAGCACAGGCAGACACCACCAGATCTTGAACTCCATCATGGCTTTGTGCCGTCAGTGGGCATGTCCTTAGTGGAAAAGGTAATACCACCTTAGTACATTATGACAATGTGTTGACTTTGCCAATCCCATAAACAAAAACAACAACCAAAAAACTGGAAGTCTGCAGACCATACCTCTGTACTTTGAGAACTCTTGTCTTAAACTTTCCTGATTAGTTTAGATTTAATTGCAAGCAATGAAACCCCCAAATAATAGTGGCTGAAACAAAATAGAAACTTGTTTCTCATGGAAAATTGTAGCATTTATCCAGAGCTGTTACACTCCAGAAAGTGGTCAGAGGTCTAGATTCCTGTCTTGCTTCATCATGTATAGCTTTCTTCTCAAAAATCACTTCATAATGGCTGCTTCAGCCCAAGTCATCACATCCACATTATACCCAGGAAGGAGAAACCACAAAGAAAGAAAAAGGGGCTTGGAGCAACTTTTAAATTGCCACACAACGTATCTGTCAGACTTCTGACAATGAACACATTGAGCTAAAAAAAAAAGTCAATACCTCCATTATGTATGGCTAAGTGTATAGCCAAAAGCAAAAGGAATCTTGGGTGATAATTAGGTGTCTATTACAGTTTACCATGTTAGCTACCAAGTATTCATTCCTTACCTTTCCCCCACTGATAAGACACCTATCTGTTCAAGTTTCCATGCAGTGACTGCATTTACCTCTGGAAATGCACCATTCTCTCTATTCAGTCTTAAAGTGACCACTTGGTATTAGATGACTTATAAATGAAAAAATATCTGCCCCTATATACCTAGTATGCAATAACGATTTCCATTCAGACAGGGAAAGAATGGGTAATCCAACTGTTAGTAGTGCCTAGCAATAGTCAAATCCATTACCACCATCCCCTAGCAGAAAAGCTCAGTAAAATACAGAACTCATCTGCTTAAAGGAAGTAGAAATCCAACGAGGCACATCACCAAAGAGGAGCAGACATTTTAGAGTTGAGCTGACTTCTATGGCTGCATTTATCTTGAGGGAAAAATCAATTCTCGTTGCAGCCAGGAGGCTAGAAATTTTGCTTCTGTATTTTGTAAAGCTAGCTGCTAAGGGACAGAAACTAAGCGAGTTTTTGGTAAAGATATGGGGGAGCCTCAAGCCTATGTTATTCCCCATGAAAAATTTTGTAAAATTGTGGAGGTGTTTAGGATGGAGTACAGAACATAAAGCCTCACAAAACAAACATGATTCGGGACCTAGCAAGAGAGGTCTGGAGACACTTAGGTGATCTTTACTAGGGAATTTGGGGCCAGAGACAAATCAAAGGTAGACTGAAACTTCTGCCAAGATTTGAAAAACATCTGGAAATGAATTGAAGATTCTAAGGCATGCCAACAACAGGATCACATGATTAACATCTAATAGAAAAATATAGACAAGAAATAGACCTACACATGATCCAAACATTGACAAGAACTCTAAAATAACTATAACATGTTTGAGACAATTACGGATAAAACAAAGACTTTGATTAGAAATTTATAAAAGTTAAATGGGCATTCTATAGCTGAATATGGTATCTGGAATTGAGAACACATTAGATGGATGTAATAATGGTTTTGGCAAAAGATAGGATTAGTGAATTATCAGTTCAGTAGAAAAAGCACACTGTAGCCTGAGAAGAAAATAATGGAAGAGGCAAGAGCTTTGAGGCAGGTGAACACAAAAGACTTTTAGAAGTAATTAATAGAATCTCAAAGGATGAGGTATGAGTCATTTGACCAATTCCAAAAAATAAGAAGGACAAAGAAAAATAGAATTACAGTAAGCGCGTCTTATAAACCAATGGAAAGTTCAATATGAAACATCTTAAAACTACCAAGGAGAGGGGAAAAGATGTGTTTTTTCAAAGCAATAGTAGCTCTTCTCTCATAGAAACAATGAGAACCAAAATGACAATAATACGTCTTAAGTACTTAAAAGAAAATAACTGTCAATCTAGGAATCTGCACCCAGCAAAAACATCCTTAAAAAAGATGAGATAAAGCTATTTTTAAAAAAACAAAACCAGGGTAATTTGTTGCTAGCAAACTTATAAATACTGATCAAAAGAAAGCTAACAATTTTTTATTTTATTTTATTTTTTTAAAAAAGAATTTCTTTTTGATATTTATTTTTTAGTTTTTCAGTGGACACAACATCTTTATTTTATTTGTATGTGGTGCTGAGGATCGAACCCAGCACCGTGCGCATGCCAGGCAAGTGTGCTACTGCTTGAGCCACATCCCCACCCCAAAAAGCTAACAATTTTATCCCAATATCAGACAAAGTGGTTTGCCTTCTGTCTTTGGTTGAAAAAAAATCCTTAATTTTAAGTGAGTCAATTTTTTTCCTCTCTCTGATTGGTATTGTTTGTGTCTAGATGAATGGTATCAACTTTAAAACAAATCAAGTCTTTGTATCCCCCCCTTCAAAGATGTCCATGTTCTAATTCCTAAAATTTGTGAACATGCTACATGAAATTAAGGTACTGACTTGGTAGATTATCCTGGACTATCAAATCGAAAAAGGAAGGCCGAACAGTTACAGAGGTGCCTCAGAAAAAGAGGCAGGAGTGATCCAAGCATGAGGTAGTCCACTTGCTATTAATGCTTAGAAGATGGAGGAAAGGGCCATTATCCTAGGAATGTGGGCAGCTTCTGGAGACCAAGGACAGCCGTTGGCTGACAATAAGGAAACAGGAACCTTAGTCCTACAACCGCCAGAATGTGAATTCTGCCAACACCTGAATGAGCAAAGATGTGTCTCCCCTTGAGCCTCCTGCTGATTCCTTGCTTTGGGCCTTATGAGACTCAAAGCTGAGAAACCAGCCAAGTCTCCCAAAGTTCCAGCCTACAGGCCTGTGACTTAATACATTTGTGTTGTTGAAGTCTAATAAATTTGTAATAATTTGTTATGGCAATATAAAACTATAACAGTATAGGAATCTTATTTCTGGATTATCCTTTTCCCATTGGTGTGTTTGGCATGTTTTTCACCAATTAATATAACCATTGAATATTTTAATTCACATACTCTGAGATCTGGTAGTATAAGTCTATCATTTTGTTTAACATTGCTTATTTTCTTCTTGTCCCTTTGTATTTCCATGTAAAATTTAAAATTGGCCTACTGCCTCCAAATTAAAAAACAGAAACCCCATACTGCTATTTCTTATTGTGATTGCATTTTATCTCCAAATCAGTCAAGGGAGGCTTGACATTATTTACAATCTTGAGTCTTCTACTCCATGAGCACAATTTATCTTTCTACATATTTAGATTATCTTCAATTTCAGTAAGGTTAAGAGTTTTTAGTATAGGAAACTAGATTTCTAAATTTATTTCCAGATTTTTTTTCATTTTTCTTATATTTTTATTAGTGAATATAATTATACATAATAGTGGGGTTCATTGTGACACTCATATGCACATAATATAATTTGTTCTATTTCATTCCCTAGTACTTCCCCTTCCCCTCCACTCCTCCCTCTTTCTAATCCCCTTCCTCTGCTCTGCTGGTCTTCCTTCTATTTATTTACCCTTTTATTTGGTGAATTGTATTTGTACAAAAAGGTGGGATTCATTTAGGATAGATTCATACATGTACACAGCATAATTTGGTCAATTTCATTCTGCAGTTGCTCCCCTTTCTGAACTCTCCTCTTTCCCTGTTGTTCTTCCTTTTATCCACTGTTCTCTCCTCTACTTTCATGAGATGCCCCCTTCTCCAACACCCCCCCCTTTTTTTGCTCTAGATTCCACATATAAGAGAAAACATTTGACCCTTGACTTTCTGGGTCTGGCTTATTTCACTTAGCATGATGCTCTCCATTTCCAACCATATACCAGCAGATGACATAATTTCATTTTTTTTGTGTGTGAGGCTGAATAGAACTCCATTGTATACATATGCCACATTTTCTTTATCCATTCATCTGTTGGCAGACACCAACATAATTTGGTTCTATAATTTACATATTGTGAATTGTGCTATTATAAACAATGGAATGCATGCATCGCTGTTGTATGCTGATTTCAGTTCTTTTGGATAAATAACAAGGAATGTATTAGCTGGGTTATATGGTGGTCCCATTTATAGTTTTTTGGGGAATTTCCATGCTGATTTCCATAGTGGTTGTAATAATTTTTAGTTTCACCAATAACATGTCATTGCCAACATTTATAATTATTTATATTCTTAATTGCCCTTCTAACTGAGATGAAATGAAAATGCAGTGTAGTCTTGATTTGCATTTCTCTGATTGCTAAGGATTTTAAATGTTTCTTCATATATTTGTTAGCCATTTGTATTAATTCTTTTGAAAATGTCTTTTGTTCATTTGTCCATTTATTGATTGGATTATTGATTGATTGATTGATATGTTTTCTTGAGTTCTTTATGTATTTTGAATATTAATCCTCTGTCAGAAGCATACCTGGCAAAATTTTTCTGTAGGCTCTTTTTTTTCATACTCTAGATTGTTTCCTTTGCTGTGCAGAGGATTTTTAATTTGATGTCATCCTGCTTATTGGTTCTTTGTTTTACTTCTTGAGCTTTAGAAGTCTTAAAAAGGAAGTCAATGTCTGCACCTGTATATTGCAATATTGACCCTGTGTTTTCTTCTATCAGTTGCAAAGTTTTTGGTCTAATTCCTAGGTCTTCTACTTTTGACTAGACTTTGTGTAGTGTAAAAGGTAGTGTGAAAGGTAGGGATCTAGTTTCATTCTTCTACGTATGGTTATAAGTGCTCCACAATGAAAATTATAGAACATTGAAGAAAGAAATTGGAGAAGAACTCAGAAGATGGAAAGACCTACCATGTTCTTGGAGAGGCAGAATTAATATTGTTAAAATGGCTGTATTACCAAAAGCAATCTACAAATTCAATGCAATCCCCATCAAAATACCAATAATATTCTTCACAGAACTAAAAAAGGCAGTCTTAATATTCATGTGGAAGAATAAAAGATCCAGAATAGACAAAGCAGTTCTGAGCAATAAGAATGAGGCTAGAGGGTCAAAACACCTGATTTCAAATAATACTACAGAGTTGTAGTAACAAAATCAGCATGGTATGGGGCTGGGGATGTGGCTCAAGTGGTAGCGTGCTAGCCTGGTTTGCGCAAGGCACTGGGTTCGATCCTCAGCACCACATAAAAATAAATAAAGATATTGTGTCCACCTAAAAACAAAACAACAACAACAACAACAAAAAATCAGCATAGTATTGACATAAAAATAGACATGAAAACCAATGGAATAGAATAGAAGGCTCAGAAATAAATCCACACAGATACAGTCATCTCATCTTGACAAAAATCCCAACAATATATGTTAGAGAAAAGAGCAATTTTAACAAATGGTGCTAGGAATATTGTTTTTATTTTAAATGGTGGTGTTTATTTTTTTTCAGTTCATTTTTTCTAAGCTTACTTATTTAAAATGAAAAATGTTGGAAGAAAATTTAAAGCAATGATAAGAAAAGATTATGTTACTAGAGAATAGTGGAAAAGCAACTTTGTATAATGTGAATATCTCCTTGTTATTGGTAAAATGTTTTTCTGTAAGATATTTTCTGTTTTAAGAATCTACATAAGTATTTTATGCCAAATTATAAAAAGGTGATATTGTTGTATTATATAGAAAGCCAGGAGTGATTATTGATTCAAATAATAAGCTGTCATATGTAGACACAATTCCAAAATTCATAGTATACACTAATATACACATCTTAGCACCACAATGTGTGCCTTTCATTATGCAAGTATAAGGAAATTACTAATCTGAGTAAGTTTCCAAATGATTAAAATATGCTAGGTATGTAAAAGTTGAATTACTTTTATTCTTTTTTTAAATTTTTAATTATTTATTTTTTAATTTTTATACTTTTATTCTTATTCATTAGTTCATTGTAATTTTTCTTTTTCTTTTTCTTTTTTTTACTTTTTGTATAACTCATTTGTTGTGGAGGTTTAGATTATTTTTAAATATCAATTTTTAAAATAAATAGAAATGAAAATTTTAAAAAAAGAAAAAACACAATTTGCTATACCTGCCTTGTATACAATGACCTTTCTAAATCTACTTATTATACCTAATAGTTGATCTGTGCATTCTTTCTGTGTTCCATATGCACAATCATGTGACCTCCTAATTATTATAGTGTGATTTAATATTTTCCAGTACTTAACCATTTAATTTACTTTTTTTTTTTTTACTTAGTGCTTTTGCTAGGTTTACGAGCACAATGTTGGTAGTAATGAGCAATATATATATTTTGGGGCAGGGAATTTCAGAGTAGAAAGTTTTACTATTTCACTGTTAATTATAGTGTTTGCTGTAAGTCTTTCTTATAGATGACTCTTATTAGATAAAGAAATTCTACTTTGGTAAGGATTTAGTTTTAATCATAAATGACTTTCTTTTAAATTTTTAATGTGAATTATATGAATTATTTATTTATTTATTTTTATTAGTTGTTCAAAACATTACAAAGCTCTTGACATATCATATTTCATACATTAGATTCAAGTGGGTTATGAACTCCCATTTTTACCCCCAAATACAGATTGCAGAATCACATCGGTCACACATCCACAATTTTACATAATGCCCTATTAGTAACTGTTGTATTCTGCTACCTTTCCTATCCTCTACTATCCCCCTCCCCTCCCCTCCCATCTTCTCTCTCTACCCCATCTACTGTAATTCATTTCTCTCCTTGTTTATTTTCCCATTTCCCTCACAACCTCTTATGTGTAATTTTGTATAGCAATGAGGGTCTCCCTCCATTTCCATGCAATTTCCCTTTTCTCTCCCTTTCCCTCCCACCTCATGTCTCTGTTTAACAGTGTTAATCTTTTCTTCCTGCTCTTCCTCCCTGCTCTTCCTCCCTGCTCTGTTCTTAGTTGCTCTCATTATATCAAAGAAGACATTTGGTATTTGTTTTTTAGGGATTGGCTAGCTTCACTAAGCATAATCTGCTCTAGTGCCATCCATTTCCCTGCAAATTCCACGATTTTGTCATTTTTTAGTGCTGCGTAATACTCCATGATGTATAAATGCCATATTTTTTTTATCCATTCATCTATTGAAGGGCATCTGGGTTGGTTCCACAGTCTAGCTATTGTGAATTGTGCTGCTATAAACATCGATGTGGCAGTATCCCTGTAGTACGCTCTTTTAAGGTCTTCAGGGAATAGTCCGAGAAGGGCAATAGCTGGGTCAAATGGTAGTTCCATTCCCAGCTTTCCCAGGAATCTCCATACTGCTTTCCAAATTGGCCGCACCGATTTGCAGTCCCACCAGCAATGTACAAGAGTACCCTTTTCCCCACATCCTCGCCAGCACTTGTTGTTGTTTGACTTCAGAATGGCTGCCAATCTTACTGGAGTGAGAAGGTATCTTAGGGTGGTTTTGATTTGCATTTCTCTGACTGCTAGAGATGGTGAGCATTTTTTCATGTACTTGTTCATTGGTTGTATGTCCTCCTCTGAGAAGTGTCTGTTCAGGTCCTTGGCCCATTTGTTGATTGGGTTATTTGTTATCTTATTGTCTAATTTTTTTGAGTTCTTTGTATACTCTGGATATTAGGGCTCTATCTGAAGTGTGAGGAGTAAAAATTTGTTCCCATGATGTAGGCTCCCTATTTACCTCTCTTATTGTTTCTCTTGCTGAGAAAAAACTTTTTAGTTTAAGTAAGTCCCATTTGTTGATTCTTGTTATTAACTCTTGTGCTATGGGTGTCCTATTAAGGAATTTGGAGCCCAACCCCACAATATGTAGATCAGAGCCAACTTTTTCTTCTATCGGATGCAGAGTCTCTGATTTGATATCAAGCTCCTTGATCCATTTTGAGTTAACTTTTGTGCATGGCGAGAGGAAGGGATTCAGTTTCATTTTGTTGCCTATGGATTTCCAGTTTTCCCAACACCATTTGTTGAAGATGTTATCCTTCCTCCATTGCATGCTTTTAGCCCCTTTATCAAATATAAGATAGTTGTAACTTTGTGGATTAGTCTCTGTGTCCTCTATTCTGTACCATTGGTCTACCCGCCTGTTTTGGTACCAGTACCATGCTGTTTTTGTTACAATTGGTCTGTAATATAGTTTGAAATCTGGTATCGCTATACCGCCTGATTCGCACTTCCTGCTTAGAATTGCTTTTGCTATTCTGGGACTTTTATTTTTCCATATGAATTTCATGATTGCTTTATCTATTTCTACAAGAAATGCCATTGGGATTTTGATTGGCATTGCATTAAACCTATAGAGAACTTTTGGTAATATCGCCATTTTCATGATGTTAGTTCTGCCTATCCATGAACAGGGTATATTTTTCCATCTTCTAAGATCTTCTTCTACTTCTCTCTTTAGGGTTCTGTAGTTTTCATTGTATAAATCTCTCACGTCTTTTGTTAGGTTGATTCCCAAGTATTTTATTTTTTTTGAGAATATTGTGAATGGAGTGTTTTTCCTCATTTCCATTTCAGAAGTTTTGTCGCTGATATACAGAAATGCCTTTGATTTGTGCGTGTTGATTTTATATCCTGCCACTTTGCTGAATTCATTTATTAGTTCTAGTAGTTTCTTTGTAGATCCTTTTGGGTCTTCTAGGTATAGAATCATGTTGTCCACAAATAGTGATAATTTAAGTTATTCTTTTCCTATTTTTATGCCTTTAATTTCTTTTTTCTGTCTAATTGCTCTGGCCAGTGTTTCGAGAACTATATTGAATAGAAGTGGTGATAGAGGACATCCCTGTCTTGTTCCAGATTTTAGAGGGAATGCCTTCAATTTTTCTCCATTCAGAATGATGCTAGCCTGAGGCTTAGCATAGATTGCTTTTACAATGTTGAGGTAAGTTCCTGTTATCCCTAGTTTTTCTAATGTTTTGAACATAAAGGGATGCTGTACTTTGTCGAATGCTTTTTCTGCGTCTATCGAGATGATCATATGGTTCTTATCTTTAAGTCTATTGATGTGGTGAATAGCATTTATTGATTTCCGTATATTGAACCATCCTTGCATCCCAGGGATGAATCCCACTTGATCATGGTGCACAATTTTTTTGATGTGCCTTTGTATCCGATTTGCAAGAATTTTATTGAGGATTTTTGCATCTAGGTTCATCAGAGATATTGGTTTGTAGTTTTCTTTCTTTGAGGTGTCTTTGTCTGGTTTTGGAATCAGGGTGATGTTGGCCTCATAGAATGAATTTGGAAGAGCTCCCTCTTTTTCTATTTCCTGAAATAACTTGAAAAGTATTGGTATTAATTCTTCTTTAAAGGTTTTGTAAAACTCCGCTGTATACCCATCCAGTCCTGGGCTTTTCTTGGTTGGTAGTCTTTTGATTGCTTCTTCTATTTCATCCATTGATATTGGTCTGTTCAAATTGTGTGTATCCTCCTGACTCAGTCTGGGCAAATTATCTGACTTAAGAAATTTATCGATGTCTTCACTATCTTCTATTTTATTGGAATATAGGTTTTCAAAATAATTTCTCATTGTCTTCTGTATTTCTGTAGCATCTGTTGTAATATTGCCTTTTTCATCCCGTATGTTAGTAATTTGAGTTCTCTCTCTTCTTCTCTTCGTTAGCATGGCTAAGGGTCTGTCGATCTTATTTATTTTTTCGAAGAACCAACTTTTAGTTTTGTTAATTTTTTCAATAGTTTCTTTTGTTTCAATTTCGTTGATTTCTGCTCTGATTTTAATTATTTCTTGCCTTCTGCTACATTTGCTGTTGTTTTGCTCTTCCTTTTCTAGGGCTTTGAGATAAAGTGTGAGCTCATTTATTTGTTGGTTTTTCCTTTTTTTGAGGAATGACCTCCAGGTGATGAATTTCCCTCTTAAAACTGCTTTCATTGTGTCCCATAGATTCCAATATGTTGTGTCTGTATTTTCATTTATCTCGAAGAATTTTTTGATTTCCTCCTTTATGTCTTCTGTAACCCATTGATCATTCAGTAACATATTGTTCATTTTCCATGTGATGTAGGATTTTTCCTTTCTTCTTTTATCATTGATTTCCAGTTTCATTCCATTATGATCAGATAAAATGCATGGTATTATCTCCACCCCTTTATATTTACTGAGGGTTGCCCTATGGCATAATATATGGTCTATTTTTGAGAAGGATCCATGTGCTGTTGAGAAAAATGTATATCCACTTCATGATGGTTGATATATTCTATATATGTCAGTTAAGTCTAGGTTATTGATTGTGATATTGAGTTCTATAGTTTCATTATTCAACTTTTGTTTGGAGGATCTGTCCAATGGTGAGAGAGGTGTGTTGAAGTCACCCATAATTATTGTGTTGTGGTCTATTTGATTCTTGAACTTGAGGATAATTTGTTTTATGAACGTCGCAGCACCATTATTTGGTGCATAAATATTGATAATTGTTATGTCTTGTTGGTGAATGGTTCCTTTTAACAGTATATAATGTCCTTCCTTATCCCTCTTGATTAACTTAGTCTTGAAGTCGATTTTATTCGATATGAGGATGACCACCCCTGCTTGCTTACGTGGACCATGTGCATGGTATATTTTTTCCCAACCTTTCACCTTCAGCCTGTGTATATCTTTTCCAATCAGATGTGTCTCCTAGAGGCAGCATATTGTTGGATTTGTTTTTTTAATCCATGTTGCCTGCCTATGTCGCTTTATTAGAGAGTTTAAGCCATTAACGTTTAGAGTTACTATTGATATATGGTTTGTACTTCCTGCCATGTTTGATTATCTTTTTTTTTTCTAAATTAGTTTGTTTCTCCATGATTAGCTTTCCCCCTGCCCTCTGTCTTTACCAAGGCACTTCTCACTGATGGTTTTGGTTATTGTTTTTCATTTCTTCCTCGTGTAGTGTTTTGCTCAAGACGCTTTGCAATGCTGGTTTTCTGGCTGCAAATTCTTTTAGCTTTTGTTTATCATGAAAGATTTTTATTTTGTTGTCATACCTGAAGCTTAATTTTGCTGGATACAGAATTCTTGGTTGGCATCCATTGTCTTTCAGTGTTTGAAATACGTTGTTCCAGGATCTTCTTGCTTTCAGTGTCTGTGATGAAAAATCCGTTCTTAACCTTATTGGTTTACCCCTGAATGTAATCTGTCTCCTTTATCTTGTAGCTTTTAATATTTTCTCTTTGTTTTGTATATTGGATATCTTCATAACAATGTGTCTTGGTGTTGGTCTACTGTGATTTTGTGTGCTCGGTGTCCTGTATGCATCTACAATTTGTATATTCGTTTCCTTTTTTATTTCTGGAAAGTTTTCTGTAATTATTTCACTCAGCAGGTTACTCATTCCCTTGCTTTGAATCTCTATACCTTCCTCTATCCCGATGACTCTTAAATTTGGTTTTTTTATGTTATCCCATATCTCTTGGATGTTTTTCTCGTGATTTTTAACCAGCCTTTCTGAGTTGGCTAGACTGTTTCAATATGATATATTTTGTCTTCATTATCTGACGTTCTGGCTTCTACTTGCTCCACTCTGTTAGTGATACTCTCATTTGGGTTTTTATTGGTTTATAGTTTCTTTCATTTCTAGAATTATTGTTTGTTTTTTTTATAATCTCTATCTCCTGATAAAGATGCTTAACTTCTTCTTTTATCTGTTCATGTAATTCATTTTCAATGTATTCTTTCACTGTTTGAATTTGCTGTCTCGTATCCTCTTTAAGGTTCCATTCCATCTGTCTAAGGTATTCCTTGAGTTCCTTATATGACCGTTTTTCTGATGACTCTAGGTCCTCCTGAATATTTAGGCTGTCCTGCATTGTTTGTACTCCTTTTCTTCCTTGCTTTTTCATGCTGCTCATGTTACTTCTTGTTCTGTTTGACTGCTGAGTTACTGTTTACTCCTATAAATTTATTTGATGCTTGGGAGTAAAGGTATTAGAAGGGAAGGGAAGAAGTCACTAAAGAGAATGAGAGTAAGCAGGTAGAATTCAAGGAAGGGGGAATAAGAGAAGTGAAAAGAAATGAAAAGACAAAAGAAAAATATAGAAAAGAAAAAAAGAAAAAAAATTTAAAAAATAATAATAATAAAAATTAAAATTAAAATTAAAAAAAATTTTTAAATAAAAAAATATTTAAAAAACAACAACAACAACAAAAATGAAAATGAAGAAAAAAAATTAATAAATGCAGTCTTAGAGTTTGATTAACTTCTCTTCAGTAGGTGGAGCTGTGCCCACTGGGCCAAGCTTCTCCTCTCAAAAGGCGGGAACCAATCACTGTGCAGCAGCTCTTCCTCCCAGACTGGGCGGGTCTCCAATCCTGAGTGCCTAGGGCCTTCTCTTGTGTTTCCTCAAGCCAGGCCCCGCTCATCGGTGATGCTCACCACAATACTGGCTACACGCCAGGTCTGCTGCTCCCGGGAGCCCTGTTTTCATGAACGCCTGGGCACACTCTCCCTGTTTGCCATTCCCTCAGACCCTAAGTTTGTAGAACTTGGGGCTGAGAACCCCCAGTGAATTTGCTTGCCCTCTGGTAGCCACGCCCCTGGTAGCTGGTGCAAGGGACCTCAGTTGTCAGCACTGGTGGGAGTGGTAGCCAGGAGTTCCGCGCCGCGAGTCCCGCGCCACTCCTGATTCCCTCGGTCTGGCCATCGAGCTCACAGGAGAGCTGGGAGGGGCCCTTAAGGTTTCCCGCTGTGTGGAGAGGGAAGGCTAGGGGGTTACACACCTGTCGCCGCTGGTTTCAATGAAGTTATCTCCTCCGCCGTGTTTTGGTGACGTCAGTTCTCTGCCATGGTGGTATCCCATGCAAATGGTGACAGTTCGTTCCCTTTGCAGGGTGACCAATGCAACGGGTGGGTCCTGACTGGCTCTCCCAAGCCCCGTTTCAATCCTGTGGCCACTGCCTATGAAGGCTCGGTTGGCATTTACCTCCGTAGGATCAGAAGGGCCGACCAGTTGTTTCGGCGGTCGGTTTGGCTGCGAGAAGCAGGCGAACAGGAGCTTGAATGCAGCCGATCCGGGCTCGGTGTGTGTTCTATATGTGAATTTATTTTATGTGTAAAAATACATTTGCACCTTGATATGAAAACTTGTTCTTTTTATATATCACTGGATTCATTTTGCTATGATTTTCTCCATGAGTTTTGCATTTGTATAAGTGTGATTAGTCTGTACTTTTTTCCTTTTTGTGTGATATACTTGTCAAATTTGGGCTCGATGAATGCTAAACTCATAAAATGAATTGTTAAATATTCTTTTTTCCCCGTATTATTTAGAAGAGATTTTTTTCTATGATTGATGCTGTTACTTCTTTCTTAGATGCTTGGAACAATTCATTACAGAGGCCCTCTGAGCCTGGAGATTTTTTTGTGGGAAGATTTTTCATTAAACATTTAATTTTGTCTCTATCTATAATATATCTATTCATCTCTCTGTCTATCATCTATCTACCTGACTGATCATGTTTTCCCATTTACTGCTTTAATTTTGGTAATTTGAATTTTCAAGAGATTTTTCCATTTCATGAAAATTTTCATGTTTATTGACACATAGTTGTTTACATTGTTCTTCTTTATATTATTTAGTGGCCCCTGTTGTATTCTTGATATTGATGACTGGTTGTTTTGCATGGCTCTGTCTCCCTTTGGTCGACCTTACTTCAGTTGGTCTGGCTGCTCCATCCTTTGGCTCTGAACATCAGTCCTTGTCTCTGGTGCCATGGGATGACCAGAGCCCTGCTCTGCTTTTCAGAGGCTCTTTCATGCCTAATTTCTTAGGCTTCTGTCCCAAACAGCTTCACAATTTGCCCAATTTCTTGAGGGGAAAACTTGCCAAGGGTTTTGTGCTCAGTGTCCTGCTATCTTTCCTTACCAGGCTCCTGACTCCCTGTTTCTTCTTCTCTAGCTGCATGAAATATCCTAGTCATTTCCTAATTTTTCTACTCCTTGGACATAGTACTAAGGCTTGGTCTTTTTTGCGTTCTCAACTCCTAACCCACACCCAGAATTAGCAACCACTCTAAGGAAAAAAGTAGCTATAAAAAGTTACTTCGTGTCTCTCAAGTTCCCAATTTTTTAGTCTTTGTCCCATCAAATCCTAGTTGTTTAGAGGCTCTAAATTTCTTTGGAAGAGATTTTTAGAACTTAGCTCTTTGGGTTGATTCCTGGGGGAACATTGATCCACAGAAGTACTACTATGCCGGTAGCTTTCAACTTCGGGTTGATTTTTTCCCCTCCCCAGGAGAAACTGATGGCACCTGAAGAGGATTCTGACTGTCATCACTTGGGGTGGAGAGGATTCCAGGCATCTGGTGGGTTGAGCCAGGGCTGCTCTCTGTACCAGCCCTCCATGAAAAAGAATGATCTGGCCCTCAGTCGTCACTAGTGCCAAGGCTGAGAAATCCATTGTGTGTGGCTTGAAGGTCAGAATCAGATCTCATTCACTTTGTGTTGCCCTGCAGTGATCTGTACCTCGTGCACTGTGCAGCACCCGGTGAACTCTCCTGGATGAAGGTGAGGGAAGTCGAAGGTAAAGGAAAGCAGCCTAGAGCTGAGGATGCTCCCGTGCAGGGGTAGGGTGGAAAAGGGGGATCCTTCAGAGCACATAGAATGCCAGTACCCACGGCAAGCAAAGGGAAACAGCAAGTACTGACCAGCCCTCACGATGTCTTACTAATAGCATTCTTCTAGCCACACAGGTAAGGGCGATACAAACCCAGCTCTACACATGAAGAAGGGGAAAAGCTGTTTGAGAAGGTACATCTTGATTTAAATACAGCTCTTCTGATTCCAAATGCCAGGCTCTTTCTCCTCCTCTTTCTCTTCTCCCTTGAGAGGGTGGCATTGTTAGGCAATTGACGAGAGGGGTGGATAGATAATTTAGGAGCTTTTTTTCTCATTTAAAAATTTGTCTAATTAGTTATACTTGAGAGTAGAATGCACTTTGACACATCATACATAAATGGAGTATAATTTCTCATTCTTCTACTTGTATGTGATGTAGAGTCACACTGGTTGTGTAGTCATGTATGTACATATGGTAATAATGTCTGATCCATTCTACTACCCTTCTACTCCCTACGATCCTCCCTTCACTCCCCTCTACCTAATTCAAAGTAACTCTTTTCTTTCCTAGTCACCCACCCCTTATTGTGAATTAGCATTCTCAGAGAAGAGATTTGGCCTTTGGTTTGGGGGGAATTGGCTTATTTCACTTAGCATGATATTCTCCAGCTTCATCTATTTACCATCAAATGCCATCATTTCATTCTTCTTTAAGGCTGAGTAATATTACATTGTGTGTGTGTGTGTGTGTGTGTGTGTGTGTGTGTGTGTATAACATTTTCTTTAACCATTGATCTGTTAAAGGACACCTAGGTTGGTTCCACAGTTTAACTATTGTGAATTGAGCTGCTATAAACATGGATGTAGCTGCATCACTGTAGTATGCAGATTTTAAGTCCTGAGTATGAACTGAGGAATGGGATAACTGGGTCAAATAGTGGTTTCACACCAAGTGTTCTGAGGAATCTCCATACTGCTTTCCATAATGGTTGTGCCAATTTGCAGTCCCACCAGGAATACATGAGTGTTCCTTTTTCTCCACATCCTCACCAACATATATTGTTGCTTGTATTCTTGATAATTGATATTCTGGTTAGAGTGAGATGGAATCTTAGTTTTGATTTGAATTTCTCTAATTTCTAGAGATGCTAAACATTTTTTCTTATGTTTGTTGGTCAATTGTATTTCTTCTGTGAAATGTCTATTCAGTTCCTTTGCCCATTTATTTTTTTAGCATAGTCATAAAAGTTGTTTTATTTATTTATTTTTTCACATCTTTATACATTTTTTTGAATAATAATGAGGGTCTCCTTTCACCATCCATGCTATTCCCCTTCTCCCTCCTTTTTCCTCCCACCCCTAATCCCTATTTAGAGGTAATCTTCCTCCCTTGCTGTCTCTCCCAACCCCATTTTGAGTCACCCCCCTTATATCAGAGAAGACATTCGGCATTTGTTTTTTTCTGGATTGGCTAACTTCACTTAGCATAATCTTCTCTAATGCTATCCATTTCCCTGCAAATGCCATTATCTTATACTTTTTTATTGCTGAGTAATATTCCATTGTGTATAAATGCCACATTTTTTTTTATCCATTCATCCACTGAAGGACATCTAGGCTGGCTCCCCAGTTTAGCTATTGTGAATTGTGCTACTATAAACATTGATGTGGCTATGTCCCTATAATATACTGTTTTTAGGTCCTTTGGGTATAGTCTGAGAAGAGGAATAGCTGGGTCAAATGGTGGTTCCATTCTCAGTTTTCCAAGGAATCTTCATACTGCTTTCCAAATTGATTGCACCAATTTGCAGTCCCACTAGAATTGTATGAGTGTACCTTTTCCCCTGCATCCTCACCAGCACTTACTGTTGTTTGTCTTCATCATGGCTGCCACTCTGAATGGAGTAAGATGGTATCTTAGAGTAGATTTAATTTGCATTTCTCTGATTGCTAGAGATGTTGAACATTTTTTCATTTATTTGTTGATTGATTGTATATCCTCTTCTGAGAAGTGTCTGTTCAGGACTTTGGCCCATTTATTGATTGGATTATTTGTTTTTTTTGGTGCTTATCTTGTTCAACTCTTTATATACCCTAGAGATTAGAGCTCTATCTGATGTGTGAGGGTAAAAATTTGTTCCCAGGATGTAGGCTCCCTATTCACCTCACATATTCTTTCTTTTGCTGAGAAAAAAACTTTTTAGTTTGAATCCGTCCCATGTGTTGATTCTTGGTTTTAATTCTTATGCTATAGGCGTCTTATTAAGGAAGTTGCAGCCTAGTCCCACGTGATGGAGATTAGGGCCTACTTTTTCTTCTATTAGGCGCAGAGTCTCTGGTTTAATCCCTAGATCCTTGATCCATTTTGAGTTAACTTTTGTGTATGGTGAGAGATAGGGATTCAATTTCATTTTGTTGCATATGGATTTCCAGTTTTCCCAGCACCATTTGTTGAAGATGCTATCCTTTCTCCAGTGCATGGTTTTGGCACCTTTGTCTAATAGAAGGTACTTGTAATTTTTTGGGTTAGTCTCTGTGTCCTCTATTCTGCACCATTGGTCTATTGGACTGTTTTGGTTCCAGTACCATGCTGTTTTTGTTACTATTGCTCTATAGTATAGTTTAAGGTCTGGTATAGCGATACTACCTATTTCATTCTTCCTGCTTAAAATTGCTTTAGCTATTCTGGGTCTCTTATTTTTCCAGATGAATTTCATGATTGCTTTTTCTATTTCTATGAGGAATGCCATTGGGATTTTGATTGGAATTGCATTGAACCTGTATAGTGCATTTGGTAATATGGTCATTATTAATAATATTAATTCTGCCTATCCATGAGCAAGGTAGATCTTTCCATCTTCTAAGGCCTTCTTCTGTTTCTCTCTTTAGGGTTCTATAGTTTTCATTGTAAAGATCCTTCACCTCTTTTGTTAGGTTGATTCCCAAGTATTTTTTTTTTTGAGGATATTGTGAATGGGGTGTGGTTGTCCTCATTTCAATTTCAGAGGCTTTGTCACTGATATACAGAAATGACTTTGATTTATGGGTGTTGATTTTATATCCTGCCACTTTCCTGAATTCATTTACTAGTTAAAGAAGTTTCTTGGTAGAGTTTTTTGGGTCTTCTAGGTGTAGAATCATATCATCAGTAAGTAGTGTAAATTCAAGTTTTTCTTTCCCTATAGTTATTCCTTTAATTTCTTTCTTCTAATTGCTCTGGCCAGTGTTTCAAGAACTATGTTGAATAGAAGTGGTGAGAGAGGGCATCCCTGTCTTGTTCCAGATTTTAGAGGGAATGCCTTCAGTTTTTGATCATTGATCATTTTGATAGATACAGAAAAAGCATTTGACAAAATACAGCACCCTTTATGTTCAAAACACTAGATAAACTAGGGCTATCAGGAACTTACCTCAACATTGTAAAAGCTATCTACACTAAGTCTATTGATGTAATGATTTACATTTATTGATTTCCGTATGTTGAACCAACCTTGCATTCCCAGGATGAATCCCACTTGATCATGATGCACTATCTTTTTGATATGTTTTTGTATTCAATTTTCCAGAATTTTATTGAGGATTTTTGCATCTATATTCAGTAGGGATATTGGTCTGAAGTTTTCCTTCTTTGAGGTGTCTTTGTCTGGTTTTGGAATCAGGGTGATATTGGCCTCATAGAATGAATTTGGAAGTACTCCCTCTTTTTCTATTTCCTGAAATAGATTGAGAGTATTGGAATTAGTTCTTCTTTAATGCCCATTTATTGATAGGGTTATTTTTTATTTATTTATTTTTTTTTGCTGTAAAGTTTTTTGAGTTCTTTATATACCCTGGAGGTTAGTGCTCTGAGGTGCAGATGGCAAAGATTTTCTCTCATTCTGTAGGTTCTCTCTTTACACTCTTGATTGTTTCCTTTTCTGAGAAGAGGCTTTTTAAGTTTGAATCCATCCCGTTTATTGATTCTTGACTTTACTTCTTGCACTTTAGAAATTTTGTAAAGGAAGTCAGATCCTAGGCTGACATAATGAAGATTTGGGGCCTGCTTTTTCTTCTATTAGGCACAGGATCTCTCTGTTCTAGTGCCCAAGTCTTTGATCCACTTTGAGTTGAGAATTGTGAAGGGTAAGAGATTGAGTTTAATTTCATTTTGTTATATGTGGATATCTAGTTTTCCCAGCACCATTTGTTGAAGGGACTGTCTTTTCTTGAGTGGATTTTTATGGCATATTTGTCTAGTATGAGACAACTGTAGTTATGTGGGTTTGTCTCTGTGTCCTCTATTCTGTAACATTGGTCTTCATGTCTGTTTTGGTGCCAATACCATGCTGTTTTTCTTACTATTGCTCTGTAGTATAGTTTAAGGTCTGGTATTGTGATGCCTCCTGCTTTACTCTTCTTGCTAAGGATGGCTTTGGCTATTCTGGATCTCTTATTTTTCAACTGAGGAGTTTTAATTTTCAGAGTAAACATGCTGGTGATTGGTAACTTGCTTTTAGTATTTGTATCTCTTTATGTAGAAAATAAAAGACCTTAGCAGAACAATGATGAAGGTGCTTAAAATAAACTCTCATCATTTATTCCAAATCTTTCTTTTTTAAAAAATATTTTATTCTAATTTTTATATATGACAGAAGAATGCATTATAATTCATATTACACATATAGAGCACAATTATTCATATCTCTGGTTGTATACAAAGTATGCTCACACCATTCGTGTCTTCATACATGTACTTGGGGTAATGATGTCCATCTCATTCCACCATCTTTTCTACCCCCTTGCCCCTCCCTTCCCTTCCCACTCCTCTGCCCTATCTAGAGTTCATCTAAGCTTCCTATGCTCCCCCTCCCAACCCCACTATGAATCAGCCTCCTTATATCAGAGAAAACATTCCGCATTTGTTTTTTTGGGATTGGGCTAACTTCACTTAGTATTGTCTTCTCCAACTCTATCCATTTACCTGCAAATGCCATGATTTTATTCTCTTTTATTGCTGAGTAAAATTCCATTGTGTATATATACCACATTTTCTTTATCCATTCATGTACTGAAGGACATCTAATTTGGTTCCACAGTTTAGCTGTTGTGAATTGTGCTGCCATAAACATTGATGTGGCTGTATCCTTGTAGTATGCTGCTTTCCCAAGGAACTGAACATACACTTCTCAGAAGAGGATATACAATCAGTCAACAAACATACAAAAAAATGTTCAACATCTCTAGCAATTAGAAAAATGCAAATCAAAACTACTCTTAAGATTTCACCTCACTCCAGGCAGAATGGTAGCTATTAAGAATACAAACAAGAGTAAGTGTTGGTGTGGATGTGGGGGAAAGGCACACTCATACATTGCTGGTGGGACTGCAAATTGGTGCAGCCAATATGGAAAGCAGTATGGATATTCCTTGGAAAACTAGGAATGGAACCACCTTTTGAGCCAGTTATTCTAGTCCTTTGTGTATTCCAAATCTTTCTATTTCAGAGCAATTAGATGTGAGGATAAGCATGTTTCAGAGCAGCTCTGTTTGGTTTACTCCATATTTCTTGGTTTCCTTTAGAAATCGCAGCCAGTGTTTTGCCTCCCTGCTATTAACATGTTACCCATTGCATGTCATCTGATATTTGGCATGTTTTATAAACAGGCTGAAAGCTCTAGACTGGATGCTGGCTACATTCAGGCTTTATAATTGTATCTTCCTACAATATTCTTCCCACTCAGAGGCTAATAAATAGTTTGACTAAGATTCAGCCTTGATCTTTGTCTCAGCACAACTTAGGAATTCCAAATGCAGTTCCAGAACAAATATTTTCTGTATGCATTCTTGTGGTTACATGGTTAGTGTCCAG
Organism: Callospermophilus lateralis; assembly: GCF_048772815.1. Classification (NCBI taxonomy): domain Eukaryota; kingdom Metazoa; phylum Chordata; class Mammalia; order Rodentia; family Sciuridae; genus Callospermophilus; species Callospermophilus lateralis. Next base: position 76,096,150 of record NC_135320.1, on the reverse strand, counting down.
CAGTTAGAGTCCTAACCAGGTTAGGAGGGAGGAAGTGGGCCAACAGAACTATGAGATATAATCCTTCCCGTGAAGACCATGTTATCAGAGGGGCTGGCAGTCTTGGGTCCTCTGCAAGCTCCCCAAGTCTGTCTTTCTAAGGGAGTGACCCACATAGTTCACAATGTTGCTGTCAATTTCTTGTAATGCATAATATTATGATTTTGTTTTTACATAATTTAACCTATTGGGCAATGAAGACATTTTGACACTATTCATATTAGTTAATCTTTACTTTGCAGTAAGACAATGTAAAATAACCTTCTAAGTGAAAACAGTGAAGTATTCCAATTTAGGAAGGTAGAAGTGAAACAGAGGGCAATCTCAGAGGGCAAGGGTCAGTGTTAAATTCTCATGATCCTATGGCTCTCTGTGGATACTATTAATACATTATTTTAAATGAGCTATGTCATGCCTCAAATGCAAAGGTATTCCCAGTTCACATGCTGTGGCCTTGGTTACTATCATGATATCATATGACAAGGTCTCCCTTTTTTCACATGAAATTAGACTGAGTATGGTCCACTGGATTCCTCAGAATTAGTCAGGAGAGGATATTTGGTCTCTTGGAGTTTATTTATTCTTGGGTCAGCCACTACCATGGTCTTAGCCTCTCTCAATTTGAGTCTGACTCTTCTCCTTTCCTGGCAGCTGCATGAATGGCTGACCATTAGAAAGACCAGCAGAATAACTGCTCATTTGATTCCCAAACCAGGTTTCAGAGTTGTGAGAAAGCCAAATGATTGTCATTTTAAAGTCACTAAGTTTGGGGGTGGTTTGTTATGCAGCAATAGCTAACTGAAACAGAAGTCAGGACTTGGAGGTGCTGTTGCCATAATAAACACACACACACAAAAAAAAAGTGTGGCCTTGGCTTTTGGACTGTGGGGTGGCTGGGATCTGGAGGAGGCTCCTGGAGGCTCTCAGTGAGGGCTGGGAGGGCAGTGAGGAATTAGTATCAGCCCAGAGAAAAGACAACCTGTGGTATGAAGTGGTTGAAAGTTTGGCAACATGTTGACTGTGGGAGATAGAAAATATTTTTAAAGAACTTAGGGATCTGACTAAGAGACTATTTCTAGACAGAATGTTGGAAGTGCCAACTGGACTCTTTTAGCTGTGTATGATAGGACTCAAAGAGAGAAAAGGATCGAAAATGAAAGTATCAACACAGAAAAACTTTCCAACTCAGGACTTACTGAGTTGGAAAAGAAAACTCTTTCTTCTTCCAGTTTACATAAGGTTCCTGAATGCCTTTGAGGGAAAGATCAAATCCAGAGTGCTGTTAGTAAAATTGGATATCTGTCTGGGCCAATATCAAGTCAAGAGTATGGCTATTGCCAAGCGTGGTGGTGTATACCTATAATCCTAGCTCAGAAGCTGAGACAGGAGGATCACAAGTCCAAGGTCAGCCTCAGCAACTTAGAGAGGTCCTGTCTTAAAGTAAAAAACAAAAAGGGCTGGGGATATAGCTCAGTGGCAAAGCACCCCTAGGTTCAATCTCCATTACAAAATACAAAACAAAACAATGAAAGAATGTGGCTATAAGACCTTTTGGTTAAGACCCCAGAAAGATCCAAAATAGAAGCTCCTAGGCAAAAGTGGTTCTAAGAATGTAAATGATGTCTTCCCATAACTTGAAGTATGAAGAGGTCAATTGCAAAGAGATTTGTAAGGCTCCTGTCTAATGAGTTGAGACCGAATATGATTTATAGGCATTCCACATGGTTATGAAGAGCACTAAACTAACAAACACAAAGAATTAGACTAAAAGGGACAGACTATTCAAAATGAAAAGAGGCCTCTGTGATTCTCTCCTTCTAAAGGCAGGAAGCAGGATGAGAAAGCTATTGAGCTACAGAAGTAGGCTGTTTCTTATGGTAAAAGAGGGGATACTCAGAAGGCAGGGCCAAGAGCCATGGAGAGCCACTCTGGGAGAGCATGACTGATATGTCCCTGGCTGGATTTCAGAATGGCTGTGGACCAGCAGCACTGCATGCCTCCCATCTCTCTTTTGATGGAAGTGTCTGCTGTGGTTATCTTCTGTTCATCTCACTAGTGTATGGGGAGAAACAATTTGTCTCTTCAGTTCATTGTTCTTCAGATCTAGAGGAAAAATACCCAAGTCTCCTCATCTGAACCTGATCTAGAAGACAAGTTCCTGGACCTTGAGCCTGAGACTGCTACTGTAATTGGATGAGACTCTCGGGAGCTATAGAAGAGGGTGAGACTATTTTGCATGTGGAGGGCTCTGAACAATTAGGGACCAGAGAGCAAACTATTACTATTTGTTTTATTGGTGTCCCCAGTAGACAAGGGAACACCTTTGTGTTGTACCTTTGGTAGTTGCACCTTTGTGTAATCCCCTCCCCATGAATTTGGTCTAGGCTGGTGACTTGCTGTTACTGCTGGAATGCAATAGAGGAGGCACTAGGCCAGTTCTGGACATTAAGAAATCATGGCAACTTCTACTTTGGTGGTCTAGAGTGCCCTGAGCTGCCGTATTAAAAGTTAACTCCCCTGCTGAAGAGAGTCTGTGAAGAGTCTTGAGAATTGAGAATCCTTGTCATCCCAGAATCTCAGAATCAGCCCCCCACTGAAATCAGCCAGTGAGTGACCAACAGAAGCTGTGTCCATCTATGACCAATCTGGATCCTAGATAGTGAGCAAATACAAAGGCGGTTGTTTAGGCCATTAAATTTTGAGATGTTTTGTTGTATAGCAAAAGATAAATAAAATAGATTCGATTAAAAAATTGATTCATGAACATATAGCAAAAATAATTATAATAACTCCTCATTAGAATAGGAATGGCAGAAATTAATGTTTTTATTAATGTATTACAGTTCCACATAATTGTGGGGTTTATTTTGATGTTTTCATACATACATATAATTTCAATCCTCAGTTCTCCCTGCTTCCTTCCCCTCCTTTTGATCCCCTTCCTCTGTTCAATTGGTCTCTATTAATTTATTTTTTAATTGGTACATCATAGTTACACATGTATGTAGGAGAGTTATATCCATTCCAGGGAATGGAAATTTTTTATGGAAAATAAAACTATGGTTTGACCAAAGTTAACTGACTAAATTAATCAGGATCTGAACATAAATCACAATGGAAAAGACTGACTCGTCAGAGGAAATGAAACAGGCTCATCAAGCTAACTATATTTAGCATCTCCTAGGGAATTGTTGTGGGATGAGAGTGAGTTTTAAAATCAGGAAAAGGAAAAATTCATCAAGTCATAGTAGAGCCTGGAGATTTGTTTATGCATTTTAATGTTGGAAACTTGAGATAGCTTTGCTTCTCCAGGAAGGAGAGTATAATCTGTAATTTTTCACAGTTGAGAAGAAATGTTTTCCTGGTGCCTCCAAATCCTACAGCAGCTCAGATGAGCCAGGGTCTCTTGCTGCTCTCTTTTGTTCACATTGGTCTGTTTCTGCTCCTTTCCCATCCATCCATCCATCCATCTTTAAACTCCGCCCACTTTGCTCATGTGAAAAGTATGCCCGTGAAAAAGCTTCCCTTTCAGGAAGATCTTTTGGGCAATTTTCTTGTGTCTCCAGGTAGGCAGATCACCCCTGCCTTGGGACGCCTCTCTACTCTGTTTTGATCTCTATTAGTTGGCTATAGAATCACAAGTTTCTTTGCTTGTCTTTTGCTCCTCCGGGGCCATGACTTACTACTGGGCACAGGGAGAAATCTGCAGTCAGTAGTAACAGATGGCACTTACTGCATGACTAGAACGTGGCCTAACATCAGTGTTCTTCAAGGTTTTCATGGTATTAAGGGTGCTCGTTGAAAACGCCCATTTCAAACCCCAACCCCAGCTAGTTTCATTTGGACCCAGGGGAATCTGTGTTTTAACAAACACCTAGGTCACTGTGGTACAGTTAGTCAGGCAACACTGGTTTATGAAACGCTAGCCTGGGTTCCTTGGGTCTCCTTTAGCCCCTGCTGTCTAACTCTGGATGTTTCCCTCCAGTAAAGGAAGGACAGAGGAGGTCGTGAGGCAAACTCAAATCAGGAGAACACACTTAGGTAAAACTGAAGTCTGTCTTGGAAGTCAAAGGTTCAGTCTACAATAATAATTCTGCATTGGTGTTATTTATTCCCCTTTTCTCTGACTTCCTTTTTTCACCAGCACTCAAGAACTGGCCATGTTTAATGTTATGTTGGTTGATTCTTCCTCAAGGTGCCTTTGAATAGCTCTTCAAAGCTAGGAAAATTCATGCAGTTGGAAATTGAATGGTGATGAGCTTATCTGCCAACTTCATGGTGTCCCTCATCATTCTGTTCTGGGCTGTAAATCTGTAGTCCTTGATGGCAAGTGCTGTTCATTTTATATGTTTGTGTATAGCCTGGGCTGCTGGCCCGGTCTGTTTGGATTGCAGAAATAACAGCTGTCATTTATTTTGCCTCTACTTTTTACTGGGTCTGGGCTCAGAGTTTTCCATTTTGTCCTTCGATCCTCATAAATACCTGAGATAGGCTTTACAGAGGGGAAAGTGGGGCCCAGGGAAATTTAAATAACTTGTCCGAGGAACACAGCCAGGAGTAAAATACAGCTCAGGTTGACCCCAGAGCCTAGGTGTCTGTATACACAGAGGGCCAGCTTCTAAGGGCACACCTTGGAATTTCACAGGAGATGGATGATACATAACTAGATTGTACCTGTGTTAGTCACTTTCTATTACTGTAACGCCTGAGATAACTTAAAAAGTAAAAAGGTTTATTTTGGCTCATACTTTCAAAGGTTTCAGTCCTGATCAGGCAGGCCCATTGGTTTTAAGCCTTTGCCAGGGAAACTGGATGACAATGGTGGGGAATAAAGAGCACAACAAACTGTTTACCTCTGCTTGCTGTTGGCTGGAATGAAAACTGTTTCCTTTGACAGTGAATTGAAAGAAAAAGGGAGACTGAGGTCCTACTATTCCCTTTAAGGAATGACCCAATGACTGGAAGGTCTAGCACTCGGCACATCTTTAATTTTCTGCTGCTTCCCAAGAGTGCCAAACTGGGACTTTAACATATGACACCATTGAAAATCCAAACAACAGCCATCGAAGATCCAAACAATAACAGTCTCAAAGCAAAACTTAAGCCCTGGTCTTCTGAACCCAAGCATAATTTTGTTTTCATAATCTCACACATGGGAAAAGAGAGAAGTTGGGCACAAAAATAATTCTGTTAGAAAAAAACAAACCAGGAAATATTGCTGATTTTCCTTTATGTGTTCAGATAATTTAGGAATTCTTGATTCTTTCAGCAATTGTAGTTTTTAAAAAATACTAAAAGGCTAACTCATGCTGTTATCTGTGGTCTCCAGACAGGTTATCGGGGCTCTGCCCTGTTTTCACCAACTGCTATTCTGCCAACTTTGGGGGAAATGCTGAGACAGTTGCAAATTCTTCTTGGTCCATGTTGCAAAACCTCCCAAAGAAAAAGCTTTATTAAGCCCACCAACCATTGTGGAGCCTTCTAATGGAGAAGGGACAAAGGGGAATGGTGAAGCCGCAGGGGTGTCTGTTAGACTGAAGGCAGGCTGGTTTTGTGGGCATTAGGGTGCCCCGCAGTTCTTGTGAATGTGAACATATAAACTGGACGTGGACAGCAGAGTACACAATGCCCTGGGGCAGTCAAGACTGTGGCTAGAGCTGGCAGAGAATGCTGGGCCCCAGCACTGACCTGTCTGTGCTGTCTGCTCTGCCTGAGACTGTGATGTCCAGGGCAAGCTCTTAGAAGTGTGGGCATCCCCTATGCATGCTGTCCCCTGGAGGTGGCCCTGACAGCCACTCAATTCATGTTGCTATTTCTACAGTGCAGCATATGAACATTCACCACAAGTGGGATAGAGTCAATAAATAGACTCTCATTAATTCAGGTCAGTTTGCAGTTAAGTCACAAAAATATTGCTTTTCAGATGATTCTGCATTTTGAAATTGTAGAAAAGACACTTTAAACCTTGTAGTAAAATAGGCCAATGGGAAAAAGAAGCCAATTCCAGAACCTTAGACCTGAGTTATGCTTTATAGTTTACAAAACACTTTCCCTTTCATGATCTTATTTGTAAATTAAAAGGCTTTTGTATTACAGATAAGGAATCTAAAGATCAGAGAAGCTCAGTGGCATAGCCAGCATCACACAGCTAGTGATCAAGAGGGCAGGAATGGTAGAGTCCAGGTCCTCCATCTCTAGATTCTTAGAACTTTCCACACCATAATGTACACATCATCTAACAAGCCCTGAAGGGTCAAGGTTGCAGAGGCCAAATTCTTGAACACGGTCCCTGAATGCAAAATGAAAGCTTCCCACCAAAGAAATGTCAGAATCTGCAATTTCCACTGACAGAGCTCAAAAGGGAAGGTTAAGAGTGGAAGAAGAACCTTGACCTTTAAATATTGAACTAGAGAGTCCAAGGTGCTTGGATCAATATCTTTAGACCTAGAACCCAGCTCAAATGCTTGTAGTCCAGTGGTATTTAGATGAACCATTGCCTACTGCCTCCAGAAATTCTAAAAGAGTATTTATTGAGCTGCTAAAGGCCAGACATCTCTCCTCATAACACTTGGAGGTGTTGTTACCACATTGCTTCCACTTGACATGGCCAAGGCCAAGGGCTGGTAAGTGACCAGGTGGGGTTGGCCAAGTCTGATTTTGTGCAAGGGCCTCACTCTTAGCTGGTACCCTGCACAGAGCAATGATGGATCCTGCGACTTCCCCTCTAGCCACAGGAGGGATGCCTTTTCCTCTGATGCAAGGCTGTCAATCAGTAGATAATCTAGTCCCCACATTTTACACGCCTTGTGTCCCAGAAACCCAAGTGCAAGTTGATTCAGGGGCTTGATTTTGGTGGTGCAGCTCCCAGAAGTAGGGAGGGGCCAGGGAGTTGTCTGTGTTCAGGAAACCACAGCTGACACCAAAGGCTGGACATCAGATGAAATGGGGGGTGGGGTGGGGGAAGGATGGAGGCCAAGGTTAACTGAGCCTTGCTCTTCTCCCCAGGAGATGAGATTCTGTCCTTTGGGAGTAGAGAATCACTGAGTGTTTCTGAGAAGGGAAACAATGTGGTTTTATTTCCATGTGTGATTCTTATGTGGCTTGGATATCAGAAGTGGCTTCCTAGAGGAAGTGGCATTTTGGCTGGGACAGAAGGGTGAACAGGAAGTCAGCAGCCAGATGGCTGTCCCTCCAGGGCAGAAACCATTGTGACAGCCAGGGAGCAGCCCAGGTCTGTTCAGCATTCACAAAAGGAGTCAAACCACTTTCCTGCATTGAGCACCTACTGTATGTATGCACATATACATATCATCTCTTTTCATCAGGGAAGAAACCCTCCGGGGAAAATCCCAGCTCCTGAGATGTGGAACTGGGATCAGAGTCCTCCCTGTCAGACCCAGGGGCCTGTTCTCTTTTCATTCCACGTGTTACCTCTCCCCATAGGGGTCAGTTTCAACTCAGAGAACAGAGGTGGGGACAAGACAGCAGACACTCAGGCAGAAATGAAATTTGGAATCAGATTTCAAAGTGCCTTGGCAGCTTGGCTTAGTGGCTGTTCCAAACCTGCCCTCTCTAGACCCCACTCCTGCCTTCCAGCAGCTAAAGGGCTGCCTTATCTGTGGGAGTGTCTGGCAGAGGAGAGGAGCCTTCCCACAGGACCAGAGCTCATCCCACGAGCAGCTCCACCGGCTTGGTTACTGCTCCTGTGTCTTTGTACTTCTCTCCCTTTGTTTTCTTTTCTGAGAAATCAGAAATCATGAGAAAGAATTTATTGGGTGAGCAGGTCACATAGCAGCTAGAATTGCCAAGAATGCAGGAACCTGGGGACACTCCAGAGAGCCTGGGGACCTTCCAGAGAGCCTAAGTGTGGTAGGCAGGGCCGGATCCTGCTTAGCCAGCAGGAGGGTGATGGAGCCACCCACTAGACAACCCACGCCCTCTGCCTGTGTCTCAGCAGAGGTGTCTTCCTGGAGTCCAGGAGCTGGGGTCATATCAACTACAGTGAGGCTGAGTGAGGAGAGGTGAGCACCCAAAGAACCTGGGGTCACCTCCTCCCTTGGCCCAGCCTCAGAGAGGTGTGACCAGGATAAACAACCATGGGGTTGATTGAAAAATGATGTTGTCAAAATCTAAATGATATCACTTTAAAAAAAATATGTCATGCTAATTTCCATGAAAAGTCCAGGGCCCCTCAATGATCAGTCTGCCCTGGACCCTGTGTGCTGTATATACTGATCTTTTTCTTCATGTTTTTTATCCCGAGGTGGGAGGTGGCTCCCACAGCCTGCCCTGGGGCTCTTCATGTCTTACTGAAGGCTCTAAAGGCTGCCTCTTGAGTAGCCTTTCCCCACCTAGCCCTAGAGATCGGGAACTTCCTCTCCTTCAATTGTTGAACGCAATTGGATGCCTTTGCCTCCTGACCTTGAAAGCAATAATAAAACTGTATGTTCACTACCCTGAGATAGAAGAGAGAAAGTAAAAGGGAAATGGAACAGTTGGAGTTTACCTTTCAGAGAGAAAGAAGGATTATTAGACACTCCTTTCTCTCAAGAGACAGTTTGCTCAAATGCATCCAGGGCCCAATAGGGAGGGCCACAGCCCCTTCTCCATCCTCAGAACTGCAAATCATTCACCAGAGACAGACAGGACAGCTAGAGAGACATTGGTTAACTCCATGGTTCTACCTATTTCATCTGCAGCCCACAAGCTTGAAGTTCACCATAGAAAAGGGGTGAGCCTCACCTTCGAGATTATATAAGGGTCTATATGATTCTATTTAATCCTATTTCAGCAACAACAAAGTCACTTGTGGGGCACCTATGACATACAAGGCACTAAGCTAGCCACTGGGGACATGTAAACCCATCTTATCATCCCCATTTTCCAGAGGGAAGATGAGGTTAGCAGGATGTAGATGTTTGGCTCCAGGTCACACAGCTTAAGTCACTGGCTGAACAGGCTGGTCCAACACTTGCTCCTCAGCCCCACAGGAAGGGGTCTGTATGAGATCTCTCCCTGTGCTTGCTATTTTGTTCTCTCTGCTGTGTCCCCACTGTGATTAGTTGAGAATAAAAAATCTTCAAACAAGATGCCATGCTGTTTTGCGACTGTAACTCTGTAGTATGATTTGAGATCAGGTATGGTGACGCCTTCAGCCTTGCTATGTTGCTCAGAATTGCTTTAGCTATTTTGGGCCTTTTATTCTTCCATATAAATTTGAGTACTGTTGTTTTCTAGTTCCATGAAGAATCTTGTTGGTACATTCATTGGGATTACCTTGAATCTGCAGACTGATTTTGGTGATTTGGGCTGCCAACCTTTGAGTCCCGGTTAGGAGGTGGGATTGGGTTAGGGATGAATCTTGCAGTCACTCTGGGGACATCTTCCCCCTTTCCCTCTGAGGTCTGATGGGAGATGCAGAGTTAGGGAGTAGGACCGCTGTGGGCATCACCTCGTGCTCTCTCTCAGCAGCTCTTTAGAAGCAGGAAAGAGACTGAGAAGGGGCAGCAAGGTTCAGATACCCTGGGACTCATGAATCACTCCTCTCTGGGAGTCAAATCAAGAGAACCCATACCCAGGGGTTAGAAGTAAACCAAGCAATTGTCTGAAATGAGCCACTGAAGGGTCTGGGCCCCTCAGACACCCCTGTATGTAGCTGCAGGGGACAGAAGCCGTGGGATTCATGGCAGAAACCAATTCACATGTAGTTTCTGATTTGGTGAAAAACTGTGTGAACCAAAGGGGAGCTTCAGGCTGGGAACAGGAGAAAGAAAAACTTCCAGGAGCCAGAAGCTGCCAAACCTTTCACATACCCCATGGAGCGTGTCTGTCTCTTGGGCATCGGTGTCCCTATTCTTGGCTTGGCATATCTTCATCCAGCATGCAGCATCCCACAGATGCCCCAGTGTGTACCCCCATTCATCGAACAAGCTTTGGCTTGTAATTTTCCAGGCATTTGGTATGCAGAGACAGTTCAGAGTGGCTGAGGTGGATAACAGACCTGGTTGGCTGTGGTACTTCTCATCAACCAATGAACAGGCCTTCTGACTTCCAGATAGTCCCCAAGAAGTGGAGCTAAGCTGGGTGAGGTGGCGCATGCCTGTAATCCTAGTGGCTCGGGAGGCTGAGGCAGGAGGATGGCTGCCTCAGAAACTTAGTGAGGTCCTAAGCAATTCAGCAAGACTCTGTCTCCAAATCAAATATGAAAAAGGGCTGGGGGTGTGGCTCAGTGGTTGAGTGCCTCTGGGTTCAATCCCTGAACCAAAAAAAAAAAAAAAAAAAAAAGAAGTAGGGCATATCCCAGGACTACCCAGAAGTAAGCCTTCCATTGAAACCCTGTGACCCCTGCTCTCCACAGTTCCTTCCTGCCCTGGCTCAGCTCATGGAAGCTGTAAGGAATAAGACTGTCATGCTCCTAAGTCAGTAAATGAACTTGAATGTGCTTAGTGTTCCCTAATGGAACCAAATCCTAGCAGGGACAGTCATTATTAAGTGTAAAAAATAAAAGGGTTAAGGTTGTTATAAGGTAAAGCTCAAACACTTGAATGGAAAGAGCGGTGGCAAAATCTCAAGTAGCAGCTACTCTCTCCCCTTCTCAGAATGATCTGTGCAAATTGAATCCCTTTAAATCGACTTTGCCCTCACCAGTGTCAAGAGCAGACATGCTGTGATCCCAGGCGCTGCAGCATTTCTATGATATCCTCCATTGTTTTTTCCTGTTGACTTTTACTTTTTTTCACTTAGAAATGTCAGTGAATCGATAACATTTAGGCAGGGCATTTTAACAGCTCAGCACGGGGTTGACAGAGAGACGGATGGTAGGAGACGTGACTTTCACCAGAGCCACTTCATGCAGCTGTGCAGTATCTGCACAGCACAACCCCATAGCGCAGCGTCATCTGCTGTTCACACTGTAGCCTGTGCGGGACCGACGCCCATGCAGTGTGTGGTATGTGGGCAGGGGGTCCGGCACATTCAGGGAGCTCATAATGTAGTCGTATAATACAGTTTGGTTGTGAAGGTGACAGCTGCATGTGGAGCTCCTATGGTGACTCCGATGTGACATTTTTTGCTAAGTGTCGGAATTCAGCCTGGAGGCTGGATTCCTCTAGTGGGAGTTTCGGTGCACATTCATGAGAGGAGGGGGACAGCGGAGTGACTGGAAGCCAACGCATGGAAAGAAAATGGGACTTGAATAAGCAGACACTGTGGGGCCCTGGTGTCCCTTTGTTGTGGTGTGAATTGATAAATACAGATCAATAAGAGTGTAAGTTATAGGTTATAGATTAGTAAAAAATATAGATTATAGATATAAGATCTTGATAAGTGAGATAAGACAATTATAAAGCAGAAACTGTCACAGACAGCCCAAGACCCCATTTGCTGCCTTCTGTAAATAAAAAACTGTTACAAGAGCTGTTTCTGAGAAACTGAAATGAAAGCTGTTTTCTTATAAAAAATTGTCTTTCTGTACTTTGTACCCCACAAATTCTACCCTACTCAGGATGCAGCGGTGGTCATGGTGAGCTACATCCTGGGTGTGAGTGCCCTTGTGGGTCTACATGACTTTGAAGTAGATTCTCGCCCCGCTGACCCCTGCCCAAATTCAGGATGCGACTGTCTAGCACCTGCTTGAACCCAGGACTGTGGTCACCTGAACTGCAAAGGTAATGCTATTTTAGCTTCTGTTTATTGCTTGCTTGCTGACTAGAAAATTCCAGACCTGCCCAGAGCCCACGGGTCCCACTTGTTAATGTCTTAATTTCTGTGATTGGCTAACTTACCTGATGATAAGCAAGTCACTGAGTTGTGATTTTTGTGTTTTTATTCTCTTTGGATGGACCAAGAAGCTGCTGTCCTCCCACAGAACTTGAGTCTCTGCCACGGGTGACAGTCCCTGGCCAGGTAAATAAAGCTCTCTTTTGATTTGAAATTCGGAGTTAGAGTGATTTCTGAGGCATCTCCCCATAACACCTTCAGCAGAATTAGGGACTAGAAGACGTGTGTACTCATGTGCTGTGACTCCTTCCTCCCTGGCACTGTGGACTGTCACCTTAAATGTGATTGGCTGGGAACGAGTTCTTAAAGAGTCTTAAACAAAGTCAGTATGGTTATGTCAGCTCATGAATTGATGGGCATAGATGAGTCTAGATGTGGGGGTTGGTGGCGGGGGTATATAATGTTATTCAGCTCAGGCTGCCCTGACAAAGTGCCACAGACTAGGTGGTAGGACTTTATCTTCTCCCACTTTGAGAGATCAGAAGTCTGGGAGCAAGGTGCTGGCGTGGCTGGCTCCTCTCTGTGGCTTCTCTCTGTGACGCACAGGGTCTTCCTTCTGTGCATGTTTGTCCCTGGTATCTCTGCATCCCATTTAACTTCTCATAAGGGCCCCAGGCAGGTTGGATCGGGGCCTACATTAAGGGCCTCATTTTAACTCAGTCACCTCTTTAAAGGCCTGATTTCCAAATCCAGTCCATTTCTGAGACCCTGGGGCTTAGGGCTCAACCTATGAATTTGGGGAGGGGCACAATTGAGCCCACACCACAGCCCCTCAGCCCTGCAGGGAAAGGGAGCTTGTGCTCCACGGGAGCGGTGATTGGCCACCAGAGGTGGACTGCAGCATGCCAGACAGAACTCTCGCCAGAGGCGTATCCAGCTCCCCAAAATGTGCAGTACCTCCATTATGGGCCTTGGATCTAAGTCAAACCTGCCTGGGAGAATGTGTCAGAACCAGAATCTGAGGAATCTGCAAATATCATAGCAAGGCAGAGATTTCCACCTTGGGACTATCAGACCAAGGTGAACAAGTCAAAATCCCTTCTAAGATGGTGCCAGCCACAGAGGTCCCTGTACAGTAACATCTGACAGATACACACAGAGGGAAGTGTGTACCTCTTGTGGTGCAGAGTCAAACTGAGGCGACATGTTTAACCAGTGACATGTGCTTAATCTGATTGTATAAAGAGTATGTTGTATTCACCCTCCTTCTATATGGTTCTCATCTGTAAAAGCAATTAAGCAATGAGTAATTATTCCATTCATTTTCTGAGTGTTAGAACTATGCTACAGGCACTTACCTACCACTCATTACTTCCCCCAATCTATACAACTCTTTGAGAAGGATTTTAACTGACTTCCAGGACCTGAAGGCAAACAGAAAGCAGACCTCAACTCCAGGCTTTGGATCTAGCCTGACCTACTCCATAGCCTGTGTGCAGAACTCTGTAGAAAGACCTGGAAAGCAGGGCCTTGGGGCTGGAATCTCTGCCGTAGTCAGTTTGGCTGGCCTCCCTCTGGAAGCTCCCTTCTGTTGGGGAAAGGACCTGGTGGAGATGGATCTCAAGGAAGGCCACAGAGTCCTTGGGCTGGCTTGCCAGGGTGGCCTTTCAATTGGTTGAAGTGAATCTCTGCCTGAGGACCGTGTTGGAGTGGCAGTGGTGGTGGGAGGGAGGATGAATTGGTGCCTCTTCTCTGGTTCTACATTCAGTTTTCTTGGTCAGAGAAATTGGATTACTCATGAGGTTGAGAAAGGGAAGATTGGTAATTAAGTTCAAGGAGATGGATTGCTTTCGGATGTCCAATATCCTCAGTGATTACATTCTGCCTGCTTGGCAGTGATGGATGGCCAAGGAACTGAGAATTTCAGTCCTCTTCCCAAAGGTTGGCTTTACTTGCTTCTAGGCAAAACCAAAAATGATCACTAATTATTAACCTCTTCTGCTGGAGTCTTTGCAAAGATGTCAACTCTTGGTGGGGTTTCCTTTTATATATGACATCAGAATGCAATTCAATTAATATTACACAAATAGAGCACAATTTTTCATGTCTCTGGTTGTACACAGAGTTACTCTATTTGTGTCTTCATACATGTACATAGGGTAATGATGTCTGTCTCCCCACCGTCTTTCCTACTCCCATACCCCGCTTCCCCTCCTGACTCTCTGCCCTATCTAAAGTTCTTCTATTCCTCCTATGCTCCCTCCCCATCCCCGTAATGAATCAGCATCCTTATATCAGAGAAGACATTTCGACATTTGTTTTTTGGGGATTGGCTTACTTCATTTAGCATTATCTTCTCCAACTCCATCCATTTACCTGCAAATGCCATGATTTTATTCTCTTCTAATGTTGAATAATATTCCATTGTATATATAAACCACATTTTCTTTATACGTTCATCCACTGAAGGGCATCTAGATTGGATCCACAATTTAGCTATTGTGAATTGTGCTGCTGTAAACATAGATGTGGCTGTGTCCCTGTAGGATGCTGTTTTTAAGTCCTTTGGGTGTAGACCGAGGAGTGGGATACTGGGTCAAATGGTGGTTCCATTTCCAGTTTTCCAAGGAATCTCCATACTGCTTTCCATATTGGCTGCTCCAATTTGCAGTCCCACCAACAATGTTTGAGTGTGCCTTTTCCCCACATACTCGTCAACACTTAATTGTTGTTTGTATTTTTAATAGCTGCCATTCTGACTGGAATGAGATGAAATCTTAGAGTAGTTTTGGTTTGTTTTTCTCTAATTGCTAGAGATGTTGAAAATTTTTTCATATATTTGTTGATTGATTGTATATCACTTTCTGAGAAGTGTCTGTTTAGTTCCTTGGCCCATTTATTGATTGGGTTATTTGGTTTTTTTTGATGCTCAGATTTTTGAGTTTTTTGTATACCCTAGAGATTAGTGCTCTATCTGATGTGTGAGGGGTAAAAATTTGCTCCCATTCTGTGGGCTCTCTATTCACCTCACTGATTGTTTCTTTTGCTGAGAAGAAGTTTTTAGTTTGATTCCATCCCATTTATTAATTCTTGATTTTAATTCTTGTGCTATAGGAGTCTTATTAAGGAAATCTGACACGATGAAGATTTGGGCCTATTTTTCTTCTAATAGGTGCAGGGTCTCTGGTTTAATTTCTAGGTTCTTGATCCACTTTGAGTTGAGTTTTGTGCATGGTGAGAGACAGGGGTTTAATTTCATTTTGTTGCATATGGATTCCAGTTTTCCCAGCACCATTTGTTGAAGAGACTATCTTTTCTCCAATATACATTTTTGGCACCTTTGTCTAATATGAGATAACTGTAACTATGTGGGTTAGTTTCTATGTCCTGTATTCTGTACCATTGGGTTACAAGTCTATTTTGGTGCCAATACCATGCTGTTTTTGTTACTATTGCTCTTATTACTATTGTATAGTTTAAGATCTGGTATAGTGATTCCACCTGCTTCAGTCTTCTTGCTCGGGATTGCTTTAGCTATTATGGGTGTCTTATTTTTACAGATGAATTTCATGACTACTCTTTCTATTTCTATGAGGAATGTCATTGGGATTTTGATTGGAATTGCATTAAATCTGTATAGTGCTTTTGTTAGTATTTTCATTTTGAAAATATTAATTCTTCTTATCTAAGAACAAGATAGATTTTTTTTTCATCTTCTAAGGTCTTCTTTAATTTCTTTCTTTAGCATTCTGTAGTTTTCATTGTAGAGATTTTTCACCTCTTTTGTTAGGTTGATTCCCAAGTATTTTATATTTTTGAGGCTATTGTAAATGAGGTAGTTTTCCTTTCAGAGGATTTGTCACTGATATACAGAGATGCTTTTGGTATATGGGTTTTGATTTTGTATCTTGCTAATTGGCTGAATTCATTGACTATTTCTAGAAGTTTTCTGGTGGAATTTTTTGTGTGTTCTAGGTATAGAATCATATCATCAGCAAATAATGCTAATTTGAGTTCTTTACCTATTCCTATCCCTTTAATTTCTTTCATATGTCTAATTGCTTTGGCCAGTGTTTCAAGAACTATGTTAAATAGAAGTGGTGAAAGAGGGCATTCCTGTCTTGTTCCAGTTTTTAGAGGGAATGACTTCAATTTTTCTCCATTTAGCATGATATTGGCCTGGGGATTAGCATAGATAGCTTTTACAGTGTTGAGATATGTTTCTGTTATCTCTAGTTTTTCTAGTTTTGAATATGAAGGGGTGCTGTATTTTGTCAAATGCTTTTCCTGCATCTATTGAGATGATCATGTGGTTCTTATCTTTTAAGTCTATTGATGTAATGTATTACATTTATTGATTTTGGTATGTTGAACCATCCTTGCATCCCTGGGGTGAACTCCACTTGATCATGGTGCATGACATTTTTGATATGTTTTTGTATTCGATTTGCCAGAATTTTATTGAGAATTTTTGCATCTATGGTCATTAGACATACTGGTCTGAAGTTTTCTTTTTTGATGTGTCTTGCTTGGCTTTGAAATCAGGGTGAAATTGGCCTCATAGAATGAGTTTGGAAGTGCTGCCTCTTTTTCTATTTCCTAAAGTAAATTGAAGAGTTTAGGTGTTAGTTCTTTTTTAAAGGTCTTGTAGGACTCAGCTGTGTATTCATCCAGTCCCAGGCTTTTCTTGGTTGGTAAACTTTGATGGCATCTTTTATTTCATCACTTGAAATTGATTTGCTTAAATTGTGTATATCATCCTGATTCAATTTGAGCAAATCTTATGACTCTAGAAATTTGTCAATTTCTTCAATATTTTTTATTTTCTTGTAGTACAAGTTTTCAAAATAATTTCTAAATATCTTCTGTATTTCTGTAGTGTCTGTTGTGATATTTACTTTTTCATCATGTATGTTAGTAATTTGAGTTTTCTCTCCTCTTTGTTAACATGGCTAAGGGTCTGTCAATTTTATTTATTTTGTCAATTTTTTCAATTGTTTCTTTTGTTTCAATTTCATTGATTTCATCTCTAATTTTAATTATTTCCTGTTTTCTCCTATTTCTGGTATAGATTTGTTCTTCTTTTTCTAGGACTTTTAGATGTAACATTAAGTCATTTATTTGTTGACTTTTTCTTCTTTTAAGGAATGAACTCCATGCAGTGAACTTTCCTCTTAGAACTGCTTCATTGTGTCCCAGAGAATTCGATATGTTGTATCTGTGTTCTCATTCACCTCTAAGAATTTTTTAATCTCCACCTTGATGTCTTTTGCAACCCATTGTTCATTCAGTAGCATATTGTTTAGTTTCCAGGTGTTAGAGTAGCTTTTATTTTTGATTTCTAATGTCATTCCATTATGATCTGATAGAATGTAGGGTAATATCTCTACTTTTTGATATTTGAAAAGAGTTGCTTTGTGGCGTAATATATGGTCTATTTTAGAGAAGGATCCATGTGCTGCTGAGAAGAAAAGTGCATTCTCTTGTTGAAGGATGAAATATTCTATATATGTCAGTTAAGTCTAAGTTATTGATTGTTTATTGAGTTCTATGGCTTTTTTGTTCAGCTTTTGTTTGGAAGATCTATCCAGTGGTGAAAGAGGTGTGTTAAAGTCCCCAGAATCATTGTGTTGTGGTCTATTTGACTCTTGAACTTGAGAAGAGTTTGTTTGATGAACATAGATGCTTTATTGTTTGGGGCATATATATTTATTATTTTATGTCTTTTGATGAATGGGTCTCTTAAGCAGTATGAAATCTCCTTCTTTACCTCTTTGGATTAACTTTGGCTTGAAGTCTACTTTATTTGATATGAGAATGGAAACCCCTGCTTGCTTCCATAGTTCATGTGAGTGGTATGAATTTCCCAACCTTTCACCTTCAGTCTGTGGATGTCTTTTCCTATGAGATGAGTCTCTTGGAAGCAGCATTTGTTAGGTCTCTTTTTAAAAATTCAATCTTCCAGTCTATGTCTTTTGATTGATGAGTTTAGGCCATTAACATTCAGGGTTACTATTGAGACATGATTTGTATTCCTAGGCATTTTTGTTTATTTTTGGTATTTAACTTGACTTGGTTTCTCCTTTGATTAGTTTTCCCTTTAGTGTAATACCTCCCTCTGCTAATTTTCATTGTTGTTTTGCAATTCCTCTTCATGAAATATTTTGCTGAGGATGTTCTGTAGTGCAGGCTTTCAAACTATAAATTCTTTTAACTTTTGTTTATCATGGAAGATTTTTACTTCAACATCAAATCTAATGCTTAGTTTTGCTGGATATTTCTGGATTTGCTGGATTTCTTTCAGAGCTTTGTATATGCTATTCCAGGATCTCCTGGCTTTGAGGGTCTGGTTTTGAAAAATCTGCTGATATATGAATTGATCTCCCCCTATATGTGATCTGATTCCTCTCTCTTGCAGACTTCAAGATTCTGTATGCTAGGCATTTTCATTATAATGTGCCTTGGTATAGATATGTTGTAATTTTGTGTATTTGGTGTCCTGTAAACCTTTTGTATTTGATTTTCCAATTCATTCTTCATGTTTGGGAAATTTTCTGACATTATCTCATTGAAGAGACTGTGCATTCCTTTGATTTGAAACTGTGCCTTCCCCTATCCCAATAACTCTTAGATTTGGTCTTTTGATGCTATCTCATAATTCTTGGATGTTCTGCTCATGCTTACCATCTTCACTGAGTGGTCAACTTTATTTTCCAGATTGTATACTTCGTTGTCATTATCTGACAACGTATTCTGTCTTCCAAGTATCTAGTCTGTTGGTGATGATTTCTATTGGGTTTTTAATTTGGTTTATTGTTTTCTTTATTTCAAAGATTTCTGACTTTTTTTCAGAATCTCTCTTTCTTGAAGTAATCTTTTGATACCTGTATTTTCTTCCTATGCATTTATTGGTGTAACCAATGGATGCGTGTATTCGCTTCCTTATCTGTTTATTGGTGTCATCAACGGTTGCCTGGATTTGCTCTCTTATCTCTTCATTTTTGCCTGTATTTGCCCATTCAGGTCATTCTTTAGTTCACAGATCATTTTACTTATGAACATTCTGAACTCTTTCTCTGACATTTCATCAACTGGGCTGTCCATGGGTTCTGTTATTGTGGTATGTTGGCTTGTTTGGGGCACTTTCCTCCCTTGTTTTTTCATGTTGTCTATGTGATTTCCTTACTTGCAGTGTGGATCTGTAGTATCTGTGCAGATTATAATCTTGTACTATCTATGCAGATTATCTGTATCTCACCTTGGTGTTGGGCTTCCAGACCCTGGTGTCCCAGGATGGATATTACTGCAACTGTAGGTGATGGTGGCAATAGTGGAGGTAACTCGAGATACCAGTGGAGATGCCCCAAGGTGGATGCAATGTCTTTCAGAGATGAGGTTGAAAGGGTGGTCCTTACACTGGCTTTGTGATGCCTGTTCCAAGATGTAGCTGCTTCTAGGCCCTGCCTGTTGTCCCAAAGTAGAGGCTACTGCATGGGGAAGCTATGGGGAAGGCTGCAGTGTCTCAAGATGGGAGTGGGTTAGACCTGGGCTGCCAGGTGGTGGTGGGGAGCAGACCCAAGCTTACCCTGATCCTGTGCAGGTCAGCAAGGCGGATCTGGGCCAGGCTCGAGCTCCAGTGGATCCCTACTGGTGCCGGGATGGACTCAGGCCTACCCTGAGCTTGAGTTCCCACAGGTCAGCGAGGCAGGTCTGGGCTGAGCCTGACTCTGGCGGGTGCCTACCTGTGGGTGGAGGCAGTCCTGGGCTGAGCCTGAGTTCCAGCGGGTGACTACCAGTGGTGAGATGGACTCAGGCCTATCCTGGGCCCGAGTTCCCTGTGCAGGTCAGTGAAGCGAATCTTCAGCTAGTGATTTTTTTACACATGATATTCCTCCCCTTCTGGATAGTGGGAAAGCCTGTCTTTAAGTGCAGGGGTCCTTTTGAAAGTCCCACAAGAGAACAAGAAGGTCTGAAGGCTTATAAAGCAAACAGACAGGAAGAGAAACAGGAAGGAAGGTGCCTAAGCCAGAGGAGAAATGTGATTCACAAGGCCACCAGCGAAGGGCCCCAGGAACGAAGCTGGCTTTTAATTTTTGTTGTTCTGTTTTACCAGATGATTCTTTTGAGTTAGTGCTTGGCTATAAATATAGGTTAATTTCCAATTCCTCCCCCAAGCACTGGACAGATTTTGCCCACATCTTTTGTGTGTTGGAGAGGAAGGACATTCACCGTGCATGGACTGTGTGAAATTGCCAGCCGGGGGCGTTGGACTCGTCTGCTTAGATCATCTTGCAGAATCCACTGAGATCAGAGGCATTTTCCTGAAGCCTCCCCTTGCCCTCTGATCTCCTGCTGAGGACACCCAGCAAACTAGAAGTCAGAGGGGCACAGATAATAGAGTTTAGAGGGCAGCCTCCCTGGGCACCGAGGGGTGTCAGGGTGGGAGAGCATCTGGAGGGGCAGATGGAGATGCCCACAGTGTCCAGGCTGGTCTTTGAGGGCGTGATCTGGGGGACCTGATGAGGACCTTAACCTGGTTTTGAACTTGGCTCATGGAACCTGCAGAAGGAGACTAGGGATTGTTAACTAGCCCAGGTCCACTCGTCCCTAGGATCTTGATCTCCAAGGCTGGAAATCTACACTTGCTGGTGGGAGGCCACTGACAGGAGCCAGGAGACCTGGGTCCCAGGGCATATCTGCCATGTGGACCGTGTCTGTGGGAAGGTCCCCTTTCTGGGCCTGGCTCCTCATTCATGAAGTCAGTGGGTTGACCTGTTCCTGTAACTTTGGTTCCCCCAGTGCACCCACCTGCCTGACCAACCTCCAGCACTGTCATCCCACTTGACCTGGAGGGGCCTGGGCCTGGGCCCTGATGTTTTACAACACATCCCAGGTGATTCTCAGGTTCAGCTGGGTTTGGAAATACTGTACTAAATCCCAACCTCCGGTTCTGGGATCCTCTTGCAAGTGTCAGGGGCTCATCGGTTCAAAACCTTACTTGTGCATGAAACTAGCACAGAAGGAGTTTAGCACTTTATTGAGGATGTGATGGCACATTTGTGATAATTATTTATTCCTCACAACGTTCTCTAGGTTGCCATGGTTACCACACCCATTTTTCATAGTTAAAGTAATTGAGGTCAGAAACTTTTTTTAAAATATCTTTTTTTTTTAGTTGTAGATGGACCCAATAACTTTATTTTATTTATTTATTTATATGTGGTGCTAAGGATCGAACCCAGCACCTCACACATGCCAGACGAATGTGCTACCATTGAGCCACAACCCGAGGTCAGAAACTTTTGAGATTATTTTAGCAATATTTGCTGAGCACCTACTGTGCATCCTACACTGTTGTGGGTGCTGGAAACACAGAGGAATAAAACAGACCTGAGCCCCTGCTCTCCTGGAGATGGATCATTAGGGCTACTTAAGTCCCTGTGCTTTTAACACCTGGTCATTACTCCTAGAATACCCTTTCACTCTCACAATGTCCCAATTTGGATGATAAAGTTATATTTTTATTCCACAGATGAACAAAATAGAGGGTGATGAAGATAATAAAGCAACAACCCTATCTATTAAAATATGCCATGATTCTTAGGTATATATTTCTGACAGTTTTAAGCATCAAAACACTATGGTTGACTTGTGTGGAATGGTTGCTTAGGTTGGACAAAGAACACCTCTCTGAGGAGGTGACCTAGAAATCCAGATGTAAATAGCAAGGACTTGCTGGCCATGTAGAGACCTGGGGGTGGTGGTCCAGGCAATGGGAACAGCAAATATGAAGGTCCCAGGCAGGAAAATGCCAGTCCTGTCTCAGAGGGGAAAGTAGTCACTGTGGCCAATGCCCAGGGAGAGCCTGTCAGGTGAAGGAGGTGAGGGCTAACAGTGGGTGGGGCAGGTCTAGGAGGACTTTGTTGGCCCTGAGGGTTTGGATTTTAACCTCAGCACAATGGGATGGTTCAGAAGAGTTTAAGCTGGGGGAAAGTGATGATCTAATTCAGTAGTCCTCAACAGGGGTGATTTTTTTTTCTCCCTACATCCCCCAGGGAACACTTAGCAATGGTTGTAGAATTTTTTGAGGTACTGTTGAGTTCTGTGGGTGGAGTCTGGGGATGCTCCCAACATCTCACAACGGACAGGCTCCTCCAATACATATTCAGCCCAAAATATCTTCAAAAGATCATTCTGCATTGTTAGTGTGGTTGTAAAATTGTGCAGCCACTTTGAAAAACAGAATAAGTTTTCTCAAAAAAATTCAGAAAGATTTTCATATGATCCAGCAATCGCACTTCTGGGTGCACATTTCTGGGTGTACATATAATTGAAAACAAGTTCTCAAATATTTGCACATCCACGTTCGAGCAGCATTCTTCACAATAGCCTAGAGATAAAAGCAGCCTGAATGTTAATCAACAGATGAAGCAAATATGTATACACATAAAATGGAATACTATTCAGCCTTAAGTAGGATGGGAATTTTGACACATGCTCCAACATGGACAAAGCTGTGTATATTATGTTGATTGAACTGAACCAGCCACAAAAGGGCACATACATTGTGATTTCACAAGATGAATTAGCTAGTGTAGTCAACTTCACGGAAACAGACAATAGAACAGTGGTTGCCAGAAGATGGAGGAAGGAGGAAATGGGGAGTTTAGTGGGTACAGAGTTTCAATTTTGCAAGAAAACTTTGGGGACGGGTTGCACAATAAGTCCTGTACATTAAAAAATGGTCAGATGGTAAAAGCGATGCTATGTATAGTTTATCCCAACTAAATAAAAAAAGATCTCTGGCTGTAGGGTAGATGGTGCACTGTTGGGTGTCATGTATGGAAGCAGGGACCCTGGTGTTAGCAGGCTATTGTGGTCACTTGGGCTGGAGGTGATGGTGGGTGGCAAAGACATTATAGAAACGGATAGATTTAGGATATCTTTCTGGAAGAGCCAAAAGGACTAGTTGGTGGTTTGCATGTGGAGATGAGCTGATGTACCCAAGGTCACCAAGCTGCTAAATGGCAAATCGAGACCTGAACACGTGGCTGACTCCAAACCTCACACTCTCACTTCCTCTCCAAACATCCACACCTTCCAACATCATCTTTAGGGACTAGAAATATCACCTGGGACTGCACTTGTTTCCAGTAGGTCCAGGTCATGCTACTGAACAAATGGTAATCACTTTACAACCCTGACCTCTAAAAATGCCACTTGCTTTTCACAGACTTCAGCTTTAAAACGCTGTTTTTATTTCCGATTATTACCCACTGAGCTGGCCTTCCTTCCAGCAGCTCACAGTTACAGTGCCTCCTTGGGCAACTGTGTTTTTGTGTGGCTCTGTGACAGCGACACTGCAGTCATTTGCCTGTGGTTTTGTGTACAGCTGGTGGATTGGGATCAAGACCTGAGTCAAGCAGCCTCTGAAACTCTTCTGAGACCACAGAAATCCCTGGTGGGCACAGCGGGGGATGGCCCCCTCGAATCATTTGTTTTCACCTGGGTTCATTAATGTCTAGGTTGCTAGGAAACCAAACAACAGCAGGGAAAGGGCTTTCTGAGGTTGCCTGACGCCCAGTTTGTGTTAATGGCTACAAACTGCAGTTGTGCTCCGAGGTTGCTAAGGTCTTCTGAAGAGGTCAAGGTGCTCAGGTGGCCTCCTGTGGCCAGTTTGTCCTCTTTTTCCTGGGCTTTTCCTTACCTGGTTCAAGGAAAGGCTCTTAGGGAATTGGCCAAGTTGCCAGCTCTGGGATGCTGGTGAATACTTGGTCCTCTGTCCTTGGCCACCTTGGAGGGTGTGGCTGGATCTGAGCAGAGCAGAAACCTCCTGCCATCGCTGGAGCACACACCTGCCCAGCCCTCAGAGGAGGCAGCAAGCTTGTGTGGTGGGGTGAGCCTGAGCAGAGAAACCCCTCTCCCCTTTTCTTCCTGGCCGTTTTTACAAAATTGATGCTGTTGCTGTGAGCAGGCGTTTTCAAACTGTCCTTTGCCCGGCAGCAGTAGCATTATTGGGAACTCCTTGGGACTGCAGCATGCCACATGTCCTGAATGAGAAGCTCTGGGCCAGGGGCCCCTAGGTGATTCTGATGTGCACTCACGGGAACCCTGTCTTTGGAATCCAGCCTTTGCTAACTGTGTGGCTTCCGACAGCTTAGTTCTCGTCCAGTAGCTCCCCTCAGCCTAACATGATGATACACGCCCCCCACACACACCTCCAGGATGCCCATCAATCCTCTTCCAATAACACCCACTGTTTCATGGCTTATGATTTGTTACCAAGTAGTCCTCGCTAAAATATGTGTTCAAAAAGAAATTACTTCTGTTAAAATTCAAGATTACCATTTTAGTGTGACCTTTCTTAACTCAATGTAAAATCGGAATCACGGTGCTTATATTATGATTCAGAATCTTGCTTCTTAGAAAAAAGGAAGCCAGGGTCACAGGCATTCATCCTTCCTGTTGCTTGAGGTATTCAACTGAATTCTGCAGGTGGTGACTTTGCACATATAAGGGCAGGACAGCAGAAGTGCCCTCCCCCTTGGGGGCAGTCTTTAAAGGCCAATTTGCAGGGGGGACAAGGTTTTTTTAACTGTTTTGGTGACACAGCCAAAACCTTAAAGTGAACATTTTTGGTGACAAGCAAGAGGTAAGAGAAATTATCTTTGCCTCCTCCCAGACCATTGGGTACTGTTTCCCCTTCATCCCAACTCAAGTGGGATACTGAGGTCCCAGAAATAATGCCCCCTGGAACCAGTGGGTGGGCTGGGATGGGTGAGCATAGTGACTGCTAGCTGCACTGATGGCTAGTGGTCAGCAAGATAGAAGGATGCTAATTTCCAACCCTGTCAATCAGCAACCAGAGCTGTTACCTAACCTCCTGTGCTTCAGTCTCCTATATGTGAAGCAGACATAAGAGTATCTACCTGCCAGATGTGGTGGTTTATGCCTGTAATCTCAGCTACTCAGGAGGCTGAGTCAGGAGAATAGCAAGTTTAAGACCCTGTCTCAAAAATAGACTGAAGAAATACTAAGGACTGGAGATATAGATCAATGGTAAAAGCACCCTTAGGTTCAGTCTCTAGACCCCAGTACCAGAAAAAAACAAAGACCATGCACACTCACACACTCATGCACACGCGTACACACATGCACACACACACATGCACACATACATGCAAACTACCTTTCATGATTAGTTCCACAATTAACGATGTACAGCAGATATTTTAAAATTCTCAACCATTGCCTGATTGACTGTTTCCTGAACATCTATTAAACACAGAACAGGTCCTATGGGCCCTGGAGCTTGAGACTCACATCCATCCATTTAAAGAGCCAACCAATGTTCATTGAGCTCCTGCTCAATTCAGGGTCCTCTTCTAGGTACAAGTGCCAGGAGGGCTCAGAGCTGGAGAGTCCCCATTGCAGACACACGCACACTTGTGCCTGAAGCTGGCCAAGGCAGGCAGGAGGGGTGGCAACTTTGGGTAGAGAACTCCTGAAAGACCTCAGTCCCCCAAACTAGGGGGACGGAGTCTTGGGCCTGTGCCCTGTTGACAGTAGGCAAACCAAGGGGTGGATGTGAGGCCGCAAGTTGAGAGTTGGAGTGCACCTAGTTGTCTGTCTTCACCAGAGGACCACAGATGCAGGAGGCAGAAGTGTTGGTCCTTTGCCCAGTTCTCCTTTAAACTGTCATTAAGTCCTGCCTCCTGCTGGGGTCTGACACAGGCTTCCACTGATCCATATGATGAGTCACGTCCAAGAGTGATGGGTCAAGTGGAAAACAAACATACAAAGCATCAAGAGGGAAGGCACACCCCATGTTTTACCCTAACTGAAGATGCCTCTCCCATGTCCCCTTGGGTAACTTTCCCTTGATTTCCACATGAGTCCCATGAGATTGGCAGGGGCTCATGACTTCACTTCACAGGGGTGGAGCAAAGCACCGATGGTAGCTGGACACAGCACAGAACTGGAGACAGGCTCGGCTTCCCAGAGGTGGCCTGGCCTTCAGGGGCCTCCCTAGTTCCCTCTGCTTCAGGAGCTGCCCCTGGGAAAAGCTGGCAGTTGTGATGCTACTTGTGTTTTTGGTCACAATTCTCTGGTTGCCACTCAGACCTGTCCAAGGCTGAAATGTCTGTCCCTCTCAGTTCTGCTTTCAGAAAAGAAGAAAAGGAGTTGGCCCAGCGGGGGCCAGTTTCAAGGGGAAGGAAGGTGACTCCTGGGTACAGTGCTGGGGTGGCCACAGGAGGCTGCACAGGAGAAAGGTGAGACTCGGGGCTTCAAGGGGTGGCCTCTTCTCCTAGGAGAGGGTCCTTCAGCTGCCCTCCTCAGCTGGGACGGTGTGAGTGAGTGAGTGTGTGTGCAGGGCTCCTGCTGCCGTGGCTAAGGGACTCTGTCCCCTCATGGACCGACACTGGAGTGCCAGGTCAGTGGGACTCATGGAGGAGCTGACTTGTTCAATGCTCTTGCTTCACTTCTGTAGGAGGGGCTCTCCCCGAGCTTGTGGGTGGGGAAACAGGACCTGGTCCCAGACAGGCCTCCCCCTCCCACAGGCTGATGAACCCCTGGAAGCAGGTGGGGTCACTCTGCTCTTCTGAAGGACCCACCAGAGTTGCAAGACCTCATTTCTCAGTGTTGCAGAAGATTCCTGAACCGGGGGATCAGAAGGCCTGGTGTTGAGTCCCTATTCTCACCAACTGCCCACCTAAACCTGGGAAAGCACCCATAACCTGCTCTTTGGTGTCCTTGCTCTATAATGGTCACTAGAGTCCCATCCATCAGGTTGTGAGATCCAGGAAGGCGATGGAGAACAAGCCAGGATACTGCAGATCCAGGCTCTCGTTGGGCATTAGGTTTCACTCTGTGGACGAACAAAACAGAAGCTCGGCCTTTTCTCCCCTCCTCTTAATGATTGAAAATCTTTGCTTTTGGGGTTGAGACTTTTGTCTGAGCGTTTGTGGCTGTACAAAGCTTTCCTGTGTGACTTGGGTGTGTCAGTCAGCTTTTTGTTGCTGGGGACAAATACCTGAGAAAATCAACTTAGCGGAAAAAAACATTTATTTTGGCTCATGGTTTCAGAAGGTCAGTTTGTGGTTGGCTGGTTCCAGTGATTCTGGGCCTGTAGTGAGGCAGGAGGGCAGGCAGAGCGAAGCAGGTCACTTCATGACAGCCAAGAAGCAGAGAGAGGGAGGCGTGGGCCAAGGACAAAATGAGCCCTTCCAGGGCACGCCCCTAGTGACCTGCTTCCTCCACCCTGGTCCCATCTGCCACGGTTTTCACCACTTCTTGGTGCTAGTCCAGGAATGGATGAACCTGCGATGAGGGCAGAGTCCTCACAGTCCCATCGCTTCCCAAGAGCCCCATTGCTGCCTTCAACGAAGGAGCCCTTGGGGAACGTTCCAGACCCCAAATATAACATTAGGCACTCTATTTTGCAGTCACAATTCTGACCTTCCATGTCACCCTCTGTGCCCACCCCCACCCATAGTGCCTGTCCTTGGTTTTAACCCTTCAGAACAGTTGCCTGGTGCTGCAAGGTGACACACACTGAGTGAAGTGCTCCCTGTACCTTGGTAACTCGTGTGCTGCGGTTTTCTCAGATGGACACTCACTAACGCTGCCCTCCTTCCTTCTTGCAATGGAAGAAGTCTTAGCTGGGGAATTGTGATTTGGTTGAACTCATGTGTGTGACTAATCCCAGAGGGGAAGAGTAGTTTCCTTTCCCCTTTTCTTAAAGTGACTCATCTGGACAAAAAAGGAAAAACCCCTCAAGTCTGTAAGGGTTGAAAGAACATGTTTCAGTCAGCTTTTTCACTGCTGTAGCTAAAAGACATGACCAGCACAATTATAGAGGAGGATAGGTTTATTCTAGGGCTCACAGTTTCAGAGGTCTTAGTCCAGAGAAGGCCGGCTCCATCTTTTGGGGCTCGAGGTGAGGCTAAACATCATGGCGGAGTGTGTGGCAGAAGCAAGCGGCTCACATCACGGTGATCAAGAAGCAGAGACTCGACTCTCCAGATACAAGATATATACCCCATAACTGTGCCCCCAATTAACCACTTCCTCCAGCCACACCCCACCTGCCTCCAGGTAATTCCATCAGGGATTAATTCACTGATTGGGTTAAGACTCTCACAGCCCAATCACTTCTCCTCTGAACCTTCTTGCATTGTCTCACACGTGAGCTTTTGGGGGACACCTCACATCCAAACCATAACTTCTCCTCACTTCTCCTCCATCTTTTCCCTGGAGGAGAAGGGAGGAGATGCCACTCCTCTGCAGGGCTTTCTGGGAACCTGGGCCGCTGCCAGGTGCTGAGTGACCCCTGAGCCCCCTGACCAAGGCTTGTCAAGGCCAGTGGGAGAGAGCCCAGGGCTGTCACTACATTCGTGGCTGTGACAGTCTTAACTGAAGGTTGGCAAAGGGAAACTGCATGCTCTTATCTATAAAATGGGGCCACCAATCAGGATAATTTTGGAGATACTTGTAGTTTGGCCTTATTTAGGTAAATTATTTTACTTTAAAAATGAAAAATAAATATTTTATCAAGGTATTTCTGATCCTTGGTCTTTCATTTTATGCCCATGAAATAAATAAATGAGCCTTAGAGAACTTTTAAAAATAACCCACATCTTTCTATATTATCTCCTTGATGCTCATAATATAATATGGTGTCATTTTTGACAATCCAACCCCTAACTATATAGACGTTTACTGAGACACTGCGTAGATGAGGTCTGACCTTTTTCTGTTTGTGGTAAAGTTGGGAGGAGGAAGAGATTCAGGTACCTAAGAAAAAAACAGTACATGGAAAATGTGTTCAGTGCCAAGTAAAAGGAACGTATCAAACGTCACAGGACCCTGAGAGGAAGGAACAGAGGATACGTTTGACTTGTAGAAAGGGGAAGCTGAGTCCGAAGGCCGGCCTTGGAGAATGAAAGCCTTTCAGTTCTGTTTAGAGAATGGAGGAAGTGATTCCAGGCAAAGGGGTCACATGAGCAAAGGTGGGAGGCAAAGACACGGGGCTTCTGCAGGAAGCATCAAGTATCCCATGGGACATCAGCAGACCCAAGGCTGAGGGTGACCAGAATACTGGCAACTAGATCCATATTTAGTACTAATCAAATAATTATTATCAAGAGGAGATGCATTGGGTCAGGAGAGTCCGTGATGGTGGGTCCAAACAGAAGCCTTTGGAATCTTCTAGATTTTCCATGCTTTTACTACTATCATCTCTGGTAAAGCAAGACGTGGTGTCATGAAGAGTAGTTTGAGCAATTCCATTTGCAGATGAGGAAGATAAGGCTGAAAGTGATTAAGGGACTTATCCAAGGTCATCCAAGAACTTGACCTTTGGTTCCCTGTGATGCTCTCCAAGCAGCAGACTGAGGAGGAAGGAATGCTGGCCCCACCGCTGGCCTCGGCCAACCCTTCTCCATTCCTGGCCCAAATCATAACCAGAGCCTCAGGTACATGCTGCCATCATCCCTTCTCTGTCCCTCCAGAACTCCATGTAGGAGGCAGGATGAAGTTTTCAGAAAGTTGATCTGACCCACTGGCCTCTTGCTTGAGCCCTTTGATGGGTTGCCACTGCCCTGAGGACAGACGCAAGCTTCCCAAACGTCCCTCAGGACCCCGTGAGGCCAGGCCCTGCTGCCTCTTCCCTGCATCCCCTGCTCTGGTGCCTCTGTTCCTCCCGTTGCTTCCAGCCCTTGGTCTTCTCCCTCCAGCAGGGCTTTTCACGCTCCCCTGTGCAAATGCTCCCCCTTCCTCTCGTCCTGGTGGGCTCCCGCTCACCCTGCAGGCCTCCTTCAGTTCCCCAGCGTGCCTCCAGCTGGCCCCTCCGACGAGATCACATCCTTAATCCCAGGTTCTGGCCTTGCCCTCTCTCCTCAGCGGTTTCCATGGTGGAATTCTGTGGTGGCCTTGTGTGTGTCCTGTTTCCCTACTGGACTGAACAGCTTTAAAGTAAGCTTTGAGAACCTCCACCACTGACGGACCAGACCTGCATGTACTATTATTAAACAAACAAGGAAGGGAGGAGACCTTATTTGCTGACACCTCCCACCCCTTGGTGCTGGGTCACTGTGGGGGACCAGCTTAAAGAAAACATAATAGGGAAGGAGGGAGAGAAAGGAGAAAAGGAAAAGTAATGAGAGTAGCAAGGACAGGAGGAGAGGAGAGGAAAGGAGAGGGAGAAGGCTAGAAGGACTGATGGCTGAAGGGGCTGTGGAAACACTGTAGGGTTAGAGTGACCGACGCATCCTGGTTTGCCTGGGCTTCTTGGTTTTGAATGGACGTCCTGCACCCCTGCAGAACCCTAGGAGTGTCACTAGAGACCGGACAGTTACCTGTTTTTAAGCAGGAGGAAAAATATGAAGAATGGCAAATGCAGAGCAGGAAAGAAGAGGATTAGGGGTAATTCATATGTATGGATGTCTCTGGTTCTTGGGGAAGCAGACGGGGCCAAAGAATCCTGTGTCTCTTGCCCACTTCCCAGCAGCCATGGGCCCTCCAGTAGGACAGGCTGGTAGCCATGACCCTGAATTCTGACCCTGTCCCAGGCAGCTATGAGTGACTCCCAATCCTGTCATACTGGGCAGTTTCATGCAGACAGGGAGGGAAGGAAACTCTGTCTGCTTTTGGCACCTCACCCAACCAGAGAGGCAGTGGGGTGAGAGTGTGACCATCCCCAGGCTGTGGCCCAGGCCCAGTACCTGAGGCCAGTTACCTAACCCCTTCTGTGCCTCACATTTCTTATTTGTAAAATGTATTTTTATCATAGTTGTTGTGTTCGTTAAATTGCTCCATACCTGTAAAGTGCTTAGAAGCACTTGGTGCAGAATAAACGCTTAGTAAGTGACCGCTGTGCTACTAACACCACAGGGCTCCTGCTACTGCTGCCACTACCACTCTAGAAGTAGGATTGCAGCTACTGTCACTTCTACTGTGACTACCGTGTTATTGTCATCACTCCTGCTGTTCCTGTCACAAGTGCTGCTGCTGCCTCTGCCAGGACTGTCACTACCACTAGCAACATTACTGCTACTGCTACAATGACTACTGCTACTTCTATTGTCCCTGCAATGCCATTGTCAGAAAATCTCCGCAGTTTTTCCTTCAGGAAATGATGGGCCATCTCTCTACTCAACCTACTTTTTGCAAAAGTTCCCAGACCTGGAATCAGTACCTGAGTCTCTGGGGCCCCTGCACCCTTGCCTGGCTCGAGCCACCCTGTAGACAGAAGCAGACCAGGCAGAGCTGGGCCCTGGCCTGGCACCACCTGCAGTCTGAGTGTCTTGGAATCAACCCAAAGGTGCAGATCAGCCTGGCAATTCACCCCATTGTGGTCCGTGGACCCGGAGAGCCTGTATCCCTAGGAACCAGGGAAAGAGATGACAGAGAGGCAACCAGAAATGTGTCCCTTGCTATTTTCTTGGGAAATCAGGGGACAGGGGAGGAGTGCATAAGAAGTTGCATATTCTTTTCAGTGAGAAGCACCCTGATTCATAGCACTCCAATTTAAAGGGGTAAATGCAACTCTGTGGGGTCATGCATACCTCCTGTAACCAGTTACCCTCCTGCATAACAAATCAGAGTCTGGCACTTTCTGATGGTTTCAGCAAGTGGAAAATGTTACTATTCACGAGGGAGGCGACCCCGCCGAAAGGTTCAGATGGAGGATTCTAGAGTGAGCAGCAGGTGAGGACTGAACACTGGCTTTGCCCCCTCAAGCTATGTGAACTTCGGTGAGTTACCCTTTAGCCTGGTTTCCTTATCTGTGAAATGGAGACAAGAGGACACACCACAGAAAGTCCTTGTGAGGACTCAGTGAGTGACTAGATGCAAAACACTTGGAATAGGATGTGGCGAAGGCTCCCGGGTCCAGGAGAACCCGCAGGCTGTCAAGGCAGATTGCCTGGCTCCAGTTCTGGGTTTGCGAATTAATTAATAGGTTTGGATCTGAATTTCTTCGCCTTTTGGTGTTTTAATTTCCCAGCCATCAAATGGAAGGAATAATATGATGGCTGTTGACACAATAAATATTATATGTTTTCATTATTGCTATTATTTTTCCATCATCAGAGCAGATCACGAGAGCCAGCCTTGGGTACAACCCTGACCCCCCAGCCTGTGGCTCCCCTTTCTACCATGTGTGGGGTCCCTTCCCATCTCAGGACATGCTCTCTGCTGGCATGTCCACCTCAGTGGGAATCCATGTCCCCACAGTATGGAGTCTGTTTCCTGGGGGTAGGAGTGCTATGCTCCTTCGAGGAGAGAGTAGTGAGTAAAAGGGGAAGCGTCAAGGGGTCCCTGGCCTCTCTCAGGGCCCCAGACCCTAACTCTGGTGTAGACTGGTCTGCCTGATTCCCTCCACGCCAATCCAGCCCAGAACATATCATGAAGGGAGTAAGGTCATTGGGGGTGGGGCTGAGGGGACTTCTCACTTGTTTTTTTAGAATTATCTGCTATTTTTCAAGTTTTCTGGACCTTCTTCTCTCAGACTCTAGGTGCTTTCTTGGTACTGTTTTGATGCCCTTTGACCTCTGCTAGATGCTCTTGCTTGTCTGGACTTCCCGAGTACTGCCTCAAACAGGGGGAATATAATGAATAATAATGAATTATAAATTTCAAAATAGAAGAGGAGAATTTGGAAGTTCTCATCACAAAGGAATGATAAAACTTTAAGATGAGGAATATCCTGAGTTATCAATAACCCAGGTCAATGTGAATCAAAACATAGCATTGTATTCCATTAATAAGTAAAAATGACACGTGTCCATCGAAAATTTTTAATAAAAATGATGAAGGTGAAAATGAGACTTCCCAGCTCCCCTTCACAGAATTCCCCGTCTCTCAAGCTCAATCATTTTACAACCGCCGCCTGTATATGAGGCAGAGTTTATAAAAGCTTAGATTCCAAACAGACAGACCTCTTCCCTGCATGAAGGCCTGTCACATGCCCTGATTTGGAGATCAGAAAATGAGAGTCTGGAATCATGTGATCTGACTGCTAATCCTGTATAGACAGGAGCTGATGAAAGAGCTTCCCAGGCAAATTGTGCCTTTAATGGGGCCACCTGGGAACAGATGTCCTTGTGTAAAAGGGGACAGCAACTGGCAGCACGAGGCGTGCTACTGGGGGAGATCTTTGGATGCTTTTCTTATCACAATGTTGCTTTCACAGATTTCAGGAATGGGCCACCTCTGTCTAGCTCTACTACTCGGCGGTTCTGAGGTTCTTTTCGTGTTCTCTCTCTGATCTAGTTAAATGTATACTTGTGTTTTGAACTTCCTTGTTGGGCACAAAATCTATGATGGCTTGTTGAGATTGTAGGTCATTTTATGTATAGTCACTCTACTTTTTATGGAATCATACAATCTAAACTTACTAAGACCACGGAGGTAAGCCATTAGAGAGCCAGCCTTGGGTACAACCCTGACCCCCATGATTATATTAAATGATTATATTAAATATCACAGCCCAGGGCTGAGTAATTTGGATGGACAAATGGATGGATGGATGAACAAAAAGACGGAAAAGTGTGTGTGTGTGTGTGTGGGTGTGGATGGGTGGGTGGATTTTTGGATGAATGAGTAGATGGTTGAATTGATGAATTGGAAGATGAATGGCTGGTTAGGTGAATATAATATAGGTTGAGTGGGCGAGTTGTTGAATTGATGGATGGACTGATGCTTTGGAAGATGGACAGGTGGAAAGTGGGTAGATGACGTGGTGAGCAGATGGATACATTGATAGATTGGAAGATGAGTTTGTGGGTGGGTCGGTGAGTGGGTACATAGACTGATGGGAAGATGGACAATGGATGGCGGGTAGCTAGACAGAGAGTGAGATAATCTTCTCCATTAAGGGAGAGGAAAAGCTTTCATCCTGAGACTTTGGCGTATCTGTTTTTGTTGTGTCACCCGCCCGTTGCCCTAATAATTAGCATGGATAAAGGGCGTTCCTGGGGGCATGAATGATGGAGAGCATGATCTCTGGATTAGGCTTCGAGAGATTAAATTTCTTTGTCTATGAGACAGGCATAGAATCACACAAGCTGTCTGATACGGCGATGGCCAAATGAGCAGTGCACGCCATGCGAACGCAAGCTCTCATGAAGGGCTCCTCCTCCTCAGTATGTGTGTTTTACCATTAATATCGTTACTACATACGCTAGAGACCATAGGAATGCCTGCTGTCCAGTGTCAGGCCTCTGGAATCAACCTGTGTCCAGGGAAGATTCAAACCTCAAATGAGGAAGTAGAATGAGCACTAGGCATCCCATCATTCTAAATGCTTATGGTGCAATTTATCATTGGACATACTACACATTTACACAGCTATATGTCATGTGACGACAGCACAAGCTTGCAGGTATCAAAACTAAGGCAGGGACTCAGTTCTTGTAATTATTAGAGACCAAGGAAAGAGTGAGGTCTGGGAACAAAGAATAAGGGAAAGGATAGGGTTAGGGGCTTGGGTCAGGTCCCTCTGAGTGTCCATAACATTGAACTCTGTCCCAGCTACAAGGACCAACACCCAAGTTGATCCATTTCTTTCTACATCAGGAAACAAAGGCCCACAGAACATATATAGTTTGCCAACATCATTTCATTTTCCATCCAAGAAAGTCTTTGGGGGATGTTCAGACCATTGAGTTAAATGAGAAAGTGCACAGAGAGGGTTGACTGAGCCAGAAAACCATTTCCACTGCTGTCCTCAAAAGCACCGTTGGTTTTGCTGCTCCCCCAGGATGCTCTCCTTCATTTCTTTCAATGGAGACATGATATTAAGTGATTATGGGAACTGAGACCCTTTTCTTCCTTTTACCCACAATATGCCTTTGGACGTGACCTTGAAGGAGCTCAGTTCTCTTAGTGCTGATGGCCCTCTCCATTCCCCTCCATATGACTGGTACTAAATGCTTGTGTGCATTTTGCCATTGGACATACTACATATTTACACTGCCATATGCTCCTCTTCTTCACCCCGCTGGAAGGATGGGGACATTAAAAAGTCTGTTTTGTCCACTGCTGTGACCCCAGCAGCCAGGGCAGCACCAGCACCGCGTCCAGGAGGTATTCCTTGGAGAACTGCATGAGTTAGCTCATGTGTTCCTCTTGCGGACCCAGGGGTAGGTGCTCACTTTCCACTTCACAGTTGGGAGAAGTGAGACTCAGAGGTTAGAAACACCTCAGATCCTAGACACTCTGAATTTAAGATATTTTAATTTGTGGGGCCACCATCTGCGGCTCCAAGGAAGGGAATCAATCTCACCAGGACAATATGAAGAAAGTAGAATTCCTGTAGCTCAGTTCTGCTTGCGGAAGGCAGTCCTGCGGGATCTCTGCTATGGATTCCTTTCCCTGAACCCTCTACTAGATGCTTCATTTCTCGTTGGTGTTGTGTCGAGGGAGGATCCCCACCCACAGGCCCTGTGGCAGAGGAAGAAGGGAGTAGAAAATGGGGAAGCTGGCTGAGCCCAGTCTGGAGGTAACCTAGTTATCGCCCCATCTCACAGACGGAGACGAGACCGGCAGCAGTGCTGGCAACTTCTCAGGCCACATGACCAAGATGGAGCTGCCCATCTCGTCCCCTCCCATCTCTTTTTGAGCCCAGTCAGCTTTAACCGAAGAGCCTTTGTCACTGCGAGCTCTGCAGCGCCCAGCAGAGCACCAGATGTATACTAGGTGCTTGATAAATGCTGGTGGAGTCATGGAATTTGCCCAAAGTGAATTCCTGTCCCAAACACTGTGGGCTTCTTCCCCTGCCTTTGCTGGCGCCTCCCTGTGCAGTTGGGGGCGGGGGGTGGGGTGAAAGATGGATTGTCGTGGGCTCTGTATGTTGACAACAAAGTGCAGGTGGTGACTAATTTGGCGGTTATTTATTTTGGTCCTACGCAGCATTTTGTTCTTGTGGAGTTCTTTGGTGGGGAGGCTCCGAACAGCCTGTGTGTACATTTCATGCTTCACTGGCGAGTCCCACAAAGGCCCTTAAATCGATTAAGTTGGGAGGTGGGAAAGAAGCCCAGAGAGGAATCTGTCTGTATCAGACAAAGCCACAGGGGTCCTGGGTGCTGCAATGGGAGGGGGTTTCCATTCCAGTGTCCTGTACTCAGGGAGACAGGCCTGGGCTCTGCCTGGAGGCTGCCCCCAGGGCTAGCAGCAGCCAGGAGGTGGGGCCTCTGAACATCCAACTGGAGCACAGGCTGAGGCAGTTTGGGTGTGTGTTAAAGAGCCAGGAGCCCCTCCTGGCTGAAGCAGAAGGTACACAGGAGGGAAAAAAATGAGGGGTGCCTTGAAGTCTTTGGAATAGACCTGGGAAGCCCAAGGCAGGATCTGAGGGTCTTAGGAGCAATGGTAGAGTCCGGCTTTGAAGTCTGGCCTTATGAATTTGGAATCTGACTAGTTAACCCAG
Source organism: Callospermophilus lateralis (assembly GCF_048772815.1). Taxonomy (NCBI): domain Eukaryota; kingdom Metazoa; phylum Chordata; class Mammalia; order Rodentia; family Sciuridae; genus Callospermophilus; species Callospermophilus lateralis. Next base: position 76,059,963 of record NC_135320.1, on the reverse strand, counting down.
TGGCCTCAGGCAGCTACCCCTTGGGCATCAAAGCACCAGCTGGCCCTGCTCTGACCTAGTCCTGAAGCCTCAACAAGGATTCAAGGATCCTTGTAAAGCACTTGGCACAGGCAAGCGATGAGCATTCAATAAATGGTAATGCTATATTGTTATTTTTATTGCTGTCAGCAAGACTCCTAAAAGGTTATCTTGAAACACCTAGGAAAGGAGGATTCCCGGGAAAGAATTGACTTTCAAAATATCGGAGATCTTTGGCCTATTTATGAACATCTTTTTTTCTTGGGGTACCCAGGGATTGAACTCAGGGGCACTTGATCACTGAGCCACATCCCCAGCCCTATTTTGTATTTTATGTAGAGACAGAGTCTCACTGAGTTGCTTAGCTCCTCGCTTTTGAACTGGCTTTGAACTCACGGATCCTCCTGCCTCAGCCTCCTGAGCTGCTGGGATTAAAGGCCTTTACCACCGCGCCCCGCTGTGGACATCTTTTCTAATGATTCATTGATGATGTGAACAGACACTGTGTTTATTTTTTGATGTTTATAAGACATGACACCATTTACCTATTCATAGTAAACTGTTGTGTGTACAGAGTAGTATTGAGTTTAATTGATTTAAAAAAATTTTTAGACTGTAGATAGGAAGAATGGGTCAGCTCCAAACACAATTTTAAAAAATTTATTGGGGCTGGGGATGCATCTCAGTGTTAGAACACTTACACAGGACATGCAAGGCTCTGGGTTCAATCCCCAGTACCACAATAATAAAAAAAAATCATTGATCATTGCCTATGTGCCAAATACTAAATAAAGCAATGCAATACAAAGATCAGTGGTTCATGGTCCCTGACACTGAATGACTCAATTGAATGACATGAAAATAAATGCAAAACATCGTAACTTCAGCAAACGAAGTTTATACAAGGTTCTGAACTTAGCAAATTATTTAAACAGCTCTAGATAAAGTACATATCGCTTCCTGGTGACAGCCCACGTAGTTTCATTTTTTTATTGTTGTTTAAAGTCATGAACAACCTTTCCATGGTTCAATTCAAAAAAGGGATCATGTGATGAAGGCAATAGAATATAAACAAGACACCCCAGAATTTTGTTATATTTTGAGTAACTATGGTTCAAGTCTAGGAACTCTGGAGACACCTGGGATACCCTGGGGTGGAGAGGTTGACAGGTGTTTGAAGGATCCCGCTGGGTACCCTTACACATAATGATGGTTTGGCAGGGGAAGGAGGAGACATCTGGCCATTGTCTTGTTTGCTTCCTGGGAGCCTGGCTCAGTATGCACACAACATTGTATTGACACCATCTCATTTGACACTCAACAGTAAATGTGGAGAGAAAATTATTATCCCCATCTGTATGCAAGGTCACAGCACCTCAGAAGCAAAGCAGCTTCCCCAAGTTCACAGAGGTGATAAACGGCAGAGCCAGGGTTGGGACCTGCAGCGTCAGCCTCCAAAGCCCTTTCTGCTTTTGCACTCCGGACCCTGTAAGATGACAAGTTGACAGGGAACGATTTTTAATGGGCTTAATGCAGATGCATTGCGCCGTCATAAAGAGGTGTTCTCTGTGAGATGAATCATTGATCACCCACTGTACTCAGGGAGGGAACATGGAGGCGGCAGTTGCTTCTCTCCTGCTGGGTGGGTTACGATGACATCTAAGGGAGTCTGCGTCCAGCCAGCACCCATGTCTGAGTCTGTGGCCCTCGGGCAGGGCTTTCTCTGATCCTGCTGCTTCTTGGGCAGACTCCCTCCAAGCAGCCCAGAGATGCTGAAGCTCCTGGGCAGAGCTGTTCCTTGTCCTCATGGTCAGCATCCTCTATGATGCTTGGACACCTGTACTGGGCAGAAGGTGACTCACTCAGCACTGACCAGCCCAGCTCTCAGCTTCCTGAGGGTCACACAAGGAGGGATTGACTAGAGACCAGTGTGCCACTGAGAACAACAAAGGCAATAACGCTGCACATTTGTACTGGGTTTCAGTTTAAATGAGCTCTTTCATGCTTTCATAAGGGGAAACAGGTACTGGCTGCATTAATCCACTAGGCAGATCTAGAAGGCAAAGGCTCTGTTATGATTTGAACGTGAGGTGTCTCTGAAAAGCTCACATGTGAGACAGCGCAAGACAATGCCTAACCCAACCAGTGAATTAATCCCTGATGGAATTAACTGAGTGGTAACTGGAGGCAGGTGGGTGTGGTTGGAGGCAGTGGTTCACTGGTGTGTGGCTTTGGGGTATATAGTTTGTATTTGGAGAGTGAAGACCGCTCTCTCTGCCTCCTGATTACCATCTGAGCTGCTTCCCTCTGCCACACCCTTCCACCATGATGTCCTGCCTTCCCTTGATTCCCTAGGAATAGAGCCAGCCTCTTATGAACTGAGACCTCTGAAACCATGAGCCCTCAAATAACCTTTTCCTCCTCTACAGTCGTTCTGGTCAGATCTTTTAGCCACAGCAACGAAAAACCTGATTAAAACAGGATCTTATTCCAATTATATGGAAGATAGGATGAAACTACAAGGTTTATCCAGTTCACAAAGGAATCAAGTGGGAAAGGTAGGATTTGAATGGGGGAGGTCTGGTCCAGTGGCCCACAGACTGAGCCACTCTGGGTTGAGTCAGGTGGAACCCTGGGACCCTTCTAGCTCTACTTGCCTGTGACCTTATTGACCAGTGAACTTCTCCCTGTTGAATGGGTCTATACCAGCTGCAAACCGGGCACTTGCAGGAAGGAAGAGGGCACCATGAGAATGGGCATCTGCCCATCTGTGGTGGACAGTAGACATGGGAAGCTCTTGACTGGTGGACAGACCAAGGTGCTGTGGGCCTGAAAGAGTCAGATTTGTCATTGTCAAATGGGCCGAGTGGACACACCTTGGGAAATGTTTGGGAAGATGAAGCAGAGCAAATCAGATTCCCTACAGATGCAAAGTCCCTTACTCTGGCTCTGAGCTCACCGTCTCTGTTTAACTCCCTGGGCATCACTTGCGTGGATAGCAAGAGGATGAGAGAAAGAGCACAGGCCCAACTCCTCCACATGTGAGCTGGGATCCTTGAAATTAAATTCATTTGTCTTCCCAGTCATGAGCTGAGCACTGTGACCCTGCCACATTTGCTGACCGGGTACAGGGTCTGGGAGGGATGGGAGGGTTCTGCTGAACCAGTCTCCCAGCCCTTTGGCTAAGGATGCTCCAGACCAGACCTCCATCAGCTTTACTCCAGCCTCTTGAAGACACTTTTTGGGTGTTTGAAACTTCTCCTAATCATACAGCTTGTGAACAACTATGCACTAAATGTTTAGGCCTATTCTGTGAAAATATATGCCATTGTAAGACTTGCTGCCCACCCAAAGATGAACCCAGACACTCAGGACATGCTGCCCTCATAGCCTCCTCATTAAGATGGCGTCCTCATCGCAGCCCTCCTTTGACCCCTCTTTTCTTTTTCATAATACTGACCCCACAGTGCTTTTCTATTTTGGCCTTCACAAGATCTTCATATTCCGGTTTTCCCTTCTTTCTTGTTTCTATCTCTCATTTCTCTTACTTTCCTTCCTCTAAATGAGGGTCCCCAGTGCCAGTCCTCCGCTATCTCTTTATTTTCTGGATTCAGGTTACTAGTTTTGATGGAGTGACTTCTGTTACTCTAACTTGCCCAACTAAACATAATTATGAAATCAAATATTTAAAAAATACATGTGACAACTATGAGAAGCATCTAAGACGGGCAGGAAGTTGAGATGTGGCCCACACTCACCTCAGATGACGGCCTGGGGATATTTTTCATTCTCAATAAACAGAAAGACCCACTCACCCTGCGGAGTAGATAGAGATGCCAGAAAGGAGAACCCCACAGAGGAGTGAGCTCCAAACATGCAAAAGAATCCTTCAAGTCATTGCACAAGTCCTACATTGTACACAGACAGAGTGAGATTCCAAAATACTAGAAGAACATAGCAGCAAGGAGATTAAAAATCTGAAGATTTCAGCAATAAACAATCCTGGAGAAATAGAGGGTGGAATCCAAATCTTGCTAAAACAGAGCATCCTTGGCAAACATCCTGAGATTTTGGTCAAGACCACAAGAAACCTGATGTAGTGGCAAGAGCTATGCCCTAGAATAACTCCTTCCAAGCAGTCACTGTGCTCCCAGAGTAAGGGAAAAATTTAAAAAGACCAGGTGCCATAAAGCCCAAAACCCAACCAGAAAGGCGAAAGGTGATAGTCTACTCGTCCTTCATCTGCTTGAAGAAAAGAAGACCTTAACCTTTCTTGGAGAAAGATGTCATTATTCAAAGAGAAAACAGGTTCTGATTCACAATGTCAATCATCCAATAAAAAATTTAAAAAACACTAAAAAATAGGACCAAATGTCCAAAGCCCAAGACATACATGAGTTTCAGATAATGGAGGGATCAGACACAGTTTTAAAATAACTATATTTTGATAATTCTCTTTGGAAAACTCATATCTATAAATATTTTTTCCCAAGACTACACAGAAAATAATTGACAGCCCCAACAAAAGTTCATTTGCTCTCATGTGGAATATTAGACATAGAAACGGATCTTTATAATTTATTTTGATGCTACTACAGAACATTTTATATAGAATGTATAGTAAGCTCCCAGATCTATAAATTGGGATTGACAGAGGAAATTCTTTAAAAAATGGTGAGACGCACTCCAGTCTGACCAGATATAACTCTACATAGAGAGGTCATAAATTGATAAGGATTGGAGTCCATTAACTTAAGAAGTCTTGGAATATTGGGGGTAGAATCTGTGCTGGCCCCTGCCTCAGATCTTGAGAAAACTCAGTCTCTAGTCTTTAACCATGAATTTTATGTAGATAGTTCCCAAGTCCTTACCATTCCCAGAAATCAGGCCCAATTTCCCAGTTTCTCAATGCTCCTACACATCTGTGTGGTCTGCTGAAACCTCGTACCCAGAATAGTCTACTGAGTTGACCACTGTATCCTTCAAACTCGCTTTCCCTTCTTTCTTTTAAAGGCACCAGCATTCCATTTCCAGGCTTGAAACTGTGATCACCCTTGGTTCCTTCACCCACCTCCATCTCCAACTATTCATCTGTCTCCTCCCTATTCCTGCAGTTATAATTTTAGTCTTTATGCCTTTAACTATCCTACCAATACCTTTTAAAATAAATCAAGATGTATTTCATACATCATATTTAAATATTATAATTCAGTGACTTTTACTATATTCACAAAGTCGTACAATGATCCTCACTATCCAGCTCTAGATCTGGGCTCTGAAGGGAGGTCTGGTATGGGAAAAAGCCAAGTCCCAGGATAAGGTGGAAACAAGGTGGGTGGGGGAGCTGGGGATCTGTCACAATCATTTCTCCAGGACACAAGTGCCCAGGCATCCTATGGTCAGGCTGGCCTCACCTCTCTTTTCACCATTTTAAATTAGAGCTTCATAACACTGTGTGAAGTCGACAAGTCAAACATTATTACAGCCACACGAGAGAAGAAACAGGGTCCTGCTGAGAGGTGCCAAGACGTGTCTGGGAATACTGAGTTGGTTCCTGCTGCTCTGGCCTTGGCCTCCATCCACCCTGGCCTCCATCCAGCTCTCCCCACTGGCCACACCTTTTCCAGTGTAAAGAGATTACATTGGACTCTATCAGAGGAGATGTAGATACATAAATTAGAAAAGGCTTGGGCTATGAAGTAAACTCTTCTCCTTAAGCACAAACCAAGTACTGAACGTGGACTCGGCCACTTGGGTTCTAGTTCCTCTGCTTCTTGGTTATGTGATCTGGAGGAAATCCGGGAACATTTCTTTTCTGAGGCTCAGTTTTCTCACCTGCAAACTGAACTGATAGTACTTACTTCACAGATCTGCTGTGGGGATCAAGCAGGCAGCGCATACTTAGTACTACGAAAACTGTAAAGTGTTAGACCTTTAGTGGTTGTTGTGTTTTTTTCTTTGACAATAATGGATTCTGCAGATGAGTTTACAGGGCAGTTCTTTTCTCTCTCTCTCTCTCTCTCCCCACACCCCCCTCTCTTTTTTATTGATACCGAGGATTAAACCCAGAGCCTCTTAACAACTGTGCTGCATCCCCAGCCTTTTTTTTTTTTTTTTTTTTTTTTAATTTTGAGACAGAGTCTCACTAAGTTGCTTAGAGCCTCACTAAATTGCTGAGGCTGGCCTCCAACCTGTGGTCCTCCTGACTTGTCCTCTCAGATCACTGGGATGTGTAAGCCACCATGCCAGGGTACAGGGCTGTTCTTCTGCATGGTTACCTCAAGCTACAGAAAGCCTGTTGCTTCTGAGGCTGGTGCTGGGCCAGAGTTGCTCCAGGTGACAAGGACAGGGTGGGAAGAAAAGATGGATGTGGAGTAGAGGAGGGTGAGGTCAGTCATTTGGAACCCACGAAGACAAATCAGACACCACGTGGGCAAATTGGAGCTCTCATCCTTCTGTCAGTGTGTCTACCTTTGATGATGTGGACAACCTCTTGCCACAGAGCTGCACACAGCCCTGTCCCAGGACTCATGGGTGCTGAAGTGGGAGACCTGCTGGGAGCTGGAGGACCTTCAGGCCAGCGTGCATGAGATTCATCCGTATGTGGAGCTGAACTGACCTTCAGAGCCGAATGGCTTCTTCCAGATGTTGCAGACTTCACTTTTGCCCAGTTCTAACATAGAACCAGGGAAGGGAATTCTGGGTATCACAGTTCCAGTTTAGCCAGGTTGTCATAATGCAAAGCCTCATGCATGCTGATCTCTTATCAAATTTATCCCCAGTCTACACACCTTAGCCCTTAGTTGCTCCCAATCACATGAGTTCATCACGTCTCTGGTCTTGGTGGGAGCTCCTGCAGGGAGGGACCCCACCTCATGGTTTTTAATCTCCCTGTCATTCCCTGTTCAGGGCCAGGCACGTGGACTTTCATGCCGGGTGTTCCTTTAGAAGCCCCACTATCATATCGGCAGCAATTGGTCAGCAGTTCTCTGGTCTAACCCTAGTGACAGGTCTCCTTGGGTCTATCCCTTAAGAGCTTTGGTCTTAGCTTTGCAGAAAAATGGAGAAGCTGAGGAATCTTTGGCCCCTCAGCACTGGACTCATCCAAGACCCACTGGAAGCCTGTTGCAGAGCCCAAGATTCACACATATTTTACGTTTCATTATTATTATAACTTCCACAGTATCCTCCAAAATTCACATTCTTTCTATCTCCTTGACAACTATATCACAGAGGGCTTGAAGAGACATTTATAAACCTTTCTTATCCAGGAGCCTCATTCTGCTTTGATATTCTTAAATTTATACAGCAAATGCAATCACATTACACTTTGAAGATCCCAGTTACTTAAGCGTCACATAATGGAAAAGGATTCTGTCAGCAGGGGAGTCTCAGCCAGGGCTACAGAGGGAGAGAAAGGAGGCCTAGGAGAGTCGTCTGTAAGTACCTGCTCTGTGGCCACGTGGCCTTGAGATCCCGGCAGAGAGGAGGCCTGTCTCCCTGAGTTCACTCTGGCTCCTTTCTTAAACTTATGGGTCTTGCTGTTGCTTGTGTCTTAAATGTCCCCAGAAGGCATGGCACTCTGGGGAGGTGGGGAACCTTTAAGAGGTAGGGTCTGTGGGAGGCTATTGGGGGGCATGCCTTGCAGGGTACTGGGACCCCAGCCTCTTTGTCATCCTCTCCTTTCACCTTCTGGCTGCAAGTGAGTGTTTTGCCCCACCTCATCCCTTCAGCATGAAGCACTGCTTCCCCATGGGACCAGAAGCCATGGAGCCAGTCAGTCAGGGATCCAAACGGCCCAAGCTGAGCCTTGGTTGTTTCATATCAGGCATTGATGACAGTGTGGAAAGGTGACCAATGCGAGCATGTCCCAGCAACAGTTTCACAGCCACAAACTATTTCTTTGGAAAGAATGCAACTTCAGAGAACCCGTCTGAACCTTGTGGCCCGGGACGGTGACTTCACACTGGCGGCTCACGCTCGTCCAAGGCTTCCCGTGCGCCAGGCCACAGACTCACCATTCAGAGCAGGTTCCACTTTAGCTCTACCTTATAGGACAGGTGCCCAAAGCTCAGAGGACACTTGCCCAAGGTCACATGTGAATCAAGAGGTAAAGCCAGGAACCAAACCAGGCACCCTGGCTCCAGGGCTCCTGAAGCCACGTCACGAGCTCCACTCCAGGCTTGACCTGGGCCTTCACGCCCAGAGTGGGGCTGTGGAACCTGCTCCTGTAGGAGGTGCTGAAATGTGTCTAGAGTACCATGCACTTAGCAGGCACTTGGCAGGTGGCATTTTGTGAGACATATTTTTACTTCTCTCAGGGATTTTGTGCCCTTTTATTTATTTATTTATTTGGTCACTTAGGATTCATTGGGATAACTTACTGTCCCTCCTCATGTAACTTGTCAAGTCATTTGGCAGTCTCTTGCTGAGGGCTTCTCAGTGGTTTCACCTGCCTCCTGCTCACAGCGAAGAGTATGTGTGAGTGTGTGTGTGAGTGTGTGTGTGTGTGTGTGTGTGTGTGTGTGTGTGTGTGAATTTCTCTGAGTCTCACCGGCAGGGCACCAGGACGCAGGGGACATCTGGGATCTGTGTGATGCTGTGCACGGGTAGTCAATGGACAGCAGGACTGGAGGCGTCCAGGACCTCTGCCGGCCTGCCTGGGTGGAGTGTCCTCAAGTGCCCTCAAGTGCCCTCCCCATCCTGGCTGCTTCCCTGTTCCAAGCAGCTGTGGCTCTCTGAGGAATGCAGTCATTATCCTCATCATGGCATCCTCATCATGCTCCCTGAAGCAGGTAGCTGCAGCCAGCACCAGGCAGAGGAGATGGAGCCCAGAGAGGGAAGTGACCTCCCAAGGTCACAGAGCTGCCATGGCAAGGCTTCTCAGTCCAGTCTCCTTTAAAAAAATCATGAGACCATTCGAATGTACCAAGCCATATAAGGAAGAACCATATTCCCGCCACTCAGAGTAAGAAATATCAACCACCCTAATAGAAGCCCATGAGCCCCATTACGACCCCACACTTCCCCGAAGCACCCATTGTCCTGAGTTTGGCTTTTCGTTATTTCCATTTATTTATCTGTACTTGCTCATCTGCTTGCAGGTCCCAGCGCTGTCTGGTGTGTTCTCTGCATATGTTAGACTGGCTGCAGGCTCCGCCTGACTCCAAGGCTCCTCCTCTCCAGCAGCTCTCCTCCCAGCTCTGGTGGCTGAGCACTCACTGCCGGCACATGGCTCCCTGAGCCCAGCTCCCTTTTGTTGGTTTTCACGCTGTTTGGTAACCCATGCTAGGTCTGCATCATCTGCACCTGTCCCTTCTCCTGTGGATGGACCCCTAGGCGGCAACGACGAAGGATGCTGACCTGGATGTTCTTGCACATGGGTCCCTGGTCACAGATGCTGGAATTTCCCTATGGTGCAGCAGCAGGAGTGGACTGTTGGGCCGAGGGTCAAAGGGTCTCTGTCTAAGTGACCTTCAAGATGGCTATTTCAACATCACACCTGGACCCCCAACGTGGGAGAGCTCTGACTCCCACATCCTCGCCAACATCACTGGCATTCCCAGGCCTTTCCTGGTCTCCTGCTGGGATTCCGCGGTGTTCCTCATCTGCCTGTCCTCGGGACCAGTGGGCAAGAGTGTCTTTCCAGGCCGTTATTATGCATATTGCTGGGAAATGCATGTTCAGATCTTTTGCTCATTTTATATTGGTTATTTGCTTTTTTTTTTTTTTTCATTTAACTTACCAACATTCTTGATCCATTTTCTATTTTAGTTTACTGAAAAATATGAGTTCTAAACACCTTCTCCAGACCCATCAATTTTTTAGTGGACAAGGTTCCATCAGATTTATGGATTCCAGCCTATGACTTATGCCTTATTTAAGAAATCCTTCTCTACCCTGAGGTCATGTAGACATTCTACTTTTCCTTCTAAAGAGTCAAAGTTTTCCTTTACATATTTGTGTCTTAATTCTATCTGGAATATATATTTTGTGTGTTTATAGAGACCCAGTTTTCTAAACGAATTAGTGAGTACCCGGAGCTACTTAATCATTGAAGAATTTTTTTTGACCCATGTGCAGTGCCGCCAGATGTTACGTCTCCCGACACCTAAGGGTACTTTCTGACTCTCCATTCTGTTTTATTGGTCTGTTTGTCCATCCTGAGGCCCAGACCTAACTCTTTAAGGATTCTGCTTTTGTGACAGGTACGGTTTCCTACCACAGAGTGTCCTCATTCTTTGTTCTTCTACTTTAGAGGCACGTGGCTGTTCTGGAACCTTAACAGTTCCATTTAAATGTTAAAATAAGCTTGTCCAGATCAATGAGCATCTCTGTCAGCATTTAGATAGGAATGACATTGAATGTGTTGACCAATAGGGGAAGATTGACATCTTAAGGATATTGTTTTCTGAATCAGGAAAAAACAAATCTCCATTATTTAAGCCATTTTAAATATCTCTCATTAAAGTTTTTGCATAAAAATTTTTATACACTTTTTGTAGAAACCTTTGCTACTATAATTGTAGCCATTGCAATCATAATAAAATAGGTACACAGCACATACATTGGGTTAGGCAGAGTCTTAAAAAGCTTCACTCACAATGACTTATGCCATCTCTTAACAATCCTTTGAAGTAGGTATTATTGTTACTACTCCCCTTTAACAGATGAGAAAACTAGACCCAGAGTCACACTCAGAGTCACACTGTTGACCTCAAACTTGAAGATCTTCCAGCTTCAGCCTCTCAAGTAGCTGGGGTGACAAGCATCAGTGTGGAATTTAAGTCAGGTGTCCCAGCTGCGGTTTGTGCTCTTCAACATTTCCTGTGTTTGTTCTTTGATCAATCACTTTCCAAACTTCTCCTGGATAATGCCTAGATATGAATTTGATGACTGTATAATACTCATATCCAGAAACCTGGCTGAACTGTTCTGTTTATTAGAATTACTTACCTATGGATTTTCTGTGGTTTTCTCTGTCAATTTTACCAACTGTGAACAGTGACCATTTTTCTTCTCCGTTTCCAAACTGTGTATTCTTTCCCTCTTTATTTTATGGTGCTCATCAACTCTTTGGAACTGTTTTTGTAAATGGTGATGGTGAGACACTTTGCCTTGCTCGTGAAATTAACGGGAAGACTTCTAATATTGCACAAACATTTCTCACGAGGATTTGTAGATACCCTTATTCAGATCTAGGAAATTCTCTTCTATTCTAGATTTTTCAAGAGATTTTCTTTTCCTTCCTTCTTTTCTTCCTTCCTTCCTTCCCTCCCTCCCTCCCTCCCTCCCTCGCTCCTTCCTTCCTTCCTTCCTTCCTTCCTTCCTTCCTTCCTTCCTTCCTTCCTTCCTAAATCAGGAATGAGCATGGAGTTTTGTTGAAGACCTCTCAATATGGAGAGTTCCATGCTTATTCTGATCACTTGTGTTATTGTCTCTTTCCGGTGTCTCACCACATTTGTGTTACTGAGATAAAGTTGACCATGGTGTGCTAATTATTTTTATACATTATAAGGCCTGATTTGCATATTCTGTGTAGGGTTTTTGCATGTTTATTTATGAGGTTAGCCTGTGTTTTCTTGTCTGGTTATGGCATCAGGTTAAAATGTCCTCTTTTTACATTCTCTGTAAGATTTTGTATGTGGTTGGAATAACATGTCCCTTATATTTTATAAAGTCCTCTGTGTCTCATATATTGTGTCAAGTTCTTTCATGATCACATGTATGGTTAAGTTTATTTTAATTTAAAAAATTCTGCTTCAATAAGTTTTGGTAAGTTCTATTTTTTCTATAAATTTGGATATTTTATGTAAGTTTTAAAACTTGTTTAAATTTATAGCAGTTTCTCATTTAAAGTTTTCTTTTTGTGGTACATATGCTGTCTTAATAGTTCTATATAGCTTACTTATGCTTTCTTGTATTTTTTTGGCCAATTTTGTCAAATATTGTCCTATTATACTAGTTTCCACTGAAATAAAGTATCTGTATTGACCCTCTGTGTTTTTCAGTTTATTATGTCTTTTTTTTCTTTTCCTGTCTATTTTCTTAGGGTTTATTTCATTTTTCTTTTTCTACCATCTTGAGTTGGACACTTAGCTCATAAAATTTTATCTTTCTTATTTTCTAACATAATTGCTTTGGGCTATTAATTTCCCTCCACTAACTTTGATTGTATCCTACCATTTTTTTTTTTTTTTTGAGATAGGGATTTACTATATTGCCCATGTTGACCTCAAACTTGAAGATCCTCCAGCCTCAGCCTCTCAAGTAGCTGGGGTGACAGGCTCACACCACTATGCCCCACATCATCCTATAATTTTTGCATGTAACGTTTCTTATGTTATGAAATTACAAGTATTTTTCCTATTTCGGCTCTCTTTTCTTCTTTGATTTATGACTCTTTTATAGGCATGTTAATTTACCAAATGTGTATTTGTGTGAGTGTTTTCTTTCATTTTTGGTTTTATCTTAATTGTATTACGGTCAGAGGATGTGGTCTTTGTAAGACAAAATTCTTCTTCTTTTTTTTTTTTTTTTTTTGTACTGGAGATTGAGCAACATCTCCAGCCCCTTCCCCACACCCCACACCCGTGCTTTTAAAAATCTTGTTAAATTGCTGAGGCTGATCTTGAACTTGTAATCCTCCTGTCTTAACCTCCCGAGCTGCTGGGATTACAGGTATGCGACAAGATACCTGGCTACAAAATTGTTATTTGTTGAGATTCACTTTATGGCCTAATATTTCCCCAATGCCTTTTGTATGCCCAGGAAAAACACATATTCCCTAACAGGAAAATTCAAAGTTCCTTGTATTTTTTAAGCTTTAAGGTGAATATAAGGTATTTCGTATTCCTTCTGTTTTTGTTTTCTGCCTGTGTGATTCTGAGAGTTCTGTTAAAATCTCTCCCTAGTTGGAGCTGCCAACCTCGGTTGCCAGCCAGGTCGAATGTGGTAGTTCTGTTCCGCGTCTCGGAACCTCGGTGCTGTCTCCCCACACGGCTGTCCGAGTTTGCAACCCCAGCAACAGTGCGCGTGGTTCCCGTTTCTCCACCAGCACGCGCGAGGTTCCGTGCGCCCCGGGTCTTCCACTCGTTCGGGGGCTCCGCTGCTCCCGTGCGGCAGTGCGTAAGGCTGTTGGAGGGATCCTCAGCTCTGAAGTCGTGGTTTTGGTCTCTTGTTCTTTCATTTTTCTTTTCTTTCTGTCCTTTCATCTTTGCAAAGTCCTCCTCTGCTCCACTGCGCGGCCTCCATTAGCTCTTTCGAGGCATCCGTCGCAGTTATTTTAAGTCCTTGTCGCGGGTCTTAACGTCTGGGTCACCCTGGGCCTGGTTCTGCTGACAGTCTGTGGTTATTGGACGTGTGGGGAGTTGCGTGTGCGCGCTTTCTTGCGTGTTTTGCGTTTGTTGTTGGAGGCAGACCCGCGTGAGAGGAGAGCAGGCGCCCGGGTCAATAAGGCCACCTGTGGGCGGGGCGGGCTGGGCCGATCCAGTGGGTCACCGAAGTGGTTTGGGGGTTTTCGCTGCGGTCGGTGCCTTGGGTTCTCCACATGCTCTGCTCGCTGCTGTCGGAGGTTAGTGGGAGAAGTGGGGTGGGGGTGTCGCGGTCCCTCTTGCAGGCTTTGCCTTACCAGGCATGTGGCATCCTTGCAGCTGAGGTCGCCCCTCTGCACACTCCGCCTCTGCGCCTCGCTGGGTTCCTGCTGCTTGGTGTCGGAGCCAGGCTCCGGGGACCTCTCGGTTCTCCTGCTCCCGCCTGTCTTAGGCAGACCCCGGGCGCCTGGGGCTGGCCTTCCTGCCCTTCCCCACAGTGGCAGCCCATCCCTCCTGCATCTGGGTGTTGGGAAGGGGGATCTTCCGCGGGAAAGACTGTTGCGCTCCTCCGTTGCTAACAGATTCTGCCTTGGATCAGTGCAGGATCCTGGGCTCCATCAGCTTCCTGCCCCTTCCCCAGCGGCAGGTGGGGTCTTCTTCAGCCTCAGCTGCAGTGTTCCTTTGCCTGGGATGGGCGGTAGGAAGGTTTCTGGCTCCCTCCCCAGGCGCAGTGTAAAGCTAGTGGGGAGGGGGCTGTCTTCCCTTCTCCTACAGGGGTTTTCCTGTCCCCAACTAAGGAGGCAGTGGGCCTCCTCCTGGGCCCTGGGGGCTAAAGAGTACCCAGCCTAAGGCTTTCACTCTGTGCCTGTGAACTTCTGAAAAGTCCTTTCTGGGTATCCTGCCTCACCTGGAATCTTTCTATTGAGCACCTAGTGTTTGCAGGCAAGTGTGTGCAGCCTCCTGTGTGGCTGAGGCTCCCAGGCATCCTAATCTGCACACTGGCCCAGTGGGAACCTTTCAGAATTTAGAGTTTCAGTGTTTAATTCTTTCAGGGTTTTATGGAGCTTTCTCTTCCACCCAAGTTCTGCCACAGGGGATGCAGGTCATGAACCACTTTCCTTCTTAGAGGGGCTTGTCACCCTTTGGGATTAAGTGTGTGCAGTTACTTTGAGATTTATCTCTGTGATTTTTTTTTTTCCCCTAAAGTTTTGTTGTTAGGTTGGGAGAAAGATTCCCTAGCATCTTAAGTAGAAGGGTTGCCTCACTGGGCAGTTCTCATTGGGGTTCTCAATTGCATTTGTAGTCGAGTTTTGGCTGGGTTGTAGTTCTCTTGAGGCCAGTCTTGGGTAGACATCCAAGATCTCTCTCTCTCTCTCTCTCTCTCTCTCTCTCTCTCTCTCTCTCTCTCACACACACACACACACACACACAGCTTAGCTGTTATAATTGAGATAGATGCTTTGAATGGTAAGGACGGACTCTGCACAGGCTCATTTCATTCAACGCACAAAGCAATCCTGTGAGGGATGCGCTGGAAGGGTTCCCACCTTCCAGAGGAGAAAGCTGAAGTTCGAAGTTTAACTGGCCTAATGTCACATAGGAAGGGGGGAGATCTCTGCTTCCAATCACTACATTTATTATCTTTACAGCTGTTTATAAGTGATTCTTACCTCCCTCAAAAATTAGAAAATTCTTGACATAGAGTTTTATGTTAATAATTGTCATATTCTTCCCAGTGCCCAGCTCAGATTCAAGCACAGCATAAATGCTAAAATAATATTCATTAAGTAGATAAAGGACTAATTTTGGTGGGGAAGATCTTTCCTTGGGAGAACTTTTTGCACCTTTTTTACCCTTTTCCTCCAGGTTGCTGAGAGTGCCCTCCTGCTGGTCCCGAGGCAGAGGGCTGGGACCCGTTGCATTCACCTGCCTTCCTGCAGTGAAACCCGTCAGTCAACCTGATTCCAAACCCGGAAGAGCCTCTCCCTAACCTCCTTCAGAGATTCTTTGCAGACCTCTTTAAAACATCACCCTGTCACACTGCCTGTCCTGGTAGGACACACTTAGGTTTATTAATACCCTCAGAACCTTGTGCCTTGATGCGAACCTCATTCCCTCCCTCCTGTCCCAATCTCTGAAGGCTGAAGGTTCTTATGGCCACTGATCAGGGATGAGGGGAATGTGCTAAAGACCTCCGCATGGCTGGAGAGCTCAGTGCATGAGAAACAATCACTTACCGGGTCACTTTGTCCCCAACCACCCTTCAAAATTGGGTTTCCATGAACTACCATAATTAGATTTTTTATGAAATCCGTCATCTTGAAATGAAAAGAAGAATGACTTCTTGAGGGTTATTAATAGCCACAGGGCGGCTGACCTGGAGCAGAAAGGCTGCTACGTGTCTAATGGTAGATGTTGGCAGGAATTAAGGGAAGAGAGAAACAGTCCCGCAGAAAGGGGATTGTTTTCTGAAAACTCTGCCCAGAAAGCCCTGGGAAGGGCCTGGGGCGGCCGGTGGGAGCCTCGACCCAGGCCCGTTTCTCTGTGCTCCACTCCAGCACTAGTATGGGATGTGGGGGGCGGCCCCGGACTCCAGGATATTCACGTTTCCAAAACCCCTGTTCCCTCCCCTCAGAAGCTCAGCGGAGGGAGGAGTAGAGGAAGAATAGGGCCACTCTCACCTCATTAAGGCACCTGTGGTGGTGGCGGCTTTAGATAAAACCATCTGGAAATTTTGATGGCGGGATCATGAGCTCTCGGTGCGTGAGGATCAGGGAGCAGAGGTTCTCAGAGGATGGTGAGCCGGCCCCTAGGGACTGAAGCTCTTTCATAAGAACCCTGGGGCATTTTTGCCCTTCCACCTATTTACCCATTTTACCATGTGGACACTGACTCTGATAAGGCAACAGCAAAGTGAGTCAAACTGCTGTCACCTTGGCAC
The DNA here is from genome assembly GCF_048772815.1 of Callospermophilus lateralis. Classification (NCBI taxonomy): domain Eukaryota; kingdom Metazoa; phylum Chordata; class Mammalia; order Rodentia; family Sciuridae; genus Callospermophilus; species Callospermophilus lateralis. The sequence continues at coordinate 76,043,691 of NC_135320.1, read as the reverse complement.
AGACAGGACCAGGCTGTCCGGGTTGTCGGGTTTCCTCGGCTGCCATGTTCTCTCTGCAGAGACACCTGTCTGGCTTAAGAGTGTCCTTGATGAAGCAGCGAAAAGCATCAGTCTGATGAAGTCTTGACCCTCGAGGACGCGTCTTCTTAATATTCTGTGTGACACAGTGGGAAGCTCTGTGCCCGTGAAGTACTTCTGCTGCACAGCTAAGTGCAGTGGTTGTCCTGAGAAGGGCCGTGTGCTGCTGCCTGAGCATGTGTCTAGCTGTTTTTTTTTCAGACTTGGGAATTTGGCACAGACTCTCAAAAATGAATGAAGTGAATGAAGCGACTGTGATACTCCAAGGACATTTACTGACAGCATTCACTGTAACGATGAGACTTGCAATTTCAAGTGAAAATCAGAACTTTGAAGCTCTTTATCCGTCACTCAATCCTGAAAAGCCTCTCAATAGTAACAAGGCTCTGATGAGACTAATGACAGTGTTTACAAATGTGATTGCTTTTGTGGTGTATTTAACTGATAACACTGGGAAGCTCTTCATGGCTCAGTGAATCGATATTTTCCAATGATCAATACATGATGAACAAAATCTGTACGTGGGAAAGGTCAATCAGAGGATTTTAATATAACAGGGTTCAAAAAGTTCATGAAATTTCAGTTTCGATATTGTCATTTAACCTTCAGGAATCTACTGCTCGTCAAGTACAATATCAAAGAATATCCACAATTATCTGGAAAAGCTGTTAAAATTCAACCACCCTTCCAAACCACATATCTGAGCACGGCAAGATTTTCTTCACATACTCCATCTAAAATAGTATACCACACCAGGTAAATGCAGAAGCATATGTAAGAATCTAGCTGTCTCCTGTTAGGCCGACATTAAAGAAATTGGCAAAAATACAAAACAATGCTACTGTTTTTCTTTTTCTTCTCTGTATTATTGGGATTAAGCCTGGGGCCTTGTGCATGCTAGACAAATGTTCTGCTACTGAATTACAGCCAGCCCTTTTCATTTTATTTTGAGATAAGGTCTCCCTAAATTTCCAAGTTGGCCTTGAACTATTGACACTCTTGCCTCAGCCTCCTGAGTCATAGGGATTACAGGTGTGCATCATGTGCCTGGGACAAAGCTACTCCTCTTCTCACTAAATTATTTTATGTTGGCATATACATATATTTTTTCCATAAAATGCTATTTATATTAATATATAGTAGGATTATCATTGTTACTTAGATGAATTAAAAATAAATATTATGAATTTTTCAGTTTGAGTTTCTGATGTGGGCAAGTATCAATAAATATAACCCACATTGACAGAAGGACTGAAAAGACCTCCCTAATTTTCAGTAGTTAAAGTTCTGAGACCCCAAATTTTGAGAACTGTTGGCCAAGAAAATTATACATTTTTGAGTTGACGGGTTAGGGTTAGGGTTAGGGTTAAGGTTAGGGTTAGGGTTAGGGTTAGGGTTAGGGTTAGGGCTGGGTTAGGATTAGGGTTAGGGTTAGGGTTAGGGTTAGCTCTAGTGTATCATCAGGGGCACATGCTCCATTGTCCTTTGCTTGGTTTTCAAGTTTTGGGATAATTTTACTAACACTTTTATTTTTTTTATTTTTATGTCATCTAATGGATAGATACTAATTATCTTTAGACTGGGTTCTCATGTGTTACTAAAATTAGGTCTCCATAAATTATAACTTATTTTAACTCAGAATCTACTAAGAGATTAAGGTATCAGATTAAGTAAGGTGGTGGGGGCATTTTCCCAGTCTCTTGGGAAGCTGATGCAGGAGGATCGCTTGAGCCCATGAGTTTAAGGCCAGCCTGGACAACAGCATATCCCCATCTCTAAAAGAAAAAAAAAAAAGAAAGAAAGAAAGAAAAAAAAAGAAATGAAGAAAGAAAAAAAGGGGGAAGAAAGAACAGAAAAGATAAGGCAAGGATCAAAGATCCCAATGTACGTGTGTGCACATGAATATTTGAAGATCTAGTGGAAAGTAGGAATTGAAGGGACCTTGTAAGTTATAGAGCCTTTGCACTCATAAAAACAAAATAGAAATGGTTGAAAAACCGCTCAGATAGAAGCAGGCGGGACCTAGATCCTTAGCTGAGATCATGGCTCCTGGTGAGCAGCGGGGCCTGGGATTAAACTGCGGCCCTCCACTTGCTATTTGTCTACTCAGAGGAAGCTCAGTAGCCCCTCTCACCTTCATTCTCTGTGACTGTAATTCTCACCTCTCAGGTCTGTGGTCAGGACTAAAGGGAGCAGGTGTGAAATGTGGTAGGGAATGGTCGGTGCCAGGCGAGCCCTTGATAAACTGCTATTGTCATTGTCCTTACTACAGATCCCAGCCTTGCCCTTTGCTTGATGCATGACCACACTTGGTGACTTCGGACAGATTGTTCCTTCACGGTTCAGGAGGTCAGGAGCCTGAAACAGGGCTAATGTCAGGCTGTTGGCAGCGCTGGTTCCTTCTGGTGGCTGCAGGGAGGAGGTGACTCTCGCCTCTTCCAGGCTCTGCTTCTGGTGACTGCTGGCTCTCCTTGGCCTGTGCTGTGCTGCTCGGTCTCTGCTCCAGTCACCACGTTGAGCCCTGTTTGTAGTTCACCTTCCTCTTATAAGAACATTGCTGATTGCATTTAGCACCACCTAGGTCCAGGGCAATCTCCCATCTCAGGATTCCTGACTTAATTGCACCTGCAAAGTCAGATGCAATTGAGATAAAAGGTAACATTCCCAGGTTCCAGGGGTGAAGACATGGACATCAGCCCACTGGCCCTTCCAGTTCATCTTTCCCAGAGGCACAGATGTTTGCAGAGAAGGTCACAGGGCTGATCTAGAGTGAGGAAAGACAGCCTCTCTGCCTCCTCCTCTGCCAACTCGTGGTGTAGAAATTCTGCTTGGGGCCTCTGGCCTCCTGGGCAGGGCTTGTCTCCTAACTGCCCTGTGTTCCTCTCACAGGATGGCCACTGCTCCCTCAGGCCCTGGTTGACATCAGAGAGCATAAATCCACCAAGCACAATATGAATGATTTCTCCTTGAATTGTGTGACATGGCATCTGTCCCTCCTTAGTTACCAGGAATTGGTAGTAATACTCCTATTTCAATAGTTCCCAGGACAAAAAATCCACTTAATGTCACGAGTGAAGATTAACCATGGTCTAGTTCACATCCAGGTACAAAAGACCAAATGACCCAAGGTGTGGTTTCTCTACAGCATCCCCCCCCCCAACCTATGATGTCCAAGTGGGACAAGGTTTGGTGTCTTTTCTCTCTGTTCTAACCCCTCATCTCTAATTATGACAGCTTGTTTAATCCCATCCCATCTCCCCTCAAGTTCAACCCCAGGCTGTGCATGTACTGTGGCTCCCGGGGCACAGTGATCACGGGGACTCCTCTGTCAGGTATACGGTAGGATGGGCCACCAATTGGTCCTAGGAGAGATACCAAAGTGGGATTTGCAGCTGACAATGAAATGTTGTCAGGGTTTAGACTTCAGTAGGAACAAGCAAAAGCCGTCCCTCCCAGCTCACTTCCCAGGGAATCTATTTTGTTAGTGGGTTGGATGGTGACTTCCAAAAAGATAGGCCCATGTCCCAGTCCCCAGAACCTGAGTTTATTTTACAAGGCAAAGGGGTAAAGTTTACCTCATCTGGTGATAAATGTGATGAAATTAATGATCTTGGGTAGGAATACTGTCGGGGGTGATCCAGATGAACCCTAAGTGCCTTCCAAGTGTTCCTCTGAGAAAGAGAAAAAAGGACTAAGACAGCAAAGAGCCTGTAAGGTGAAGTAAGGAACGCGCAGGGAGGCTCACAGCGCCCAGCGTGGAAAGAGGCAGATTCTCCCTGGAGCCCTCAGAGTGAGCGAGGCCTTGGTGACGCCTTGCTTTCAGACTTTGGTCTCTGTGAATGAGAGAAAAATTGTCATATTAAGCCATCTGGTCTGTGCTAATCTGTTACAGCAGTCCTAAGAAACTACTGTGTCTTTGATGGGCTGAGACCCAAGTGCCTGTTAATAATAAAACTGCAGCAATGGTATAATAACAGCCATATTCATTGAACATTCGCTTTTTACCAAGCACCAGAGGAAGCACTTTAATGCATTATCTCAATCAATTGCAGAGAACCTCATTGGACAGGCATCATCGTTATGCGTAATTTGTAGGTGATGGGGCTGGGGCTTAGGGCCTGGGCTCCCCAGCGCATGAATGGAGGCACTGAAACTAGACCTGTCTGACTCTTTCTGTTGCATACAATCTGCAACCTTCAAAATTACTCCAAGGACAGCTTGTTTCAATGATCTTGGGCAGGAAGAATGATCTTGAGAGGAAGAATCCGAGAAAATGAGACCAGAACCGAGGGCCACCAGCAATTGGCAGAGAGAGCTTGACATTCCTGGGAACACTTTGGCAGCTGAACTCAAGAATATGTGAGCTATCCTCAAATCCTAGGGAAGGCAGGGTTTGACAGGTGTGTGTGGAGGGCGTGACGGGGTATAGGGGTGCAGACATTTCCTAGCCACTCTTTAAGGCCAGTTAGGGTGGTTCCCACCTCCCATTCCTTTTGCATCCAACGAAGGCTGCAGGGAAGCCCTGATTCACTCAGCATGGAGGGCAGGGCTGGGTGGTTCTGGTGGGTTCTCATTCTTCCCATAGGGTTCCAGGAGAATCTGCCCAGATCCTGCTGAAACTCTCTGACAGCCTGTTGGTCAAGCCATTGCCATTCCACTACCTTAGGCCTGTGGAGGCCACTTCCCTTCCCTTCCCTTCCCCTAGGCCCAGTTGCCTTTTGACCTTACCTACCTGCTAAGGCCCAGAGTCTCAGCTCCAGGACCTAATGAAAGCTCAGATGGAGGGAAAAGCCATCTCTCCTACACCAAGGTCAAGGTAACATTCCTGGGGACTGCCTGGGCGGATGAACTTTGTGAGATTTCAGAGCTCTGCTGCCATGACATCAGTGTATTAGGAGCCAAGAGGCTTGGGCTCCCCTGGAGAGGAGGCGCTTGCTTGCAATTACTAGGCAGCCCTGGGTGGCGCGGAGGCAGGCTGCCTGCGGGTCCTTCGAACTTTATTCTTTACTCTGGGCTATTGGAAGGCTGTTCAAAGACTCTCATTCTTTTCTTAAGACCATGGCTGAGGGTACTTAGGAAGAATAAAATGAATAAGGTGAAGGGACAGCATCTGCTGAGCCCCTGCTGCAGGCTGGGCGGTTCACACATGCTATTTAATCTAGACTTCGAAACAATGCTAGAATGGAGATGCTATTTCTCTCATCTTTTCAGAGCTTCTGGAGCTCACAGAAGTTAGGTCACTTTACTTGTCAAATAGGGCTAGTAAAATGGCAGAACTGGAGTTTACAGTCCACTATTTATACAATCCAAAATTAACACACCCTCTGATTGAACAATAATCTGACCCTCACTTGGATAAAAAAGAGATGTAGGTCATACCTGAATGAAACCCATTTTGTACAATTATGCAAATTCAAAACACAATTTTCTTTGTTATTTTTGGTAGATCAAAGGGCACCTGCTGAAATCTAAGCCAAAATGTCACCCAAGTGGTATTCCTCCACCTACTGCAGGGTTAGCCGGCCGGGGCCATGGAAAGTCAAGAGGCATTCCTGCAGAGTCACACCACTTTCCTCAGGGAGCAGCTCATCGTGTTGTTGATAGATCCTCAGTGAGTTCTCTGATGACCCCGTGCTCTCCTGCAGAGTTGTGGAGAAGTAGGGTCCTTGGGGAACAAGGCGTTAACCAGGATAATGGGGATAGTGATGTGGTTATCCACCTGCCCAGTGATGCCCAAAGACCATCTCTTTCCTGACCTCCCTGCTGCTCAGCTTCTAGAGCGGCGGCGTTGTGCAGCGTGGTCTGTGGTTTAAGCTCGCCCGACCAATGTTTCTCGTCCACTGCAAGGCAGTAAGTACAGAAAGCCAAGAGTAAGTTTCTCCTTGCTTGAAACCCTTTATAGCAGTTTCAAATTACCATTTCATTTTTGTTATATTGTGCACAAATATCAATTACGATAGAGTGGAAGTGAAAATATCTGGTCCTTGACCACAGATGGCTCAGGAAGCTCAGGTGTTATCATTAAAATGAGCTTTCTAACAAGAAAACATGGTCATGCATTAAGCTCTTTGACTACTGAAATATTTTTAAAATATGTCTTGGATACACTTACATGAATTTCTGGGTTCCATTCAGATACTTCAGTCTCCCTGGCTCGTCTTTATTGTATATGTGAATTGTTCAGTCATAGTATTTATATGTTTATTTCCCACAGAATGCTGAAAATAGCTTTTTATTATCTATATTTTTCTTAGGTTAAAAAAAATTCTTAGCAGACAGGCCAGCCCCTGATGATCTCGCCCTGACACTGCTACCCTGCCGTCCAGCCTCCTGCTCACCCTTCTCCTCCACAGATCTATGCCTGATGTAGAATGTTCATGCTGCTGAAATGCCTCTTCCTTTTCTTTGCCCTGTGAACTCCTGTTTCAGCCTTTAAGGCTCAGTTCCGGGGTCTTTTCTGTAGGAGCCTTCCCCGGATGTTGCAGACCAGGGTCATGGAGTTCAGTGGTATTTTAAAGATGTGTCTGTTCCCTACTCCACGTTCTTTCCCATCCTGGGCACCTGGCCTGAAACCTCTCATGCTTCAAGACTCAGGCGACAGACGACCTCCTCCAGGAAGCCTTCCCATCCCATGAACGGATTCAGCAGCTTCCTCCCTGGGTTCGCACTGTACGTTGACCATATACAGCACATCCATTTATTCAACACAGACTTATTGGGAACCAACCACGTACAAGATGCTATGCCAGGCTCGGGAGAAGGAGCCGTAACACAAGAGGACAAAGACCACGGTTTTTAGGAAAGAGAGGAAAGAAAGAGAGGGAGGGAGGGAAGGAGGAAGACTGAACACAGTCATTTCAGGTGGTGGAAAGTTCTGTGGAGCAGATAAGCAGGGAGAAGGATGGAGCCCATGGAGGTGAAGAATCTGAAGCCACAGAGGCAAGGGCGCTCACGTCTGCAGGGTGAGAGGCCAACGGTTGGAGGAACAGGCAGGAATGTGCTCTAGGTAGAGGGAGAGCAAGCCCAGGGCCCTAGGGTGGGAGCACACTTGTCAGGTTCCAGGGGTGGTAGGAAGGCCAATGCATCAGGGCCAAGCCAGCAAGGAGGAGAGGGGGACCCGGGCAGACCCTCAGGCAAAATTAGGCTTCACTTTAAATGCAGTGGGAACATACCAGAAGGTTGAGGCCAAGGAGTGATGAAACCAGTTTTTGTCTTCTAAACACCAAGCTGATGGGGAGGGCACCTGATAACCTAAGACACAACCTGGTAGGTAGTGCCATGATTCAGGTGACAGGTGATAGTGGCCTGGGCCAGGAGAGCAGTCCTAGAAATGGGGGGAAGAGGAGATTCCTGTTACACTCTGGAAGTTGCACAGATGGGAATGAGTGATGGTTTGCAAGTTGTCCTGTCTTTCTACAACAGGGAAGGGGAGGAATGAGGTAGCTCTTTCCAACTACGAACCTGGGGCTTACTGAATGGTTCGAATAGCAAACATCCCAATTACAAATTCCACTAGGAAATCTAACAATCAAATCTAAATCTGATTCTGTGCTAGCAAGACTGTAAGCGTCACCTCTGAGTCTCCAGGCATTTGTTGGTGCAACACTGCCGTTAGGCCAGAGAAAACAGATGTGGGCCTTTCTTAGCCAAAGAGTCCAAGGTAAAGCCCTATGCTTCATCCCTGATGGGGAACCAACAAGCAGCCTCATCAGAGCCCCCACAGTTCTAGACTAACATCACCCAAGCAGAGCGGTCCAGAAGACAAAAGGGCAGGTCTCTGGACAAAAATGGGTGTGACAGCCAAGGATCCGCTTTGCTGTTTAGTCCTGTGATTTTCCCAGCATTCCAGAACTCCTCCCAACTCTGGAGGAACTTGGATTTGAATCAGCCTGACTTCCAGAGCTCATATAAAGAGTCCCAGGGTCCACATTAGTCCCAAATGGGCTCAGTAGCATGACGGGTTCAGCTGTGAACAAGCAGGCCCAGGGTGGGCGAATCCAAGTGCCAGGGCCATTCCACCTTCCGGGGCTTCCCATGCCCGGGAGGAGGCCTGGCCACAGCTCCAGCGGCAGTAATGGTATTTAAAATGCATGCCATTCCAGCAGGTCAGACTTTACTTTTTAAATTGGAACAAGAAGAAAAATAGCCTCAGCTGATGATACTCGTAATGGACAGTAGGACAAATGCTATTTTTTCTTAAAGTGATGCTTGAAAAAGGCTTCTTTCATCAAAATTCATTAGCAAAGTATTCATTGCAGAAGATGTTTCTGGAAGCCTGATGGAGGCTAATTAGCACCCACACACATGCACCTGCTGGGAGCTAGATTGGGGGACAAGAAGGGAATAGAGAAAAGGGTGAGATGCACCAAGTGCCCTGGAAAAGGTCAGTTATTTAACCCACAAATCATTGGTTAAGGCAGATATCTGGAGAAATGGGTGTGTTGAATGGAGTACAACCCATTCCAATTAGGGACGTATTACGGTGAAACCTTGACAAGTTGGTGTGTAAAAGGCTCTGGAAACAGAGAAGGAAGCCATGGTTTTGTGTGGTATGCAGTGCAATCTGACAAGTACTGGCTTTGGAACCAAGTAGCCTGGGTCTGGACTCCTGCCTATACTATTGGCTAATGTTTGACCTTGGGCATGTGAGCCTAGCCGCTCTAAACCCCAGTTTCCCCCCCTATAAAAGGCAGAGTCCTATGTATCTCCAGAGTTCTGTAGTGAAAATAAATGAAATAAAGCATGTAGTGACCTAACACATAGTTGACGTACAACAAATGGTAGGAAATATTAACATAGATTTTAATGTGCATATTGCTCTGCAATCATTTCTTTTCCCTTTCTGATGAAAAGTGATTATTTTCTGGAGTATCTTAGACTCCCTGGGGACAGGAGGTTCGGATCTACCTCTGCTTAGACAACAGACCCATGCCATGTGACGAGTAATGGCTAATTAGCTAAAACACTGGGCTCAGGAAAGAATCATTAGACTCCAAATAAATAATGGATAGAAAGAAAGCAGGTTAGGGTTTAGGGCGGATGCCCAGGAGAATCAGGCTAAATGACTGTATTGTAAGGACTGGAGGGAATTCAGAGACCAGCGAAGCCAGTCTCTATGGCACAGCAGAGCACCCGGAGCCACAGACACTGAGGAACCTTTCCAAGACCCTCAGAGGCAGAGCAGAAGCTGCAGTCGGAGTCTGGGGGTTCTGTGGGCTTCCATTTTCTGCTCCTGGCCTCCTGGAGGCGAGGAGGTAAGGCCGCACACAAGCCAGAGGCGCTCAGCTGGGGAAGTCAGAGGCTTTCCTTCCCGATCTCTGCTTCAAGGCGGGAACCACCACTTACATCCCACTTGAGAAAGATTCTGTGGCGACAAAAGCCCCCGGGTTAATCACCAAGACAGGAAGTGACAAGCAGGGTCCAGAGTCCTTGACTCGGGTGCTGACCTCAGCATCTGGGACGGATTCTGATTGGTTGGTGAGCTGGTTCGCTGAAGCCTGTCTCAGGGGCCGTCCATGCAAAGTGAAGTTCAAATTCTAGAAATCTCTTGGTATAATTTAGAGAAAGAAAAGCACAGAGAGAAAATGTTGGAGTACAATTACTGTGTAAAAACGAGCCGCTCCCTAAACACTTTCTGAGATAACAAAAACAAAAGTTTCTCTAAGCCTTAAAAGAAAGAAAGAAAGGTAAAGAAAGAATTTGAGTAGCTGTGTGAAGACCAGGGTAAATGACGGAGGGCACTGAATAGAATGGCCCTGTGTTTTTTTTTTTTTTATTATTATTTTTGTTTTTAGATACATGGTAGTAGAGTGTATTTTAACACATTATACATAAATAGAGTACAACCCATTCCAATTAGGATCCCATTCTTGTGGGTGTACATAATGTGGGAGTTATCCCTGTCATGTATTCACATATGAGCAAAGGAAATTTATGTCCAATTTATTCCAACATTTTTCTTATTCCTATCCCCTCTCCCCTCCCTTCAGTCCGATTTGTCTAATCCAATGAACTTCTATTCTTCCCTTCTTTACCCTCCTTTGTTGTGGGTTAGCATTCACATATCAGAGAGAACAGGGATTGGCTTATTTCAATTAGCATGATATCATATTCTCCAATTCCATCCATTTTCTGGCAAATGCCATAATTTCATTCTTCTTTGTGGCTGAGTAATATTCCATTGTGTATATGCAGCACATTTTCTTTATCCATTCAGCTATTGAAGGGCACCTAAGTTGTTTCCATAGTTTGGCTAATGTGAATTGAACTACTGTGAACACTGATGTGGCTGCATCACTGTAGTATGCTGATTTTAAATCCTTTGGGTATAAACTGAGAAGTGGGATAACTGGGTCAAATGGTGGTTCCATTCCATGTCTTCTGAGCAATCTCCATACTGCTTTCCACAATGGTTACACCAATTTGCACTCCCACCAGCAACGTATGAGTATGCCTTTCCCCCACATCCTTGCCAACATTTATTGTTGCTTGGATTCTTGATGATTGCCATGGAATGGCTTTCTTGACATCACTGAAGATCTGGGGGCACTGGTCACTGAGCTTCACCCATCTGACAGAGGCAGTGGGTGTGGCCACCAGAGTAAGAATCCTTGTAAGGGTGGTTGTCCTATGGTCTGATCTTTGGAGGCAGTTCATCGACCATATGGTCCCAAGGATCAAAAGAGACTGGCAGGTCACTCAGGTCCAAACAAACAAACACCCTTCATTTTCAGGACCACAGAAGGAAACAGAGTCAGGAGACAAAGCTAGAGAACCCAGAGCCCTTTCGATGAACATGGGCCGGTGCCTTCAGAACTCCCTGCTGCATCACCAAAAATATGTGATACATCTTCTCCCCCTTCTGGAAGGTCCTGCAGCCATTACCAGGGTAATTTTATTCTGAGAGCAAAAAATTACCCAGATTTTTAGGGTTTTGACACTGGCTTTGAGGCATCAGTAGTTCCTGGGGATGTAGCATCCTGCAGTGGGCTGATAATCAGAGTGAGGCCAGCCCTGAGGTGGCCCCCAGCATTCCTGCCTCCTGTGTCCGGTGGGACCCCCCTCCTTGAAGGCAAACTGGGCTCACTTGACTTGCTTCTCCTGGGAGAAATGTAGGAATGTCACTTCCAAGATCAGGTTGTTAAAAATACCTGTTTGACCCTGGGTCCCCCTCTCACTCTTGGGTTGCTCACCCTGGGGGAAGTCACCTCCCATGTGAGGCATGAAGAGGCCTGCAGGGTAGGGACCATGGTCTGCCATCAACGTGACCTGGCTTGGATCTGGGTCCTCCCTCCTAGAAGCCCTGAGATACCTGGAGCCCAGCACACCTCAACCTCAGCCTGAAGAGAGGCTCAGCCCCAACCACTCAGCCAAGTGCCCCCTTCCTAGCCACACATGGCGTGTGATGATAGAGGTTTGCTGTTCTCAGCTGCCTAGTTCTGGGGTAAGTCGACATGCAGCAATAGATAACTAAAAGCCAGCATCAGGTAGCCAGCTCCAATTTATTGTGGGCTGAGTCACCGGGGCCTTGTGTTCACCCTCTGGTTATTTCTCCAGGCCTGGGGCGCATAATGAAAATCCACTGGCTTGGCCCCTAGTGGAACCTTCCGTGAGAATCCATGAAATAAAGGTAAAATGGAAGCTTCTGAGTTCCTCTTTCTTCCAGAAAGTTCAATCCCAAGCAACACTTTTCTGAGGGAATTGAAGGAATTGGTGGTGTCATCAAAGACTTGAAATATATGTGGGTGGCTAATTCTGTCCTAACACTCTTTGACACCTGTGTAGCGGGTACAGAAAGACACGTGGAGGTGGAAAATAGCAGTGGACTCGCCAAAGCTTAATGAGGAGGAGCCTCGTATCGCAGTCACTGGTTCAAGATGTGGTTTTCTTATTGCAACAAGTCAACAAAACCCCTAGTCCCTCATATGCAGCCATTTCTTGGGAAAATGCTTTTTAAAAATCCACCCCAAAGAGTCAACAAAACAAGGGGCGGTTTCTTTTACCTAGAGGTGACAATAGTCACCTTTGCCATGGTGCTTCAAGGTTGTGTCAACTCTCTGGCTTTGCCCTAACTTAGGACAGGTGGGACTTGGCCACCTCACGGCACAGGGTCTCGTGCTGCAGGAGACAGCTGGAGAGCAGAGGAAGTCAGTTCACGTAAATCTCGGTAAGATGTGTGTGTCAGAGGGTCTTGGCATCTCAGAGAAGGTTCTGGATATTAGTGGAATATTCCTCCCAAAATGATATCTTAGTTCATAATCAGCTGCTTAAATAGCCAGGGGCTGCGTGGCCTGATATTAAGCCTCTCCCCTGGCCCGGGAATAAGCTGAGGGCTGTTATTGGCTTAAGACCCACGGCTGAATCTAAAACCTGGGGGCCTCTGCCATCATTTGAATCCTCTTCTTCCAACTTACTGTAGTCTTTAAGAAGCCTTCCAACATCTATTGTAACACCACTGGGACTTCTATCATTATCATTTAAGTTATAAGAGCAAACAGAGCTTTTTCAATGTACCCTGGACCATCTAGGAGACTTTTCTTCCTTATTAAATATCATCTAATCTCGAGGCTGGGGTTGTGGCTCAGCAATAGAGCACTCCCCTAGCACATGCAAGGAACTGGGTTTATTCCTCAGCACCACATAAAAAAATAAATAAATAAAATAAAGGTATTGGGCCCAACTACAACTTAAAAAAATTTTTTTAAAAAATATCATCTAATCTAGGCAAACTTTTAGGTTACTAGAAGTAAATTTGGGAAGCACAATCAAATGACTCCCCAAATCCAAAGCAGCCAAAGACTATTTCTCTGTCCCTGTTTAATTTGCCTAAGATCACACATACAGCAAAATGGTAGAATCAGGTTTCCAAGCCAGATCACCTGATGTAATGTTTAGTAGCTCACATTTGCACTAAGGCAGATTCAAATTCAAATTCAAGACACCACTACTATTTCAGTTTCCCATTGACACCATAACAGATCATCCAAACTTGTTGGCTTAAAACCATGCAAATTAATTTTCTTGTAATTCTATAGTTAAAAGTCCAGGTCTCACTGGGCTAAAATCACAGCATTAGCAGGACAGTTTTCCTCCTGTTCAACTTCAGGAGGCTGCCAATATCCCTTGGTTCACGTCTCCTTCCTCCATCTTCAAAGCCAGCGACACTGCCTCTGGCCGCTCCTTCACATTCTCTGCATCTGTCTGTGTCTTCTCAATATTTTTCAGTTTCTCCTTTTCTGTCTCCATTTTCCACTTTCAAACACATTTGTGCTCACATTGGGCCCATCAAGACCACCCAGGGAAATTCCCTGATTCTGTGGTCAGCTGATTAGCAACTTTCATTCCATCAGCAATCTTAATTCTCTTGTGCAACATAGGTTCATGGATTCTGGGGATTAGGGCCTGGTTACTTGAAAGGGCCATTATTTTGTTTAACACATGCACCAATTAGGTGTACTGCTTTAGGTCAATTATTAAACTCCTTACTCTTTAGTTTCCTTATTTGTAAAGCAGGAGTAATCATGTGTAATTCACTGAGGTGCTATAGCGATTCATTGAAATAAAGGTGCGGTAAGACTTTAGTTTAGTATATAGAACATAATAAGAGCTTAGTTTTTGTAGTGTTTCCTTTGCTTTTTTTAAAAAAGAAGCAAATACACCACGCCACACTTCTGAGTCTGTCTTCTGGACCACAGTGCCCTTGGATGGTGCTCCCAGAATCCCCAGCTTTCTCAGAAGGGAAGGCAGCAGAGCCTCAGAGCCCAATTTCAATATTCCCACCTGCCTTGAGCCTGGGCATCGGGACACCCCATGCTCATCTTGGAAGGTTTTAGCACCTGGCAGTGATTGTCCCGGGAAGGAAGTGCTCTCCTGGTGTCACCAGGGGACAAATGACTCAGTGTGTAAGCCTGGCAAACAGCTCATACTTTTATGCATGACAAGAGATGTCCAAAAGGGAACAGCACTCGGTGCCCCGAGACTTGCTTTAGACCCAACATGGTGGTGATATTCATGTCCCAGGTCTCCTACTCCTGTGTCACTTGAGGCTTACAACTTTGGGAAGTGGGTAGGAGAGCATCACCACTAGGCCCCTGGGGCAACTGAGGAATGGAGGATAAACCCCCTGGCCAGTGGCAGAGCCCATTGGGGCCTGATGTCCTGACTTCCACCCCCCAAAGTCCACCTGCTGCTCCTTTGCCTTGGCTTCTCAGCCAACAGTATGGCGAAGGCGGGTGAAGTGGCCTCCTTTGGGTTTCACCTCCTTCTCTAGTTTGCCTCCTCTGCTTCTGTGTGGGCGGGTGAAGAGACGTGCCCCAGGGCTGCTCCTGACCATGCCCCTGGTGAGGCTCATGCCTGTCCCTCCTCCTCTTCCGGCACTCTGTTAGCAGGCTCACGAGGCTGGCCATCCTGTGTGGGATTCTTATTTCTCCTAATCCTTGGGTTGAGTTGAATTAGTGAACAGAGGAAAGGGGAGCAGACGATGCTCTATTTCAGTGGCTCTCCCTTGAGGTAGACTCTTCCCCTCTCCTGGGAAAACATTAGAAAATCATGTGGGACATCTTGATATAATGTCTTTTAGACACTGGCATTCCTTGACGCGGGGAATCATCATCCTGCCATGTTCAGGATAGTTCTCGAACCGCAGGGCCATGAGAACCGGCTCATCCAAAATGCCAACAGCACCTCTATCAAGAAACACGGCTCCACTGGATAATCTATCCTTGCAAAGTTAGAAAGACCTGTTTGATGACCCTGGGATGAAAAAAAAATGATAAAGGCAAAGAAGAGCTCTGCTATTTTCATGAAATGGCCAATCCCGCTGCTCGTTAGTAGGCTGCACATTGTAGTGGGCAGGGGGAGCAGGCACTGGGACTTTGGTAAGCACAGCCCTTGGCTGCACAGACTCAGGCGGTGCACTGGCTGAGTTGACATGATGGCGCTACAGTCTACCAGTGTGACAGAGGGCAGGTTATTTAATCTCTGTGCCTCAGTTTCACTGTGGGTAAAGTAGGGAATGTTGTAGCAACTCCTTTGCTTTGTTGTGTTAGGAAAATTTCAGGAATCTAATAAGTGTTGGAGACTATTATTATAATCTCTACCACCTTTAGGACACGGAGCAGAGTGCTTCTTGGTGCTATACTTCAGTTTCTTCCCATGCAAATGGGGACAATTACACCAACTTCAACATGTTTTTATATGAGAATCAGAAAACACACGTAGGGTGAAGTATAACATCGGACACTCAGAACAACCTCATAAAAGTACATCCCATCTTACAGTTGAAGGAACTGAGGCACAAAGAGGTCAAGTAACTTGGGCAGAGACACTGCTAGTAAGTAGGAGAACTGGGATTTGAACCTAGGCTGTTGGGCTCTAGATTTAGAACTATCAGTTGCCTTTCATTGGGAAGAGCTAGAGTTTTGGGCAGCTTGTGAGCATGCAATAAATATCAGCTCTTGCTGGGCCTAGTGGCACATCCTGTAATCACAGCAGCTTGGGAGGCAGAGGCAGCCTCTGCCTCAGCAACTTGGCAAGGCCCTAAGCAACTTAGCAAAATCCTGTTTAAAAAACAAAACAATGACCTAGGAACGTGGCTCAGTGGTTAAGCACTAAATCAATCAATGAGCTCTTACCAACAGACAGCAGAAGCCAACTTTCCTTGACCCACATGCACCACTGAGGTTGAGGGTTGGAGCCTCCTGGCAGGTGAAGAGACAATTCTGACCTTCAGTGTTGTTTTTTTTTCCACCCGAAGCAGCAGGATTCTTGACTCTCCTCCCAGAGGGACTGTGCTGTGCGGGGCAGAGGCTGTGAACCAGCAAGCCTGCAAACTGATCTTCGCTCTGACATCACCCTGGTAAACAGTGGTGGATCACAACAACAACACAGGGTCTTGGTTTCCCTCCAAATAAAGTAGGTCTCCAGAGTTGCCAAAAATAATCACAAGAAATTAGAGAAGGGAAGTGCCCCTTGGTGTCCCACCATGTCTGTTAAGGAGAGCATCTTCTTGGAATGCAGTCCCAATGTGACTTGTGTCAGAGCCAGTGTGAGGCAAAGCCCAGGTTCTTCCTTAATCTCTGCACAAACTGGAGCGCATTGCCACAGTAACCAAGGGACTCCGTGAGACCTGGGCCTCCTTTTGAGCGCCAGGCAGTGTTGGATGGAGGAAAAGGAATGAGGGTTGAATGGAGAGGCTGAGCCACTTTCTCTGGCTGTGCCACCTTGGGCAAGCCCTCGGCCTCCTGCTGCTCCACAAGGTGGACATGAGGATGCCTGGCTTGTCTCCTCACACCCGTTTTGTTAGGTTCAATCACAGTGACATAATGGTTAGCGATCACTTGTCCAGGGCTTATTACATGTCAAGTTCTGTGCTCCATAGACACGAGCTCTTGCTTCTCTGTAGCATCCCCAGGAGGCAGATGCCGTATTTCTGTTTTAAGAAGCCAGTTGCCGACTCCGAGGGTTGGACAGCTGCCTGGGGCCACAGAGCTCAGGAAGGATCCAATGTGCCCACAACTCAGACTCAACCACTCAGCTTTGCTGTCTGAAGAGCCCAGGGGAGGGCACGGCCATCCATTAAGGACCTACTGTGTGTGGAGGAAGTTTGAATTCCTGGTCCTACACTGACCCTGCATGGACTGTGAGGAAGCCCTCTGAGGTGGGCGGAGTGGTGGGCGGAGTGGTGGGCAAGGGTGGTCATTGGGCTGAGGTAGTCTGGTGGTCCAGACCCTCATTTAGACTCAGGTGGACATGGGGCCAGGTCCCAACCCACAATGGCAAAGAACTGAACACCCCCCAGCAACATGTGTAATCTCTTGTACTGAACCCGGTAGCTTCTGTAAAATGGGGATCAAGAAGCCACGCCCCTCAGAATTTCCCAAGATGATTGATGTGTGTGAAGCACTTCTCACAGAGCCTGCGCACAGCAACTCCTAGGTCAATGGGGGCTGTGACAGCCGTGGTGGAGTTTCCAC
Source organism: Callospermophilus lateralis (assembly GCF_048772815.1). Classification (NCBI taxonomy): domain Eukaryota; kingdom Metazoa; phylum Chordata; class Mammalia; order Rodentia; family Sciuridae; genus Callospermophilus; species Callospermophilus lateralis. The sequence goes on along the minus strand of NC_135320.1, from coordinate 76,026,640 downwards.
GGGCTGATCATCCAGGGGACAAGGGGGTGGGGTTCAGATTTCCTTGTCCTTCGGTCTTTCTCATCCTCTACCAGGTATGATTCTTGTGTAGGTGTCATCTCAAGCCCACCAGTATCAGACACTAGGGACAGCACAGTCCCAGGGTAAGCTCCATTGGCACCTGCTATAGGAGACAAAGACCACATGACCAACCGTGGACAGTCCTGGGAGGGTTCCATGGAGAAGTGGAATGGGCAGAGGGGAGCGAAGGAGGAATTTCCTCTGCTCCCAGGGGATGGCTTGTTCAGCTGGAGAAGGGTTTTCAAACCTTTGGTGGGTATCAGAATTACCTGGAAAACTGGTAGGAAATCCAACTCTTCTCCCTACACCCCCAGCATTTCTGCCACACAAGCTTCAGGCCGCCGTAGACCAGGCAGGGATCCTTCAAAGCTGGGCTGACTCGCCTTCTAGGGCAGAGCCAAGGCTGTGGCCTTGCTGACAATCTGGGGTAATCCGACACTAGACTCCAACTGTCACCTTGAAGAATGGGCTGCCCTTTCTTTTCCCAGGGTGGCTGTTGGCAGGATGCAGAGGCCCCTGCCTGCCCTGTGAAGGGCCGGGACACTGCTGAAGTCTGCCAGAGAGCGGCCTGATGACCCCAGGCCAGCGCTCAGCTCCCTGGGTCTGCAGGCTTCCTGCTGCCCCCCAGCGTTGAATGCCTGCTGCATCGGATTTCAACATGATTCTGGGTTTCTGTTCCTGTTTCACTTTCTGTCCTGGGGTCACCATAAGCTTAACATTTTTTTTCCTTTTCTCTTTTAATTGCTTTTTATTTTTTTGGTTCTTTTTAGTTATACTTGACAATAGAATTCATTTTGACATAATTATAGAAGCATGGAATATAATCTGTACTAATCCAGTCCTCAGTACCTCCCCTTCCCCTCCCTCCTACCTCTCCCTCTCTCTTCCCTCTATTCTACTGGTCTTTCTGCCATTTACTCATAGACCTTTTTTTTTTTTCAATTAGTCTTGTGGATGATGGTGGGATCCACTGTGGTGTTTTCATGTATGCACACAGGAAAGTTTGGTCAGTTAGGTCCCACTGTCTTTCCCTATCCTTATTGCCTTTGTCTACTCTAGTCATTCCTCCATTCTTTTCTTTCTATCCCCCCGTCCACCCCACCCCACCTCACCTCACCCCACCCCACCCCACTGTATTTTGGATTAGCTTCTGTATATCAGAGAAAACATTGACCTTTGACTTTTGGGGACTAGCTTATTTCACTGAGCATGAAATAAGTCTCCAGTTGCATCCATTTTCTGGCAAATGGCATGAAATAATTCTTCTTTATGGCTGAGTACAATTCCATTGTGTATTTGTACCACATTTTCTTTATTCATTCATCTGTTGAAGGACACCTAATTGGGTCCCTAGATTAGCTATTGTGAACTGAGCTGCTATAAACATTGATGTGGCTGCGTCACTGTAGTATGCTGAATTTAAGTTCTTTGTATATAAACCTAGGAGTGGGATAGCTGCATCCAATGGTGGTTCCATCCCAAGTTTTCTGAGCAATCTCCATACTGCTTTCCAGAGTGGTTGCATCAATTTGCATTCCCACCAGCAATTATGAGTGAATCTTTCCCCCACAACATCTTCACCAATACTTATGTTACTTATATTCTTGATAATTGCCATTTTGACTGGAGTGAAATGAAATCTCACCTTAGTTTTAATTTGCATTTCTTTAATTGCTAGAGATGTTGAACATTTCTTCATATATTTGTTTACCATTCACATTTCTTCTTTTGAGAAGTGTTTGTTTGTTCCTCTGTCCATTTATTGATTGGGTTAAGTGGGTTTTTTTTTTTGGCTTTAAGTTTTTTGAGTTCTTTTTATATCCTGGATATTAATGCCACTTCTGAGGTGCAGGTGGCAAATATTTTCTCCCATTCTGTAGGCTCTTTCTTCATACTCTTGATTGTTTCCTTTGTTATAAAGAACTCTTTTAATTTGATGCCATCCCATTAATCCATATGTATTAGGATGAAATTAATCCCTATCTCACCTTGCACAGAACTCAACTCAAAAACCTAAGAATTAGGCCAGAAACCCTGCACCTCCTAGAAGAAAATAAATGTAGGCCCAACACTCCAACATGTTAGCTCAGGAAATGTCTTCCTTAACAAGTCTCCTAAATCAAGAAGTAAAATTAAAAATCAACAAATGGGATGACATCAGATTAAAAAGCATAACAATTTGACGTAGCTTGGCATTTCTGCATATCTTCTGTAGACATTACTTAGACCAACGGTCGCCCCTTCACCTCTCTTCAACGCTCTGGTCTGTAAGCCAATCAGCATGTGAAGGTTGGGGTGTTTTTCCACATACCTCTTCAGCTGCCTTATTATTATGTTCAACTACTTCAGCAAGAGATTTATTTCATAAAAGAACTGTGTGATATTCCAGAAATGTCAAGGGCAAGGAACAATTTCCATCTGTGTGGAGCAGAGTTAAGGAAAAAAATGGAATGAAGTCTTGGCCCCCTCATTGGTGACAGAGCCCCTTAGAGTCTTGGGCATGTCCCCAGGATCAGTCCGGAGGATAACAGGGCCCTGTGTCAGGCAGGATTCTGCAGAATTACAGATAAGCTGTTTGTATTTTTCTTCCAGATAAATGCCAAAATCCAGGGCCAGAGTTGTTTTTTTTTTACAGAGAGAATTTTTTTAATATTTATTTTTCAGTTTTCGGCGGACGCAACATCTTTGTATGTGGTGCTGAGGATCGAACCCGGGCCGCACGCATGCCAGGCGAGCGCACTACCGCTTGAGCCACATCCCCAGCCCCGGAGTTTTCACTGATGAAATAGAGTAGGGATGCAGCCAAGAGGTCCTCAGGCCAACAAGTGGCAAGCAAGTTTATTTTGTGCCAATTGCAATTGATTGGGAGCAGCTGCACGAAGCTCTGGGTTAGAAGCCCAGTGGAGCTCAGGGGTGAGTGGTGCCCTGATTTGCAGTATCCTCCGTCTTGGCCATTGGAAGAGTGGCCCTTTGTGGGCCATAAATGGCCATTGCTGACCCAGTGGTCTCCATTTACAGAACAGGAAACTTAAGTTCCAGTGAAATTAAAAGGCCTTTCTGGTTCATATAACTTGTTAGTGGTAGATTTAAGAACAGAACCCAGATTTCCCAACATTATTTCAGTAACATTGATGCAATCTATTTCCATTCTCATAGAAGTAGACGATGTAGAAACAAATAATCCTGAGGTCAAATTCCATTATCTAGCAGCTGTGTGGCCTTAGAAATGTCATTAATGTCTCAGTGCTTTAGTTTTTTCATTTGTAAAATGCAATAAAACACTTAAAAACATCTATTTCTTAATAGAGAGGGTTAAATGTGTCATGGTATGTGTAGGTCAGGGCCTCACACATCCAGGTTTAGTGTTTTTTTGTTTTTTTTTTCCAAAGTAAATGCTTTGCATTATTAAGAAGCGGTTTAGAAGCAGTTTGTACCCAGAGAATTGATTTGATGGTGGAATTGTAGATCTGTTTTCCTTCCCTGTGAACCAAGGGTTTGGAATCAGATTGTCTCTAAGGTTCCTCCAACTCTAAACTTTCTTTGTTGGCTGGTCCTGGGGAGTGACTGCAGGGCCTGACACATGCTAGGCAAGTGTTCTACCACTGGGTTACATCCCCAGGCTTGAGCCCTGAAATTTCTGACTGCAAATAAGTGACTTTGAAGGATTTTTCTTTAGTCACTTCTGTGAGCTGATACCTAGTAAAGGAGCCCTGGAGGATTTTCTGGAGGCAAACCAAGATCCTTCCAGGTTCAAAGACCTTCAATGCTGTGGAACCACGGACCAAGGCCCAGGAGTGACACGCTTCATTGTAGAAAGGGTTTTTCTCCGGTCTTTCTAGGGCAGGAACTGGTCTAAGACCCTGCCGTGTCCCAGCACCCTGCTCAGGGCCTAGCACATAGAAGGTGGCTGACTTCATCCCTGGGGCTTCAGGAAGGTGTCCAAGGCTTGGCCAAGGCTTAGGGACCTGGACCTTGCAAAGGTACCCAACAGGGTTCGTCTGACTCTGAGGCTGGCCCTCAGAGTAGTTTCCTCTTGCAGCCTCTTGACTTCTCCATGTAGTAAGTTAGGAAGCAGCTAAGTGACCCTCTGTCCTTGTGATGGTGGCTAAATGCACCCTGGGAAGGGCTGCCACCTCTGGCAGGGGCCGGGAGGAGCCGCGGTGTGTTGGTCTACACAGCTGTGCGTCCTCTGGAAGCCATCCCAGGTTGACCGAAGGAATCTGCCCTGGGAGAAGGGCGGAGGAGAAGGGCAGGCCCAAGAGCTGGGCTCAAGTGAGACTTATAAATAGGAACACGGAAACTCGTGGAAGATGCCAAGGGAGGCAAAGGAGAATGGGCGAGTCTCAGAGAGACCATTCTGTGACGTAAATAGCTGAGGAGACAAGTCAAACGTCTTGGAGGCTCCTGCAGGGCCATTATGCAACTGTTTCCCCAAACCCTGGCTACAGAATCAGTTTGTCTCTGGGAAGAGAAACACCAACAGGAATGAGAGAAATTCTGGTGCTTACCTTGGTGCTTTCCATATTCAGACCACACACATCAGTGCCTTGGGTGTTCCTGACTGTGTGCCAGGGGTAGGGGATGCCACCATCGTTCAGGCTTTGTCCCTGCTTCCAAGATGCCAGAGTTTAAGCAGGGAGGAAGGTGTAGGAATGAATGGTGCGCAGAGACAGCGGTAATCGTCACCGTGGTACTTCGTTTTTCATGGTGGACAACCATTGTTTGTCTGCCCGGAACTCTTACTCCTCCTTGGAATGCACCACCTTCTTTTGCGGGTGTTGTTCCCCAGAGAAGAGCCATCTATCTTCCCTTCCATGACACTAGTGACAGTCAGGGGAGGGGGCTGTGACTCAGGGCTGAGCAGAGTGCTTCCTTGGGATCCTGGCGGGAGCCTGGAGATGGAAGGGCCATTTCCCTCTGGAAGGTGAAGCTAGGCTGGGAGGCCAAGAGCTGCAGAGACCAGTTTCTTGCCTCAGGAAGACAGGTGGTTAGGGGATAAAAGTGACATCCAGGGGAATAGAGATCTATCTCTCTCTCTCACACACACACAGCTGAAGGGAGAAAATTAAAGGGAGAGAGAAGTGGGCAGTTGAGGATGATTCGGGTCCCATTGCCCCTCTGCTCTCCTCCTGCAGTGGGTTACAAGCACCAGCGAGTCACATCCCATTTTGGTTTCAGTTCACTGAAGTTTGGTGCCTTTTGCTACCATCTCGACTCACCTTCTCCGTCCTCCAGGTGGAAAAGAAAGGGAACCAGCAGCAATTCCCTACTGTGGTCCAAACGTTATTCCAGGAGCTTTGCAAATGATCCGACTTAACTCAAATAAGTAGGGCCCAGTAATCCCCCTTCCTATTAAGATGTGAGTGAGATTATGCAACTGGCTCACCATCACAGAGCTGATAATGGGGCACCAGGGCTGGGATGGTGCTGTGTACTGAGTTAATAGAGGCCAATCAAGAGGGCGCTGTCTGGGCTCTCAGGTAGTGCACAGGATCAAACACACAAGCACAAAATCTTAGTTATAAATTTTATCAAGTATTTTTGAACGTCAAGGGGAAGGAGATAGAGAAAAATACTGACTGAAGTTGAAAGTCGAAGGATGAGGAGGAGCTGTCCCAAGAAGGGAGGAAGGAACAGACTTGGGGGAAGAAAGGTCCTTGATGTTGTGGCTGGGAACAGGGACCAGGAGCAGGCTGCCGCAGGGTGACAAGACTGGCTCAGTGGGACAGAAGAGCCCCTGAGCCCCCGAGGTCATGAGGGGGATGTCAGAGGAGGACTCAGTAGGACACATTCCTGGTCAGATGTGGTGGGGAAGGGGACTTGAGGCCAGCTCCTTGGGCCAGAGAAGCAAGGCAGGACATCCCACACCTGGCATGGCAGAGTGGGACAAGGAAAGGACACAGGCCAGGGTGCTGGAGCCTGCTTGTCACAGGGAGGGGCGAGGTGGAAGGGGAAATGGAAGTCCACTTGGCACTTTGATGCCCTTTGGAGATCCAGCTCACTTGGTGCAATGAGGAGGGAGACCAAAAATAAATGCAGTGAGACTTGTCCTGGAAATGGCTCCCTCGGCAGGCGAGATCACCCTGCTTCAATGGCTCTGCCAAAGCTCCCATGAGGTCTGCATTAGAGCACGGTGCTTAAGTACTTGGTGTCTCTTTTGTTCCCAAGAAGGAAGGGAGGGAGGCAGGGAGAGAGAAAAAGTTATTCCAATTCTTAACGCTACACGTGTGATCAGCCAGCATCTTTACTGAGGACTCTGTAGTTTACAGAAAAACAAAACTGTTCCATCTCTTTTCTCAGAACCCTGTTAAAATTGCTTAGTTGAAACAATTAGTATGACATTATTCTATTGCTTCAGATAATAACAGAAAACATGATATTCAACCCAAGAACTTCTCTATCTTGGGCTCAGTCAAGAGGCATAAGACTGTGTGTGGAGAGTGGCGATTTGAATCGTGGTCTTTCTGACTCCCTTGTGGCTGCATTGGTACTGGGAACTGCCTGTGCAAAAGTTCAGGTCCAGATGGCCCAGTTGCTATGGTGACCCCGACCCAAAGAAACTCTGTGCAAAGGCTCAGAGTTATCAGTCGGGACCTTGAGTTCAGGCACAAATTCCCAGGGATAGAGAATTCTGAGCATAACAAGATGACCCTAATATCTTGCCAGTCCTTCATCCTTCAGATTGCCCGCTTTGCTAAATCTTTCCCACAAATAACTTTTTGATTTTGAACCCTAATAAATGTGCTGAGCTAGCTCTGGGTCACTGTGTCTCCATCAGAGAGCAATGTCTCAACTGGCCCCACCTTTTTCTCTCTGTGTGTCTGTTTGTCTTTTCTTCATTCTCCACCCCACTTGCCTAGTATCTCATTAATTAATAGCCATGGCTGAGAGCAGAGATGAGAAGGCTGGGGCAGTTGGTGCCTGAACAGGGACCTGAGAGGGACAGGCAACTATGTATTTTAGCAGCAATGATACAAAGTCAGCACTGTACAGCCTCATCCATGTACCCTGCAAAATTCCAGGGCATACTGTTCATGGAAGTGACAATGTGCCTGGTGTCCCTGGAGCTGCATGTGCATAACCATGTGACTACACACTGGTCTTCATGAGAGCACATTAGCTGGGCCCCACCAGCTTGGGTTTCTTAATGGTTGTGTGACTCTCTGAATGAGCCCTTCATCTCTGTGGGCTACATTGCTCTTAGATGCAAGATGGGGAAGAAAACCTGAAACAAACCAATGTTTTCCCAAAAGCATGTTTTCTGGAACACTCAGTCCCACAGGCTGCCATTAGGTCTTCTCTGGCTGGGGACAGCGAAAGGTCTCCAAGCTCATAAGGCATTGGATAGAAAAAGTTAATATAGTGGTTTTTTTTTTTTTTTTTTTTGGAGGACCTATCGGCATCTTCTTCTTTACTGTGGTGGTGTTGCCCAGATGGGACGCTGAGGTTTGGAAGAGAGTGGTCAAGATCTCTGGAGTGCCATGGCCACAGGGTACATGGAGGCCAGGCCACAAAGACAGGCCTTCACTACATGGAGGCCTTTGCTCCAGGTCCTCAGATGTCTCTGGTGACACGACCTGTGCACATGAGCCTACCTTCTGTCCAGGTTTTGTGAGTCCCGAGTGTGGGACACCCATGAAGGTGGCTGGGTAGACGCCATGGATCTGCTCCCACATTGCAGCCACACACAAGCACTGATGTCTTGCTACTCAGTGGTGAGGGAAAAGGGTTTCGAGGACAGTAAGAGACCCAGATCACAGGGGCCTAGATCTCATCATCCTGAGATCTTTCTAGAAGAAAGGCATCTCCCAGAAAGGAGTACCTGTTGGCTCTTGGTGCAGTAGCCACCTGGAGGAATAAGTGTATCCTGCCACAGACTGGATCCAGGAGGAAGAGCATGTGCATGAGTGTGTGTGTGTGTGTGTGTGTGTGTGTGTGCACACATGTGGGGCCATGCTCTCTGACAGTAGTCATCCCTCTCTTGGGTCATTTATCCTGATGATGGAGGCCCATGCTGGCCCATGCTCTTTTATGACTGCTCCCTTAAAGAGCTTCAGGACTTCAAGGTTGGCTACAATTGATAAAGTAAAATTTTTAAATCTCTCACACCCTTTTCTCCCCACCCCTTCACTGAGGATGGAGCGTGGGGGTGCTTTACCCCTGAACCATATCCCCAGTCACCTTTTTTCATCTTTAATTTTGAGACAGGGTATAACTAAGTTACTGAGGGTCTTGTTAAGTTTCTGAGGTTGGCCTTGAACTTGTGTCCTGCTGCTTCAGTGCCGGGTTTTGTTCTCGACTAAAACACTCAGGGGTTACTCCAGGAGAACTGGGCTAACTGGGCTGGGCGAAATAACCCCACAAGAGACAGACATACCTTTTTCTTTGGGGTTGCTGTGATGGCTCCTCTGAACTTAAGGGTCTGGAGAGAGAGAGAGAGAGAGAGAGAGAGATTGCATATGCTGATCCCTTTTATTGAGGAGAAGCTATTCAAATGAGGCAAGGGGTCATGTTTCAGGGGGCCTGAGTCTACCTTCATAATGTCTGCTGTCTGCAGGTTGACTGACAACTAGATAGGCCATACCCAAGGGCACAGTAAGATGAGGGGACACACAAAGGGTGTTTCCATGGAATATTCTATCTCAAGCAGGGCAAGGGGTAATATTACAAAGGAACAGGTGGGCATAGCTCCACCCATGGGGCTGTAGGAAGGCACGCCCATGCACTAAGACATGGTCCCTTAAACCCAAGAAGGGTGGGGCAGTCTAGCGGCCTGGCTGCTGCCTGGCTGTCTCAATCACCCAGCCGGGAAGTGACTCAGTCACGTGCAAGGTTGGTTTCCCACACTTCAGCTTCCCTAATCACAGGGATTACAGGTATGTGCCACCACACCTGGCTGATCTCTCACATCCTGACCAAAGGAGGGAGGAGGGAATTTGGCAGGGGGAGATGAGCAGGGCAGGGCTCTCCAAGGGCCCTCTGGAAGTTGTAGCCAATCTCTCTGGAGACTGGGAGAACTTTATCTCCAGACACATTGCATCCTATGTAGAGGATGCACACACCTGGTTCTACCTACCCTGATTCCAGAACATCTCTTGGCAAGGTGTGAGACAACGTCAATTCAGAGAGAGGGTACAATTCTCTTTGCAACTTTTTCTCCAGCCTTTCCAATTACACACAAGAGAAAGCTGGCCTGTGGCACAGGGTCTTCAGCAAAAAGCACTAGCTGAGTAGAATCTATCAATATCGCTCCCTTTTTATAACAGAGTAACTAAGTTCCTCTAAGTTGCTGCAAGATTTACCATAATAGGAAAAAATTTTTCAATATTGATTTTCCATTTGTGATATGTTTTTTTCCATATAAAGTATTCTTAAAATTATTTAAGTTAAAAAGTGACTAGTTTGAAAGCAGACTACTAAGTAAATCATAATAGAGTGGTACATGGACAAACGCCTTATCTTCTGCCGAGGAGAGGAGAGGTCCTTTTTATTCATCTCCTAAACTGTTTTTTTCCAGAAAGATAATGATGCACATTGGGGCCAGGTTTTCTTGCCAAGAGAAGAGAACAAACACTTGTCTGGGATTCTCCGTACCTGAGATGGAGAGAAAAGTCAGGTATGGTGTGGGGAAGAAGGCGTAGAGGGAAGGGAGTGGGTGGTGCCAGAGGAGGACAGGAATCACTTTCAAGGCATCCTTGGGGCGGTTCAGCACCTGAGCTGGTACATGCAGGACCCTGTGTCTGTCCTGGGGAGGGTCAGCAGTGGGTTCTGCTGTGTTTTGCCCTAATATCATTATGGGTGAAATTTCAGATCTATAATCCTGAGCACTGAGGAGGGGTCGGTCGGGCTCCGTGACTCCTGAGCAGAGGACGGAACATCCCGAGCTTCTGTTTGGAGAGAAAAGTGTTAAGAGAAACTATTGCTGGGCAGAACTGGAGTTTTTGCTTGAAGATCTGTCCCCCATGAATGCAGAGGAGGGAGGACAGAGACATTTCCATTAGGCTATAAAATCTTGAGGTTAATAAAAACTCCTTTGGCCTGATTTTAAAATTATATTCATGGGCGTCAGCTCACATTTCTGCAAAGCACTTAGAACAGCGCCTGAGGCACACTGAATGTTATGTAAATGTTAATTTTCATGCTGTTCTTGCTTTATTATTGTTTTCTGCCTCACTTGGGGAGGCAGACAAGGCAGTTGTCAATATTATAGTCATTTTACGGACAAGGAAAGAAACTGAGAGATTCACTTTAATTCAAAGAGTAAATAAGCAGCAGAACCAGGACTTGAAGCCTCAGGGTTTTCAGACTATAGATCTCAGCTTCAAAGAAAGGAGAGAACACCTGCTGTTACAGGTGACTTCATTTGTCACCTAATGACACTCTGTCACTTAGGTACTGGGGGCAGTGCTCATGAGCAAGGGTTTGTCAGCAAGAGTCAGACATGAATGTGCGTTCTAGTTCTTTCCAGCCCTGTGACTTGGAGCTGGTTTCTCAGTCCCTCTTGGCCCCAGGACTTTTCCTGGTGGATGAGGGAACAGTATTGCTGACACCCAGGGAGGGGAGTGAGGATTGAGGGGGGCCGTTCTGATGTGAGTGGAGCACACAGGCAGCTATTGGAACCAAACAGTCATTTTTCAGGTGAGAGAACAGGCTCAGAAAACAAACTGACTTGCTGAAGCTCTCGGGCTTCTCCATTCCTAGTCCAGGGTCCCTTACTGCCACCACTGAGATCAGGAGAGAGTTTGCTCTCAGCGTGACCCATGAGATCTGTAGGTGACAGGGTTCAAGCAGTGACCTTCCAAATATGAAAGACGTGGCACCCTGAGCAGAAGCCTCTCCTGACCAGCCTTGGTTCTAGCACCCTCTTTATTTGGTTCAGGTTCTATCTAGTATTTCTGCAGTCACCTGGGTTCACATTTTCTGTGTCCACACGTACACCTGTAAGCACTTTGTCCAATACAAGCAAACATGGGGCAGCTACTGCTTCAGCCCACATTACCTCCACCAGTGCCAACACAGTGCCTGGCACCTCCTTTTTTAAATTTTAAGAAGTCTTTTTAGTTATACATGACAGTAGAGTGTATTTGGTCAAATTATATATACATAGAGTATAACTTATTCTATTTAGGATCCCACTCTTACATATGTGTTGTTGTGCACATGTATTCATATGTGACTATAGGAAAGCTATGTCTGATTCATTCTACTGTCTTTCCTATTCCCATTACCTCTCCCTTCCCTTCATTCCCTTTTGTCTAATCCAATGAAATTCTATTATTCCCCTCCCCAACCACCCTTGTTTTGTGTTAGCATCCACAAATCAGAGAGAACATTTGGCCTTTATTTTTTGGGGATTGGCTTATTTCACTTAACATGATAGTCTCCAGTTCCATCCATTTCCTGGAAAATGCCATTATTTTATTTTTCTTTGTGGCTGAGTAATATTCCATGTGTCTGTATACCACATTTTCTTTATCCATTCATCTATTGAAGGATGCCTAAGTTGTTTCCATAGCTTGGCTATTGTGAGTTGAGCTGCTATAAACATTGATGTGGCTATGTCACTGTAGTATGCTATTTTTAAGTCCTTTGGGTATATGCCAAGGAGTCAAATGGTGGTTCCATTCCCAGTTTTCTGAGGAATCTCCATACTGCTTTCCATAGTGGTTGCATCAATTTTCAGTCCCACCAGCAATGTGTGAGTGTACCTTTCTCCCCACATCCTCGCCAACATTGTTACTTGTATTCTTGATAATTGCCATTCTGGCATTCTTGATAATTGCCATTCTGGCTGGAAATTATCAGATGGAATCCCATGTAGTTTTAATTTGCATTTCTCTAATTGCTAGAGATGTTGAACATTTTTTTCATATATTTTTGACCATTTGTATTTCTTCTTCTGCAAAGTATTTGTTTAGTTCATTTGCCCATTTATTGATTAGGTTATTTATTTTTCTGGTGTTATGATTCTTGAGTTCTTTGCATATCCTGGGAATCAGTGCCTTATCTGAGGTACAGATAGCAAAGATTTTCTCCCATTCTGTAGCCTCTCTCTTCTTGATTATTTCCTTTGCTGTGAAGAGGCTTTTCAGTTTGATACCATCCCATTTCTTCTCTTTTTTTGTGTGTGTGTGTGGGGGGTGGTACCAGGGATTGAACTCAGGGGCACTTGGCCACGGAGTCACATCCCCAGCTCCATTTTTGTATTTTTTTTTTTAATTTAGCGACAGGGTCTCACTGAGTTGCTTAGCACCTTGCCATTGCTGAGGCTGGCTTTGAACTCGAGACTCTCCTATCCATTCCATTTATCATTCTTGATTTTACTCCTTGTACTTTAGGGGTCTTATTGAGGAATTTGTTTCCTAAGCTGACATGATGGACAGTTGGGCTTACTTTTTCTTCTAGAAATCGCAGGGTCTCTGGCCTAATGCCTAGATCTTTGACCCCCTTGGAGTTGAGTTTTGTGCAGGGTGAGAGAGGGGTTCAATTTCATTCTGTTGCATATGGATTTCCAGTTTTCCTAGCACCATTTGTTGAACAGGCTATCTTTTTTCCAGTGTATGTTTTTGGTGGCCTGGCACCTTCTTGGCTGGATATTTGGGCGTACAGCCTTCACTCAATTATCCGCTACACATCTTTGTTTCTTTCCTTTATTTCATTTTGTATCAAAGTTTATAGCTGCTGATAACAGAGTCTGTTCCAATTTCTAAAAGAAAGTTTTATTCACACTCTTGTAACCCCAGCTACTCGGGAGACTGAGGCAGGAGGATCACATATTTGAGGTCAACCTCAGCAACTTAGCAAGATCTTGTCTCAAAATAAAAAAATTCAAAGGGCTGGGGGTGCAGCTCAGAGGTAGAGTGTCCTTGGGTTCATTTCTCAGTACTACAAAAAAAAAAAAAGTCTTTATTTTATTTTTTATTCTCTCTTGTTCTCTTGCTCACAGAGTTACTGGGATGAGCAGACATAGGAGTTTGAGATTAAGCTCCCAGAAGCATTCCAGGTCCACACTGCAGAGTTGTCCCATTGGTGAAGTCAGGATTGTCCTGACTCAAGAAACAATATAGCTTCTGCTGCCCCCTGTACCAGCAAAATGGATGGCCCCGTCCAGCAGGGTTTACTTCTGGATCACACTGGTGCATCTGATTAGGAGAACTGTCCTTGGGCTGCAAGGGAGGCTGGGAAATGTAGATTTTTCTTAATTCCATGCTGATGAGGCAAAAGTCCCACTGATGGGAACTATCAAACGGCTAACAGAACATTTAAAATATTTGAGCAAAGCATGGCAAAGATGCCTTCATCTTCGGCACCCATATGTAATGGAGCAGTCAGATTCAGCAATTCTAAATAGTAACACAGCCTGGGTCTCTGCTTCTCCCTACCCCACTGCAACCCCTTGACCGGGAGCTTCTCATCTGGACGGGGAAACAGCTTGTTCCTGGTGCTCTGGCCTGCCCCTCCCTCCTGCTCTCAGGTGTGCTTTGTAGACTGGGTTGTCTGTCCCCTGCTTGGAATCCTTGCTAGCTCCTGGTTGCTTCAGGAGTGAGTCCAGATTTATTATCACAGCTTGAAACACACCGCAGCCTCTGCAGAACGCTTCTCCAGGCCTTCCCACATGCTGGGCCAGCGCCAGGAGGCAGTTTGGATGACTGTGTACCATTGCATCATGGAGGTGAACCTTGCCTTATCTAGCCAAGCTTCTTCTCTTGGGAATCATATTTGAGATATTTGCTCCTTTGAACACAGTTTAGTCAACATTCTTTTAGCCAAATATTTGGACATATCAGGATAGACTAAAAAGCAGAATTGCTAGGCCAAAGACAATAACAATGCTTCTGGGTGCTTAGTCTCAATAATCTCCTTCACTAAGATGTGTGATATTTGTTACTAAATTGTATTTTGGGGCCTCTTGGTGAACTCTCCTGTAAATTCCTTGAACTCAGGCATCATTTTTCATCAATACAAATACATATTACTTTATTTCTTAACTATTTGAGACTAAGTTGTAGACATGAAGATTTTTTATCCCAACTCATTTCTGTATGCATTTCCTAAAAATAAGGCTCATTCTCTTATAGAATCAAGGTAAAATTATTATCATATGAAAGATAAAATTGACTTAATACCATTATATAACGTCTAAATTTTTTCATCTGTCCTCTGTTAACTATCTATCAATCTTTCCACTGATTGTCCCAGTAACTTCTTTTATAGAATGGGCAAGTCATGTGTACACTTGGCCTCCCATAACCCTGAATAGTTCTAGCTCTTTCTTTGTCCTTCATGACATTGACATTTTGAAGAATATGGGTCATGTAGTATAATGTCCCTGGTGGTGACGTGCATATGTCTTGAGTTTCCTCATGACTGGCTTCAGGTTATGGATACTCAGCAGGAATGCCCTGAAGGACCTTGTGTTCTTTCTGGAGAAAGATCTTGGGAGGCACAGGATGCACCTTTCTCCCATTAGTATGAGGCTCATTTTGGTGAAGGAGCATTGCTTTGCCCACTTCTGGATCACACTGGTGCATCTGATTAGGAGAACTGGTCCTAGATCTGTCCCTGAGCTGTAAGGGAGGCTGGGAAATGTTACTGTTTCCCCCTTTAGAACTAATAGTTCTCTCCTGTGGGGGATCTCTGGGTTACGTAAACATCCTCATACTGCAAAATTCTCACTCACTAGTTTTAACATCCTTGTTGGTAGCTGCCAAATGGTGGTTTTGTATTGCTATCATTTATTAGTTGGCTTTTAATTTGAGAAAATTACTTTCTTCTCCCTTATTTATTCATTTCTTTCAGCGTGCGTTCATGGATTATATTCTATAGTTTAACAATCCATCACTGTCACTATTTGTTGGGATGCTCCAAGTGATGCTCAAGTCCTAAACTCGCCCTTTGGTAGCTAGCACCTTTGGGCTGGTCCCTATGTCCCTTTGGCAGACTCCATGGTTCTCTCTGGCACACCAAGATGTTCCGCACAGATGTTCTAGCAGCTGTGTGATAGCATCCGGCAGCCAATGCTGTCCCCAACTTCTCTTGGCCCAGTGTTCCTCTCCTGTTCTCTCCCTCCCTGCCCCAGGGAGATGCTCTAGGAAACTTGAAAAGATTGCACAAAATGGGCAGTAAGACTCCCGACTCCGTGTCACCCTGTGTCCCCCAGATCCACGTCTCCACACCCCTCCACCTCTGCCTGGACTTTCAAAGGCCTTGACTTGGCCTGTGCTGCGGACGTCTCTTCTCTGGGAGCATTCCCACTCTGTCCACGTTTCCTAGAATCCTCTGTGGGGCAGGGAGGGAGGGAACAGGGGAGAGACACTTAGGTCAGGTATTGTTTGAATTGAATTAAACAAATTAATCAATGGATTATTAAATAGGAGTCTTTCTGGCAATGACACTATTCCAAGCAGCAGAGTGGGCACAGGGTGTGTGGACTGTGGGACGATGGCTCTCCCATTTCCTAGCAGCTCTGCGTTTCTGAGCAAGATGTTTAACTTGACTGAGCCTCGTCCTCACCAGCTGTCACATGGGGATAATAGACCCTCATCGTGAAAGGATGTGAGGAAACCTTCCATATTGCTTTAAGAAACAGTACCCAGTCCACAGTGTTCTCAGGCTTCTCTTCCTCCCCTCTCCTCTCTCTGCCATCTGGGGTGGGGGTTTATTCCCAGCAGGAAGCTTCTCCACCCCATTAGGCCTGAGAAGACAAACAGGGGAGAGTCACGTGAAGAGGGCCACCTACTGAAGGCCATCAACCCTAGGCCATTCCCCTGGGCCGCGCTCTAGGGAATCAATACCCAAGGTGGCTTCTCTCCCACCTGCTAATCTCCCTGGCCGCCTCTCACAGGGCGGGCCCAGCTGAAGCCAGCAGGCAAGGCAGCCTGTTCAAGCCGTCCTTATGGGTCAGCTTTCTGGGGCACAGAGAGGGCAGAAGAGGGGGGCCAGTGGATTTGGAGGAGACCCCAGAAATCATCCAGTATACCCTTTTATCTTCAGCACCGAGCACAATGTTGTCAGTGAACTAATCCATTCCTCAGTTTGCCTGGTTAATTCCTGAGCTTAAATGTCACCCTCTGTCCCCAGCCGGAGCTTCCCTCTCTTTGCTCACTCCTCTTTTTCAGGACACCCTGTGAGTTAACAATCACATATCTGTCCTTACAAGAGGTCTCTGAGCTCCCTGTGAGCAGGGCTGGCCTTTATCCCTCTGAGCCTCTGCAGGGGCATGGAGGCTGCCCGTGACTGCTCGGAACGTGCTCTGGAAGCCAGCAACGGTTTAGCTGCCTCATTGAATTGATTCAGTGCAAGAGACCACACCTGGGAGGGTTCCTGTTAGCTCTGTGGCAGGGGGTTGGGACGTGCTCTTGGCACATGGGGTACACTAAGCCCTCACGCAAGGCTGCAGAGGGATCATGGGACTGGGAGGCTATGGACGACGGTGGCCAACACTGGCAGCAAGGCCCTGTCCCCGAGGTCAGTGTTGAGGGTCAGCAGGCCACCTTCAGAGCTCTGGTGTCTGCATGTGAGAGAAGACACATCCCGGCACAGACGATGGCTGTTGAAGCCAGGCTTTCTGGTCTCAAATCCTGGCTGACACTATTTGCTGTGCGACCCCAGGCCAGTTACTCCACTGTGGTACAGTGAGTAGTTGATGAGGCATCCGGTGGACATGTTGGAAAGACTCACTTTCTGAACTGAGGCTTCAGGCCCTTGTCCTGGGCACCAGTCCTGCCCACACCACCATCCCCCAACACGACTTCATTAAAAATTATGTCCTGTTGTTTGGAGCTCTGAAGATCAACTCTGTCCCCACTGCCGTCACCTTAGTGCAGAACACCTCTCCCTCCTCGGCCATGCGATAGCATCTAAAGGCCCGGCCCTTACTGCCCTATAAATCATTTCCACACAGTACCCCGGGGGAGCTCTTGAAAATGTCAATCAGATCACATCGCTCCTGTCCCCATTTGAGCAGGACTTCTCCACAGAGTAAAGCTCCAGGTCCTGGGAGCTTTACACACCCTGCCCGCCCACAGTCACCACAGTCAGTCCCCATTCCGATGGGTGCACTAGTTAGGTGAAGGCTCTCCTAACCCAGTCATTTCGCCGCTGAACTTTCTCTTCGTTTCACACAGAGCTTTGGCGTATACCTCATATCTAAACCATAGCAACCCCTTCCCTTCAGCACTCTGTGGTGTCTCCAAAGCCACCTGTGATTCCTCAAGTCTGCTCTTCCTCACTGGTTTTTTGCATGGATCGTCCCCTCTGCCTGGGCTGCTGTCCCCTCCTCCACCTGGGTAAGTCCTGGAGCATCCTTCAGGCTTGGATGCTAGTTCATCCAGGAAGACTCATGACCCCCCATGGGAACCAGGAGCCCCTCCTCTGCCCACCCCCCAACCATGTGCACTCTGCTCTCAGCACCTTGCTTTGTAATGCTTACTGCTTTCTCTTCCCACTGGATTGTCGGCCTCAGGACGCCAAAGACCCACCATCGTGCACTCCTGTGTGTCTGAGCCACTCCATACGTGTTGAGTGAATGGACAACAGTGGGTTGTGGATACTGGTGATTTGGCCTCAAAGACTTTTCCAGCCTCATGCCCAAGTCACTCCTTGGACTTGCTTTTAACCAGTTCCTGTTCCTGCCTACTTTCTAACACTGAAGCTTAGAAAACTTAAATAACTTGCCCAAGAGCTAGTGAGTCGTGGATCTTAAATCCAGTCATGCAGTCACCCTATGGGTGTCCCATGACTCTTCAGAATGGAGGTGTGGGGGCTGCAGTGACTTGAGGTTAGAAGATGGATCTAAGGAGTAGAAAGGTCCAGGTGGGAATGAGGAGGAGAAAAGCTTGGGCAAGAGGAGAGGAATTCAGAGGGGGAACTTGGGCACACCCATAGCTAGTTCCTCCTGGACTCCAGCTGTGGGATTCCTCTACGGCATAATGATCTCTGGAACAAACGAGGTGGTCCTGGCCCAGGCCTAAGACCGCCCTGGACAACTCTGCAGTCAGCAAGCTCAGGTTTACTGATCCACTTGCTAGAAGGGAGGTCACACATCAGAGAACCGTCTTACAAAACCCAAGAAGGATAGAGGTGCTAGGGTGGACTTCTGGTCAGATTTGAGTGAGGCAGCATCTGCACAAGCTCAAAGCCAGCCAGGCTGTGTGCAAGGGGACCAGCATCGGCTCTGAACTTCCAGCGGATGCAGGTGCCTGTTTCCTTGGAAACTAGAGTGAGGGAGACGTGGGATGATGCGTCTAGAAGCCCTGTCTGGAACCCTGTATTTGGGCTGGACAACGAGGCTGCTTTTCAATGTCAAAGCGACTTAGATCCTCCAGGCAAGAGTCGGGTATTTCAGACCCACAACTTAGGTTCAGTGACAGCCGTGTTTCTGAAGCTTCTCATTGATGAGGAACGTAGCAGTCATAAAGACATTGTTGTGGCACTGTGGATTAACTCCACACGGCCTGTCCTGTGAGAATGAGCCTCCCAGTCACTCTGCATTTGGCTTCCTCTGTCACCATCACCTCTTTGCCAGCTAAATCTGTGTCCAGTGTGATGAATGGCCAGGCAGGATTTCCTGTCATTCTTGGCTAACTATTTTCTCAGGGCTGGCGAGTGTCTAAGACTCCGCTGGCTGCTGTAACAAAGTACCACGAAATGTGTGGCTTAATATAGTAGAAATGTATTGGCTCGCAGTTCTAGAAAGTAGAACTCCAAAATCAAGATGTCAGTAGGACTGTTGCCTCGGAGGTCTCTTAGGAAGAGTCTATTGCCTGCCTGACTTCTGCTGACAGCTTGCAATCGTGGTATTCCTTGTAGATGCTTCACTTCAAGCTCTGCCTCCATCATCTTTACTTGGATTTCTTCCTGTGTCTTTTTTTTTTTGGACCCAGGATAGTCAACCACTGAACTACACCCCAGCCCATGTTTATTTTTTATATTGAGACAGGATCTCACTAAGTTGCTTATGGCCTCACTAAGTTGATGAGGCTGGCTTCCCATTTGCAATCCTCCTGCCTCAGCCTCCCATGCTGCTGGGATTACTGGCATATGCCACCATGCTTGGCCTGCGTCTGTCTTTACGTGGCTATCTTCTTATAAAGACACCAGATCTGTGGGATAGAGGCCCATCCTATTCCAGCATGACCTCACCTGATTGACCTAATCACATCTACAAGAACTTCCCTCCAAATAGGTCTCATTCTGAGGTGCAGGAGGTTAGGACTTCAACAAACCTTTTTGTGGGAGACGATTCACCTCATAACAATGAGGAACAGAACAGGTTGTTTCTGAAGTCAGAGCCTCATGAGGATCAGAACCTGGTTACTACTCAAGTGAAGGTTCTGGGGCTTCCTACAAGTGCAGAATCTGGGAATGCCTCTCCAGACCCATGCATCAGAAGGGGTTCCACTCTGTCCTCACGTGACTTGTCTGCACTGGAGACAAGCAGTTAAAGCACAGCTGACTGGGATAGGCTAACTCATGCGTAAACACCCAGATTTGAATGTTCACTACTAGGAATTAAGATCCTGAACAGCAGCTATCTTCTAAAGAAATTGCCCCAAACCAGCAATTCTAACAGCAAGAAGGAGCCCAAAATGAGGTTAGAGTTAGGCTGAGGGTTTCTGAGTGGGTTGATGGCAAAAGAAGCAGAGGAGGCTGAATCAGGGCTGCTGACCTATCCCAGCCATTTCCAAACCATGTGGACACCATGTAAGTATTGTGGGCCTCGCTCTCCTCATCTGTAAGGTGGAGCAGATGCCTGTCCCAATGACTGGTGTGAGAATTCAGGGCAAAAATATACCTGAAAGGTCCAGGACAGCATTTGCCAGTGTTAATTACAAAATGACCAGTGACTGGAGACATAGGTGTTGGGGCCAACCTCAGAGAAGAGGAAGCTGGAAGAGAAGGCAGCTTATCTGGTAATTCCTTCAGCTCCTGCTGTGTGCAGACACCAGAGCCGACACTGGGAATCCAGGTAGAAGTCAGTCTTCAGGGTTAGAGAGATGGTGGAGAAAATGAGGCAGGGTTTGAGGCATTAGTAATGCAGGATGGATCAGGAACTGCTCAAGGTGTGGCCCAGGGTACCAGCCAGGGCACGTGACCCCCAGTTTGCAGCAGATGAGCTAATCCAACCCCTACCCTGTGCTTCCACACACTTGGGCCTCCTTCCTTCTCATCATTTGGTTGAGAAAAGTGGTTGACAGTAGCCTGTAGCCGCCAGATATTTGTGTGTCTAACCCGTATCCTCTTCCACCACCATCACCACCACCAACAACAACAGGCAGCTTTCATCCTAGAAAACAGAACTATTGGCCAGAATTTTGTTAAGCACAATGAACAGATTATCTCATCTAAATTTCAAACCTTTGAGGGTTACACCAAATTCTGACATCACCAAACTAAGTGTGAGTGCAGGGCCACTTGGAGGAGTTCCTTACAAGCCTGGGATTCCTCATTTTTAATCAGGATAACGAGGGTGGCCAGCATGGGTGCCCTGAAAGAGCTCATAGCATCAGTATTTTATGGAATCAAGTGCCAGTGGCAAAGCACCTCCAGTCACCGTTGCTTTTGGGAGACAGTTGGTGTCACCCCAACTCTGAAAGGGACACCCCAGTTCTCAGATGGTAGCCAGGCATCCAGAAGCTCCTGCCAGGCTTCAACAGAGCCTTTACTGAATTGTAGGAGAAGAAGAAGGAACGAGACATTTTCTTCCAGAGTCATGGGCACCCTGACATTTCTTGGCATTGTTTCTAAGCTACAGTGAAGACGTCAATGATCTGTGCTCAGGGAGAGAAATGATCACATGGAAATGAGTTTGGGCTCCAGCTTCAAACTCAGCCTGAATTTGGGCTCCAGGAATCATCTAATTGCCTGGAGAATGTTGCTTCCTTTTTCTTCCAACTCCCACCTGCTCTGCAGCACAGGGGCTAAGACAGACTAGATGAGGAGGCAGACGGAAGCTCACGCTGTGATAAAAGCCATTTGAAGACTTTCCATTATCTCGCTTTAGCTTTCATCATAGAACTTGTCATTGTCTGATAATTACAGTTTGTTTTCTGCTTCCCCCACGCTATCTTCTCAGATCCATTAAAGCAGCAATTTTTTTTGGGGGGGGGTGTCTCTGGCTGTATCCCTAGCCCCTGGCACAGTGTCTGGCACATGCATACATGCCCCAATATGTGTGGAATGAAGAACTGAGCGGCGTTCAAGAGTGGCTGCTTCAAGTCCTGGCTATGATTCAGTGGTACTGGGAGCTTTCAAATAAAAATTTGAAAGATTCTCCATCCTGGAAATTTGGATTCAGAAAGTCTGATTTGGGGACCCAGACAGGACATATAAAAATCTTTCCGTATCTCTGGAAGGATCCGTAGGGGATTAGTAACTTTGGTTGCTTGTGGGGAGGGGAATTGGACAGTTGGCGGCCACAGGTAAGAGGGAAACTTAACGGAGTGCCCCTTTGCATTTTTAAAATTTTGAATCATGTACTACCCATTCATAAAAGAAAGTAAAATTTAAATTAAAGATTAAAAAAATTAGAGCCCAGGTGATTCTGAGCTGCAGCCAGGGTTGTAAATCACCCCTGGAGACAAGTCATTCTAAAAGTGGAGCTGACATGGGCTGTCTGCACAGTGTGAGTGACAGCTGTCACTGAGGCAGGCTGGGAGGAGGGGTGACTCCTCCCGACACACTGGGCCCCTTCATCAACGGGGAGTATGAATTGGGCTATTATGTACCATACCAGGAGCTCAGGAGCCCTGAAGTCTCTCTATTTGAGTGAAAAATGATAGAAGTTTCCTGTCCTGTGAGATGGTCAGGCAGTTAACAAGACACCAGTGTGATGTCCAGTCTTACTTGGTAATCAACAGCTTTCCCTCAAATATGAAATGAGAGAGAGGAGAGAGAAAGGGTGAGAGAGGAGGAGAGGGAGAGGGAGAGAGGGAGAGAGAATGAGAATTGGCAAAAATTAAAGGAGTAGCATCTAGCATTGGGGACACATGGAGAAGCCGAGTCTCATATGTATCTAAAAGGAAAATTCCTTTCCAGAAACCCCCAGGCACATCTTCCCTGTCCTCCTTAACCACCATGGCGTCCCTTGCCCATTCTCTAGCTGCTCAAGAGACCTCCCATCTCTGCAGGTCAGGCCATCTCTGTCAGAAGGATGGATAAGAACGTCTGTGGGGGTCATCAGTGACAGTGTACGCCACGCAGGTTACTCCAAATTTGCATGAATCACCACTCCCCCTGGGTGCCAGGCAGCTGAGGTCAGTTTGGCTGCTCTGTGTACCTAGTGAGTGAGGTGGTAGAAGTGAAAGGCTCCAGCTGCCACTGGAACTCAGCCCCTCACGTTGCTGGATCAGAGCATTTTCATTACCTCCGATGCAGTTCCAAACACTTGGCAATGGCAGAACTGGAGATTTCTAGTGGTACCCGGCTCCCACCTACACCATTTCCCACAGGTGAGAGTTGGCTTCACTTTTGAAGACCCTCAGAAAAGAAGATTTTGAAATGTCCCTCCATCAATACATTCTGTACCTAGTAAGGTGCTGCAGGCCAAGATTCACAAATTGAAGTCCTAACTCCCCGTACCTCAGAACGTGGCTGTATTTGGAGACAGGGCTTTAAGAAGGTGATGAAATTACAATGATCCCTTAGCGCAAACCCAAATCCAACTGGACTGCTGCTTTTTAAAAAAAAAAAAAATATTTTTTACGTTGTAGATGGACACAGTACATTTATTTTATTTATTTATCTTTACGTGGTGCTGAGGATCGAACCCAGTGCCTCACATGTGTCAGTCGTGAGATCTACCACTGAGCCACAATCCCAGCCCTGCTGTCCTTTTAAGAGGAAATTTGGACAGACCTGCACAGAGAAAGAACCACGTGATCATAGCAAGGAGGTGGCCATCTTCAAACCAAAGACAGGGGCCTAAGAGGAAGCCACCCGACAGACACCTCCATCTGGGACTTCAGCCTCCTGAAGAGTGAGACAATGACAGTTGCTGTGGCCCTGGTCTGTGATGTCTTTCTATGGCAGCCCTAAAACATGGGGCAAAGAAAGGCATGGGAATCCCCCTTGGAATGTGGTCCTTAGTCATCAGCAAGAGGGTCACCTGGGATGATTGCCAAAGTGACTCCTGATCCTGCTTGGCCTCCTGAATGAGGGTCTCCATGGTCAGACCCCACTGCATGGAAATCCCTCTGGAGACCTGTAGAGCACGTGGCCACAAGCATGGACTGTAGGGGTCACCAGATGTGCATTCTCCCATGTTGTCACTGATGGCTAAGGCAACTCTACCTATTGTCATCTAAGAGGTGACAATCCTGAAGATGGGAGTGGGTGCTCTGAATAATGGATAGCAGGGGAAGCTGGGACTGTCCCAGCACACTGGGACATGTGGCATCCTGAAGTAAACCAGAAGCCGTGAGACTGAGCACATCACTTAACCTTTGGCGCCCCATTGAATATGGATAAGATGTGACTAAGAGCACCAACCTCTCAGGGCGTGGTGAGGGTCCAGGAAATAGCATCTTTTAAGCTCTTAGACAATCTAATTTCTTCCAGCTGCAGCACCAGTGCCTCAGGCTAAAGTTATGACACTGTGTTGACTTTTCTCCCACAGTATCATTTTCTGGCCTGTATGGATATAAACAACCATGTGGTAATTCAACTTTTCAAAAGTACACATTAAGTAATTGTCTTCAGAAATGAGTTATGTTAGAAGCAGACCTCGGGGAACCACACAGCTGTCTCCTCCTCTCAGTCTGGTTAATTTATATTTTCTGAATAACTTACTTGAGTTAGTTCTTCTTTATAGTTTTGGAGGTTTTGTCCTTATACCTTTGTAAGAGTCGTCATATGGAATTTTATAGTTTATTTTTTATTTTTTAAGCTATTAAAAATATCTAACTACCTGGAAGAACTGTATCTACATCTGCTCAGGAATTCCTCAGTCTGTGGATCATGCAGGTAGCGAACGGGCAGAGGTGAAGTTAGTTCATGGTGCATCAGTCCTACCTTCCCGGAGGCAAGGGTGTTGGAAACTTTTCAGGTTATGCTCAACCCCGAGTCCTACTGTGGTAGAACAGAATGTGAATCTCAGCAGTTTAAGAGCTGACAGGCTGTGGTTTTGCACACTGACACACAGCAGCTCTGCTTACTGACATTTAGGGGCTTGCAGTGGCTAACAGGTACCCGTAACAGATAACCTCAGTAGTGGAAGCAGAAAACAAACCAACAGGACAGAACAACCCCTTTTAGGCTTAGTGCAGTAAAAGGTCCTAAGCTGTCTAAGCTAAGAGTCCCTAGGCTGTTGACAAGCTTACATATAAGGAATGCAGAATGCAACCTCCAATAGACTAGCACCAACTCGTTTATTTGTAGATGGACACAGTACATTTATTTTATTTATTTATTTTTATGTGGTGGTAAAGATCGAACCCAGTGCCTCACATGGGCCAGTCGTGAGATCTACCACTGAACCACGTGGTTCTTTCTCTGTGCAGGTCTGTCCAAATTTCCACTTCTTAAAAAGATAGCAGGGCTGGGATTGTGGCTCAGTGGTAAATCTCACGACTGGCCCATGTGAGGCACTGGGTTTGATCCTCAGCACCACATAAAAATAAATAAATTAAAATTTGTGTTTGTAGGACCCAAATCTATATCAATACTGATACTGCCATTACCAGTACCCAAAATTTGCTTATGTATTAAAAGTAAAAGCCTTGCTGTGCTCGGGGCTCAGACTTTGGGAATTGTACCTCTGGGCCGTGGCACCACTAATAAAATGTAGCTTCCAGATCTTGGTGTCCTGACCCTCGTTTCCCACTATGTTATCCCCTAGAGAGCTTGTGACTTGGTTAAGTCATGAAAACTTCTCTGAGTCTCAGATTTTCAAGCTGAGAAATGGTGATAATAACAGTGCTCATCTCACAGTGTGAAAAGGCAGAATTTGCTAATGCTTTTCTCCTTTCCTTAAGGCTGGCCCAGCAGGACGATGCTTCTAAAAAAGTAAAAAATTCCATGTTCTTGTTCAAGTGTCTTCACCAAAAAGTTCATGCTGAAGTTCAATCCCACTGTAAGTAAGAGGTGGAAACTTAACCTAACTATAGTGTTTGCAGGTGGGACCCTTGGGAGGTAGCTATAGTCAGACAAGGTCATGAAGGTAGGGCCCTAATGCAATGGGACTTTGGCTTTATAAGAAGTGGAGGAGACCTGAGCTGGAACCTTCTGTCTCACCATGTGATGCACTGTGTAGAGTCCCCAGCAGCAAGAAGGACTTCAACAGATGCAACTTTCAGACGTGAGCTTCCCAGCCTTCAGAACTGTGAGCCAAATAGCCTTTATTCTTTATAAATTACTAAGTTTCTGGTATTGAGTTATAGCAACAAGTAATAGTAAAGCGATGAAGACACCATATCGAACTCTTGATGAATGCTCTTAGACTTTCTGAAGCCTCCTGGGATGGAGGC
The DNA here is from genome assembly GCF_048772815.1 of Callospermophilus lateralis. Classification (NCBI taxonomy): domain Eukaryota; kingdom Metazoa; phylum Chordata; class Mammalia; order Rodentia; family Sciuridae; genus Callospermophilus; species Callospermophilus lateralis. The sequence continues at coordinate 76,001,114 of NC_135320.1, read as the reverse complement.
TGGGGCTGTGGTCTTGCTCCAGGCAATGTGAGTAAATCTTCTAAACTCTCAAAATATTGGCTTCCCAAATCCCACTCATCCTGGTAGCCCTCCCTGCAGTTTCGTCTTTCTGCTGCTCTACTGCAAAATGCCTATCTGGCATCACCTCTGTATCCTGTCTTGCCCCTACCTCTGGGTTCTACCCATGAATGTGCAGTACAAGGAACCAGATGAGGATCCAGCACTGACCCTGGGGAAGAGCAGCTGCATGATTAATAACCCCAGGGCACGACTCCCTGGGAAGTCCTGGGTTGGGGAATGTGGAGGGGCTGCATGCCTCTCTTCCAGAAGTGAACACATCAGTCCCAGGGCTGGGCAACTTCAGGATGCACTGGCCACAGGTGGAACAGGACGGTGGTGACTGGCCTCGTGGACACAAGAGGGCACCCGATGGGACCAGTAGGTCCTGCTGATTTCCAGAAAGTCTCCACTATCCACCGTGACAGTGCAGCTGTAGCAACACACAGAGTCAGAGCTGGAGTCGCAGCATAGGGACAGGTCAGCTTGGGCTCGCCTGGAGGTACGTGAGTGGTGATGGAGAACAAAGTTTGAAACAGACCAGAAGCTACTATGTGTAAAAATTATCACATTCCCTGATGTATAAAATCTTCAGTAGTATATTCTGTTTTCATTACTACTGAGTCAAAATGGGAGTATTCGATGTATAAAATTGTAATTGCACCTCACTCTTTATTTTTATTGGTGGGAATCAGACCAAATAGAACTGATAACAATTTGTAGTTGTAGGACCCAAATCCATAGCAATACTGATTCTGCAGTTACCAGGGACCAGTCCTGCTCCCCCACATGTTGAAGTATAACATTAGAGAAGCTTGCCCAGGCAAGCATATAAAGCAGGGTTTATTTAAAAAGGGGTAACAGCCTTCTCCCAGGAGGGAGAAGGGGGCCATAGCTGGTATCCTTGTCTCCCAAGAAGTGAGGGGGTCTGCCTTTTTACATGTCCTGGGCTTCCTTTGTTCTCTTGCTGTCTTCCCCTCATCTCTCTCCTTCCTGCGTAAGCGACTAGGTCCAGGAGATGCTCAGGTGGGATGGCCAAAAGCTGAGAAGCAGATGGGCTGGGGGGACCAAGTTGGAGTGATCTGGGTAGGAAGAGGGCATAGTTACCACTCCCTGTAGGGAGGGACAGTCCCTGAGACAGGTTACCTTAGCAACAGGTTCCAGCAGGGACAGGTTATCTTGAAAAGGGTAGAGGAAGGGCTCTGAAGGAATTAACATTTCAATTCCTCTATTCTCTCTGGACCTGACCCTTGTCTATCTGCTTGTCTAATTCTGGCTTCAGAGCCTCAGAGTACTTTTGTGATGTCTCATGTTTTGTGTATCCCAAATCTCTGGCCTAAGCTATCTGGCCTGGCATGTTTGGATGGAAGCTAATGGTGCCAGATGCAATAATAGCCCAGGGAAACCAGAGTAGCTTTAAAGCTACTCAAGAACTGGCTGTCCTGAGATGCCCACCAGCAGCAGCACAGGGGCTCCTCTACTGCAGAGTCTAGACAAAGCCACACAGTGAAGAGTAATCCTGTGAGAGTCAACGTAGCAAATGCCAGCCAGAGCAATGTCATGATGTGGTCACTGGTTCGGATCTGGGGAATGGAGCGCCTGAGATCTCCTGACTTCAGGGACCCTGTATGAAAAGACTCCGTAGACAAAGCAAGTTGCTGTTGTTGTTGTGAGTTTGTGGGGCAGTTGTGATGAAGATGTTAAGAGTCACAGGTGAAATACTGGAGGGGGCTGAGCTGTGCTGCAGCAGAGCCTCCCTACCTCTCCCAGGCTTGGCCACCTCACCTTACGCTCACCCTACGCGACTGTCCTTACAGCCCACTGTAACACCAGCTGATACTAGTTTCATACTGACTCATTATGGTGTAGAACAGAAGACCAGGGTTAAAACAAGCCAGGGCTCTGTGTGTGTGTGTGTGTGTGTGTGTGTGTGTGTGTGTGTGTGCGTGTGTGCATGTATACACGTGTGTGCTTGTTTTAATGTATACATAAGGACAGCAGTTCAAGAACAACAATAAAATAAAGTTCTCATCCACTCAATGTGATGACCATTATCTATTTCTGATGGGCAATACATGCTTCTTTGGGAAACAAGCCCAAGAATTCCAGGGAAATGAAATGACCTTTTGAAGGGCAGAAGCAACTTGGTGTTAGGGGAGAGAAGATAATTGATTTAGCCAAAGCAATGCCTATCAATGTGATGCAATAGTATGTAGCCATTTAAGCAATAATGCAATCTCTACTCACCTGCATAAAAAGGGGAGAGAAGGGGGACTCTCTGGGGAGAGAAGGGGGACTCTCCACTGCCCAGCCCCCGCCTCCTGCTCTGGCCTGGTACCCGGGTCTGGCCACCATTTGCCACCCTGCACTGTGATTCCACAACCTGCCACATAGCTAGTCCACTGGAGGATCCCTTTTAGCTCTCCAAGCTGAGTATCTCCCCAACCTCCCCTCTTACTGCCTAGAAGTTGAACACTAATAAAATCAATTGCTCTCAAAATGTCGAGTCTCACAAGTAACTCAATAAAGGTCATTTTGCAAAGCAACATACCATTTTTAGCTCACTGGGTTGTCACTTAAAAAAAATAACACCTATATTTAAGATACAGAGAGCTTCTGGTATTATATAATTTGCTATAATCTTTCTGGATCTCCGGAGAGCAGTTGGCTGGGTTTTTAAGAAGCCTTTATATATAAAATGTATGTCCAGAAATTTAGCCTAAGGAATTAATTAAAAATATGACAAATAGATAGCTACTTAGATATTCAATTCAGTGTTATTCATAACAGAAGAAATCTTTTGGCAAATGTACATTTAACCACCACAATTGATTCAGCCAAAGCAATGCCTGTCAGTGTGAAGCAATAATGTGTAGCCATTTAAACAATAATGCAATCTCCACTCACTTGCAAAAAAGGCATTCATTGCAAGCAAAGAATGAAATACAGGAACAGAGTTACATTCTAAAGAAGATGCAGCAGGTGCCCTTTGCCCTACTCCTCCCACTGTGCATGAATACCCCGCCTGTGATAAACAGAACAAGCACAGGAAGCTCTCTGGAGAGCCAGAGAAGACAGAATTCTGGAGAAGGACTTAGGACCTAAAGAACAAGACCATGATGAGTCCCCTGTCTTTGTGTTTTGTTGTTTGGGTTTTTCCTCATGTACCCAGAGCTGAACTGATAAATCCAGAAACCTGGAAACACCACTGGGCATAAACATAAAAAGTCACACACACACACACACCCCCCACAACAAAAACTTAGTAAACAAGGGTAGCCCAGCAAAACAGAAAACTTGTAGACTGTAAGTGCTCTATTCCAGGCGAACATCACAGAATAATCTGCAGCCCCCAACCCCGTAATGAAGGGCAAGTGGGAAGCTCAGATGCCCTGCTCACCAGGCTCCATAGAGGGGCCCACCAGGGTGGAGTTAGGAAGGGCTGAGTAGGAGCTTCTGCTTCCATTTTATACTTAAGGATGCTGAAACTCAATAGCATGAAGGGGTTCACCTAAGGCTCACAGCAGGTACAATTCATGCTGCTAAACCACCGACCTTGGTGCACTGCAGTGAAGCTTCCACTCTTCTGGTGGCCTTGGCTGGGTTCATCTCAGGGAGAAAGGGGTGTAGGGATGAGGGTGTCCTGCACATCTCCATGGCTCCCTCAAAAAAAAGTGGTCAACCCTTCCTGCTCACCAGCCCTTTTCCCCTGGAAGAGCCTGCTCTCAGGAAGATAATCATTATTGACCATTTACACCTCAGTGGATCTCTGTCACTAAGTCCCTTAATCCATGTGTCCCTGGAAATGAAGGCATAGCTATTCCTGTATTGGGAAAGACCATGACCACTATTATAGGGATTGGGGGTGTCTGCGGAAAGAAAAGGGGCAAGCTGGGTGGTACTCCTTGAATTTCTAGATTGTCTGGGGTCCAGGGAACTAGCTGCCAACCGAATAAAGACGGTTATTAGCTAAGGTGGAAGAAGACTGCTCCATTCCCACTGGGAGGAGCCATCATGCCTCCCTGGGGGACAGGGGGATCTGTGGTAAGTCTTCCTAGGTTTGAGCTGTGTCTCCTTGCCAAAGTAGAAAACGACAGCCACCCACCTAGGGACCAAGGATGGGTTCTCATGAGATGGCCAACTTTAAAGAAGTCTTTTAATTGAAGTACACAACTGTTTGTTAAACAATAGATTTCCAGCTTCAGCTCTAACAGATAAGAGCTTAGAAGTTCATCAATCCAATTCTTACCAAAAAAAAAAAAAAACAAACAAAACAAAGCAAACAAACAAACAAAAAAAAACCCCTAAACAAACAGAATTTATCAACGATTAAAACAGATCATAAAATACTGGAGGAGCGGGAGTCTCTGGCCCCTAGAGCTACAGCAAATATTCAACATAGGCCAGCTCCTAGCCAAATGAACATAAAACATCACACTGCAGGTCTACTTACCTCTGTTTCTATTACTCAATATAAGAAGAGATGGGCAAGGTAAGCAAAGAGATGAGAAATATGATATACAATCAAAGGAAATGCAGGAAATTAAATAGTCACTGTGATATAAATGAAGAGTTCTTTTGATGGCTTCATCAGTGGATTGGACATGATGAGGGAAAGAATTAGTGAACTTGAAGATAGGTTAATAGGAAAGGGATCAGGGGCATGGGGAGGGGAGAATGGAAATTATGAAAGCATGTTATATACACGTATGAGGATGCCATAGTGAAATCATTATTCTGCATAACACTAAAAAAACCCTCTCAAACTTAAAAAACTCAGAACAAAACATTCAGAACTAAGGAAAATTCCAAAAGATAAAAAAAAAAACAATTTGAATACTAGAAATAAAAGAAGGTAATAATGGTACAGAAGGAATAATTGAAGTAATAAAGAATTTTTCAAAGTTAATGACAGACACCAAACCACACATCCAGGAAGCCCAGAGAATAACAAATAGAATAATACCAAAAAAATCTACATGTTGTCCATCCTGTATAAGTTGCCAAAACCAAAAACAAAGAGAAATTCTTGGAATGAACCAGGGGAGAAAAAACGTACTTCAGTTTTAAAGGAATGAAGATAAAATTTACATCAAACTTTTCATCAAAACTGTGCAAGCAAGGAAAGATTGGAGTGAGATATTTGAAGTGTTGCACACACACAAAAAAACTACCCATCTGGAATTCCATATCCAGAAATGCTCTCCTTCAAAAGTGAAAAAGAAATAAAAGAGCTTCTCAGACCTACCAAAACTGAAGATATTTATCACTAGCACAACTTCCCTGCAAGAAATGTTAAAACAAATATTTCAGGAAGAAGGAAAATGATATAGGTTAAAATGGTAAATACAGAAAGGAGAATCACTGGAATAAATGAGGCTGTAATAAAATATGTTGTTTTTCTCATCCTTTATTTAAGTTACTGCTCATTTAAAGTAATAATAGCAACCGTGTATTGGATGACTACAGGGTTTGGGTAGGTGAAATGGACAGCAGCGTCCTCCACCAGGTAGGCATGGGTGAAGTCAGAAATACCTGTGATGAGGTAGCTGTACTACCCAGGAAGCAGGGTGGTGTAATCTGAAGGTGGACTTAGGTTAGTTACAAATGTATATTGCAAATTCTAGCTAGTGACCACTAACTACTTTTTAAATTTAAATAACTGTACAAAACAAGAGCTGGACACTCCTTCCTTCGAATCTAATGATGCCACCCTAGGAGGTTGCTGCTCTCGTGGTCTATTCTGCATTCTTCAGGAGACACTGGAGTGCACATGGATTTTTCTGTGCCTTCCTTATTTCTTGTCACTCACCATTGTTAGAGTCGTTCTTCCATGCAGGTCTATTTCTGAGCATTCTGATGGAAGGCTCTGGAGACACCAGACATGCTAGAAGGTCTCCTTAAGAGCAACAGTGATTGGGTACACACATCTTGAGAGTAACAGAAACACCAGTGGTGGGGTGCCCTCTGGACACTTCAGAGCTCCCAGATTTAGTGAGGCAGAGAAGGAAGAGCTCTGTGATCAGGCAGGAAGGTTGGATCGGAGAGCCCTGTCTGAGCTCTGTGTCTTGGGGTAAGTTGATTCACATCTCTGATCTCATTGAGCAGGTGTTCATCTCAATGTACAAATTCTCTGAGATGCTTTAATGATACCTTCTCTAAGTGACACCCTCTTTAAGAGGTCACTACCAGCCTCTTCTTGACCTGCAGTGATGAGCAATGGAGCCAACTAAGGGCTCAGGAGGAGTTCCCTACACTCTCTAGCATTGGTGGTGGGGTGGACAGAGCTGGATCAAGAAGTGGGAGCAGGAGTGGGACGGGGGAGGGGGGTGCAAAAAGGCTTCCAGCTCCTGTCATGATGAGGAGCAGTGTGCACCCTCGGGGAGCAGAGATGCAGTAAGGGGGTGGGGACTTGAAATTGAATTTACAAAAGAAGGTGGGGATATCCACATTTCCTCCCCAGTGTCCTCTGATGCACGAAGACTACCTCCAGCTTTGGAAGTGGCGCTGTTCTCCAAGGGAGTCAGCCAAATTACAGGGAGAGCGCAGTTATGATTCCATGACTTTATCAGGAGAAAAACAAAACTCTCAGCTCCATCACACAGAAACCTCAACGCCCACGACGTCTCCGAGGGGCGGGTCTCACACGTACCCCGTGTGCGCTGTGTGTGCAAACCCAGCGTCTGGGTAATTAGTATCCTCGGTTTCCTGGAAGGCTCTTGCTTTTTGATTAAGTCGGTTGTCAGGAAAATAGTCCAAATCTTTCTTTGCCAAGCTCAGAGGTGGTAGAAACAGAATCAGCATGCTAATTCTGCATTTTCCAAAGAACCGATGGAAACAGATTTTCAGTGAGATTTCCAAAGCATTTTTTAAATTTGTACTTTAGGACTTTCATGTACATCTACAGAAGAGATGCATCACTCTTGAGAAATTGATACTTTTTTGTTGTTGTTTTAAAAACGAACCTCAAATCCATAATGGTATCTCTTGGTGAATTCTGCTGGAGAACCACCAACAGAATGTGCCAAGCCCAGGATGCTTTTGAACAGTTTTGAGTTTTAAAGCATGTGGTTTTACTTGTGGCATATTTAAAACTGTTGAATAATTAACAAGAATTTGGCTTTGGGAAATCTAAATGTGTTCACCACCGAGCATTTCTAGAAAACGATTTTGGTGCATTTGAACAGGCACCTATTGGGACTTCCCATAAGGTCCCCTCTCATCTGCCAAGTGGAATAAAAGAGAATAAGAACAAGGCCATGTAGGCGATTTATGAACACCTACTCGAAGCCAAGAGGTTTATTATTTCTGATCTTGTGACACATGTTAAAGGGAAGCTCTGGGAGCCTGGATCTTGCCTGAAGCATTAACGTGTCAGCTAACCCCACATGAATGATTGGCAACGGATATGGAGAAGAACCTGCTCCGTCTGTTGACTCCCTTTTCTGATTGGACATTATGAAAGGTAGAGAGAGGATTGATAAGGAGAGCAGATGAGCCACCTTCTGGCCTCACATCTAGTGAGGAGGTTTTTCCCACTGTCCCTGGAATGTCTTCAGCAAGACTTACCCATGGGCAGAGTCAGGGAGCAGTCACCTGCTCCACAAAGACTGTCCTCTCCCCTTGCCGCACCTCACCTCGCTGCTCCCACCTGGCTGGCAGATCTCGCCCGGCAGCTCTGGATCAGGAGAAAGTGCAGAGCAGAGAGTACAAAGCAGGACCCAGGTCCCCACTGGCCCTTCACTGATCAGGCCTGATCTCAGAGAGGGCACGATTTAAGCGAAGTCAAACTCAGATTTTTATTCTTGTTTTGTTTTGTTTTTCTTTATTTTTGAATGACACGTAATAATTATATGTGTCCAAGTGTACAATGTGGTGCCTGGACACATGTAGACATTATGTAGCCATCAAGCCAGGATAATGAGTATATCCACCCAACTTAGTCATTTATCATTTCTTTGTGGTGAGCCCATTCAAAATCCTCACTTTTAGCTATTTTGAAATATACGGTATAATTATTGTTAATTATAGGCACCCAACCCTGCAGCAGAACACCAGAACTGATTCATTCTGTGACATTGTGCCCTTAGAACAATGTCTTGTCACCCACTCTCCCTCCCCTCCTCAGCCTCCAGTAACAACATTCTACTGTCAACTTCTATGAGTTCAACTTTTTCAGATCCCACATGTGAATGACATCATGCAGCCTTTGTCTTTCTGTGTCCGGCTTATTTCATTTAACACCATGATCTCCAGGATTTTCTCATTGCAAATAAATAAATAAAATAAAGATATTGCGTTCAACTACAACTTAAATATTTAAATAAATATTAAAAAAAATAGTTCAGAGTTTGGGGTCATTAAAAGGTAATTTCAGGATGTGGTGGTACACACCTGTAATCCCAGCTACTGGACATCTGAGGCAGGAAGATCACAAGTTTGAGGCTAGCCTGGGCAACTTAGTAAAACTGTATCTAAAAAGGAAAAAAAAAATGTTTGGGATGTAGCTCAGTTGTAGTGCCCAGCATCACCAACAAACAAATAAAAAAGGACTGGCTGTTTCAATTGCAGAATTGGGACTGTGTTTGTAACCTTGCAACTGTCACCTGCCCATGTGTGAGTAAAAAAGATGTGGGCCTGTGGGCTTGTCACTTGGGTGGCCCCAAGCTTGGCACAGAGTGGCCACCCATTGTTTCAGTCAGTTTTTTGTTGTTGTTGTTGTTTTTTGCCACTGTGACAAAGAGACCTGACAAAAACAATTTTAGAGGAGAAAAAATTTATTTGGGGGGTCATGGTTACAGAGGTCTCAGTCCATAGACAGCCAACTCCATGGCTTTGGTCCAGAGGTGAGGCAGAGCATCATGGCAGAAGAGTATGGAGAATAAAAGCAGCTCAGGACTTGGTGATCAGGAAGTAGACAGCGGCTAAACTTGGTTCACCAGGGACAAAATATAAACCCCAGGGACCCACCTCCTCCTGCCGTATCCTACCTACGGTAACCACCCAGTTAATCCATATCAGTGGATTATTCGGCTGATTGGGTTATAACCTCATTATCTAATCATTTCACCTCCGAACCTTCTTCCCTCGTCTCACACATGAGCTTTTGGGGACATCTCATACCTAAACCATTAACTCCTCTCTTCCTCCACTGCTGCCTCACCTCCACCCCAAGCCTAGGGAATGAAGTTTAAGGGATATAAGAATAAGAACCAAAATGCAGATGTGCACTTTAGTGCACAAATACCATCCTGCTTATTCAGAAAGCAGTTACCCTAACAGTACTGCCAACCATGTGGGGATCATTATAGACGGGAAAATAAAGAGACTGGGAGTCAGATCTGGGTTTCCTGCATTTCCAATCTGCATTGTGGCATCCTAAGGGGATCAACATTATGTTAAAGATTAAAAACAAAGAAGAAGCAGACATGTAAGAAGAAAAAAAGTTTTTTTCCAAAAATTGATTTTAGATGTCTATATTTGTAAACCACATTGACAAAGTTAACTATTAAAAAAGGTAGAAGTGATTTTACCACCAAAAAACTAGAACATTTTATTTGTTTAGCTTTAATTCATGTAAAACCACGTAAACGTCTATCCACTGTCCCTGGGACAGCATAGAGCACAGGCCACTCGATGCTATTATTCTGCATGAACACCTGCACTTAAAAACCAGAAAAGTAAATAGCTCAGTGTCTGCTTTACAAAATAATTCGTTGTAGCATTTCCTTCTTTATTTATTTATAAGTAGCAAGGATACCTGGTGCATTTTGCACTTGATTTGATTTACACAATTTGGAATTAGAAGGGCTTTCCAGGAACCTATCAATATCCAGAACCTTGGAGTCAAAGTCATGCCCAAAGTCTTCCATTGCAAAGTTAAATTGAAGGAGTAAAGCTATATCTTCTCCCTCTTCCCACTTAACTGTGATTTTGTTTTTCTATTTTCTGTTGTCTGGATAAGAACACTGTCACCCAACATCTGCCCTAATGTCAGAAGAAGGTGTGTCTTGATTGGCTGCTGTGTTATTTTCAGTGGGGACACAACACCTCCAACTCTGGACCTGAGCTGGCCTAAGCTCCTGTCCCGAGACCTGTTCTCCTTGTCCATGAATTAATTGTATCTGCCATCCTCACCATGAAATGTCTACCCATCCCCATCTTTGCCTGGTGAAACCTTGTCTTTCCAGGTCTAAAAATCCCCTTCTCATGAAGCCTTTTCCTCCCCACACCCCACCCCACCCAATCGTGTCTTGCACAGAACTCCCTCTGCACTGCCACTGGGCACTTTCACCAGCCACATGCTCACTGTAGTTAATTGTGTGTACTCCGCCTCTCCCCCTCCTCGAAGGTAAGGGAGAGAGAAACTGTGCCCTATTCTGTTTGTCTTTGAGGTCTCATCCTTCTGCTAGGCCAGCAGCCTGTATGAATGAACATCTGTTGAATGAATGAGTGAGTGAATGAGTGGATGGATAGATGAATGAAGATAGGATGACTGGGGCCAAGTAAGACTAAAGGCAATAAGGACTGCTGGAGAGTCTACCTGTGCCAGGTGTTCACAGGCACCGTCACCTGGAAGCCTTACAGGAACCATGGACGGTTCCCATTTCACAGATGAGAACAGGAGGCACCAGAGGCTGTGACGGCCCAATGTGAGGACTCCACTGTCATTCTGTCCACTGCGTCATGGTGGTGCCTCTCGTAGTTCCTCGTGGGAGTTAAGTCAAGGTTGACTGGCCCAGGAGGTGAGGGAGATGTAGCAGAGCTGAGGCAGTTAGGGTAAGATGGTAAGTGAGGAAGACCGGGTCAGGGCCAGAACAAAGGCGCCTGGAAAGGGTCTTCTGATGAGGTCAACTTCCTGCTTGATGAAAGCACTCCTGGACACAAGCAGGTGACCATCAGACATATCCTTACTCATGCTCTTAAGCTGGGGATCCAATTGAAAAATTAAAACAGGCATGTGGACAGATGGGGCATCAACCAACAACAGTGAGGGACATGTGGACAGGGGAGGAGGTGAGGAAAGACAGAAAGTCCAGAGGCCACAGAAAGAATAAGCCAAAATGCCCTCACCAGATTCCCAGCTCTGGGACCCTTCTGCTTCTCTGTATTTCTGTCCCTTTTGCAATAAAACTACTTCTTGCTTGCTATCTCTGTCCTGTTCTTCAATTCCTTTCTTGATGCAAACAGCAGATCCAGCACCCCTGGACAGTAACAGAGGGGAATGGGGAGGAGAGATGGGGCACAGAGGGCTGGAAGGGATGCCTGCTGTCCAAGCCATGCGTGATCCAAAGCATACAACATGCTACCCAGTTAGGCCTGCATCAGCTCAGCCAAGCACAGCTCTGCCATGCCCCCTTGAAGAAGTGTAATTGGGTCAGCCTCTCCCCTCCCTCCACACTCCAAGTTAAAGTTGTTATTGTACTAGAAATGCATATTGAGCTAAAATTAATGTAGCTTCATTCTCCAAAGGGCATCTTTCCCCCTCCCTGCAGCGAATAAATTTACATAATTTTATTCTGAGAGGAAACAATCTCTCAGCCTTTTCAAAAATGAGCCTCTTTAGGTGTGCATTTTGGTCCCTCCATCATCTTTTGCAAGCTAAGTTGCAGCTCTGCTGTATGATCTTTGTTCTTAGCTCCACATTGGTAAACACATCTCAACCACATGGGCGCAGGTACAGCAGGGCAGGGGAGCTGGGAGGAGGGGTGGGAGGAAAGCAGGGTCCTCTATCAACAGTGGCACCCTCTGCTTCCTTGGCAGGCAGGAATCATGTCACTTAAGACATGCAGATTTACAGGTAGACAGACCAGCTTGCTTTATTCCTTTCTGTGAACTTTGCCATCCAGAAAATGGGGACAATAACAGGCTGCTCTAGTGATGTCAGAGTCGTTGGTGGTGGTTTGGTTTGTTTTTCTGAGCAGCTGGTCTGCCTTTGGATTGTATGAGCTCAGGGGCCTGATTAAGAGAGCATGACGGTGGTTCCAGCTAACCTAGCCAAGGACGGACTCGCTCATCTTGGGTTGTGCTCTCTGGACGTGGTGGCTGGTTGGCCTTCTCAATGTGTTACTCCGTCAGCATTCTCCCTTTTGCTGTACCTGAAACCTCATGGAGACTCAATGGTGCTGTTACACAAGCCAGGTGAAAAACTCTTCATACAGCGGGAGTGTGAGTTCTAGTGCTTTCTTAGACTATGCCTGTCTGGTTGCGGGAGTTACATGTTTCTTTAGCGGAGCTTCTGGGCTGCAGTAGATGCTCGTAGGGAACTACCCTCTTTTCCAGAAGCACTCTTGTCCTCAGGTTTTCAAGGGGAGACCACCAGCATCTCATTGAGGGGGGGGGGGCGGTTCTGCCCAGAGGAATCAAAGCTACTCTAAATGGCCACTCTAAATATTAATATCACAAATAATTAAGCCACCCTAAATCTTAATATCTCAAATAATTAAGAAATAATAAAACACAAACACCCTGAGGAAAAAAAAAATCCCCCAATAGATCTAGTCCACATAGGTTCTTGAACTCAACAAAGACAAAACGGTTCTGGTGGTTTATTTAAGGGGGTACATCAAAGGCCGGGGTAAGGTTTCAAGGGTGGAATGATGTCTGGTGGTCAGCTGATTGGTGGACATCTTGGCAGGTCACACCCATCCCAGGTGCTCGGTGGGATCTTAGGCAGAGCTTGAGGGGGAAGTTCACCTGCATCAGGGGATCAGTCCCTGGCGGGGTGCTACAGGGCGTTCGCAATGCCGGGCCTCTCCTCTCATTTGGCTACTACGCGCAACAAATCACACACACAGCCCATGGACAGCTCGTGACATCAGGTGTGGATCCCTGGGTCCTCGTTCTCCATATCCCCCCCCCCCCTTACTTGATAGTTTGATTCTTTTCAGATGTGTCCACCTGACCCATGTTGAGATCATTGGGTTGCCTCTCTGGGATCTAGAATTGAGAAGACAGGAGCAGAGGCTGGGATCTACGCACGTTGCAGTACTTGTTCAGGTCCCTGGTACACGCTGAGCGTCAGTAAAGCTTTAGCATTACTGCTATTATTTATGATCCTTCCTACAAACCTGCCATGTACCCGTCATTTTCTCACTCCAAAGATGAGGTCATGGGCTCAGAAAGGTTTAAAATCTATCCCCGGGCCAGAGTAATAGAGCTATCACTCAGATCCTGCTCAGTTTGCAAAGCCCTGCTCTTCCCAGGCACAGCCTAACGACCCACCTTGAGAGTGCTACTAAAAGTAACAAGAAAGCTCACAGACGTAATGTGGAGTGAACTACCAGGCACCAAGGAGAACATGCTGTGTGTGTTTCAGTTCAGACAGCAGTAAAACTTAACTACGGGATGGATGAGTGGTTGTCTTTGGGGGGAGGGAGGTGCACAAAGGGGTGTCTCTGGGATGCTGGAAATGTTCTGGACCTGCCAGAATGGCAGTCACACAGGCGTATTCAGTTTATAAAAATTCATTGAGCTATGTGCTTAAAATTGGTGCACGTTATTGTTCTTATGCCATCAGTTCAAAATTAATCGGGAAAGTAAGAAACAATGACTAAGTAAAGGAACTGGATTTAGGGAAGAGAACTGCCCCCGCCTCCTGGTCAGTCAGTATTCAGACTGTCCTCACCTGGGGGATACGTGCAGAACAGAGTTGCAGCTGCCGGACTCGTGCCAATTTTTATCTCACTGTCTTCATTTAATAGCAATCACAAGCTTTTTATTACTGTGTAATCATGAGCTAATGGCTTGTGATAGGCCATCCTTGTATTTTTAATGACTCAATTTGTTTTCTTCTGTCTCATAAATCAGCCCAGAAAGCTGGAATGCCTGCGAATACTCTGGAAATCATCACCATTATCACTCTTAATCTGTTTATGTTTAATATAAGTTAATGAAATTTTTATTGACGCCTCTACACAGGGAAAGCCACCTACTTCGTAAGTGAGAGCTCTGTGAGTTGCACGGACTGAACACACTTGTGTGGCCGTGGCCAGGTCAAGACAGAGACTCCCTGGCCTTCCCAGCAGCCCCCTGCCCTTGCCCCACGGGCACCCGTCAGAGATGGGCCCAGCCCCCTGGAACTTCATCCTGGGGACTGAGACCCCCAAATCCAAGCTCACTGTCGGTATTAACATGGCTTCGTCTTTCAAGAAACTTCTTTCCAGGAGACACCGTGATTCTGATGATCTGTTCAGATACATTCTCTGAATCCATTTATCCAAACAAACTGCTCGTCTAGATGTCATCAACCCCCACTCAGGACACAAAGGAGGCTCATGCAGGAAGAGGCCGTGTAAGACCGCAGTCCTTCTGTCCTTGGAGGCCTGGTGGAATCTGCCAGAAACCCCGTGTTCCGTGGGAACACTGTTGAATATGGAGTGAATTTCATGAACAGAGAAGAGCAGAGTCTGAACCTTCCATTTCTTCCCTTGTTGGTTTTCGTCAATTGTGTTTTCCAAATAATTTCTCCATTTGCCAAAGTTATTGGTATAAAGTTGTTTACAATAGTGCCTGGGTTCTCCTTTTAATGTCTGGGTATGTACTTATACCCGCTCTTTTATTTCCTGATATCTGACATTTTATTTTCTCTGTATTTTCCTTATTATTTTTGGCCTTAACTATTTTGTTGTTTGTTTTCCTCTGCTGATTTCTGATCTTACCTTAATTTTCTTCTTTGTATATTGGGTTTAGTTGCTTTTCTTCCTCTAACTTTTTAAGGTAGAAATTTGAATCATTGATTTTAAAACTTGGTTGTTGTTGTTGTTTTCTACTGTAAGTATTTAAAACTGAAAATTTCCCTCTAGGGACTGTTTTAGCAGCAACCCACATATTCTGACATTTTTTTTTTTTTTTGTTATCATTCAGTTAAAAATATTTTCTAATTTTAACTCCTGACACAGACTGTTTAGAAGCATGTTCTTTTTGTTCGGCGCTTGGAGGATTTTCTGGAAGACTTATTTTTATTCATTTCCATTTCAGTTTGGCCAAGAACATACTCTGTAGGATTTTATTGCTTAATATGTACTAAGACTTCTTTTATGAAGAAACATATGGTCCATCTAGGTGAATATCCAATATTTAAAAGAACCTGGGTTCTGCTGTTGTCTGTGGGTTTAAGTTATATAAATGTCAATTTGTTTAAATTAGTTGAGAGTGTTCATAGTAGTTGAGGATTCTTCTATTAACTACTAAGAGTATGAAAATCTCCAACCAACTCTGATTACCATCTCTTCCTTTTTTCTTTTAGTTTTGTGAGTTTTTGCTTCATGAATCTTTGTTATTTTGTGCATATTCATTAATGTTGTTATGTTCTTGATGAATTGATATTTCAGTGTTTAGAAGTGTCCTCCTCTATCTCTATCTCTAGTAACACTTGTACTTTGATATTAATGTAATCATTCCAGGTCTCTAATGCTTAGTTTTTTTTCATAAATAATCTTTCTTATCTTTTTGCATTTGACTTATCAGTAACTTGTTATGTAAAATACATTTCTTATAGATAACATGTCCTTGAATCTTGTGTTTTTATCCAGTTTGATATCTCTGCCTTTTAATTAGAGTGTTTGATCCATTTTTATTTAATATAATTATCTATGTGGCTGAGCTTAAGCCTAATATTTCTTTTCTATTTTTCACATATGTTTTTGTAGCTCTGTTGGAGCTTTCTAAAATTAAGCAAAGGGAGATTAATCTTAATGAAATCAGGGATGCAAGATATTAGAAGCCTTCGTCCTTGGAAGGATGTTCCATTTACTCTTACCCCGGGTGACAACCCTTTGTATTTTGCAACTAGTAGTCTTGCATGCTCCTCTTTGGGGAGTTGTGAACCTGTTCTCACTTCCTTCTAGTCCTGTGAGAATCCCCAGAACTCTTCTTGGTCTCTTAGTAGCTCAGCTTTTGCTTTTGGACTCAGGGAGCAAACTGAGAAGAAAAGGAACTCCCCCTCTGGCCCCCCCTCCCCCACCCTGCCGGGTCTTACCCTGTGGATTTTCCTTGCCTGGGTAACTTTCTGTTGCTTTCAAGTAAGCATTCTTTACATTTTTTTTTTTTTCTGGTTTTCCTTAGGGTTTTCAGCAGGATGGTTGGTCCAATACAACCTACGCAGTAATTGCTGAAAGCAAAACCCTCCATTATCATCATTATTTATAGAAAAACCAATCCACAGATGTTGAGGCCTCTCCCCTGGAAACCTAGTCCCTGTAACGTATAGCTGTATGACTGGGCTAAGTTTCTGCCTGCCCCCAGACCTGGGCTCCTCCAAAACACTCAGAAATATTTTGTCCTGCACATGTTTTAGGGGACCTTGCAGGGGTTAACCCTGAAAAGGGTTTTTAAAAATTGCTGCCTGACTGATGTCTTTTCGGTTCTCGGTGATAGCTCTTCCTCCCTCGTTCTGTAATTAAGGTTCAGAAGCAGTCAACAATTTTTATTATCAAGAAGTATCATCTCGTTTGGTTTAATCACAGCGTGTCCTCAGTCACAAAACTTAATTTTGTCCTGTGCCCACCTCGCTGTAAACATAATTTATTTGTATTTTAATTTAGTTTACCATAATGGAGACTTCCCAACCCTCAGGTGACATATTTGAGACATAATTTAAAATATCCCCTGCCACCCGGTCCCTTCTTATTTATGTTGTTGTGTCCTCAGGGTTGGAAGGAGTGATGCTCGTGACTTATTTATTTATTTTTGAAGTGTTTGGCCTGGGGAGCACTTGGGAATATGCAATCTCGTCTGTTGATCACTTTATGGACCAAAATCTTCATTCATCTTTTAAACAATTTTTAAAATGGGAAGGAATGTAACATAATAAAGCAGCCAAATGAAAACAGCACCCAGAAGGATGGGTGGGCTGAGGGGTGCTGGCTGAGAGCGCAGAGGAGAGGCCCAGAGACAGAAGGTGCCCCAGAGGGCCTGGGCCAGGAGCTGAAGGCCCCTCTCCCCGGGAGGCTAGGATAGGCCACTTCTGCCAGTAGGAAGCTCAGGGGGGGCGAGTAGGAAGGAGAAAAGTCTCAGTGAGGTCTGCCTCTGAGGGAGGGGGAGGATCTCGTTCCCCAGCCAGTTGGGGTGGGGGGAACCTCCTGCAGTGGAACCCTTCGCCCTCTTCACATGTCTTTAAAATTACCTGCCAGTAACTGCCTGTCTTGAGCTTCCTCACTTGTGATATGAAGAAATTGAAATCAATAATCTTTAAGGCCTCTTCTAAGGCCTAAAATGTTGAAATTTCAAAAGAGAATTATAAGATTTTAATCCAGCTTTAGGGCTTGGGAACCCTTTGAACTTGATACAGAATTTTACACTGTGTGTGTGTGTGTGTGTGTGTGTGTGTGTCTGTGTGTGTGTGTGTGTGTGTGTGTGTGAGAGAGAATGTGTGTCTGTGTGTGTGTGTGTGAGAGAGAGAGAGAGTGTGTGTGTTTCTGTGTGTGTGTGTGTGTTCACACGAGCATCTTTTCTGGGAAAAGGGTTCTTAATGCTGTCATTAAATTCTAGAATGTTCTAAAAAGGCAAGAATATATAAAGAAAACCATGAATGATTAATTTAATAAAAAGCAATTGATTTAATTATAGTGATGTAAAGAACCCTTTATTGAATACCTTCTTATGTGTCCAGATGAGCACACGGATGAATAAGTATAGTCCAAGCCTTTCAGAAAAGTTTAGTTTGTCAACATAGATTGTGCTATTTCTCATGGGATGTGTTGAATTGGGCTAGTGATCAGAAATTCTGGATCTTGGTCCTAATTCTGGCAGTACCTGGTTGTGACTCAGACCCTCAGTCCTCAACCAAGAAATAGCTTTTTTTTTTTTTTTTTTTTTTTGATCCCAGGGATTGAATCCCGGGTCCCTTAACTACTGAGCCACATTCCAATCCCTTTTTATGTTTCATTTTGAGACAGGCCCTCCCTCATTAAATTGCTTAGAGCTTAGGCTTTGAACTTGCAATCCTTCTGCCATAGCCTCCAGAGCCTCTGGGATTACAGGCATATGCCACAGCACCTGGCAAGAATTAGCTTTAATAAAATGTATCTTTCTCACGCCTTAGGTTTGTTCATTATAGTCATAGTTGACTCTGCATGTTAGATACAAGGGATGCCCCTGTGGAACATGCAGACCAGTTGGAAAGCGATAGAGTTGGTTTTCCTAAGATAAATATGGTAGAATAGCCATGCAAACTGGGAAATATATACCGCTATCCACCTCAGATGGGAGCATGAACAAATAGCTCATCCCCCTCTTCTCCTTTATCTGTTAAGTGGAACCAGAGAGCAAGGGAGCCTCTGGCCCATCCGCAGGCACAGGATGCCTCCTGGATACACAGCAGCAACAACTGGTGACCGTAGAGTTTCTCTGGAAGAGAGCTGCCTGCACTTGGCACGTTGATCTCTGGGCTTTTCGAGATGCTTTGAGGCTGGTGTCCTGGAGGCATCTGTGGGAACTAAGAAGGATCTAGAGCCTCTGCTCAGACTTCTGACTCGAGGTGATGCACTGAGCCTGGGATAAGTGCCGTCATTTCAAAAGCACGAAGAAATAATAAACAAATTACTAAATATATAACAGCCTTGTGAAATAAGATAGGGGCATCTCTCTAGATCAGAAAAAGCTCAAAAAAGAAGAGCATGCCACCGGCAGTGTGTGTGGAGTAAGTACACCTAAGAATCTCTAGGAGATAAAAGAATGAACATGATCTGTTGATTATGGAATCAGAGCAGCAATTATAAAGCAAGGACAAGCAGGTATCGTGCCTTTAACAGGTACAGTGCTGTGGAGATTCGGAAGACTCATTCAGGGAGCTGTCTGATTATATGTGAAGAGATAAAGAGGCAGAAAAGATGAAAGGAAGGCGAAGGCGCAGGGAAGAACAAGAAGAAACAGCTCACCTCTAATGGGAGTTAGGATGAATAAAATTGCCAGGTGCAGGGGTGCATGCCTTCATTTTAATGACCCTGGGGTTTGAGGCAGGAGAACCACAAGTTCAAGGCCAGCCTGGGCTATTGGAACCTGTCTCAAAAATAAAAAAAATAAAAAGGGCTGAGGATATGGCTTAGTTGGTAGAGTGCCCTGGGTTCAATCCCTAGTACCTAATATTGGAGTGGGAAGGAGGAGAGAGAAAGGAAGGAAAAAAGAGAGAAACTAAGTGCTAGAAAGGTGAGATTTGAAGATGAGTTGCCTGAGAAAATCCCAGAATTTTAGGAAGACTTGAGCACTCAGAACTACAACAGCAACAACAACCTGGAATCAAAAACAAACTAAAGTAAATGAAACCTGGACAAGATGTAGCCCTGCTTCCCAATATAAGTCAACAAGGAGCAGAACCTACCAGCTGCCCCAGAGGAAGGGCAGATTCCCCCAAAAGGCAGGACCTGTGACGGGAGCTCCTCAGAAAGAACGCAACCTGCCAGGCAGCAGAGCACGCAGGACTAGCCCCCAAGTGCTGGGGGCCACCCTTTAAGAAGGCTTCTCTGTCCTCATTCCTCTGCTCCTGCAAGTGCCTGGGGCTTGGCTTGCTTAGTTTTGCCCACTTTTAAGAATACCAGGAGGGTGTCGTGTAAAAGTGACAGGACTTAACCCAGAAGAAATGGAGTTCCAGTGGAGTTGCAGATTCTCACAAGGTGGGCTGGAGTGGGACAGGGGCTGAGAGGAGAGGTGGTGCCTGGGGATCTGGGTGACTCTCCGGCAGCCACCCACGTCACCTGGGAAGCTGCCTACTCAGGAAGCAGACCTGGCCCTGTGGGTCCTTCTCCTCTTCCTTCAGCCTTCGTCCTCTGGAAGAGAGACTCATTCCTCTGCGGAGCCCATGTCTGACTGTGGGTGTTAATCATTTCTTTGCTCCCAGAAGAATTTGAAATGGAGTTTGTAGTAAACCCATGTGAAGGGACAAGACCCACCTGCTCTGTTTTTAAAGGATTTATTTTCAGCCTCTTCAGTGGCTGCTCCACCAGGCTCTTTAGGAAAGGCCTCTTCTCCTGCTAGTTTGAGTGTTTGCCATCTGGATTTTCTAAGTCTCAGACCAATTTCCTGCCCGAAGGACTTTTGTCATTTCAAAGTGTGTGTGTGTGTGTGTGTGTGTGTGTGTGTGTGTGTGTGTGTGTTTCCCCCCCTTTGGGTCAAAGAAAGGAAGAATATGACTTTCTATCAGCTGCTGAAAGGAGAAGAGATCGGATGCTTTGCTTCTCAACCTTCGCAGTGACAAACTTGTTCCTCCTGGTCCGGTGCCTGGACTAAGAGGAGGTGTTGGAAGCTTGGGACTTTGCCTGGGCAGCATGGCTGTTCACCTGTCAGACTCAGGTTACCTGGAGATTATCTTATGGATTTGGGTTCTCCAGCTCCAAACACAGCCATGATGGGGGTAGTAAAGGAAGTACTTTCTGGATGAATGAATGCATGCATGAAGTTTCTTTGCCTCCCCATTGAGTGGTTTCTGTGATTCCTGGCACCTAAGGCTAAATGATCAGTCCTTTTATAAGTAGAATTCTATTTGCAGACTGTACCTACCGAGCGTGGGGTACCTCCACAGTCTGCTCCAGATGACACACTGAAATTTGGAGAAAAAGTGCCACCGACCTCACCTTTTGGATGAAGAACCTGAGTCTTGGGTAAATTTAGAGAAACATCCAGAAACAGCTGCATTTGGACCAAACGTGTATTTCTGTAGATTCTCCCTCAATTAAGGGAACAGAGCTTTGTATTTTCAGCCACCCTTGCTCCAAAGATGCTAATTAGATGGAGAGATAATGCTAGATCTTGATCATAATTCAGTGAGGCTCTTTGCGGGGGGGATAGGATGATCTAGTCTGGGTTTGGGGAGAATCTACTCACAGTTATCCTGACACGGGAAGAGTAGAGACGGGCACTCTTTAAAATTTCAGTACTACCACTGGGTAACCTGCAGGCAATAGGTGGTTAACTTGGAACACATGTCTCCTTTTCCTTACTAGATATTCTATACCAGTTAATGAGTATAAGCCTCTCAACTCATCCAAGGTGTAGAGAAAATGATTAGAGAATCACATTTTAAAAATGGGTTTTATTGTTTAAGTTATTTCATTGTTTTATTGTTTAAATTATTGGTCTTTTCATTCCTATGATTTGAAATTAATTTAGTTCCTTTTTTTTCTGATTAATGTGCCACAAATGGTTACTGTACAAAGTCTGAAAAAAACAAGAAAGTATAAAAACAAACGACCAGTAGCCTCACCATGCAATCGAGAAGCGCATCCAATCAAGGTGGTGCTGTAATTTCAGCAGCACACAATCCACTAACGAGCCCACTTCTAATCAGTCTCAGGTGGGGCTGGAGGCTCTGTAGGGAGCACCCCCTTCTTTCTGCACGCTGTCCCCCTCTTTAGAGAGGACACATAGCTGAGGGTCAGTAAGAGGTGATCCCCTCATCCTGATGGCCAGGGTCTTCCGGGTGTTAGCATGGCATGTCCTACATCTCAGGAAACTGGAAATGATGGGTGGGTTTGTCTCCTCCAACCCCATTGGCAGAAAGGAAGAACCCTGCAGAGGTGCGAGGGGCTGGCACTTGGCAGCCATGCCGCTCTGTTGGGCAAGGTTAATGATGCTAAAGCCACTGCTCATTCAGAGCCGTGATCCTGCCTCTTGGATCTGTGCCCAGACGCTGCAGAGCCTCGTGATCTCACAGTTCTCTGGCTTCTTTAGAAACTCCTAAAGTAAAAAGGCAAATCGGTTAACCAATTAGCCCTGACCCTTCTGCTTTCTATTCAGGGCAGGGAATGGAACGGCTTACTAAACCCATGAGAGTTGTAGAGCTCTTGCAGGGATTGATAAAATGATTTCTCTGTCCCCACTTGACTCCTTGTGTCCACCACCAACACAGTGATGAGTCATTTGTAGTCCCAACCTCCAGCACACCAGTGCCTTGTTGAAAGCAACAAGAAGAATCAAGTTTCTTGTGGGGGTGCTAGGTTGGGCTTCAGCCTAATTTAAGCTCATTGATATTACCTTCTGCTGGTATTTCTGGCCATGAACTAAGTGCTTTGTAATACCGGAAAATGGGAACCATGAGAAAGATTATTCTTTGTAATGGAGACTAATTGAATTACACACTTTATTTATTTAATGGTGCTGGGGATGGAACCCAGGGCTTTGTGCGTGCCAGGAAAGTGTGCTACCACTGAGCTACATCCCAGCCCCCTTTTTAAATTTTAATTTGAGACAGGGTCTCACTAAATTGTCCAGGCTGACTTTGAACTTGTGGTCCTCCTGCATCCATCTCCCTAGTCACTGGAATCACAGGTGGGGGCCACAGTACATGGCAAGGAAGCTCACCAAACTCGTTGAATTGGGGTGGTAATGATTCGTGATTCTTGCAGTCAGTTGGTGGATTTCCTAAGGATCGGGTGTGCCTCAATTTGGTAGCTTGGGCTCAATGAAGACAGAATTAAGATCAAAGATGAGGCCTCTAACTAGAACCAGCCTTAGACATCAGAGAGCCCGTATCTTACTCTTTATCTTGCCCTCTGATTTTTAAATTTTTATTTGTTTGATCATTTGTTTTTGCATCTTCAGTCCCACCAGCTGTCCTTCACCCCACTCTTTATCTGGATGCCAGGCACCATCTCTTGAAGCACCCTCAGGTCCAAGACTGATGGCTCTGAGGTCCGCTCCCTCAGGCAGCGGGACAGAAGGCGATGAAGGATTGAGCCTATCCCTCTGGGTGGATTCAGTGCCATGGTGGCTCGCTTCCCACCCTCCTCTAGGAACCTGCACATTATACTCTTTCTAGAAATTTCTCTGGGTTCCTGCCTTCATCTACTCTTTGGCCTTTCTCCCTTTTTTGGCTTCCTTCCCTGTCTGGGAACACCAAAGACAGGGTCCAGTTGGAAAATCTTCCTGACTTTGGTTTTAGTTCCTACACAAAATCTGAGAGTTATTTTTACATCTTATATTTCCCGGTTTCTGCCCAATCTGCACATGTTCTAAACCAGCAAGGCCAACAGCACCTGGCACCAGGGAATCCAGCAGAAGCCCATCTCTGGCTGCCTTACCTGCTGACCCCTACTCAGAGCAAAGGGCAAGGAATTTGCTTGGCTCCAAGGCAACCACTCCAGGTCCAGAGGGTGAAGCTGTTCAGGAACAGAGTGGTGGGTCTGCTCTTTTCTTCCCCTGGGGATGTCATGGGTTGAGAGCTGGGGGTCTCAAAGGGAGTGCAGATATCAATCTAGCATGTGAGACCCTGGGCCTCTCCATGCCCCCCCATACCAAAGCCCTGTGGCGGGGAGAGTATGTCAGCCCGGGGGAAGAGGGTGATGGAAGGAAAAGAATTTCTACTTTGAAGCCCAGCAGCTCAGGGTTCAAACTCTGGCCTACCTCAGTGAGCTCAGCCAGCTGCGAGACCCCCTCATCTCTAAACAGGAAAAGATGTCTTCCCAGTGTCAAGAATATTAAATTTTATAATGTGGCAATGCTTCTTGGTGGGTTGGTGGTCCATTAAATGAAAAGCTATTAGTATTACTTTTCAGATAAAGAATGCTTAAGAAGTCAGTCACTTGCCTAAGGTCATGATCAGTTGGTAGCTGAGGTGGAACTCAGACCCTTTTCTCTTGGTGCACATATGCTTAAAAAGGGAAGGACAGGAGAGAGAAGAAAGAAGAAGCAGTAAGTCATGGAGATAGCAATTTTAAATTTGCGAAAATAGCTGTCAATACCCAGAAAACTGCAATAGAAGACCCAAACCACAGGTCCTTCACCAAGCATCCTCAGTGTGTCAGGAATTGAACGTCATTGTCACATTTATCCTTCATGACTGACCTGCAAGTTTGGGACTATTATCCCCATCTTACTACCTCAGAAGAAAGGTCACTGTTAGGAGCTGGATTTAGATGGGGCTTCTGTGCTGTCCATGGCCTCTCCTCGGGGGCCCTACTGGCTCTGAGTCTGGCAGGGGCCGTGATACACTGCAGGACAATGGCACTGAGCTGTGGCGGAGGCAGAGTCTTGGTCCTGAAGGCCCAGGGGTGCACAGTTGCCGGTGTCAGGGTGACGTGGCCTTGGAGACTGTCCCATGCTGATTAAAGATGCCCGCTGGACACCAGAATTCTGAGTTCTTAGTTTATGATGAAAACCACACCTGTCACATGGAGAGGAGGCCTGCACTGGTCCCGGGTCCCAGAGGGGTTGGCGACAGCTCTTTCACACTCCTGTGCTTCCCCCAGGCCCAGCCTCCCGAGGACTGAGCCTTCGACACAGCCGAGCTCTTGGTGGCCCCTCCTGCAGCTGGAATTGTTTCCCAGGGTGGCACAGGTGAGATGGGGCCTGAGCCAGGATTTGCCGGGCGCACCTTGGAATGACTGACCCAGCTGAGGCCCAAGCGAGGGCTGGTCACCCAAGAACCTAGGACAGCGTCTTGCATGGGGCACCTGCTGTATACATGACTATGATAGGTCACCAGTACCGTCAGCACGCTCTGTCACTCGGGGAGTCAGAGCTCCACAGAAGGTCGCTCTGGCGTGCGCAGAGCAGAGAAGGCAAACTGGATGATTTAGGGACGAGATTGCGGCACTTATTTCATAAGCATTTTGAGGGTCTAATGAAGACTGTTGCGGTCTCACTGTGTCTTCCTCCTAAATTTGTAGTGTTGAAGTCTTAACCCCCAGAACTTCAGAATGAGGCCACATTTGGATATAGGGACTTTAAGGAGGTAGTTCAGTTAAAATGGCATTGCAAGGGGGGATCCTAATCCAAGCTACCTGCTGTCCTTACAAGAGAAAATTTGGACACAGGCACATACAGAGAAAACCGTGGAAAGGCACAGGGAGAAGTCACGATCTACAAGCCAAGGAGAGAGGTCCCCCCAGAAACCAACCTGGATTGTTTTTTCTTGTACTGGAGACTGAACGCCGGTGCTCCACCACTGAGCTACACCCCGGCTCTTTTTTATTTTTTATTTTGAGACAGAGTCTTGCTAAATCTCCCAGGCTTGGTCTTGAACCTGTGATTCTCCTGCCTCCACCTTCCCAGCAGCTATTTCTTGGGCTGACCCATCTTCTCCAGAGGACGATCTCACAGTTTCATTCCTGAAGGTCCATTCCATTTCTCTTTGTCCTGGGTTCTAGAAGGAGGCCTCACTATAGCTTCAGAGAATGAGGTATACGTAAATGAGGGGACTGGCCAGGTGCAGGATGCCCACCCAGGAGGCCTCCACGGAGGGCAGTGACCCATTATAATTATGTATACAGCAAGTGCCCCGTGCAAGACTCTGCCCTGGGTTCTCGGTTTAGCAGCCCCCTCTTGGGCCTCGGCTGGGCCTGGGGGAAGCACAGGAGTGTGAAGGAGCTGTCTCCAACCCCTCTGGGACTCCGGGACCAGTCAGCCTGCCTCCCCAGGAAGCAGAGGGTACCAGCCCTGCAAACCGCAGCAGTTCCAGGCGGAGGCACAGACCGTGCTGAAAAATCAATTTGCTGAAAGCTAATTTACTAAAAGCTGACTCACCGAGTCACTGAATTATTGAGAAGTTTTATGAAGTTTTAATTTTATTCCTGTGCCCGCCCTCCCCGGGCTGGACGTGTGCCAGGTGATGTGTGAGGGCTGCCGGGCCCGGGAGTGGGCGGTGTTCTGAAACGCGGGTACCAGAGTTTCTGCCCTTGATCCTGAACCTGGCCAGTTCTGACTCTTGTCCTGCCCTTCTTCTACCGTTTTGGCTAAATAGGCATATTTCCCCTTAAGAGCAGTTTGCCATCTGTGTTCTGTAGGCTGTACCAGTCCATGCTGCTTCGGGCTGCAGCCACAGGAGCCCTGACTAACAGGTTCGGGGTGTTTTTTCCATGTTACAGGGAGTCTGAAGGGCAGCACTCAAAGCCAAGGCTCCTTCACCCTTCTTGATGCTCTGTCATTGGCCCGGGGTCCCTTCTCATGTTGAGAGGTGGCTGCCGCACCTCCCACATCACATCTACATCCCAGACAGGATTCAGGGAGAGGGACAAAGGGCAGGACTTATTTGTTATCAGGTGAACCAGAACTTTTTCAAAATCCTTACTCTGCACACTTCTTCATACCTGTCCGTAGCCAGCACTGGCCGGGAGACCACCCGAATACCCATTCCTGTTGCTGGGCCTGGGGTGGAAAGATGGCATTGAACCTCAGCCTGGTTTAAGGTTTTATCTTAGAGTGAGGTTTTGTTTCCTGAGTAAGGAAATAGAACTTCCTAAAGGGCCACGCTTGAACTGGGGCAGTGAGTGCTGTGACGCCATTTCCACCCTTCAGTTTCCATGACCTGCGGTGATCCAGCGTCAAGAGAGGGAGATGGTAAGCGGGAAGCCTGCAGCCTGATACAATGTGGCCTGGGTCACCAAGGGATGAAAATAAGGTTCCCTGGGACTTGAGAGCAGGAAGGAAGCCCCGCCCAGTGGGGAGGACCCCCTGGAGCAGAGCACCCTATACCTCTCTGTGCGCTTTCAAAGTTTGCCTTAGTGCAAATGTCCTGTAGCCAGCAGCCACTGTGGCCACCCAGCGCCTGGATTCTAACCAACAGATGCCACTGAGAAAGGAGCCACCTGCAGATTTCCTGAGAGCCCCAGGTGGGCTCTTAGAACAGAAGGTGACTCTCTTGCAGGAGCTGGGGACGGCCATCAGAATGGCTCGCCACCATCAGATTTTTAAATACTCTATTGAAAAATCAGGGGTCTACACTCAGCAAGTGGTTTCATTGGAGAATTTTAGACATCACAAAGATGGGGAAGAAAATGAGATGGTTAATTGTTAGGGTAGCCACATCCAGACTGGCATATGGTAATGCCTGTGTTGGGAAGAAGGAGGCAAGATGTTTGTAAAACCAAACAGGGCTTCCCCGTCATCACCTGTGGAGCCTTGAAGTCTCCATCTGTAAATTGGGAAGAATGCTATTGGGTTGGGGAAAGCATGACGGTCACTCACCGACCCGTGGGTCTCTGCTGCATCTGAGCACGAGTGGTCTGCAGTTCCCGCTCCTGGAAGTCAGGCGTGTCCACGGGACCTGTGTGGCCATGGGGCCACCTGCCATCACCAGGGTCACCTCCAACTGCAAGCTCTCAGTCCTGTGGGAGGAGTATGGCTCCACATTCCCCAACCCGGCGATTGTGGAATTGGTGTCTGAGATGAGGTGACTCCGATAAAGTCCTGGCAGAGAGTGGCTTCATTTCTGCAAGGCCCAGGGAAGCATCTCTGTATGAGTTTGGATCTGATCTCGTGACACAGAACACCCACCAAATACCTGTGGCCTTTGGAAGACTGACCTTTATTTTGCTTTCATGTGGGAACGTTTGGGGATAGTGGCCCCCCCCACAACAGGGGCTCGCCCCCTTCTGTCTGCCCCACTATTCTTAGTGCAAGCTTCCAGAGCCACGGATACCTGGGACCCAAGGTAACTGAAGTCCCTGAGCTGCTTCCTTCACTACAAAGCAGGGTTGTTGGGAGAATTAGTGAGGAAACACATGTATTGCTTTGCCATCTAAAGAGGTCTCAGAAGACGTTGTTTCTTAGCAGTCACGAATTTGAATTCCTGTGTCAGGGAAGGCCGCACACTCGACTTTACAAATATTCCTCTACCTCTACCCTGTCATGATCACCTTTGCACATGTCCTACCTCACACAGTCCTTGTAGGATGGGGGATGTCTCCAGTCCGTGTATCAGAAACATAAGATTCAGAGCTGCTGATTGACCTGCTGAAGGTCACCCAGAGAGTCAGTGTCTACACCCAAGTTTCAATACTAGTTTCTCTGTTTCCAAAAACCCATTTTCTTGCCCCTAGTTCAAAAGATTCATAAGCTACACAGTACTTCAGAAAAATAAAGTGCTTTTCTCAAATGGCACTTTACAAGCTCTGGAGAACACAGAGACGTGCTTTTCTTGACTGACAGTGGAGGAATGGTTGCTGCAGAAAAGGAAATTTAAAAACTTAGGGCAGCAGTGTGGGAGGATCCGGCTCACAGGGGTGCATCTGGGTCTAATCAGCCAGGGCCAGGCTGAAATGCCACCTTCCCTTTTTACTGAGATAATTGTCACTTGAGAGTCTGCACAGCAAATGGAAACATCTTGTTCCAGAGAGGAAAGTGTCTGCAGGCACCTCCCACTTCAAACGCCATAATCAGCCCTCCACCTTCCATAGCTCTGTGAAGGACTTTCTAACAGGTTGGTTGACACCCAGGACAGAGATGCCCTTCGCTACCAAAAAAAAAAAAAAAAAAAATACACCCAAGTCCTAATCCCCAGAACCCAAAAATAGGGTCTTTGGGTCTTTGCAGATGTGATTAATCAAGAACCTGGGAAGGGGGCTTATGCTGGATTATCTGGGTGGGCCTTGTGGGATCACCTGGGCCTTCAAAGCAAGAACTTTTCCACTGAGATGTGAGCTGTGACTACAGAAGAAGAGCACGGAGCTGCAGAGTTGCTGGCTTTGACCTTGGAGCCCGGAGGCCATGGAGCCCAGGGCGGGAGGCAGCCTCTACACCCTGCCAGATTCTCCCCTGGGGCCTCCCAAAGGGAAGGCAGCCCTGCAGACACCTGGGGTCTGGCTCAGTGAGGCCCAAGTTGGACCTTGGCCAGCAGAACTGCAGCGTGATACACCTGCGTGGACTGGATCCACCCAGTTGCTGAGCTCTGTCTCCACCGCCATAGAGAACCAAGACCCCAGAGGATGGCCGGTTGAAACCCGAGCCTCTTCTCTTCCTATGTCCCATCAGACTCCACGCCCTGGTGATCCTACCCCAGAATCCATACCTGTGACACCAGCCACTACCCTCTGAGGACTGGCTTCCTGCCAGGCACCTGCTAGACACTGGACAGGATCTCTACGATGCTTGCCAGGTGGCTACTGTGTCCTTTTTATCAGAGGAAATTGGGGCTCAGAGATGAAGTGACCAGATAGAAGTGAGAGCCAGGGCCAAGTCTCTGGTCCTCTCTGGGGGCAGCTCTGGGAAGAACTGACCTTCTGAACTCTGGCTTTCGCACCCCATCCCACAGCCATGGCCCGTGTAGGGTCCTGTGTCCCTCCTGTGTCCTCCGTGTCCACTGCTTCCTAAGGTGTCCTCCGCCCAGCTCTCGTCCCCAACCACCCATCACACACCACGAGTCCAGCAACCTCTCCCGTCCATGACGCTTCTCTGCTCAAACTCGCCAGGTTCCCGTTCTAGGTGGCACGAAGTCCGCGGTTCGCAGTGTGGCAGCCAGAGCCTTCGTAATGTCCTGAGTTCCCTCCTCCAAACTCTCCCCGCTGTGGACCACCACAGGTCAGCTTTGCTCCAGCAGGTGCCTGGACTTGCCGTCACCATGCGGATGAACCTCCCCACAGGACACCAGGAAGCTGTGGGTCAGCAATGTGCACAGGACACACGGTTTTTTAGTAGTTAACATTAGATCCCAGCTCGCCCATCAACCTCCCTGGAGCCTTAGAGATCTGGTCTCTGATCCCCCCATTTCCCGCCTCTGGGGCCAGCACTGAGTGAAAACAGCCACCTCTCTCCTGGGACAGCAGCTCTAGTCTGTTCTCTGTACAGAAATGGACTCTCTGTCTCCCCATGGCTGAAAATCCTTAAACAGCTACTCATCACCCTTCAGATAAAGACCCTCATCCCTAGGGGTGTGACCCTATGGGACTTTTCAGGTCCATCTTGGGTCCTTCTGCCTCCCACTACACCCACTCTCTTTCAGAAGTCTCCTGTGCTTTGCTTCCTCCTGCCTCAGGGCCTTTGCATGTACTGCCTTCCTTCTCAAGCACTCTTCCTTTCTTCTTCTTCATCCTTTGTCTACCGTCAGCCATGCTTCCCCAGGATGCCTCTCTGTTCCAGACTGGGATGGAAACCTCAGTGAGATGCTCCTCTGCTTCCGGTGCATGGCCCAATTCAAGCCATCATTAATTATCTGTGTAAGTGATTGATTTATGTCTTCTCTCCATCCAACTCAGGGTTGATTATGATACCTGGAATGAGGAGGGAAGTCACAAATTACCTGTTGAATGAATGACACCAAATGTCCCCAGCTGTGAAGTGGGTGTGGTAAGCACCATTTAGGTGTCTTGTCAAGGAAAGAGCAAGAGAGGTACCAAACGGTTCAACACTGGTGACACAGAGCAGGGTGTCCTGTCCTGTGGCTGGTTGTTGTTTTTACCAATATTGATTTTGTTTTATTTTTGGGGGGGGAAGAATTCAAATGTTATAAAAATTATTTACATATATCCATTCTGAAACAAATTTAAGCTGTAGGAAAAACCCGTAAGTTGTCAAATGAATACAATGAAATGAATCTTATTTAAGAACACAAATAAGGGTTCATGACAACTTGTTGAAAAGTGGGCTCTGGTTTTTTTTTTTTTTTTTCCTTACTGTAATATCTTTAAGGTCAGGCTGCACAGTCAGGCACAGAACATTATCTTATTTTAAGTGTGTTATACATGAGGACAGACCATATGCACAGCTATGTATAGAACACCAGGCAGAGCAGATTCCAAAACCGTCCTTGTTCACCGCTTCTCCTCACACGTTTCTTAGGAGGGCATCTGATCTAAAAGTGTTTAAAATGCTTCTACCTGAAGGGTTCTTAGTATTTTGGCATCAAAGGAAGTTGATGAGCTCTATTTAACTTGGGGTTCCGATCCTTGGCTTGCTTTTATTGTGAGTTTCGATGATGTACATGGTTTTAACTACCTTTCCAAATCCAGCAGAAAGTACAATACCTTACTTCCAAACTCATCCTAAAATAATACTGCTCTTTTCATCAACACCAGAGATGTGTTGCTGTTTCTTAATCTTATCCATGAGGCACGATTCTTACTTCTCTTGGACGGCCCGTGATCCCAAGATGAGACAATCTCATGGGAGCTGCAGAATTAAAGGCCGTGCACATCTTATTTCATCTGCATCCCCATAGCCCAGGGCATAGGAGATACCCAATAAATACCTTGATAGGAACACACGTCAACTTATATCTATTTATTAATTAAACTTTGTACATTAAAACCAATACATATTTATCTTGGCAGTTTTAGGAGAAATGGAAAAACAAGAAGGAAAAGGAAAGATCATACTATTTGAAGACAGTCTCTATTAACATCTTGCCATATTCCTCCAGGCATTTTTTCTATGTATGCACACATTTTTTTCTTTCTACAATGTGGCTATACATACCGTTTGCTGATGCATATTTTATTTTATATACAAATGAATTCCAGGCATGTGTCCCATGCCACCATGTACTTTTGACCACGTCATTGGCAGCCATGCATCATTGCACAGTAAGAATGAGCCACGCGGCTGTAACTACCTCACATGAAAACATCACAGAGGCAGCACACATTTCAGGAAACAGGGCACAATGGTTACCAGGGACGAGTTCAGTGAATGAGGCTTGAATCTAAAATTACACAGAACATGCTTTGGTCTTTCTCTGATGGACCAGGAACATTCTAGAATGACTTTCTATGAAGAAGTAAACACACTTGCCTTTACAAGAGTCACCTCTGTGCAAGCCGATCAACAAAGAAAACGGTGGCCCTGGTGCTCTGGGTGTCGAGAGGAATCCCAAACCAGTGTCTTCAATGCCACCCAAGATGGCCCTTTATAATAGAAGTCAATGATTGACGTGTTGTTTGTATTTGAAGCTAAAAATTCTGCTCGAGCATTGAGGCAATACATTGCCATTCTTTTCTTTCCTCTTTATCTGAGAAAACCAGTCCCTTGCTTCAACTCCATGCCTTTGGTAGGGCAGCTTGGACAAACTGCTGTGAAGATCAGAAGTTCACCTTCAACAACAACTGACCTTGACAAGTGCATGGGGTCTTGTCCTAAGACTGGTTTTGAAATGAATTTGCACCTGAGACTCATGATGAAGCCTGCACAGATGTTGGTCAGGCTAAGTGCTGGACAGTGCCAGGGATGGCCGTTCATATCACGGTCTATGGGGACACAGTACTTGGTGGCTGTGTACTCTGGGTACCTGGTAAATGACAATTCCTACTGGTAGTGTGGAGCGCCCCCGACACCCACTCACACACGTGCACACACACACACACTCTCACAGAGTTATATTTCACATATCTTACAACAAATTGTAAAATTCCTCTTGGAAATTGCCAGAAAGCATAAATCAAAATGGATTTTTTCAGAACTCACGATTACTATTGAACATGATCCTTGTAATGAAAAAGACCCAGCAACATCTCCGTCTCTAGGTGGGAAGGTCAATAATGAAGTATGTTGGGTGACTTATGACAGTTTTCTCCAAGCCAGTTTCCCAGCCTGAATCGGTGACTGCATTCTGTAAACTGGTTAGGATATCTAGATCAGGGTAAATACCTGTTCACTTGCTAAAATATCTTTGTCTGTTTGCTGCAACATTTCAATTAAAATAAGGTACTGGTAAGAAAACCTCAGACCAGAGTTCAATCTCTCTGAATACAACTAATGATATAAAGTAGACATTCATTCAGTCAACTGGAGGTCCCTGCGGATTATCCAGAGGTGAAGGAGTCACTATTCCATGCCAAAAGCATGACTTAGGGCTACGGCCTGAAAGATGGTGGCAGGGGCTGGGGAGGGAGGGGACGTCTCTTTCCCCCTCCTTCAAGAAGAGTGGATCTGTCCAGAGACACAGGGACAGTTCTTGGGTCCTTTGAGCCTCTCTCCTCTCAGTGCTCAGCACAGTGCCTCACCCAGGACTTTCTTAGATGTTTGCAGATGAGGAGAGGAAAGGATTCACAAAAAGGGGGATCCAGTCCTGCGTGACCCCTACGAGCCTGAGCCCACGACGATCCTCCGGCTGATGGCTCCCGGCAAGGTGTAGATGAAGAGAACCAGGAAGATGATGAGGATGATGAGGATGAAGCCGATGATGATGTACTTCTTGTAATTCTTCCAGATGAGGTGGTACAGGCACTTGAAGGGGCTCATGAACCAGGAGAAGGAGGTGTCTGGGCGGCTGGGGGAGGAGAGAGAAATCGGGGAAGCGGGTCGTGTGGTCAACACTCAGGACTCTCGGGCCCTCAGGAAATACTCTGGCTCCAGATTTCTGGGGACCCGATTTCTGAGCCCTGAGAATGGGGCAGAGACCACACGTTGCCTGAAGCAGGAACAATCTGACATGGGGTGACCAGGGTCCCTGTCGCAGCCTAAAGGTTGGCCTGGAGTTACAGCCAGAGGCCCCACTGCCCTCCGTCTGTCCCACCACGACCAGCTCTTGCCCCACTTTTGGCTGCAGCCTCCTCTGACCACCTCAGTCCATGATGAGCCCCTCACTCTGAATTCCTAACTCACCTATCGCCAACGTATTTGTCTCCTGCACTCTGAGAGCCATTTTATGAATCTGTTATTTTTCCCTAAGTAAACAGAAATCTCCTGGAAGGTGTAACTATGTCTTGAATCTGTATTCTCCAAAGTGTTCTTTTACTGGGTGCTTCTAAATAATGGAGCTAATGAATGACTAAGCACCTGGTGTTCCTAGCACTGTGGGAGATGGAAGGTAGGCCCAAAGGCAAGGCCACTCACCTTGAGACACCTGGAATAGGACACATACAATTTCCAAGTGTATTTTATATGCAGATTTCATATCTACCACTATTCACTTTTTTATTAATATTTTCTTTTTAGTTGTAGTTGGGCACAATACCTTTATTTTATCTATTTATTTTTATGTGG
Organism: Callospermophilus lateralis; assembly: GCF_048772815.1. Lineage (NCBI taxonomy): Eukaryota > Metazoa > Chordata > Mammalia > Rodentia > Sciuridae > Callospermophilus > Callospermophilus lateralis. The sequence goes on along the minus strand of NC_135320.1, from coordinate 75,967,433 downwards.
TGCTGAGGATCGAACCTAGTGCCTTGCACACGCTAGGCGAGCGCTCTGCTGCTGAGCCACAACCTCAGCCCCAGCTATTGACTTTTTAATTGATATGTAATTAAGAATTAAATTCAATAAAGCAACCCTTTTTTTCATAGTAAATCTACTTCTGGGAATTTACTGATTTACAAAAGGAAAATATCTTCATCGTATTATAATTATAGAAAAAAGAAGAAAATTGAATATCTGATGGGGGGTGACAATCAAGTTAATTGTGGGCATTAAGTCTGTGAAATATTCCACAGACATTAAAAATCCTACTTAGGGCAACTACAGCAATATAGGAAAACTTTTCAGTGAAGAATTAAAAAAAAATTAAGACAATTCTGTATGTTTGAATCAAGGTCAAGTAGAAAAACCTGTGGACTTCCTTGTGGACTTTATATTCACACTAAACACGGGTAGGAAAACGATGTGAAAGCAATCTAGAAATGCTGTGTCCCCACAGCACAAGGACCTCTCTATTTGCCAAAGTCTCCATTGCTGTCAGGATAGTGTTCAGTCGTGGAAACACAGGCTACGCAGGTTGGGTGGCACCGACTGACTCACTCCTGCTCCCTAGGGAAGCTCCAGTGGAACAGGCGTCCTCTGAGACCAGAGGGGCGCGGTGGCCCTTCCCCACTCCCACTCCCCCACAGCTGCACTCACTTGGGCTTGGCCAAGGGCTCCGGCTCTTTCCGGGCTTTCCCCACAGGATTCTTCTCGGCTTCTTCTGCTGTGACCAGGTGGAACTCAGCTTCCACTTTGCCCTGAATAAAGACAAGAGCTTCATTTCTAGTCAAGAAATCCGCTAGGGCAATGCGAATCCTAGAGGAAGGGCTATCATGTCAGAAGGCCAGCAAGTACTGCGACTGTTCGGCTGATTTTGAGAAATACTGCTTTCTTTCCAGTCTTTGGAGAAAGAAACCATTTTATGAATAAGAAAAGCCCCAGAATGATGTTTTTTTGTGGAAGGAGAGGGTCCCACTTGGGCACACAGCCACACACTTAATCAGTCACGTGCATTATGCTGCAGGTGAGGATTTAATAGGTGAAGAAATCACGCTCATGACAGAAACTTAAAAGCAATTAGAAAAGGGGACTGAGGACTTGAGTGGCAGGTCCTTTTGCATCTGCGACTCTCTCAGTTCTTAAGAGGAAGTTGGTGGGTGTGGCCCCACATCTACCCAGGGGCTCCTCTGTCATCCTTCATTCCTCTTGTGTCTATACTATTTGCTTTAAAATTACCCTCTTATCCTAGCACCCCTTCCCTCCTCCTGCCTGCTCTATAAGAAACAGCCCCTCTGACTTGAATATTGAGAGTAACGTGTTTTTTGAGAAAAATTTTTTAAATTTATATATATATATATATTTAGTTGAAGGTGGACAAAATATCTTTATTTTATATTTATGTGGTGCTGAGGATTGAACCCAGTGCCTCATGCATGTACCACTGAGACCCAATCCCAGCCTGAGAGTAATGTGCTTTCTAAAAGTGCTTTTCCAAAGTTATTGACAGTGATGCATATCTTGAATCATCAAAATTTGAGACCGGATCCCTGCAAAAATCAAGTCATTCTTTCTCGTTCATGCATTCACTCATTACTTTGGGATCCTCTGTATGCCAGGCACTGTTGTAGACACTGGAGATGTAATGACTAAGAAGTATAGAATCCCTAATCTCCTGAAGCATCTGGTCTTGGTGGAGGAGAGAGACTCGTCCTCCTCCTGAGATTTAAGGTGATAGTAGGGAGACAGATACTGGTAGGGGACTATAGTGTCCTAGAAGTATTTGAGGACATGTGACCACTGCTTGAACTCCTCTCTCTGGATCACACGTGGATTAGACATTATGTAATGTCAAGGCAGGGTTGACTTCTCACCCCAGTGAAAAGTTCTAAGAACCAGCTGAGCCAGTGGTCCTGCCTTAACTAACCCATTCACCCTGAAAAGACAAGGACTGCCCATCAAGCAGGGTTGGTTGCTTGGTGACAATGTAATTGTGGGAGAAATCAGAAAGAACTGGTGTGAGGTTGAGGAGCAAGAGAGGATAAAGTGGCCGGGTATCTGCATGTTAAATAAATGCAGTGGGCTTTTGTTGCAGGTGAAATTGTGAGTTCAAATCTAGATGTTCTTAACCACCCTTTGGATTAGAACACGACCAACCCAAACTCAAATGTTCTAAGTTCCAAAAAAGTTCCTCAGATGCATGAACATATGCAGTCTCATTCCTATTGAGAAATCTTGGCCTTACAGTCAATGGCTTGCACGTAGAAGCACTCAGGACATATTTGAAAAGGTGAGAAAGAAAGAAAAGAAGGCTTCTGTTGATTATAATCACTCTTCCACACAGCTATTGAGATGGAGTAACTGCAACAGAACTCAAATACCAGACTTTATTGATTGCTCACTTTGTTCTGGTTCATTTATTCTATCATCTCCCTCGCTCTCCACCCCCCTCCCCTTTTTCTCTGGCTCAGCAATGAGCAAGGCAAACGCAGAGCTCCTTCTTGTAGGTGGAGAAATCAAGACACAGCGGTCAAATTTTCCAAGGTCACACACACAATAAGCCAACCCACTGGAACCGGAGCCCAGGTCTGGGTGATACCAAAGCTCATGGCTTCCCTTGTAGCCAGCCGTCTCCTGACTTCTTTATCCATTTGCCAGATCATTAAACTAGAAGCTTCACAAGGCTCTTCTTAACTACATGAGACGATGCCGTGATTGTCTTCCTAATCACCATCTAAAGGCACTAGTCTTCCCGGGGCTATCTTCTCCTATGTCAAATGGCCAGAGGCTCTCTACAGCCACCTGGCTTTCACTTCTAGGGTTTACGAAATGCAGAATGAAGCCTGAGGAGCTCTTCCAAGCCTTGGTGACTGGAAGAAATCCAAGAAATGGGCCCAAAATTCATGGCAGAGGCAATTCTATGTGCAAACAGGATGTATCCCCAGGGGTCATTCAGAGGTGACCTAAGTGACACCAAGCAGTTTTTCATACATGACATGCTTCATCCAGTAGCTCCAATTTGAAGGATAGTCAGTTTAAGAGGAGCTAACCAGTTGCTAGGTTCCAGAATTCTTGGAAGAGAGGATATGTGTAAATTAACAGAACATACATTGGGATCAGAGTAAAAGGATCCCAGCAGCCCCTCTGTTCCCTAGTGCTCCATGATAATAAGCTCAGTCACAGGCCTTTATAACCGTTGGTGCCGTGTGCCTGTGTCATTCCATCTAAACCACTTGACAATCTGGCAAAGTAGACAACGCTTCTGCCCCATTTCGCAGTCCATGAAAAAGGGTGCGGCCAGGTCTGCTAACTTGGATTTAAAACCAGGATTTGTATCCAGGTCCTCTAATGCCAAATCCCATTTATCTTCTACTTCATTTGTCTAAGTGACCTCTTGTTAAGGAAGAAAAGAACTAGGCTATTTAAATAGTATGGATTTGTGTACCTTTCCTGAGATGTTCAAGAGAAACTCCATAATCCCTACCATCGCTCTGACATTAGTATATGCATTTGACCCCCACTATGGGCTGGCCCAGGACAGCCTAGGGAACGTCACAGCCTAGCATAGCAAGCAGTTGAGTGCACAGGAGTCAGACAGGTCTGCACTGAAGACAGGTTTGCTGTGCAAACCTGGGTGAGTTACCGGCCCTCTTTAAGCCTTGCTCTCCTGGGGGTGTTATTCATGTGTACCCTATTAGGTGGCTTTGAAACGTAAGTGAAATAACACATTTACAATGCTTAGCCTGGTGCTTGGCAAATAGAAACATTTTAAAAAATGAAAGCTGCTACCTTCAGCCCTGTTTCATCAACAGACACACATGTCTAATGGAAAACATCTCTGCTCATACAGAAAATGCCCAGAGAAGACCCACAGACCTGCTTCTTACAGGAAAATGTAAAGTAAAAGAAGGCAGACAGTATTCAATTAATTTTGCCTTTGGCACAGAAATCATCTGTGATTATTCTGGAGAGCCCTGCTATAGCCTCTCTGCCCTGCCTGGGTGGTTGCAAAGCATTTACTGAGCATCAGGAAGGCAGAGAGGAGGGTATAACTGCCACATTCTGATAAATACCACGCCTGGCTGCAATCTCTCCACACAGAGCATTCTGTGTCCTGTGCCAATCATCAGTATTCAGCCTAGCAGCAAGTAGAGATCTAAAGCTAATAATAGCCTCCAAATGTAATTTAAAACCAGGGCTAGAAAAACGTGGGCAGTTTGAGATACTAGCCATTAACCTAAGGACATCTGCGGATGGACGAAAATGATAAGGCAAAGTCCCTGAAAGATCATGGATTTATTTTGTCACATTTGTTATCAATGAGCTTCAGACTTCACCGTGACTAGATAGTGGACACCCGGGTGATCTCTCTGATTGGAAACCCTTTCCTCAGCAGCAATTATCGAAATGCAGCCCTCACTGGTATTACATGGGGTATCCTCCAGCATCAATGGTGAGATGTGTGTGGTTCAAATTCCTTTAGGAAAAGGAGTACGTGTGTGTGTGTGTGTGTGTGTATTCACATCTATACACACACCCATGCACATATAGATATGTGCATACATACATACATATATGCATGTATGTATGTGTGTATTGTATAGTCACACCCTGAACTTGGAATTCCATTCTGGATAGCTGAATTAAAGAAATGACTCAAAACTCAGAATAAAGCTTTGTGAACAAAGCACAGTCACTCTTGGGGATGTTCAAATTGTCTTATTTGCCCTAATGAGGTGTCTCAGATTCCTCTTGGATTTATCTGCCCTGGTTCTGAAGTCAGTCCCTTTTCCAATGATCCCAGGCTTCCTTTAGTAGGAGCTAGTAATTAGAAACCAGAGGCTAGGAGGTTTCTTTGTACTGGGTGATTTTGGTTCTAAGTTCTTTCAGTGGACAGAGCTGGACAATATATTTTTTAAAAATCAACAAATTCATAGTGATAAAAAAGCAGGAGTCAAAATCCCATTTTCTATTATTGGAGGTGACTCTTATACCAACTCTATTTTTTTTAGTTAGTGCACTATAGTTTTACATAATATTGGGGTTCGTTTTGATATAATCATACAAGTATAAATGTAATTTGCTCCCATTCAATCCCTAGTACTCCCCCTTTCTCTTCCCTCCTCCCTCCCCCATTCCCTTTCCTCTACTCTACTGGCCTTCCTTCTATTTATAGTTTTGTAAAAGTTAGTTCTTTATAGATATACATAAAGATAACATTCACTGTGGCGTATTTACACAATGGAGTTTTACTCAGCCATAAAGCAGAATGAAATTATGGCATTTGCTGGTAAAAATGGATAGAAGTGGAGAACATCATGCCAAGTGAAATAAGCCAGACCCAGAAACTCAAGGATTGAATGTTTCTCTCATATGTGGAAGTTGCACCATGTCTTGATTCTAAAATTTGGGAATTAAGAGATATAATTAAACATTTTATCTTTTATGACTGTAGGGAAACTCTCCTTAATAGATGATTGCCAACTAATAAATGGAGAAAGGATAATAGAATTAGATGATAGATAGACATGGACAGATGAATGGAAGGAAAGAAGGAAGGACAAAAGTTAGGAAGACTTAGGAAAATCATTTAACCAAGCTCACCAGAGGTCACTAAAACACTGGGTGAAAGGTGACAGCACAACAGGAATTCCCCACCATGCCAAAATGTTACCCGATCATTTACTTGCTATATGCCAAGGGGAAATGCTTTACAACGAAGACATCTTGTGCTTACCATCACCACCAAGCGAGCACACAGCATCACATCAGTGAGACCACTGGAGAGTGTGAGCCTCTGACCTGGTTCAACAGGAAGTGAACATGTTACCTATTATGTGTCCTGGCCAAAGGTGTTTAACTGCAACCTGAAAAAGCTGTTGTACCTAACCTCCAGTTCACAGGAGATATAGGGATAGGGAATAAGATAAGCAACCATATAAGAAAACAGCCAGATAAACCAGGCCTAGCTCACCACAAAGTCAATGTCATAAAAAAAAGTCAGAGGACTATTCTAAAATAAAATAGACTAAAGAAATATAATAACCAGAAGCAACATGTGAACTAGGAGTGAATCTTGTGTGGAAAGAGAAACAGCTATAGGAGACATTTAGGGGGCAAGAGGATATTCTCCTTATAGTGGGAGAAGTGAACGTGATGTGGATATAGAATTATATTAGGCAGTCATCATTAACTCTCAGATGTGATGGTGGCCCTGCAGGAGGTGGTCAGTCATGATCTACGTGGCTGATGGCTATGTCGGAGAATGTCTGTGCTACTAGGAGGTGCCTGTGAGAGTATTTAGGGGTGAAGTAACATAATATCTACAACTTACTCTTATGTAGTTCAGCAAAAGAAACAACACCCCCCCAAAACCCATACATAAACACATCCAAATACTCAAACCTATATACAAAATAAATATTTCAACATATTAGCAAGGGTTGAATCTTGGTGGTGGATCTATGGCTGAGCATTGGCCTCCTATTCGTTCCTATCTCGAGGGAAAACCCAGTAATTCAATGATGGCATTTCTATCTTGAGAATAAAAAGAGTTAATAATAATATAGATGGTATAACGGCAGGGAGTGCTCATGAAAACACTGAATGAAACAAAATGACAAAAATACGATTTTGAAAGTGGAATAATGATGCCTATCTAAAGGCAGCCAAAATCTCAATGCAGGCAAAGTATGGAAATAGCCAAATCATGAGCCATGGTTTTCTTTAGATTGGTGTGCGGATGAGCGATATTACTTCCTTCCTCCCTTTTTGTGCTTTTTAAATTTCCTATCAATGCATACTATACGATCTTAAAAATCGTGTTCCTGTAAATCTCCCTCTCTGCCCCTGCGGAATCTGAGGTTGCTGCCTATTATTTGCCCATCTGCCTTCCCCAGCCTCCTCAGCTAAGCTGTGAACGTCCGGAGGCCAGGAAGGAATTCGCCCCAGTCACTCTCCAACCCCCAGAGCCAGCATCTGCCCCTGGAGCCCCAGGAGATGCTGACAACTGGTTCCCACACAAACCAGAGGCTCAGAAATCTCCTTTTCACTTTAGTTATTGATGTTCCTGTTGGTTTGTGAGATTCGCCTGTTCAAAACTATCAGTAAATAGCAGAAAGACTAGGAGGGTAGAGGGAAGGGAACCGGGAGGGACGAGGAGGGGAGGGAAGGGGAAGCACTGGGGACGGAGTCAGAACAAATGATATTCCATGCTTTTATAATCTGTCAAAATGAATCCTACAGTTACATATAACTAAAAAGAATCAGAGAGAGGGAGAGGGAGAGGGAGAGGGAGATCCTAAAGGAATAATTTCCTTAAGAGGTCACTTGTAACAGGACTAATGTAAATTGCATGTCACGATGAGTTTCCTGCAGGACATGAGGACCACGTTGGCGAGGACGGGCGACTTTCCTCAGCAATGTCCTGGAGCTGTTCCACCCTGACTGTGAGGATGCAGTGTTCCACAGGGGGAGCCCTGCTTGGGGATACTGAGAAGAAGCTTTCAAGATGAATCCGGCAGGTGGCAGTAAACAAAGCCCTTCTTACCTGCCAGTGACTGTGACAAGAAGGGTGGCTTCCCAGACACTGGGGATGCACATCCAGTAGAACATGAGGATGTGCTGGAGGCACCCCTAAGGAACCCCCTAAGGCACCCCAGCCAACCCAGTGGTTTTAGAGATGGGAATCTGAGACGTGTGGACAGGAAGCACCCCTAGAGAGGAGGTCTCCCAGGACATCTCCTGGCCTCTGGCTCCGTCCAGCCTGCTACACAGTAGGAGAAAGAGGTCAGAGGTTCCGCTTCATGATGAGGCTCCAGTGACACAGGGAGAAAGAGGACGGAGGCTGGGTTACACCCCTCTGCAGGGAAAGCAGGCTTGGGACCAGGTTTCAAGCTGGGGCCGGCCAAGGCTCTGCCACGGGCTGCCGAGGGGCAGAGGATGAATGAAGTCAGCTTTTCCCTTTAGACAGGGTGAGAGCAAATGCAAGAAAAGAAAGGGCTTCCTTCTCCCTGGTGAGCGCTCTCATTTTCCTTTAGAGTAGAGCTAATTTAATTCCAAGTCTTTTCTCTTCTCTTTGAAATGTATATAAATCCTTCCGAAAACCAGGCAGGCGTTTGTCTTTTACACCCAGCAATGTGATTCTCCAGGACCTAGGAGTTAGCGTCCTGGTCTCTCAGTTTCTGGGGGAGAGAAGGGACCTAATTTCATTGGGGACCTTGGTCTAAGTTGTAAAACCGTCTCTTGTCATAAAGACTTGCATGTTTATTTTTCTTCTGCACAAAGACAATCAGCTAAGGTCACCCCAATTGCCAGGTGAATCTCACTAAGTGTGACAAATGGTGCACTCACTTGAGGACAGAGGTTGATCCTGAAGTCAGGTGCGTAGTGGGTTATGACTGCTTGGTTATATGCAAGGGCGAAGTTTCAGTCTGTCTCTGAAATCTCTTAGAAGGATGCTTGTGAAGTGCTTCATACTCTGGGTTAATTTCTTACTTAGTAATAAAACTTTCTTTCCCCCCTCTACTACCTTTGTGGAGAGCTTCTCTAGGTTGGGAGAAGATTTTGTTGTAAGTTTTCTTATCCCAGCAGATATCACCCTGGACCTCCCTGGAGAAAACCATGGATGACCTCAGGACCAGTTGCATGTCCCTTCTGTTCTCACGGAGCTTGGCCAGAAGAGGAAGTACTACACTGTGGTCAAGACCAAGGAATATGGAATCGGACTGTTTGGGTTGAATCCCGTCCTCTCCTGACTAGCTGGGTGACATAGGCAGGTACTTAGCTTCCCTGTGTCTCTTCTTTCTTGTTCATAAAATGGAAATTGATAATACATCCATATTTCCTGGGGTTTTAGCAGATAAGTGAGTTAATGTAGTGTCTAGAACTGAGAAAGTTAGGAAGCCCACCAAAATGAGAACACACAGGCTTCATTGAAAGCTTCCTGCAGCAATGGCCATGGGCACCGTTACTTGTGTTTGTCAGAGACTCAAAGATAGAGATGAGAGACGTGGGAGTTTTAGAAAAAAGGGAACCTTCAGTGCTGTTCTGACTGAAGGGTGCTGGCCAGGGACCCTGGGAGCAGCCCAACCGTGTGGTTGGTTAGGGGGCAAGTTTGGAACCAGGAGCAGGATAAGGGACGATGGAGGTGTAGAAGGAGGCGTGGAACAAGACCTGACCCTCAGTGGCTGAGTGCTGTCGAGGGTGTGGCTTGGCTTCCTGAGTCAGCTGCTGCAGAGGTGGGTTAGGGTTCTACAGTCACACGCGGTCTGCCTGTTGTCCATAGGGACACCCAGGCTTTCAGAACCACATCTGGAACAGCAGTTATCGTAGCAGCATTTGCTATTGCTACAGTCTGAGTGCTGTCACCACTGGGCAAACTGGGCTGCTGGTTGCTTCTCTGGTCTGTTTTCTTCCCCAGGAGACAGCAAGTTCCTTGGTGGCAGTGGCTGCCTCCACTGCACCTCTGTCATTGAGAGACCCCTACCAAAGCCCTGCCCAGGGGGGGCTCCCAAAACGGCTGAGCAAGTAAACAGCTGACAGGAAACACGATAACCTAGACTCAGAAGAGGGAACTTCACGTGGAATAAAAACTAAGGGCATTTCGTTAAAACCCCATACTTACTAAAGGAAAGCCTTTCACACCGGCGGTGGGAGCCTGAGTCATGGCCGGTTCCTCAGTTGCACTATTTATTTATGGTTTGTTTAGGTGGCAGGGATCAGGGCCTTGTGCGGGCAGGTCCCACTGAGCTGCACCCAGCCCTGGAGAGTCCTTACACAGGGGTATAAAGTATGCAGATGGAGCTTCTACTCTTCCCCCTTCTCTTTTCTTCTATTGACCAGAAGCTTCGTCCCTAAGGGTCAGATGCTCATTAAGATACGCAGCCATTTCAGGTTGGAAGCATTCCCTGGTCTCGGGCAGAGGGAGGTGGGAATGCTGAGAACATGCCAAACAATGGCTCACCCCGAATTCTGACACAAGTTGGACATTGAGTATGTTCCAGCCACACAGAATCTGTCATTTAGTGTCATTTAGTGTCTCACATTCTGTGAGATGCACACTTTCATTTTCTGTTTGTACAGGTAAGGAGGCTCAGGGAGGTGCATTGCCTGAGGCCACACAGCTGGTCAATGGAGCCAGGCTTTGCCCCTAATTGGCCTTGAATCTGCCACCAGCCCACTCCCCTGGGGTCAGTGAGCAGTCACTCCCATTCCCTTTCTCCCCGTCTCTGGCAACCACTAAGGTATTTTCTATGGATTTCCCATTCTGGACATCACAGATGGAATCAGACATCACGTAGCCCTTGGTGACTGCTTTCACCGGTCACAATGTTTTCAAGGTGTCAGCATTTCCTTCTTTGTTGTGGCTGAATGCTACTCTGTTGTATGGATAGACCTTTAATTATTTATCCATTCACCAGCTGATGGTCATTTGGGTGTTGCATTTTAGTGGGAGTGAATGCTGCTGCTATGAATGTTCACAGTGTGGTTCTTTAAAAACTCTATACTGCTAAATCCAACGGGCACATCTCTGTCGCTTCTTACATGACCACTCAGGAGCACTTGGCACAGTGAGCCAACTGCCCTTCTCAGAGACTGGCCTCAGCTCATTTTCTTCCCCTTCCTCCTCCATCTCTGCCTAGCCCTCTGCCTCTTTTCTCAGTTCTGACCCCTCCCGCCCACTGTCCACACAGCATTCCAGGGTTCTCATGTGAGCCTCTCCCCTCACCTCCCTGCTGGACACCACTCAATGGCTTCCCTTTAGGATGAAGTCCACACTCTTCACACGGCCTGAGAGGCCGGCTCTGGTGTCCTTGCTGCACTCTAGTTGTAGAGGTTCTAGTTTGTTGGAAGTTTAGTTTTTCCTAAGCAACAAACTTTATGTCCCCTGCCTGTCCCCCTATTCCTTCTCGATGGCTCCCTTTCCATTCTTCGGGTCTCAGCCTGGTTCACAGTCACATAAAGTCCACCCCCCCCCCGACCCCTTGCCACCATATTGAATGAAGTTCCACCCTGGATAAGCTTCCATTCAGCACTTGGGTCCTGCCCAGCTTGTTTCTGTTTTCTCCTTGATGTGGGTGGCTTTGCTTGTGTGTGTCATCAGCTTTAGACTGTAAGTTTCATGACAGAGGAGACCTTGTCTGAATTCCTGTATTTTACTCCCAGGGCCTATCATTCAATAGTTGCTCAGTAAATATTTTTGGATGAGTTAAAGAAACAAAGGCCTGGAAGACGAAGTCAAATGGAATAGCAGAAGAGTCTGCATATGTTAGATGAGCTCTAAATGGTTAAGAAATGTCATGATGACGGCAGTTAAATAAGCATTCACAGATAATTGCTGCTTATTAATGTACAGAAACCAGAATTATGTCAAAAGGTCAGAATTTGGATTTCTGGACTTGGTGACCCCATTTTCCCACCTGGTTAGGTGTTCTGCCCATCCTGGCCCATGGGTGACCAGCTTTCCAGATGGGTACACGTGACCTCCTGGTCATGCTGGGCTCATCACTGTTCCTCCACCTGAAGTGCACGTCACTCTGTTTCATCTAGAAGGACCTATCATTGTCCTCTGTTCTTGAAAAAATCTGGCTCTCCTCTGCATGACCCCCCAGAGATAATCAGATCCCTCTCTCCTCTCGGTTCCTTCTTGGCATTTTGTACCCAGATTATTTCGAGTACAACTGTGTTGTGGACACATTTGTCCCTCTCACGGGACTCAGAGCTGTTTGAGATTAGAACTTGTGACTAATTCATTTCTGAGTCCTTCATTCATCTGACAAATATCGACTGCGCATCTATCATGTGCTAAGCCCTGAAGCCCAGAACCAGCTCAGAGGCTGGTGGGCAGTAACCCTCATGGAGTACTGGAGGGGCCTGGAGGGTTGCACCTGGCTGGAGTCGCAGTCTCTTCACCCATATCATCAGTCAGAGGGGATTAGATTGAGAGTGGAGGAAAGAGAAAAAGTCCCAGAAAACATAGTACAACTAGACACCATGGCGTTGACGCCATAGACCCGGAGTTGCCACCCACCCAGTGAGGTACAAAGAGAGCCTGCTTCCCAACCACTGACCCCTGCAGCAGGGAGATCAGCTGGCAGCAGAGCCAACAGCCCACATGCCAGCTTCGGCGCCTTTGCCCAACCTCCTGGTCACATAAGTCATCCCTCCGTGGAGCAATGAGGGGGTTGGAAAAAAGGCAAGAAAGATGTCCTTCCTGATATTTGTGAACGGTCCGAACCCCGAACGGTGCCTGCAGGACGGACCAAGTTGGCAATGCAGGGAAAGGGATGAGTGCCCTTTCTGCTTGCCCTCCTGAGGAGGTGTTAAAAGGATGGATCAATTTTTAAATCAAGTCTAGTGCTTGAGGGGTAAAAAGACAAGGTGTTACATTGAAATGCTACATTACTCAGGATTTCATGCATAATTTCGAAAGATGTTGAACAAAAATTAATGTCAGGGCAGAACTTCAGGCCCAAATGATAGAAAACCACCAACGCAGACAGGCATCCAGTCAAGCAGGCTGAAATGTGAAGGCTTAATGCAGCCAGAAAGCTCTAAGAGTTCTGCTTCTCAGGGGAGGTTGTGCTTAGGGGTCTACGTCAATTCAAAGCACTTAACTTTTGAAGTTCACCAAATGACTCAATAAAAGTGTGATGTCCCCTGACTGCCCCCGACCCCACCTCCTACAGTCGTCACTTACCGTGAGCTCTTTGCTTTTAGCAAAAGGCCACCAGCCACGCACACGCTTCTGCTGGAATATAGAGATCTTGTTCTCCTCCTTGGCGTTTTCAAACTTGGAGAGATCGCAGGCTTTGGCCGATTTGGCAGCTCGAGGGAAACTGTTGAGGTTCATTTCTAGGGAGCCTGTGAAGAGACGCCCAGGACGGTTGTGGAAAACTGAAAAGTTCCGGAAGGACTTTTCTTTTCCTGTTTTTTTTTTGTTGTTGTTGTTGTTCTGGGGTTGAACCCAGGGGCACTCTACAACCAAATACACCCCTAATCCTATTTATTTTATTTGAGATGGAGTCTCTGTAAATTGCTCAGGCTGGCCTTGAACTTGTGATCCTCCTGCCTCAGCCTCCCAAGTAGCTGGGATTATAGGCGTGTGCCACTGTGCCCACCTGGAATGACTATTCAGTCACCATCTGCACTCGCCAGTTCACTCACCAGTCGTGTGATGGGTATAACGTGGGAGGTCATATGTGCCAGGTATCGGGAGAATAAATAGACCACGTCGGGTGCCATCTTCTGCTTGCAGGCAGAAGACGAGGCAGAACTACAGTACGCGGCTTTCAAGCCTCAGGTTGGGTGTCTTGGCTACTGGGCACCTTCCCTGCTCTGCCAGTGGGCGCCCTGGGGCTGGACGACATGCCTTAGCTTCTTCCACCTCAGCACTGATGCCCTGTGAGAGGTCCCCCACTCGCTGCCTCCCCTTCCTCTTGGAGCCCACTCCTCCTCAGCTCAGGGCCAAGCCCTCCGCCTTTGTGTCTGCTCCCAGGACAGACAGCAGACCTTAGTGGGGTCTACAATATTTCTTCAGAGTAAAATACTGCCATGAGAGAATCCCAGATCTCATTTTAACGAATTTTTCCTATTAGAAATATTTGTAAATCATGGAAATTTTAAAGCATGTCCTGTTCACAGGACAGAAAATATTTCTGTAATTCCCTTCCCCCCAAATTGGCCACAGCTTTCTGTATGGTTAGTTATTCCTACTGGCTCCCCCTCCCCCATCTCCCTATGAATATCCCTTTCTCCTATATATAGGATATATAAAATATGATAATAGCACATATTTTACAAAAATGGGTTTTTTCACACTCTTACTTAATGCATCTTGTACAGTTTTCCAACTTATTAAATATTCCAGTATTTTTTAATGGCTGCAATATTATTGAGTGCTTACTATATTCAAGTCACTGTGGTTTGTTCTTTTTTTTTTTTTTTTTTGGTAGTGCTGGGGAATGAACCCAGGGCCTTATGTACTCGAGGCAAGCACTCTACCAATTGAGCTATATCCCCAGCCCACGGTTTATTCTTTAATTACATTCTCACATTTACAGCTTCACCACCCTCTGACACATGCAATAGTTCTATTCCCATTTTGTTAAGGAGGAAGACAGGCACAGAGTGGACCTTGAATTCCAAGTTTAAACACTTTTTAGTGATAGAATAAAAATCAACTTATGTCTTTTTGAATGTATAGCGGTCCATCATACGGTTGCCCCACAATTTATTTAGCCAATTGTATCATCATAGCTGTTTGGGCTGTTTCCAATTTCCTCCTATCATAAATAGCACAGAAATTATTATCCTTGTAACTGAATTAGACACAGATCTCCAAAAGCTGGAACAGAACCCTGAACATTAATATGTGCTTGATGAAGCCACTGGCTTACCCAGGAAGTCATCTGAGGATAGCCTTTCAAAATCCCAAACCTGCAGCACCAACACAGCTGGAGTCTTACACTCCATCTTCTCTAAGGAAAAGATATTCTCCCTCTTGGTAATGACCATTTGCTTCTCAGCTGGGAGATACTGAAACGGAAACAGGAAGCGCCAGTTGAAGTTCCCTTCTCCTGTGAGGGAGTTGTAGTGCACGTCTGTCTCCTGCTTGTCATCCTCCAAACCCTTTATCCACCTGAATGAAGAGTAAAGCAAAGTTCAAACACTCGGAGACATGATTCAGGCATCAGTATAATCAAGAGGTTCAATGTGGCCACAGCTTTAAAATTATCATGTGATTAGACCAAATGGAAGTTTCCACTGAAATTTAAAAGAGGAAAAGAGGTATCAAAGGGCTTGGAACAGACCTAAGACTCACTTCACCCTCAGGCAGGGTAGGGAGTGTCTTCCATTTTGGGGGCACACCTGAAACCCCATGTGATCAAGATGGAAAATTCAGGAAATAGGAAGTGAAGATATAGTCTGAACCCATTGCCCTGGGGACCCTCTTTGTAAGGGTCTCATCTCTGTACCAGAGTGTTAGAACAAGATTGCACACTACTCTGAGCCCTCTAGAATTGGGCTGGATGAGACCCGAGCTCAGGCCTGTTTTATCCCCCTCCTCTCTGGCCCTGGGAGTCCAGCGGCCCTGGATCAGTGTGGCATGGAGGATAGGGGTGCTAACTGTGACCACCTGGGTTCTAATCCTGGCTCTGCTGCCTACTAACTGTGCAGCCATGGATAAGTTTTCTAACTTCTCTACGTTGTTTCATCTATAAAATGGAAGCAGTTACAGTATCTGGTTCATAGGGCTGTGAAATAATATCTGTAATGTGCTCTGGGTACTCCAAATTCTCTACCTTGTTCTTTCTTAGTATTATCTGGTTTTCTCCTCCATGCCCAGCGTTATATAAGCTCTGACTAGCAAATGTTTCCCTAGGACTTTTTCCGTGGTGAATTAGTTAATTCAGAAAAGTAAGTACTTTTTGCTCATGCTAAATGACAATCCAAACCACTTGCTTTCAGAAAGCAGAGGACTCTCCTACCCAGGGTAGGGAAGGGGAGGCAAGACCCTTCTTTCATAGAGCAGTGATACTACTTGGGTTATGGACCCAATTATTTAGCTAAAGAAAGAAAAAAATGGCAGAAAGATACAACAGTGTGAGACAGGAGGGTCTGGGACAATATCTTGCACTACTGAGCTATTAGTGGGAGGAGAATATGCTTTTAAATCACTGAAAAGTGATCAACAGGGTAAAAGGAAGACCAGAAGAGGGTGTTGCCACAAAGGTTAGGCTAAAAAAAGCAGTGTGTTTCAAAAAGATATGGTCAGTTATGTCAAGTGTTCCATAGAGGACAATAAGGTAAAGGCACTAAACCCAAATGGGACCATTAGGGTCAGAGAAGTGGGGAGCCAGCACTTTAGTGAGGGCTGCTTTGGAGGAGTGTTGGGGAGGAAGCCAGACTGGCATTGGTTGAGAAGCTGGGGGAGGCCAGGAAAGGAAGAGAACAGATATAAACATCTGTTTCTGTTCACATTAGTGGGCAGAACCTTCCATGTTGTGAGCCATGATAAAATACCTTTTTACAGGACACTTGAGTTTTTCCTGAACTAGCGATCAGCAAGCAATTTCAGAGAATCCTAATTCTGCCTTTTAAACTATTGTTTGAGTCATACTACTTCTATTGCTCCTTCTTGGTTAATATTCAACTCACCCTTGTATTCTTATCCTGAAAAAAATGAGAATTTTGAACCACTGATCATGTTTTGACTGCCGAATACTTGGGTAATATGCATTCTGAAGACGGGATGTTCCCTACTTGGGAAAGGCCAGGGGACTAGCATGAGGCTAGGATGGGTTTACTGCTTCCGAGATGAGTTTTAGTTAAAGTATAAATTTAAATTACTTTAAAAAAATTCTCTACCACCTCATCCCCTTCTCTGACTAGGGCTAAAAGGAAGCAGGGTAAAGATGTAAGAGAGACCATCAGATGCTTCATTCCCTGGGTCAATAGGTTGGTATCTCTTTTATCAGTAGCACTAGCAAATGAGAAAAAAAAATTTAATTTTTTAATTTAATTTTACAATCTGCTAGAACGATTCATCTTTCATTGATAGCAGCTCAGCACTCTGCTGTTTTCTGTTTAAAGGTCCATAGATCTTGAATGTCACCTAAAAGGTTTAAGTATCTAACATCCAATCGAAACATGTTTATGTAATAAAATTTACTAAAATATTTTTGTAAGATAATAATTCTTCACAAAGCGTCAAAATAAGACAAATATTTGACTTTATCTAACAAATTAAGATGGGCTGCAGCCATGAGATGTGGGTGTAGCATCTTCCAAAAGGTAGAGACTTGGCTAGGGATTAAAGGGGTGAGGAGAGAGAGGAAGGAAGAACAGAGTTTCCTGAAACACTTACCCTTTAACATAAATATCACTTGATTTTTGGCCTGTGAAGATATTTTCATCCTCCAAAATGACATCTTCAGTGTTCCAGATAGTCACCCTCAACTCATACCTGGGGTGGGGGGAAGGCAGCATTAGGTAGATGACCTTGAAAACTGACTCAATTGGTGTCAGTGTGATTCTAGTGCCGCCTTCGGTCCCTGGGCATCTTCACATCTGCTAACTTCAGAAATATCAGACTCAAGGTCTGGGTTCCATCAGAACTGCGTATCCTGGCTGGAGAGCTCAGACTTGCCAAGGGCATGAATTGCCCTGAGCAGACCCTCCTTCTCTTAATAGGCAATTTTCACATGAGGAACTTGAAGATCAGAAGCCATCGTTTCAACCACCATCACCTACTCCCTGCTGTAACGGGGAGGTGGGAATTGAGGTACGAGTGTAGGTAACCTATCAGACACCGGATCAAAGGCCACCACTGTTCAGTCTGCTACTACGGACTCTTCTCCTAAAGCTGGGGTGCTGCTGGCTTACCCTTTGGGTTTCCTTGGTGAAATGTCAACGGGGGGTCCCGGCTGAGGCATATCCTTGGGAAACATGTCCACCCACATCTGCAGGCGGCCCTTGTTGGGAAAAGAAGATCATTAGCTTTGGGAGAGGGTGGGGTCAGAGCTAATTGACCACGAGCAGTTTTCACAGATCCCTTTATTAGAAAACAAGTATTGGGCTTAGTGTGGTACCTTTGTACATGTGTAGCATATGTGTTAATAATGACAGAACTTAAGTTTTTATTAGGAATTAGATCATATTTTAACAGGAGAAGGGTGGGCAGATCCTTACTGAGCAGCTACTATGTGGTAGACACAGTGTTATGCCCTGAAACACAGTGAGTTCTTGCAATACCCCAGAGGGGGAGCCACTACTCCCACTTGGCGGATGAGAAGACTTCATGCCCACACTCACTCATGGCCAAGTAGTGGAGTCCTGATCCAGCCCTGTCTGTGACCTTAGAAACCCTGCTCTTTCCACACATTCCTAAAGATCAAGAAGGGGACGATACTATCTCCCAGAAAGACCATGCTTCTTCGTTTCCAATGTACCTCGGCATCCTTTATCTCTGTTAACATCCACCCCAGGCCGGCTTCCACTTCACAGACAGAGGCTTAGAGAAGTCAAGGCAACGAGCTGAAGTTCTGTGGCTAACTAGGATCAGTTTAGGGCCTTCTGTCCATTGCCCGGAACTCTCCCCTGTGGCCAGAGACTTCAGAGCACCTCAGGAGAAGCTCCGTGCCTTCCACGCTCAGCTCTTGTGTGTATCATAAACACTCATCAGCTCAGGCAAGAGGACGAGAGCGTGACGAGGGCTGGGGACAACCAGGGGAGGTTTCATAAGGAGATGGAATTCCACTGGTGTATAAAGGACATGAAGGATTGGGTAAGAGGGGGGCTTTGGCTAGGGGAGAAAAAAAGCTTTCAGAAGATGAACAATGTAAGCAAAGGTTTAGCATTGGGAAGAACACTCAATGGAGTCCTAAGGAAAATTGGTACAATGTCTTGTGTAAAGCTTTGTGCATTAACTTTCAACCTTAATCAAGAAGTCACAGGAAAAAGAAAGGATCCATTACCAACATATCTCAAACATCTGGCCATGAATTTCAAAAAGACGATCAGCTTCTACAGCTGATAATGGTTCACTCTTTCAAATGGACCAGCCCCCCACACCCACTGTCCCTGGACACTGCTGGCCCTTTACCCTGGAGCTCACGTGCCTTGCCTGTTACACAGTGAGTGAATCCCAAGCTGGGACAGGAGCCACCTGGCCTGTGGACAGAGCACAGGGGAGGGACTCACATGGCCTGTGTGACATCCCAGCTCTACACTTGCCAGCCAGGAATCACGGAGCAAGTTACAGCCTCTCTCCATTTCAATCTCCTAATCTTAAAAGTGGGGATCACTTTATAGGAGCCCAAATATGGGGTTGTATTAAGTCAGGTGAACCACCAATCCCTGTTTGTTTAGGAAAATTCTGACGTGTGTCCCTTGTAGCAGTTTATCTACTAACGGTGCCCTCAGTCATTCAAAATGGCCCCAGTTTGGATAAACAACTCTATGGTCATCCTGAACAGGCGAGAGGATTTGTATTAAAGATCCTGTTTGTGGAAGGCTCTTAACCAAGTTTGTCTTCTCTTTCTTCTCACTCCTAACCTTGCTGTGTGGTTTGGTTTTTTTCCACACAGTTTCTTCTTGCCAATTCTTCAAGGTAAGCCATCCTCTGCTTCTCTAGGAAAACTTCGTGTGTGTGTGTGTGTGTGTGTGTGTGTGTGTGTCCCTGTGCACATGCCCAGGGGAGAACCTAAATCAGATATTAGACAAGGTCTAAGGTGTGTCTGATGAGTTTCAAAGTTCCTTTAATGTCAAGATTTACCAAAGAGTTTGAGAACTCAAATCATAAAATGGAAAAGTACTAACAAAGCCAACACTGGCTCCAACTTCTGCATAACCCGCATTTGGGGCTAGATGTTCTTTGTTTTTTGCGGGGGGTGGGCGGGGGCATCCTGTGCATTGTGGGAGTTTGATTTAGCAGCATCCCTGCCCTTCCACCCCCAAGAGGCCAAACATTTTTGGTTGTTGGAGGTGGGTGGGAGCTTCTGGCATCTATCTTTAGATTCCCCCTACACACATTACTCTAGGACACTGGAGACTAGTTTTTAGGGACAACACCACACCCCTTGGGGACAAGCACTCCTGCGGGGGCCAGGCCCGTCTTGCCAATACCTGCTCCATTCCTGGCTTATCCTTGTGGTAGAGCGGCCGAGTTTCTATGTGCTCGGGAACCAGCCTGCACCCCACCTCTGGGATATCCTCCCAGGAGTGGAGAACCTTGAGGGCCAAGTGCTCATAGGACTCCACCATCTCCTCTGCAGGGAAGGAGACAGAGAAAGAGACTTGTCAGGTGGTATTCCCGAAAGGAGGCAGCAAGGGACATCAGATGCCCCCTTAACGCTTCCTTTAAGGTTCATTTTTAAAAATACAGAGAAAAGGGGAGAGAAAAGACAGCAAAGAGAAAAGGAAAGGGGAAATGGAGAAAAAGAGGGGGAGGAGAAAGAGAAGAGAGAAATGGGAGGGTTGACAAGAAACTCAGAGAGCCGCAGGGGTCCTGGCTAGGGCTCCGTCTACCCACTAAGGCAGATTTCTCTAGAATGCATGGATCACAGCTTGGCTTCAGGCTATGGGAGAGGACATCTTGGGGAATGTGAAACTGTTGGCAACTCCCCAGTGAGAGGGCCTGGGGGTCAGGGCCTGGGGGTCAGGGCAGCTAAGCAAGGTGGTGACCATATCTGTCCCTAGAGGTCTCTTGTTCTCATTATCACTGGACGTGCCCTCACACCAACACCCACTGTTATGGTTTAGATATTAGGTGTCCCCCAAAAGCTCACATGCGAGACAATGCAAGAAGGTTTGGAGGAGAAATGATTGGGTTATGAGTATCTTAACCCAATCAGTGAATTAATCCCTGGTGGGATTAACTGAGTGGTAACTGGAGGCAGGTGGGGTGTGGCTATGGGCTATATATTTTGTATCTGGTAAGTGAAGTCTTTCTCTGTGCTTCCTGGTCATCATGGAGCTGCTTCCTCCACCACACTCTCACCATCCTTGATGTTTTGCCTCACCTCAAGTCCCGAGGAATGGAGTTGGTTGACTATGGATGGAGACCTCTGAACCTTTGAGCCATAAATAAACTTTTCCTCCTCTCAATTTAATTGAGAGGGTCTTTGAATCACCAAAAAAAAAAAAAAAAAAAAAAAACCTGACTAAAACGTTCATCACTGGAAAGCGTCTCTGATTGTCATTTTACCAAAGGAGGTAACTTATGATAAAAATAGCAGCAGGAAGAATACTCACAATATAAGACAAAAATAGAGAAAATAAAATCTTTACAAAGCTTAGGAAGGACCACAGTTGATTAAGAAAAATTGAATTTGGCTTTTTAAAAGGAGCCATAAAATAAATCTCCCAATGGCAGGCAGTAAGTACAATCAATAAAAAGTTGACAGGCACCAACAAAATTAATGGATGAAATCTTTGTCATAAAATTTAATCAGTCAGGAACTGACCCCCCCAAACATAAATCTAGCCAGGTGCAGTGGTGCACATCTGTAATTCCAGCAGCTCAGGAGACCGAGACAGGAGAATGGCAAATTCAAAAGCAGCCTCAGAAATGGCAAGGTGCTAAGCAACTCAGTGAGACCCTGTCTCTAGATAAATGGGCTGGGGATGTGGTTCATTCATCGAGTGCCCCTGAGTTCAATCCCCAGAACCCCCCTCAAAAAACCCCATGATTTTAGATTTTTAGTGGGCAAAAAGATTATTATTTAATAATAAAATATAGAATACTGCCCAAGAATTAACTTGACTTTAGAATATATTGTGAAATGTATTTTTTCAACAGAAATCCATCCATATGTTATTAATACACAGTTTCAATATCAATAACTTTGCATGTAAGAACCTAGGATTTGGGGGGACTAAAGTACGAAGCAAAAAGAAACCTTAGTACCAAAATTATGGGGCTCAATAGAAACCAACATACCCTGTATTGTGTCCTTAATTGAGCCCTTTGCACCAAAAGTACTGAACTGTTCTAGAGTGGCAGCAATGTGCAGATGTGACAGTAAAAAGTTGTTCTCTATCATTAAAGCAAAGGTGAATTTTTTTCATTCTGAATACATGGAAGTCTCTCTGGGAACTTTCTGGCATGTCCTATGATGCTTGTGTAGAAAACCTACTTGTTAATATTGAAATAAGATAGTTATGGGTACAGCATTTATGGGGTAATCAATTGTACCCAATTATTTATATGATATTAATTTTAAGGTTACTGTCTCTATTCTGACATGATCCTATCTTATGATCTATATTCTAGAAATACAAAAAATGTACAAAAATATGGATAAGGAACTTGTAATTAATGCTACAATTAATTAATGGTCACTACAAAAATGAGTAGGATGTAGCTGAAAATAGCATAGTCATGAAATGGAATATTATCAAAATAAATCAAATATTGATTGATAATAATTGTTCAATAATGGAGTATTATAAAAGAACGAAGCAGAATCATCATAATCCATTGGAAATAAAGAAAAAGCATAAAAGGTGAAAGATTTATGTGATCTGAAGAGAAACCAGAGTATGTGGCTCAGTGGCAGAGCGCTGAGGCTCTGGGTTCAATCCTTAACACCACATAAGAATAAACAAAATAAAGGAATGCTGTCCATCTACAACTACAAAAAAAAAATTTTAAAGCAGGGTACAAAACTATGGCATGTTTCCAGTTCTTTAAAAATGTAATGTGTTATACACAGACAAACCCACACAGAATGTAGCACAGCTAGCTGTCTGAGTTTGGGGATCGTGAGTGGTTTCCATTCTTCTACTTGCTTTTCCACATTTCTGCTACAGGCATGCATTACTTTCTGATTAGAAGATGCACTGTGCCCTGGAATACCATGGAATCATGCTCCTCAGGAGAAGAGCTACAGTGGAGGACTCTGAGGGGGGTTACCAGTGTCCTCGTCGGTGAAGACTGTTTTTCCAGAAAAGACCTTGCTTCCGATCTGTATTTTCCCAGGACGAAAGTAGGGTCCATCCAGCTTGTTGTCTTTGCAGAGCTTGGTGAGGATCTCCGTGGGTTTGGATGTGTCCCTCCAGGCATTGTACCCTTCTCTGAAAAGTGGAGCAAGTTACAGAAGGGTGATATCCAGTTTCCCCTGGAGAACACACTGAAATGCCCCCATAGTCAGGCCCCCCAAGGGTGACCTGTGCAGGTTCCTTAGATTCACTTGCCATTCTCTACACCTGGGGCTGGTGTTTTTATTCAGTTTATTTCCTTTCTGGTCAAAAACCTTTGCATATGTCCAGCTTGCAGGTAAGACAGGACTTGTGAGTGGAAGAACTGACCTTGGCATAACAATGTTAACCATGTTAAAGTTCATCCATTTGGTGGCATTTCCTATGTTCACAATGATGTGCTACCACTACCTTCAACTAGTTTGAAAAAGTTTCATCACCCCCCCCCCAAAAAAAAAAGCCCTGTATCCCAAAGAGCAGTCACTCCTCTTCCAGCTTCTCAGAACCTGTGATAGCCACCAATCTGCTTTCGTTTCCTGGCAGGTAATTTTTGTCCAGTTTGGTTTCATGCCCTGTGGCTGCTGCTTATTCTAAGAGGAAAGCCTCACTCATCCTTCCCATCTCTCTGCTCCTTTCTTCCCTTCTCTTCCTCCACAAGAACCATACTGTAGACTCAAGTCACAGGCAGACAGTCTGCAGGTGTTGTTCCTTTAATCAGTGATTTGAAGTTCCTAAATCTCCCCAACCCTTCCTTCCCTTAAAAAAAAAAAGTAACTGTTTGTTAAAAATTATTAATTTGCAAGGAAGTTCTAAGAAGCATGATCAAGATAGCTTGGATGTCTCTGCATTCAGGACACAAAGTTCAACAGAATTTAACCCACTTAAAAATTTGAATGAATCAAAAAGGACCACACACAGTAGTTTCCCACATTGTATCTGTGATGTGAAGATCCTGGGAAGTTCATCAACCCCAGCCTGAAGCCACACAGGGGTCTCCCTCTAAATACCTGCTCTCATCTTATATAAAAGTGTTCAAGTGAACAAAAGAGCCATCTTCCCTGAAGAAACCGCCCTTTGGCGAGTCCACCATCAGGAACTCTTCCAAACAAAGTTTACATCACATTTGTCTGCGGCCACCCTCTCCAATTTCAGAATAAGAATACCTAGTCACGGAGCAGAATACTCCAGGGTACTTGGAGAGTCATGACAATTCCCAGGAGACTTGGGCATTCACTAGAGTCCCCCAGTGAACTGGATTCTAGCCTCCCAAAAGAGAAGACCAGACAAAGAGACGGCTGGAAGTCTTGCTATGGAGCAGATAGGGCTCAACTCCCTCAGTGAGAGTGTGAACGGGCACCATCCTTCTAACAGGCCATTTGGACACAAAATATGCATTCATTTTATTAGAATAATCCACATTGATGGAATAATCCATCGTTGGATACTGAATTCAGAGAGGTCCTT
The DNA here is from genome assembly GCF_048772815.1 of Callospermophilus lateralis. Taxonomy (NCBI): domain Eukaryota; kingdom Metazoa; phylum Chordata; class Mammalia; order Rodentia; family Sciuridae; genus Callospermophilus; species Callospermophilus lateralis. Next base: position 75,943,454 of record NC_135320.1, on the reverse strand, counting down.
GGCCGGCTTTCATACTAGGATGCTCACAGCCCGCAATATTTATAATACAATAAAGAATATATTAGTGCCCTACAGTTCAGAAAAAAAAGTGGCTCCATTATTTTATAATAAATTTATATGGTGGAATACTGTAGAGCTATTGAAGTAATAATTATAAAGAATACTGATGAGGGCTGGGGCTGTGGCTCAGAGGCAGAGTGCTCGCCTGGCATGCGTGAGGCACTGGGTTCGATCCTCAGCACCACATAAAATAAAATAAAAAAGTTATTGTGTCCACCTATAATTAAAAAATAAATATTAAAAAAAAAGAAGACCGATGACATTATAAAATCTTAGGCTATAAGGGTTAGTACAACCAGCAGTTTACAAAACTTCCTGGGTAGTGTGAATTCAACTTTGGGGAAAAAAATAAAATAGAAAAATCTTAAAAGAAAGTATGCAAAAATGTTTATGTACATTATTTGTGGGTAGAACAATTATAGCATTAATTTGTATTTAAAATATTTCCTAAATTTTCTACAATGAATGTGTATTACTTTATATGCAGGAAAATATTTTTACAATTATACCATGGAACGCCAATGAATGTTCTTATGTTTTCCCAGATGAAATCTGTAAAAGTTTTTTTTTTTAAGATATCATTCACAACGTTTTTTTTTTTTTTTAAAATATTAAGTTGGTAGTCTGTATATTTAAATAAAGTATAATTCACAATCTTTGAAAAGAGATTAGTATTCCTTAATTTGTAAAATGATGCTAATATCTCAATGGGCTCTTGAGAAGACTGAAGGAGATTCTCTGTGTAAAGCTCTAGGACAGTGCTTGGTGTGAGCATTCGTGAGCATTTGTAATGGAAGCTAAGACATTGGCATTTGCATTATATTAATCCTTCTTCTAGAATCATTCCCCACCAAGGACCACTGGGTACATCTGATGGAACAAGTGTATCACGATTCAGCCCTTGACTCTCAAAGAATCTGCCCTGGGTTCTAAATAAGAGCGACATTCCCAGACTTGGTGACCCTCAAGGGCACAGAACAGTGTCCCCAAACAAGCACAGCTGACACGAATCACATTTGAGATGTGAAAGCTGTGGGTCTGGCCTTCTTAGCAATAGACAGTGGGGTACAGAGTCCAGAGCCCCTGACCCGTCATGGCCTCTGACGGTGTCTCCATGGGAGAAGGAGCTTACATTTCATACTGGCTCTGCAAGCCACAGATGGCTCGGTGTTTGCTGTAGAAGCGGTTCTCCAGGTCGATCTTGGTCTCGCCAATGAGGTCATCTGTCCCAATCATGTCATGGTCATAGATCAGCACGGAGAGCAGGGACTCCTTTGGGAATGTGGCCTGGATCTCGAATGACCTGCAGTCCAAGCAGAGGCTTCAGGATTAACAATATTTTGGCAACAGAGGGAATTTTTCCCAGCTTGGCTTTTAGCCAGCCTGCTATTCACATCCACTAACTGCTCAACAATTCCATTAATCCTGAGCAGATATTTGTTTAGCTTAATTTTGGATGAAAGTATAATCCACTTTAAATTCCTGTCCATTTCCAACAGACGATAATCTCCCCTTTGATGGACCATGTCTTTGAGTTGTCAACTAGTGATTTTGGTCTCAGATGGGACTGATTTTCAGTCCAGGTTTGGAATCAACAACTTCCTAGTTTTACAACCAGGGAAAGTTAATCAATCTCTGCCTAAATGGGGGGTAAGGTGGTCTTCTTAATACAGCGTGAGGCTAAAGGCAATGCTGTGTATAAAACACACACTTCACCTCCAATCACTCAACTCAAGACCAGTAAATTCCCTTTCCCTCTGTTGTAAAACCAGGAAATTGTTGATTCCAAACCAAGACTGGAAATCAGTCCCATTTGAGACCAAAATCACTAGTTGATGACTCAGAGACAATGGTCCATCAAAGGGGAAATTATTGGCTGTTGGAAATGGACAGGAATTTAAAGTTGATTATCCCTCCATCCAAAATTAAGCTAAACAAATACCTGTTCAGGATTAATGGAATTGTTGAGCATTTAGGGAAATGTTGCTTGATCAAGGAATACCAGCTGGGTTTATTTGAAAAGAAAACCCTATTGAGAATGGAAAATCACCATAAGAACAAAAAATTCCCAACAAGCTGTCTCTACAAAACTCTGAGTCCCTTGAGAATAAGGACCTGTTCTTTTGGTCTCTGCATCGCTGGAGCTTAAACTTGACCTGCACAAAGGATACTAATGAATGTTTCTTTGAACTTCAAGGAATCTCAGAAATCACCATATCCCATACCTTCATGTTACAGATAAAAACCCTGAAACCTAGAGACCTCAAGAGACTTGCTCAGGATCATAAATCAGTCCCGTCTGGGATAAGTGCCAGTTTTCTATGTCCTTAGTTACCACACGAGTGCGAGATGTGGAAAGAAACAGCAATGCCGTCAGATTTCTTGTGACAAGGGGTCATCCATGCGACTGAGTTTGCACATTAGAGCAGATGCTTGAGAATTCAACTTTGAATGCAATGCAGCGTTTTAGGGAAATGTCTTTCTAAAAATAAAGTCACAGGCGCACCCATGCTTCTTGAGCTGTTGCAGACTCTGGTTCCTCTGGGACAGGGTGGGTTGGGCTGCAACCAAGGGACAGAGAGGAGATGGAGAGGGGTGGGCTTTTTATTTCCTGCATGTCCACAGGCCTGTCTGCTGTGTTGTCCCCCTGGTCAGATCCACTTAGCCTAGACTCTCACTCTCCAGGTTGGCAGCAACTATAATCACAACACAGCTACGAGCCAATGAAACCTCTCCAGGGACAAAAATACAGCTCTGGTGAGGCTCCAGCAGGACAAGAATATGGCAGCCCAGGGAAGAAATCCCTGTGTGTTCCATCTGAAGGCACAGCGTTGCCCACCTGGGCTCCCACATTTGAATTCCAGTCTGTAATTGATATTCAGGAGGTCACAAGGAGAAGCTGCCAGCGGTCACCAGGGCTGCCACTGAAGAATTTAATAAATGCTTAACTGTCCCTGGTAACCATGACAGAGGACTCAATGGCTCTCCTCCATCTCCTCAGGCTGCGCTCACAGATTAACCTCACCTTAATTTCAATTGGAGCTGTCATTTAGAGCTCCCCCAAACAGCCCATCATGGTTGGATTCCCAATTACCCAAGGGAATACTAGGCTTACGCCAGCTGTGTGCCAGTGACATGCTATCATTAGCTGCAGTCGATGCTGGGTTGAGGAAAGATAATGCATCACGAAATGAGCAAATATGGAGACAGTGAGAGCATGCAGACCCCTGAGCAACAGAGCAAAGTTTGCCCTGGGCTCCTCTGTTCATTCCCCCATTCATTCTTTATCATGCATGCATTCATTTGTGTGGTATGCCTCATACACCCAGATGTCTGAGATGGCCAGAGCTCAGAGGGAGTCACAGACAAGGTGTTACAGATAAACCTGTCTGGACGAGGGGAATAGAGAAACAAAAAGACGTCTCTTCAGGGGGAATGTGAGCGTAGACAGGAATGCTTCCAGCTCCAGAGCTGAGGAATTTCTGATCTTAGCATCTGACCCACGCAGGTCAAATTCACTCATTATCTAGTCTCAGAAGCCCCTGCGCCTCTGCATTATATTTCACAGAAGAAATTCTATATTTGTCTGAATTTGGGGTTAATGCAGGCCTCCTCCAGGAGTGTGCAGCTTCCTTGAAAATGGGGTCATAGTCCCTTGTACTTCTCCAACAGCTGGCACACCATCTGCCACAGGGACTGTCTGGGTTGAAGAGAACAAATGTTTGCAAACTACCTGCAGTGGGCTGGTCAGTGTCATGTGTGAACTTGGTGAGATCGTGGTTCCCGGCTGTGCAGACACTAATCAAGGTGCAGCCGTGGAGGTATTTTGTCAGTGGGACTTACATCTAAACTAGTTGACTTTACATACGAAAGATAGTCCTTGATAATCTGTAGACCTCATCCCACCAGGTAAAAGGCTTTAAGAGCCAAGTAATGACATCCTAATCATGACAAGAACAATATACAGTATATGCTTATGTGTCCCCTAAACTAATACCTTGAAGTCCTAATTTCCAGTGCCTCAGAATGTGACCTTATTTGAAAATGCTGCTTTTAGAAGTAATCAAGTTGAAATGAGGTTGTTGGGGTGGACTCCAATCCAAAACCAGTGTCCTTATAATAAGGGACAATGGTGCAGAGACAGAGACAGAGACATACAGAGACAGAGAACAATCTGAAGAGATGTAGCAAGAGGCCATGGGAAGATCAAGGCTGGGGCTGTAGGGACACATCTCCAAACCAAGGGACACCAAGGATGGTCAGCAAAGCATCAGCAGCTGGGAGACAGGCATGGAGCAGGAGTCTCCCCTACAACTCAGAAAGAAGCCCACCTTTCTGATATCTTGCTTCCAGACCCCCACCCCTGGAAGTGGGAGGCACAGCCTTAGGAAACCAATAAGCACACTCATGTGGCCACGGTGGTCTCTTTTGTGGTAGAACCTGGATGAGAGTTCCGTCCAGTTCCTGACACACCCTGCCCTTTCCATGGGCTGCTTTCTGGAGCACCCATCCCTCACCCCAACACCCCCAAGGAGGTCAGGTGCCCTCCCAGGGCCTTCATGGGACATGCCACACTTTCTCAGAATCACGCGTTGACCTATTTTTCTCCCAGTATTCATAGGAAGCTGGGAGGCCCTAGAGCGCCTGATGGACAGCAGATTCCCAACTACTGTGGGGAAAGAGGGGAGCTGAGCTGGTGGACCAGGAAAGCAAGGTGTGACTTGGCCAGTCCAGCCAGGACAAAGGCCTGCACATGTGAATGAGCAAGGGGAGCTGGAGGCCCCACAGATCCGCTCCTGGGGCTCGTTGTCTTTATTTGTGGCTGATGATCAAGGCAATGGAGATCCCAGGGAGCATTCTGGGAAACTGAGGGCCACCCATGAGGAACTGCCAGGCCCCGTGGATAGGCAACCTCAGGTTGACGCACAGTGACGGGTCGCCTGGGATCCCACGACCGTGCAGAAGTTCAGTGTGTGCACACAATCACGCCTTCATTCCAGACACTCGTAGTACTTTCCGTGTTCCAGGCCCTGACCTAGGTACAGGGCTGTGGCGTGGACCAAGGGCCTGCTAGAGTAGCTCTTCCATCACAGAAGACCCCAGGTCAGGCACGGGAGCCTGTCGCTCTCCCGGCTGGAACACTATGGGGTAGAGCTGGCAACTCTTGTCCCTGAGTAACAGTTACATACACACCCCGCGAGACAGGCACACCTGGAGGGCTTCTGGAAGAAGCCCTGCAGAGCCAGAGGCAGGTAGGAATCTCCCATCATCCCCTTCTTCGTTTGTTACGGCCACATAACAGGGTAGTAAAACCAGCCGAATTCATGGCACTGTGGTGAAAGCGGGTAATAAACAGAGGCTGCCAAGCACTTGGCAGGATGAAGTGCTGGTGACATCGATGCAGACAATGACAAAGGTCATCTCTGGATCAGAGAAGCAAGGGCGAGTTTCCCTGGCACTGCCATTTCAACCACCCCATTAATCTGGACAGGCAAGATGGTTGTTGCCTCATCGTCTCAGGAGCAATAAAATCTAAGAGACTGACGCTGGTCAAATGTCAGAGGGTCCAAATGATTACAAACGCATAAATGAATTTAAATGAGACTGATGGAGATTTCATTCCACACTCCTAGTTACTAAGGAAAAAAAGAGAAGAAATTAAATATACTTCAAGTACCTCCATTGTTAAAATTACTAAGCAGAAAAGGAAGGGAGCCGTATTTTGAGTATTGACTGTGTGCTAGATGCTTCATATATTCTTTCAAAGGAGTCTGAAGAGTCAGGAGCAATACTATTCCTTTACAGATGAAGAAAATTAGGATCAGAAAGGTTAAGTCATCTGCACAGGTGGCACACCTTGTATATAACAGAGTTAAACCCAGGTTTTTTGATTCCAAAGTCAGTGGCTGACAGTTGTACAGACTCAAGCAGGGAACACCAATGTGTGACACACCAGTGAGGGTTGGTGAAGGTATCATGAGGTGGAGAATTCCTAGGTGACTAGCCTGCCTACACATGTACAAACTGTGAATGAAACCAAAACACAATTGGGGGACCCAATTCAACTTTTTAATCTCAGGGGTCACCTTAAATTAGCAGCAAAATGATGTGAGAGAAAAACCTGTCTAGTTGGGGACAAAAGATCAAACATCTGGCCCCTTCTCCTCTAATTACGAACTGTGTCGACTTAAATACATTTCTTAACTTTTCAGGGCTTTTCCTTGTTTGTAAAAAGGAAATGTCTTTGTCCAGAAGCAAGAGGTAGAAGCTGATAACCCTTCAAGGTGCCCCTTAAATTTAAGATTGAGGAAATGGCTATTGGAAAACTATGCATTCTATGACAATCACCACATGCTACCAAATTCCTGAGGGGTCCACGGAAAAGTCTACCCATCTCCTGAACAGACTTGATGAGCCATTATCAAGAGCAGAAGTCACCATTTAACCTGCTACCACTACTTGACCCAAGACCCCCTTGCACATGAACACAGGCGCACACACACACCACCCCTGCAAGAAACACAGCAGGAGAAGACGCAGGAAGGACAATGACAGCTGGGGGGTCACCCACCTTCCAAACACGGGGTTCAGTTGTTTGGGGATGTATTTGTCGCGCTCTTTGATTTCTGTTTTGCCAAGTCTGAGCACGATGTAGGGGTCTGATTTGCCATCCGGATCAGCTGGGCTAAGATTGAAGGCCTGGGGAGAAGAAAAGAAAGTGGCCTTGCCCCAGTGGTTTCAGAACTGGCTGCATTCAGGGATCATAAATGCTTTCCCAATGGATCCCCAAGTCCTGTCTCCAGACACTTGGATTTTATGGGACCTGGGCTTTGGGATTTTTAGAGCTCCCCAGGTGATTCTAGTGCACAGCCAAGGTGAAGAACCACTGCTGAGCCTCTCCATCTTGCTGTCAAAGGGAGATTTATTGGTTTTGCCCAAGTTCGGCTTTCTCTGGTGATTGTCTCCCCAGCGGAAAGCAGTTCTGGGCACAGAATAACGAGGACCCTGCTGGACCAGGAGGCAGAAAGCCTGAGTGAAGATCCAGTCCCAGTTCTGCCGACTGCGATCGTGGGAAAGTCGTGTTGTTTCTGAGATCTAAGCGTGAAGTCCCCCAGTGGACCGGAAGGACCCTCCCAGCACGGGTCTCTGACCCATGACCCGTCTGTCCCTCGTTCACAGTGGCCTGCAGGGTGTTGAGCAGTGTCTGATGGTGAACTCTGACTCCAGACTCGCTGGCCCTTCAACTATCAAAATTGAATACTGTGTAGGGAGGGGCCCAGGGAGGGGCTGTGAGACAGAACATCAAACAGACGGGGCAGCTCCCCACTGCAGTGCAAGAGGAGCAAGAGCCCCACACTTAGAACTTGATCCCACTGACAGACAGGCAGAAGGCCATCAAGTTCTATGTCAAAGAAAGTCCCCTGGAGCAACTGCTTCATAGGCGAAAATTGTGACCAACCTTGACGCCAATTACCTGGGGAGAAGTACGATCCAAAATGGCAACCCCTTCTTTTCTTCTCCTCACATCACACAACTTTGATTCTCTACATCACAGTCACCTCGAACGCTAACCCTGTTTATTTAGCTGTTCCTTTGTTTATTTTCCTGTCTTCCCAGGAGCCCAAGGGCACTGTCTTCTGCCTTATTAATTACTTCACTTTCAGGACATAAAATAGTCTTTTAATGTTTACTGGATGAATGAATGAATGAATGAAAGGATAATACATCCATTTAAGAAAACACTATGTAGATACTATAAAGAATGAAAACCTGTATTTACTGATCTTGAAAAAAAAAAAATCCAAGATATCTTATTGGGTGAGCTCACTAATCCTCCCCCAAAAAATAGAGGTCAAGAAAAATTTTTTCTTTATGCAGTTTAAAGTAGTGCATTAAAACGTCATTTAGTATTTAAATTAAAATATTTTAAAATTAATTTATTAATTAATTACATATTAGGATAAGAGAGGAAACCACACATGGTCGCCACTGCTGGAAAGGTCAGTGAAAACCCTAACTGCAGTGAATTTCTCCCTCCCTGCAACCCAGGGCCACTACCCTCTGACCCTCTGTTTATTGAAGTCCTCCTGTCCTCAAGTTCTAGCCCAAGCCTCCCCTTCTTCATCCTGTCTCCTGGACGGGAATCTGATCTGCACTCCTGCCCTTGGTCCTGAGGGTACTGGACATGGACACAGACTGCAATAGATATTGCAGAATAAATAAATGAAGAAGAGGGCAAATATTTCTCCAATCTCTATGTTTATTGAAATTTCTCCCTCTCTTTCCGACGATCATACTCTCATAATTCTAGACTCCCCAAATAGCATCCCCTGAAACCTTAGTTCTCTAGGCTTTTCTGTAGAAGAACAAAAAATGTGTGGAGCAATAAGTTTAGAAAATGGTATTCAAGATTCAACAGTTAAGTAGGTCTCTTTGCTTTTGGAACTCTCAGCACCTAGAAAGTGCCAATGAGTTTTGTGAATCTCAGGAACTGGAGAAGGGAAATGAATCTTTAGATGCACTGTTGCTCAAATTTACTTAAACACACTGTCTGTTTCTCGAAGGATGCATATTAATTATCTCCCAGAATAGGAATAACTTCCTGAATGCAATTTTGAGAAGGCTGGTCTAGAACCCTCCTGTGGGTATTGTCAGTGGTAAGCACTTCTAATCTCTCCAGGTAGCTGGGACTGTCTTAAGGGAGGTGACCTTGTTCTCTTCCTCCCAACTCCCTGGCACATGGTGGTTGTTTGGATGATAACAGAAACCTGAGAACTGCATGATAAGACAACAGCTGGTTCTCCCTCAAATTAAAGAATAGCCCATTTTAATTTTATGCTTCATTTATGCTTCTTAAAAAGGAGATAGGTCAGGTAAGCAAAGTAGACATACAATAGGACTACTGCAATCAAATACAATTATGAAAATCAAGTTCAAGGTCAGAAGACAAGAACAATCCATGAACTGTAAGGATCCATACAATTACTTTGACGATGCAAAGCAAGCGTGTGCTATTTGGCTCCCAAGTCCTGCTAATCAGGCCAAAAAGTTTCATAATTAAAGTTTTGTGCTATTACTATCAGAAAGGGCGAGACCCAGCAGAGACAATGTTTTTCTTGGAAATATACTCAAAAGGAAATTTCTGGCTGCTGGGGATATAAGCCATTGGGAGAGTTCCACAGTACAGCCCATGAGCTCCCTGCTTCAGCCAGGAGAAGTCCATTATACTGATCCAACTTCACACCCTGTTAGAGACTGACTTCTGTGCCCCCTAAAGGTATATGTTGAAGCCCCTAGGCCCAGTATGACTGTTTGGAGATAGGGCTTGTCCCAGGTAATTAACGTCAAATGAGGTCATAAAGCCTCATCTGATAAGGTTTGTGGCCCTTTAATAAGGGGAGGAGATTCCAGAGCTCTCTCTCCCCACGTTATCAGCAACAGAGGCCCCACAGAAACCAACCCTGGGAGCACCTTGACCCTGGACTTGTGGCCTCCAGAACTATGAAACAGATTTCTATAGTCAAAGCCACCCTCCCCCCTGCTTTGTGGTTTTTGTCATGGTAGCTCCTGCAGACTACTACCCGCCCCTCAGAGCAAACACATGGCTCACCGCGACAATGTACACCCTGATCAGGACTTGGACAGGGTGGTTGAGTGGGATCCCTTGCTGGATTCTTAGCTGCCCATTGTCCTCAGAGCCAGAATCCTCAGGGCATTTGTAGATGCAGAAGGAGCCCTGGAGTCAAAAAACACAAGGAAACACAAGGGATTGAAACAAGAGGGTCAGCGTCACCACCAAAAGTCACAAAGCCTAGAGTTAGCTGATGGGCACAGCCTGGAAATGGGGAAGACCTGGGTTAGTGCTGCCCTTGCCAGGGGATGTCCTCAGGGCATTCCTGTGAGCTTCTGGCATCTGAGCATCTTCATGGGACACTGGTGGGTTGGGGTTGGTACATTAACACCCTCATCACAGGACCACTATGTAAGGAACACAGCAAATGGGACCCTGGGTGTCTTTCCCCTGCTCATTCTTCCTGATCTCATTGCATCCCATTGCAGTATTCCTGTTTCCAGATGAGGCCTCTGAGGCTCAGGAACGTGACACACCTTGCTCCAGGCCACACCACTTATTAATATTATAACTAGGATTAAAATTGAGACTGGCAAAGTGCAACACTCATGCTATCCCAGCATAGCACGCTGTGTATCAAAGGCCCTGCATGCAGTAGGTGTATAGCAAATGCTAGCTACAACTTTGTACTACGGATATCATAAGCCTATTAGATGGGCATGTATCGTTTGATTAGTTTAGTTGTCCAGCTGGCAGGCTTGTATAAATCATATACATAGTGTGTTGGTGAAGGACAAGTGAAGTTCAGTGGTCCTTTTAGGTAACGACTATCTCCTCAAAGTCCTCAGACTAAGCTCCACCCCACCAGCCACAAACCAAAATATCTCCAAAGACTAGAGCTGAATCTTGTGGCATTCTAGAGAGGTTCTTGAGTAGAGATTAAGGATTGTCCTTAAACACATCACCCACCACAATTCCATTACCAGAGTTGAGTCACAGACGACATTTATGGGCAGGGTTAGCCAAATAATGGGGTGAACAGGGGAACCTTGCCTTAAATTTCCCTATGACTCTGTCTCCATCCAGACCATGGTCATCTTCAGTAGATTTGCCTCTGAAGAGCTCAAAGGTTTTCACCCAGTCTTCAAAATTGTTGAATTCACTCTCGAGATCACCCTCGTATATCTTCAGGGAAAAAGGAGAAGATTAGGCTAAGCAGAAAGGAGGCGCAGGATTGACTTAATGAGAAAAGCTCAGATTCTCTGAAATGCATGCTCCTTGGGAAAATGTAAGACCACGGTTAACTTATCTTTTTTTCTGTTTCCTGGTTTGTTTGTGGTACCAGGAATTGAATCCAAAGCTTTGTACATGCTAGCAAAGCACTTTACCACAGAGCTATGTCCCCAGCCATCCCCCACCAACTTTTAAAAAATTTTTGAGACAGGATCTCACTTTGCCCAGGCAAGCCAAGACTTGTGATCCGCCTGCCTCAGCCTCCCCAGTAGCTGGGACTAAGGTGTGTGCCACCACACAGGGCTTATCTTAAATAAGAACAAACTTGGTTTAGTTTAACATTCCAGGAACTACTATTCTGAACTTTAGAAAACCTTTCTGGTAAACTTTTAAGCCCAAAATAAGTATAGCTAAACCAAACAAAATTTTAAAATATAGAGATATAAATATGACAAACCATAGTTAATTGATGTTATTTTTTGCTAGATAAACTATAGAACTGCTGAGGAAATTCAAATCGATGCTGTTGATTAGTTCTTAACACACATAAAGTGATGGAATATTTGTTTTTTATTAAAATGCATATAGACATGACTTTTAAAAATATTTATTCTTAAGTTTTAGGTGTACACAATTTCTTTATTTTACATTTATGTGGTGCTGAGGATCGAACCCAGTACCTTATGCACGCTAGGTGAGCGCACTACCACTGAGCCACAACCCCAGCCCCTAGACATGACTTTTCCAAGTGGTAAGTTAGAAATGCAAACTAGAATTGAGCTTTAGGTTTGGTAATATGATGAAATTATTTATTTAAGTTTCCTAACAAAATTATGTACCCAAATTGGTTGTCTATATACATAACTTTCATACTCCAAATTTTCACATCCATAAATATGGTTCTAATACTTTCTGAAAGATGTCAAGATTGGCCTGCTGGACTTTACTTTATTGGAGTTAAAACTCCTGCTTCTCTAAGTGTGTACACATCTGCATGGTGATGTCAAGTCCACGAGGTGAGCCAAGGGCTCACATACTGTAAACTACTTTGCCAGGTCCAAGGTGAACAATGTAAGTTATGCCCTCCTCTCAACGTATAGGGAAGTAGAAAAAAATAAAATGAATGAGCTCCATTGTCTTGGCTTACATACTTAAGGTTTATTTCTTTGCACCAGTGATTTCAATGAACACCAAGTAAATTAGTTCAAGCGAAGGCATTACTAGGATTTACCAAAGCACGAAGGGGACCCCCCTGCTGAGCACCTCACCCCACCCAAGTAGAGACGCTTGTGTGCCCATACCTTCAAGACAGCCAGGTTAGGGATTGTGTCATCTTTGGGTTTCTTCTTGAGCAGCTTGTCTTTCTTCTTCTTTGGGCTATCATCTATATCAACCACTACTTCATCTGGTTTTGCTCCTGTGGATATTCAGGAGAGACTGCTGGATTTCTCATGGAAGTTGAGATGAGAAGGAATAGAGAAAAGTTCCTTCTTTCCCTTTGCTCTGGCACCTGTCATAGATTTTAACTCTTCTTTTAAAAAACATAGCAACGTTTTGCTGCAGTATTGCTATATACAGCCCTGCAGCCTGTGTACCATGTGGCAGCAGGGGATGCCACTCTCATAGAAATGGAATGTCCGCAGATCCCCAGAGGCCAGGCAATGTGTTGACCTGTCCAAGTATGTGTAGTAACTCATTAAATCAGGCACAGAGAGGACACATTATTTACCCATTCACCCAATGAGCAAAGAACAGACCCAGGATTTAGATCAACTTGAAAGCTTTTAGTTACACTTCCTCTTTTTTAAAATATTTATTTTTTAGTTGTAGTTGTACACAATACCTTTATTTTACTTATTTATTTTTATGTGGTGCTGAGGATCGAACCCAGGGCCTCACACATGCCAGGCTAGTGCTCTACCGCTGAGCCACAACCCCAGCCCAATTTCCTCTTGAATGTCTTTAGGTACTTGAGATTCATCCAGCTCAATGGGACTCAAATATGTTAAATGTCTTACACAATATGATGTTAGTGCAATTACTCAGTAACTTTTTAGCAACAGGCCCAGGAAAAAACTGCGAGGGATGGACTTCTAGATCTGCTATTTTCTAGCTGTATAATCTTGGACAAGTTCCTTGATCTCTTTGTACCTCTGTTTCGTCATCTGCAAGATGAAGATACCATTGTCTACGCACAGGGTTGGCCAGGGAATCACATGTGCTAATTAGTACTGGTCTGAGGATCTGAGCGACCCTGGGCCTCCTTCATCTGTCAGTGTCACCTGAAAAGCCTTGGCTACTTGCTATTACTGTTACATTTAGGCTGTGACCTGCGGTGGGCTTCAGTTGAGTTTGTGGTCATTTCTCATCCCAGACTTCTTTCATTTGGGTTTCTGCCAAACCAGATCTATCCAATACTTATGAAGTGAGTTTTGGAAATGAACATTTTGGTGCCGAACAAAATTCAGAGACCTGAGACCTCTGTCTAGTTCGAATACCTATAAGACCTTTATAAAGCATCGTCATCCTCCTGATATTGCTTTCTCACTTGGGGATACGGCTGAGTTCTAATATACCTCTCAATGACCCTTGTCCGATGTCCAAGAATCCCCAGAACAACCTCTTACCTGTGTTGCCTTTTGTCTCCTTGGGATTGCTCTCCTTTGCCTTAGAAAAAGAGAAAGACAAGACAATTTTCGCTGTCATGCCTAATTTACCAGTCCTGACTGCTAACAGCTCTGATTCAATTATCCCAACTCTCTGCACTCAGAGATGCCATTTTAAAAGAGAATTCAAAGAGTCCCCCAGATGTCCCTGGAGTGAAGCTTTACTGGATCGACATGAGACCCAACTGCAGTGGGATATTCTGCCCAAGAGAAGAATGTCCACACACCCAACAAACATGCCACCCAGCTGTAGGCCTCCTTGTCCTCTCTGGGCAGCTCCTCTCAGCCAGGGTAGACTCCCCACTATTCTTACATTCCCCTGGCGCATCTCACCAGTCTGTGCTGAGAGTTTTACTGGCTGGCCTGTGGGGTCCTTGGTCCCACATGGACTGGGGAGGGGATCAGGGAAAAGGGAAGGGGCTGAGCACACACGGGAAGTGGTCGCTTCCATCAGAGCAGAAGGAGGGGGGTTTAGAGGCAGAGACTGGTGTTTGGTTTGTTATTTTACTATATATCAATATGTGTGAATTGTCCTAGATGAAACTATAGACTTTAAAGAATCAGAAGAGTCTCTATTCAACTAAATATAGCCGAGACATCTGACTAGCCTTTCATTCCCTTTTTTTCCTTCCCTAGAAGTCTTACTAAATTCCATCAGTGAGCCTTTGCCTAACTCTCCAGACACTCCCCCCCCACCCCCGCCCAGCGATCCTCCAGCTTTATGGCTTGTTCCTTGTTCAGTTCCAGGTACACGAGGCTCTGCTGTGGCTCTGGAAGTACCCTGGTTCTTGCCTTTTGCCAAGGCCCAGACCCGCCTTTACTTTGATAATTTCCCGTATAAACAGAGAATCCTGCTGAAGACCTGAGGCCACCTGGCCTGGGTATCTCCTGGTGCACACGAAGCCTCTGTCACTGACGCCCACCAAGCAGGACTTGACTTCTCCTTGCTGGACCCCGTGATCTCACTGGGAGGAAGCTCCCCCAGGTGCCAGGCTGACCGGGACATCCTTCCGGCAACGACAACAGAGCTGTGTCTGCGCCAGCTCCACTCTCAGGGTGGAGGCTTATCATTCTAGATCCTTGGCCCTTCTAGAATTCTCTTTTAACCTTTTGCAGTTAACAAAACCACCCCTGAGTAGGCTCTACACCTAGTGAGATTTAAGAAGAGAGCTGTGGGATTTGAAGTGGGAGAAGGTGCCGTGGGTTCTCTTCAGGCCCTGGAATGTCACAGGCAGGGCGACTCTACCTTCTGTGCTTTCTTCAGGGAAGCATAGTACTTGGACCACCAGTCAATGACATTTTCAGCAGATTCATCTGCGATGGTCCTCTTTTTCCTTTTGGTGGATCTCCGGGTAGGCTTCTTGGCATCCTGCCAAGGAATAAGGGTCGGGTCATTAGTTGGGCCTTGTCTTCTGGCAGACTAGTGGCCAAAAGCTTAACTGAGGAAGAGAACAGATGTACCTGTTGGGTTTATGGTAGCAGCTCTCTATCATGCTAATAAATGAAAATCTAATAAACTGTTGATAATAAATAATGGATCAATAATAAACTATTGAGGCATTCATGCATTCATTCAGCAAACAATTTTTAGGAATAGTTGAGATACTGTACTTGATACTGGGGATATATGGGGACTGAACTCAGTCTGACATTTGGGAAGCTTAGAGTTCAGTGGAGGAGAGAGGCAAGTGTCAAATCAGCAGACCACAGGACACAGAATGGCACAGAGGAAAGGGCACTATCTTCAGAGAGACCTGGGTTGCAATTCATTAAGCAGGCAATACCAGTGCTGTGATTCTCAGATTCCTCAATGATAGGCAGAGACCAGGGACCACCATACCTGCCTACTTCACTGTTATGGGGATTAGGTGACGTCACCTAGGCAATTCTCTATTAGCTCCATTTCTTTCAACAGGTGTAAATAAATGACATCTGTCACATAAGTGATGGGGTGGTGGGGTGCAGTGATATACACATGGCAGAAAGAGGCATTTTGGGGAGAAGAGAGTCATGGCACTGGAGGCGGCCTAAGACTATCACACATCTGGCATGCCTGCACTCTCCCCAATAATTCTCTTTTTTTAAACAAATGTAACACCACTTTTCATTTTTCTGATTGTACATGATATAGAGTCACACCATTCATGCAATCATACCCATGCATAGGGGTTATAATGTCCATCTCATTCTCCCATCCACCCCACACAAACACCCTCCCCTCTCCTCCCCTCCCTCTCCTCTGCTCAACCCAAAGTTCCTCCATTCTTCATCCCCACTACCACCCTCCATGGATGAACATCTCTTGAGCACCATTTGTTTGCCAGACACTTTCTCAAGGGATGGGATAAAAGAAATGTGATGTTACAAAATCATCTCTTTCTAGATTTAGAGTTTTATGGTGTCAACAAACACTGGGACCAAGCACACCAACTTAAACTAATGGGTGCCATTTGAGGGTGATGCAGAGAACCCAGTGAGGTGTCACAAATGGTATCTGAGGATGGATGAGATAGATGGGCACAGCCTGAGCAATGAGCCACGATTCCGACTTACTATTCTTTTTATTTCAACCTTTATTATTCATGGGGCAGGCCGTTTCTTAGGACTTTCTTAAAATGGTCTTGGACTTTGTACTCAAATTTATAACTTAGAAAGATCAACTCTGTCCTTGGCTGTGGTTCTTTGTGTACTTTTCCATCTTCCCTTCCTGAATCTCATTTAAGTGAGGATGAGAAGTCTTACTCCTCTGTAGAATCAAAAGGTTTATCTTTTTGTTCCCATATGACCATGTACAAAGTAGGCTCTGAATACTTGTGTACTAGTCCTGGATAAAGAATCCATTGTCTTTTCAAGCTAATAAATTTAGAGGAGTTTGTTTTCAATTAATTATTACTGCCACATAATTTTATACACATTGAATTTCTGATTCTACAAGAATGCTCTTGTAGAATGGGTATCAATATCAATATTAGTGGGAAACTAATACTCAGAAAAAGCAGGTTGCTGGCTCAAGGCTGTACTGCTAGTTGTCAGAAAGATTAGTGCATAGATCCTCCAATGCAAATTCCAGTGGGCCCCGTAAACATGGGGAAGGAGCACTCCCTGACCTTAACGTTTCCGTCTTTTGGTGCCTCCTGGGCTGCTGGTGTGGGTTCAGGCCCCAGCATAGGGGAGGAGTCAGGTATGTCCACCAAGACAGCTGGCTGAACCTGGGCAGAGTCCGGAACCACCGTGGGAGGCGGATCAACATCCACATAGATGTGATCTGTTGGAGGGTCCTGGGAGGACTCATGGAGTCCAGGAGATTCCGTCTCCACCAGTGAATCTGAAATTGCTGGGGCAAAAGCACACTCAGTCAGAGAACAGGACTGCAACAGAGATGGTCATGTCAGACATCTGATATTAGGAATCAGACCTGGACTCAAATATGACAAGTGTTACATTTCTGAACCACTTTTCCTTACTTAAAAAATGACAGTAAAAATACTCATTTCACTGGGGGATAAATGGATGTCCTGATGTAAGGCATCTGGTGCATAATAGGTAGTCAAGAAGTGGTTGCATTTGTTGTTGATCCCTTGGGGACATGTCAATCTATCAAGGCCACTGGAATATAAAAATCAAGGCTTAGAGCAAATGTGCTCAGTGTTGGTTGTGTCTCTCCAGTGTATTAACACAGGAAGTTTTGGGAAGGTCCACAGCTCAGCTTACTCCTCAATACAGGCAGAACTTGAGCACTTGAATGCCCTGCTTGGCAGGGAGCAGAGGTAGGTCCTTGGACCTTATGAGATCCTTCACTGGCCCTTGATACCATTAAAGAATCATAATGGGGTCATTTGCTTCTAAATAGTCCCTTCTCTGCATTTTTGCTCTAGAATTCCATGCTTAGGGGCAGTTCTCAGTTGGGATTGCTGAATTTTCAGCAGCAAATTTATCCAATGAATCTTATAGGTATCTACTCTGCTGGAGGCAGAGACAGAAATCAGCAGGACAGACTAGAAAACTAAGAATGAGATGGGCAACTTGGCTTATGAGAGAGAAGTAAAACCAACCAACGGGGAAAGGAATGACTGGTTAGCAGGCCTTGGGGGTGGGGATGGTCACTCTAGGGAGAAAGACTAGCTGCATCCCTCCTAAAATCAGGTACCAATGCAGATTGACAACGTAAGTGCTAAAATCACAAAGCCAACTGCAGAAAACTTAAGATCTTTGGAACCAAGGGGAGAACAAGAGTTTTTAAAACCAGATTCTGAAGTACAAATCATATAATTTAAAACTTGGTTGGATTTAACTACATCAAAATTAAGGATTTCTGCTCAAAGATGAGGACTGTAGGCACATTTAATCATTATCTTTCTAGGAAAAGATATGAGCAATAGCTACTGGCATCAAGAACAGACAAAGAACCTGTGAATCAAAAAGAAAATTAAAGGAAGCACATCAGACACAAACAAAGGACACGGGCAGACAAATCACAGAAGAGGGATTGAGACAGCAGGAAGGATATTAGAGGTGCGCAGTGGTAATCAGATAAACCCACGCTGAAATAACAACAAGACACTATTTTATATCCACAGGATAGCAAAAACAAAATCCAAACCACGTCAAAATAAAACCTCAAAAAGATGAATCACAGGAGGTGTGCTGAGGAGGGGGAAGTGGGGCTTCAGGGGCAGCGATGGTGGAAGCACAGACTGGAGTACTTAGTTCAGCACCATCCTCCAGAGCACCCCCTGTCTGTACTTAATGAAATGACACGTGCATGTTCCCTGTGACCCAGGAACTCACTCCTAGGCATACATTCCAGAGAAATTCCCATGTAGCATCTTCCATTACCAACACAAGGATTCATCAAGATGCAGTTTGTGAAAGTGGGGAGTGGCAGGCAGCTAAGGGTCCAACACAAAGGGACAGGAAGAGCAAACTACAATAGAGGAAACAAGTGGTAGTAATGAACTACTGCACACACAGCACCATGGGTAGACCCTAAAATATAGTGTCGAGTGAAAAGAATAGGAAACCAAAAGACAATTATAGTACCATATAATTTATGTAGGTTAAATATGTTTTAATTTTATAAGAATGTCATTGTGGGGCATACGGTGGGGAGGAATAGGAATCAGAAGAGGGATTAAGACAGCCTTCAGCTGGCCATGCAGTTTGCCAAAACACTGGAGCACTGTCTTCCAAAGCCAGGGAATAAGTACCAAAAAATATGAGCATGTCTTGCTCACACGGAAGATAAAGACAGAGAAGCCTGAAGGGATCAACGATAACAAAAGGCATGGAGTTGAGAAGGGCAAGATTCTCCACTTGGAGCACCTGAGATCCAAAATGGAACAAACCAAAATGACGTCAAGCACAAAGCCACAAGAAGTGCCAACAGAGTGGAGAAAGAAGGAGCTTGTCATACTCAAAGATGCCTTCTGAGAGGAGTCACCCCGATATGAGTCTTAACGTAAGAGTTTCACAGCTGAAAGAGGTAGAGGAGACTGCAGGAGCAAGTCTGTCAGAAAGATCCACCCAGCCATCTGACTGTGAGCCAGGTCCCCAGCAGCCAGCCTGCAGGTACATGGCTCTAGAGTCGCAGATCCAGAGTATAGGAGGAGCCTCCTACCTTGCCCACCTTGGGCTCCATCCACCTGTGAGATCAGGGCAGGAGGCTCTCTGGATTTACACAAAAACTGCTTCAAGCAGTTGATGGTGTAGGTGCCCACAAGGGTGCTCCTCCCGAAGGCTCTCCAGTCCACCACGCAGATGCTCAGTGGCGGGTGCAGAAGTTCATTCTCAGGCAGCTCCTGCAGGAGAAGTGGGTGTAGGAGGCCACTGCCTTGGCCAGGCCTGGATGCTCACATTGCTAACCTGTCTGCGGGCAGGCCCAGAGCCAACTCGCTGTCCACCCTCTCCCTTGCTCCTGCCTTGCTCTTCTGTCCTTCAGATGGCCATGCAGTTTGCCAAAACACTGGAGCACTGTCTTCCAAAGCCAGGGAATAAGTACCAGAAAATATGAGCATGTCTTGCTCACAGTTCATCCCAGGTTTAAACTGTAAACACCTCCGCTTCTGTATTCTCTAGAGCAGCGTTTTCAACGCTCTTATGTTGCCATTATTGGCCAGTGGGAGACTCCCCTCAAATGACAGACTACCCAGCCCCAATATGTCAGATGAGAGTCAAGCCATTTAAGGAGGAATGAGGGTGTGGGGACAGTGCCCTGTACAGTTGTTTCCCCTGGTGGTCCGTGAGGTTTAGTGAAGGCCCACGTGAAAGGTTTGCAAACAATGTGCACGGTCCTCAACTGTAGTCTTCCCTAAGTTATCATCATGTGTCCCATGGTGCTGATGGGGTGGGACACAGCAAACTCTCTCCTTTTAGTTAGTTCCAAATCAGAACACAAAAGTATATTGACATAAATAAAAGTGCAGGTCTCCACGCACATCACTTTAGAAGCATAAGTGTACATGCAAACTACCGACATTCTAAGAACAAATAATGTTTGTTTTTTTAATTGAGCTATTAAAATAAGTTTTGATAGACTGGTGGTTCTAAGACTGTCACGTGCGTTGGGTCCACCTGGAGGGCTTGTTTAACCAGAGAAGCTGGACCCCACCCTCACCAGCTTCCAGTTCAGGTACTGGGAGAGGGTCTGAGAATGTCTGGAACTGCGCATTCCCAGGTGATGTTGCTGAGCATGAACTGGGGCCAAACTTCAGGAACCACTCACTATTCTCAGCAAGTGTTTCAACCTGTTTTGATTTACTGTGTGATCTTAAAACGTCAAAAACAACAATCGCAAACATCTACTTGCTTATTCTGAAATTCTGGCTTTTTGCAATTAGACTGCTCTTTCTTTTAGGCAATGGACACCTGCAACTGGGAGATACCTCCCCTAGCCAAGCAGAGGAAGGGGTGGGGCGCAGCGGCTGAGGTGTGCCATGGGCGGGGCTCTGGGTGGGGCAGCAGAAGGGACGCACCACTTCGAAGGCATCTGCCTGGACGCTGAAGTTGGGGTTGTTCTTGTAGCTCTGGATCACGCAGGACTTCACTCCCCGTCCCCCACATTCAATGAGGACCTGCGGCCGGTCCACGGACAGAAGCTGCACCTTCTTCATTTCACGGACTCCCCAGAAGAGCACCTGAGGAGAGGACCCGCAGAGCCATAGCCCACAGTCCCAGGGACCCACGTGAATACCCCGGAGATGGTGGGAGGGTGCCTTGACCCCCGGAACCACAGCGTGCTTCCAGGCCTGAACTCCGTCTGGTGCAAACCCGATGGGGGCTGCCCGGGGTCAACCATCCACCCACACGGCCCCTCTCACAGTGTAGGCAGGACCACTGCCGAGTCCCGGGTCCCGAGTCCTACCTCCACACGGTATTTACTCAGCACTGGCCGAATGTTGGCAGGAACAGGGTAGATCTGGGTGAAGTCTGGTGGGTCGAGGGGAGGAAGCCCTTGCAGCCCAGTGGGGGGGACCTGCCACACAAAATGGGGGCCATTGAGAGAGCTGGAGAGGAGTGAGGGAGACGGGCAGAGCCATGTGGTCCTGCCTCTGTGAGACATGGCAGTTTTGTCAACTTGAAATGCAACAAGGTCCATGCAGTTTACCAACTTTATCTATTCATTGACAAATGCATTAACTTCCAAGGTGGCACTCAGTGTGTGTTGCAGGTAGATAAGATGTAGCCTTCAGGAAGCCTGGCACAGAGGGAGAAAAGCAAGACAAAGAGGAAGACCCTCACACTGGATGAAATTCCACAGGAACTACAGCCGTGAAATGGAGAAAGAAATTCGTTTCGATTCTGAAACTTGGAGTCCTGCCTATTCCCCCCACTCCAGATTGTCAAGACCTCAGAAAAGGGGTAATGCACCACTACAAAGAGATTCAGATTTGATGAAACAGCAACTACTTCTTAATCAGTGAGCTGGAACACAATGTTTTTTGAAGGCAGAACTCAGAAGACATGTCACTTCTTCTGCCCTTGGAGTTACACAGGAAGACAACTGTACTTTGTTGACGTCTCCCACAAAAAAGACTGGAGAATGTCAATAAGGACAGAGTCTTTTTCCTGAGTTGTCCACCATACTGCCCATACTGCCTTCAAGACCTGGCCTTTCCTGATTTGTTCCCAGCTCCTGTGGTCATTCTCCTGCCGTTGTGTTCTTTGAATGCAGAGTACCCTCCATATAGGTTTAGTGTAGAAATTAGAGGACTAAGTCTGGAAACCAGACTCTACTGTGTGACTTTGCACAAGTTACTTTTTTCTCTTTGAGCCTCAGATGATCCATTTCCCCCTCAGGAATCAGATGTTCCATTAAATTGTGCCTTGGAGCCAGTGTTTCACCTCACTGGGATGTTTTGCCTAAATGACCTACAGGATTTGGCCAAGAAATCTTTGTTTACTTCTTCTCATTCTCGAAGCTCCTCAAGTGGTGCTCCATATACAGTACGTTCTTGATAAATGTTCATTGGCCAACTGACACATCAGCTCTGTATGCTAGAAAGAGCCTGATTGCTCATCAAAACCTGCGAAGCACAAACACAGCCCCATTCCTTTTTCAGACATATTCTAGTTGGCAATGGCAGATGTGGTTAGGCTAATTAGAAGAAAGCTCAGAAAAAGAAAAGCAGATTCTGCAAAAAGCCAAATAGGCCCAAGATGACGAGGCTACAGAAGGATCCAGATAAAGGAGCTGGCACGAGGAGGATGAATTACTCAGCACTGCCTGGCACACTGGAGTGGACAGCGAGGCGGGCAGTGTGGCTGCAGAAACCATCTCACTGGGGAAACTAATTGCTTCTGGCTCCAACCATAAAAACCACAAAATAGCCAAGATGGTGACATGGGAGAAGCTACCTCTGGGTAAGCGTTTTAGATTTTCATTTTAATTGACACATAAAAATTGCACATATTTATGGGGTACAGTGTGACATTTTGATACGTATATACAAAGGGTAAATGATCAGATCAAGGTAGTTGGCACATCTACCACCTGAGATGAATATGTGGGAACATTCAAAATCCTGTCTCCTAGCTATTTTGAAATAACTCACCATTGTCAGTCTTGGTTGTTGCACTGGGATGTCGGGCACTAGAAGTTCTTCCTCCTCTCCAGCTGCACCCTTGTCCCATTAACCATCCTGTCTCCATCCCTCCCTCCACACCTGCACCCTTCCCAGGCTCTGCTGGTGCTACTAACGTGCCTCCTAAAGACCTCATGCTTCCTCGTCCTGGGAGTGCTGTCATGGCAGCATGGGCAGTGCCCTAAAGAAGCTTCAGCCCAGCCCTCGAGGGACCTACAGCATGGTGGGGACCAAATGAATTTGCCAACAGCTAAGATCAAGCTTCACAGTGAAGTGGGCCTGTGGCTGACTGGCCTACAAAGCCACATGCTCTGCAGCCGCTCAGCATGCAGCGCCAGGGAAAACAGAGGACCTCCAGGAAAGTGAAATACTAACAGTTGGGGTGAGCAGAATGGGGTGACCAGCCTGCTCCAATGTCCCAATGGAGATAAAACCTGGGGACTTCAAAGGAGGTCCAGCTACAGGGTGGACAAGGGGGCAGCAGGTGAGGTATCAGATGCAACATTTAAGGAGGAGCCCACTAACAGAGCCAGGCTTGACCCCAGCCCCAGCCCCGCCCTGCCCATCTGAAACTGGTGCTCAGAAGACTTTCTCCTCTTTGTCTCCCTCAGCCCATCATCTGTCCTTCCATTTCATCCACGTTGAGGGCAGTGGTGAGGGACCAGGCTTGGGCTCCCTCACTTGTTCACTGGGTGAACTTGAACACGTTACTGAGTATCTCTAACTCCCAGTTTTATCATTCATAATATGAAGGTAGTAATGTCGACCTCACAGAGTTGCTGAGAAGAACTGCTGAGACAGCATGCAACAAAACTTTTGTTTCTGGCACACAAAAGTTCTCTTGGAGTAAGGGTAAACTGGAAATCCACTGATTTTTGCAAATATTGAAGCTCAGCTTCAAATCATCTTAATTACAGATTATCTAAGATTGCTAGTAGTTTCAAAATACTTCAGTGAGGGCCTAAATTTCCCTGAATATTGATATATGCAATATCTAGCATGTGATAAAATATAGCTGCTGGCGCTACTAACATGCAATATTTAGTATATAGTATATGTACTATATATATAGTTTATAGTAACTACAGTATTTTATAGTATAGTAACTACAGTATTTTTCTTACAGTGATTAAAATCCAAGAGAAACAGCAACCAAAGAAACAGACCTTAGAGGATTTAGATAATGTGGTAATCACATATGAACTCTAAAATATCAATGCTTAATCTGCTCAACAGGAGGTTAAGAATTTTTTTCTCTTGTCTTTTTTTCCTAGCAGGGCCTACAACCCAAGGTTCACTCATGCTAGGCAAGTACTCTACCATTGAGCTACAGCCCCAGCCCAGGAATTTCAAGAGGAGACTAAAATCTATAGTAAAAAGGAAGAAAAAGGAAATTTTATGATAAAAATACGCTGACTGGAAAAAAGAAATTAATGAATGGGTTTTAAAAAAAAGATCAAATGCAGAGAAAGCAGAGAAAATGAACTGGAAGACAGATCATTATGGTGGCTAGAATAAAGCTCAGAGATAAAAGGGTAAATAACACATAAAAGAATGAGAGGCGTAGAGCACAAATTAAAAGTTCCGGTGTACACGTAATTGGAATCACAGGGGAGGGGACAGAGGAGAGGCAAGGACGCGAAGGGGGAGGATGGAGCAGAAGCAGTATTTGAAGAAATAATGACTGATAATTTTCCAAAACTAATTAGAAACATTGAACCACAGTTTCAGAAGCTCTAAAAAACCAGGGTGGAGACAAAGAAATTTCCACTTTAAAGCCACACAGTAAAACTGCTGAAAACTAAACATACAGGAAAATACCTTAAAAACAATCAGAGAAGAGGAAAAAAAAAAAACAACTACTTTTTAAGGAGCAACAATAAGACCAATACCCAACTTTTCAACAGAGAAAGAGAAGCCCGAGAAGTGGAAAGATACCTTCAGAAGGCAGCAAAAAAATAAATAAATTAAGACTCCAGAGGAAATTACCCGACCCAAGTTCAAATAACAAGTTTGTGGCAAAGCCAGAAACAGCCTACACATCTACACTGAGGTCATGCAGAAGCAGGTGATGCAGCCCAGGCAAGAGCTAGGGCAACCCTTGCTATCCTGCTGACCTGCTGGCCACAGAAGAGGCCACGTGGGGCCCTGATCAAGTTGATGGCTTGAGACCTCTTCAGGGCCTCTGCTGGAAGGTCTTATAAAGTATGAGGATCAGCGCACGAGTGGCGTCTGTAAAGCCAAGATTGGTAAATCATTCACTAATTAATAACTGCACCTTTAAAACAAGAAGGTCACACAGAGGCCATCCGAAGAGTGAGAGTTTGCATTGTGAGATCAGGACTCAGGAGTGTTGTGGGGTCAAGAGGTGTGGTGTCAAGAGGCCACGTGGTGTGTGCAGTAAGAATTGTGGAATTGATGGATTTAATCTGGTACATAGAAGAAGCAAGCTACTAAACTCTTCCGTGTCAGGGAAGTGCTGCAGCAGTGGAGTTGGAGAAGCTCAAGGAAGCCATCCACAGAAGAAACTGAGCATGGCTGGTGACAGACGAAGGAATTTCCAGTCCCCATCCTCTCCGCATGTATGAGATCTGCATGTTAAGACAGCACTGATGATCAAATTACTTACTGAACAAGCGATGAAATGAGAATTTCTAATGAAGCCCTAATGAATTGTATCTCTTAAGCTTCTTACCTCGGAGGATGCTTCCTCTATTAAGCCAGCTGTCAGGAAGCGGCAGGAGCTCTCAACAGTGCCCCAGCTCAGCACTGAGGGAGAAGGGGAGGTGGGACCATGGGACAGAGGGCTGAGCCTCAGAGGGCCTTGGTGATCAACTTGCCCAGCCCCTCATTGACAGACAAGGGGACTCAAGCCCAGAGCACTTATGAAGGCAGCTTTGTGCTTCTGAGACAGTTGCCTGACTCCAAGTCGGCTAACCTTGAGCCTTAGCTTTCTCACCTGAAAGGTGGGAGTGTTGGACTAGACCTAGTGTTCCTGAGTCAGCCATTCCTCCAACTTCTTTACCACCTGCACCATTATCCAGATACCATTTTTTTTATTGGACACATCTTTGTTTGTAAAAAGGAAACACCATGTTGCTCAGTAAAAACTAGTGCCCCTTGCCCTACATGGAAAGTCGCCTTAAAAGAAAAGCAATGAAAAAGGAAAACCCCGATGTTGGAATAGGGAATGTGAAGCAATTCTTAAACATATTTTCATGATATTTGGAGGGCCTGGTGTTCCAAGAAGCAGACTTTGAGAAATGTTCCATAGGTAGCATTGATCCTTTCTGGAGGTACAAAGTATACAGACTGTGCTGTCTCTTAAAAAGGGAAGCAGGAAGATGAGAGATTACACTGAGGAATCAGGGACAGATGGGTTAGGGTGTTGTAGACAGATGAACATTAAACTGGATTTTCTTCTAGAAGAACTAGGAAGATCAACAAGGACAAACTCCTTGTGTGTGGATTTAGCCATATTTGGTCCCCTCCCTAGTTGTGACCTAAAATCACTCATTCACAGTCAAAAATCACCCAGACTGGACCAGCTGGTTTCAAAAGTTGCCTTGGGTTCTGACCGTCCACACCTCTGTGCAACACACGTCTGTCTGGCTTCATCTGGTTCGACTGGAATCTCTTGTTTTATCAGCCTGGAATCCCAGAACCTACTATTTGTAGATTGTAGAATTTTCTAGTCTTATTCTCCTGCCTTCCCAGATATAACCATACAGAACTGGAGCTAATGCTTGGATTCTCTCTACTCCATCCTCCCAGAGTGCTCCTGGACTCAGTTTCCCTGACAGCACATTGTTTTTCCAAAACAGCCATTCTGTCCATAAAAGGTTTTTAACCAGATGATGGTCAAAGTCTCTTAAAGCAGCCTGAAAGAACTAAGGCAGGATTGGTCTGACCTAAAGGTGAAATGCCTCCTGCCCTCCGTGTATGGCAGTGAGTGAGAGGCCAATGAGAGAAATCTCTGCTGCAGTCCACCTGCTCACCTATTTGTCCTCTGCATCCTATTTGGTTCTCTACTGGACAGCAACGTGTAGGGGCTCAGCTTCCCTTCCCAATCTCCTGCCTCTGCTTTCTGAAAGTCTTCCTCCACACATTCAAAATCCTCCTAGGTCTCAGTGAGAAGGACTAGGAGCCCTTTGTCCTTGGGAAACTAAGGCAGTGGAAGAAGCAAAAGGCTTTACAGGTCTAAGTTCAACTCTCAGCTCAACCTCCAACTAGCTGCATGATGAACTAGTCAGTCAACCACTGAATCCTCAGTTCACTCTCTGTAAAATGAGAACCATGATACCCATCTCAGCAGGCTTCAGGGACATCTAGTGAGATGAAGGCAAACACAAGCCTGGGCGTGTGGTAAGTGCCCCAGATGTTCCCTGCCTTCCCCTTTTGTGTCCATTCATGATCCACATGGGGTTCAGGGACTCACACATGGGGCTACTCAAACATCAATGACCAAATCCATAAAGATTTTTCATCCTAGGACTCTGACCAGTAGTACAGGGGTTCTAAGAACAGCCCAGGTCACCTGAGTCCTTAAGTTCTACCTCCAGGAGACAGCTCCAGTCATGGGGTAGCAGGGAGGAAGCAGGTACAGCTTCACTGAAGTGACACTTCTAGGGAAGCCACTTCTCTGGCCAGGTAGACCTGACAGACATCTAGTGCAGACGCCACACCTGGATGCCTTACCTGCAGCAGTTCAAACACAGCAAGGAGGTCCCCTCCAGAGATGCTCCCACAAAAGATGGGGTGATAGCACAGCCTGGGGGGCTCATAGTCCTGGCCAGCCAGCTTCACAACTGGAGCAGCCACCGTGGCACCCAAGTACTCTGGCTTTCCCTAGGGCAGAAAAAGAAACAAATTTTAATTGTTTCCTGCTGGGTTCTGACCCCCATGGTTGCAGCTTTGCGAACAATCTTCCCAAGGCCGTCAGCATCAGTGTCTCCCTCTCATCTGCTGATTCAGTCTCTTCTTCTGCCAGTTCTTCTTGCCCAGTTCCTCAGGTGTGGGGAGAAGTGGGATCCACTCAGGCTCCTAGGGGACACTTTAAGAGGATCATCATGGAGGCGCCCTAGCCCAATTATCTTAGGGGCTGTCTCTCTTGTTGTACATTGAACTCAGTTAAAATAATGATCCAGGGAAGACTGGAGGGGGAAGGAAAAGTTAGGTGGGAGCAAACATTCCAAAGGACCCCCCAGGAAGGGCACCATTGTGGTCGGGAGCGTGAGCTTTGGAGTCAGGCAAACTTGAGTTTGCCTTCTTAAATCTACCTCATCCTAACAAGTGGTTGAAAATTATACCTGTTCACAGAGTGAAGAATGATGATGCCTGTGCTTGGCATAGTGATTGACATGTAAGTAAGTCGTAAGACGATGGTAACAATTATCATTAAGTGATGGCATGGTTCTGCTCCATTTTTCTTGGAAACAAAAGAGGAAACTAAAATTCTTTGTACGCATGTGTATGGGTTTTGGTTTCTTTCAGATTGATTCCATGGTGCCCCTTCCTGCTCCTTCCCCAGGCCTGCTCCCAGGAGTCCAGGTCCACACTCCTCCAGGAACAGCGTGTGGCTGAAGCAATTGCTCTGCTTTGCTATTTTTGTCAGGAACCATAAGTATGTAAACTCTCTGGGGCAGGGCCACCTGCTGTATTCACGGTTGCCTCCCCTGGCCCAGGGCAGGTGTTCCATGCCTTTTGCTGAGTGAAAGCTGTTGGATAAATGGCCTTTGCAGTCCAAGGGCAGTGCCCTCTCTTGGCATTGGTCAGGTTGGACAGCCTCGCGGCTTGGTTACCTTTGGATTCATGAACCAGCATTTGCCCTGCAGTCTGTGGAAGGACACTCAATGCAGGTGGAAATGGGGCCTTGACCAAACAAAGCTGCCTGTTGATATCCACTGCTGGGCTCAGAGCTATCCTGGGCATGGGCAGAGTTAGAACAGCTGGATATTAAACAAGTGATCGACCTACTAACTAGTTTGTTTATTAATCCTTCTAGGAATGGTTAACTCAAATTTGTCCTGGAAATGAAAAAAGAGTAAACCTGGACCCAAGAAACCAATTTGCAAAATATAAACTCATTTCTTACAGAACTAGCAGACTCTTATGAGAGCACATGCAACTAGAAAGTGAGAGAAAGTTCTAGGCTGGAAACATGGGTCCAGCAGAGTCCTGTTCTAATCAACTGGTCATGACCATGGTTTGGGTCCCACTCCGCTGCAGTCCCCAGGTGTGAATGCAGTGTTGCGCATGTCTACACATATTTTTCCAGGGGGGATGTGTGAACTTTCATATTTTCTCTCTCTCCATGTTTCTTTTTCCTTCCAGATTCTAGAATGTAAGCTTGAGTTTTCTGGAAAGGGTTTGGCTCAGGGAAAAACTGAGAAAGACTGTGCCTGGGTGCAGATCTAGAAGGGCAGTGGAAAACTACCAAGTGTGATGGGAAAACAGCCAGCCAGCCAGCGCTGGAGGAGCAGGCCTTTCAAAGATGCTTGATTGCTTTTCAAACAGGAAACAAGCACTTAGGACTGCAAATGTGTTACTGGGAACAAAATTGAAAGGATTTTTATTTTGTGACCCTTCCTACAGAAAATCAGCTCTATATCCTGAACAGAAGTCACCTTTCACAAATATGTACATCTAGCCCCAGTTTACAGAGGAGGGATGGGACCCAGAGGGATGGAGTGACATGAAGAACCTATGGGGGAGACTGCCCTACTAGCCACCTGTGTGCAGACCCAAGTTCAAGTCCTGGCTTTGTTCTCCAGTGACCTTAAGGAGGGCATTTGACCTTTCTGTCTTCTCTTCTGGAAAACCAGGAGGGGGCTCCATGCTCTCTGAGGCCTCGGCTCCCCTTCTGTAATTCTCAGGCCCTGGTTCTCTCCTGACCTTGGCCCAGGGCCAGGCTGTCAATGTTGCTCTGAGGAGTGAGGAAGCTTTGGAAAGGCTTCTTGGAACAATGGCTGAACTTTGTAGATTTGAGCTTCTGCAACCCTCTGAGGAGGCAGAGACATCAAATAAAAGAAATAAAGCTTTGCCTTTCATTTTAGACTTCTTAATTTAAAAAATAGGATTTGTCTTTGTTAAAAAAAAATCCTTCAGTAAGCTTTTCCAGTCTACCCCAAATTTCAAAAACACAAACATCTTTGGAGAGGAAGAAGTTTGTTTCCCATGATAGCAGAGAAGGGGTCATAGGATGAACATTTATTATGGGGCCTGGAAGCTTCAGCCATGCAAAGGAGAGACCCAGTTACAGCTGCGTGAGAGCAATAACAACCTCCTATCTTCAAAAGGTGTGGCCATTACGGCAATAACACGGGCAATCTGGGGTTGCTTTATACAAGTATCATTTTCCTGGAGAAGTGTGTGTTGACTAAAGTTTTCTAACTGGGTCCAATTTTAATTGCAATTTAAAGAGAAACAAACCTAAGGGAGAAAAAAAAAAAAACCCTTAAAAGTAAATTGGTTATCACCAATTGTCCAGGCTCTGCAAACCCTCGTTTTCAGAAATCATGTTTGCTGCAAGGCACATCTAGGGCCATGACTACTCACAATGCCAGGACTTCATTTGCTTTAAAGTAAGTTAGTGGAGCATGGGCTAGTGCTGGCCCTGTGGACACTCACCACCGCGTCACTGTCATAGAGCTCCACCACCACGAGGGGCGGGGACGCCATTATCTCCCTCTCCTCTCCGTGCAGCACCAGCTCATTGAACAGCAGCATCTGGTTCCAGGTGGGGGAGAGAGTCTGGGAAATGATCTGGAGGGAGAGACCAAAAGAGCCGTTCAGTTGGGTTGCAGGGGTCTCCAAGGGTCATTCAACAGACACATATGGAGGGCAAAGAGAGCCCATAGCCACCATCCAGCGCAGCCATTCAGCATTCAGGTGTCATGTAAACTGAGCTGCTACTATACTCAATGCCAGGGGAGTGCAAAGATTCCCTGCCCTGGAGGAGCCTACATTCTTAATGAGTTTCACCAGCAGAGCAATGTTTAACACCCCACTTGCATAAATCATCTCAACTCATTCCTCACAGTCGTGCAGCGATGATAACACTAGCAGACCTTTATTGAGCACTTACTGTGTGCTTCCTACTGCACTGTGCAAGCACTGCCTCACTCAAACCTCACTGCAGTTCTGGGAATAGGTATTTATACATATTTTAAAGATGAGGAAACTGAGGCTCATTGTCCAGAGCCAGCATGTGCTAGAACTGGGACTGGATCATCTGGCACCAAAGCTCAGGCTGCCAGTCTTATCCACCCTCACCAAAGACACACCCTATTAACTCCATGTCATGATGGGACACTGAAGATGAGAGATCTAGTGGCTCTTCACTTATGAGCAAAAAAAAAAAAAAGTTGTTATCAAATATCCTGAAGTTGAGTTTAAATCTAATGTTCCTACCATGGAATTCTGTTGGGGATATTTATTGACTACTTGAATGGCTTGGGGTCTTCAGAAGAAGCCTCCCCATTTTACACAGCATCCTTCTACCATGAGGTTTGCTATGGGAGCAAACTGTGAAGTGGGCAGCTGGCTGCACCCATGATAGGAGGGAGAAACCAGAGGTCAGAGGACAACAGCTTGCACAATTGGTGCAGAGTCATGAGTGAGTCACCTACAAGAGATTCTCAGCCCCCCATCAGGCCACTCAGAGGTACCTTCAGAAGGGAGGGCATATTTGACTTGAGTTCTCTTCTCTGTTTAGCTGGATGTTGGAAAATATGTCCGTTTCACAGAGCTCAAGACTGGTGGTGTCTGCAGGATGGGAGAGCCCTGCTAAATTAGGTGACGACAGTCCTGGGGAGAGTCGGCCACCTCTCTCTCTTCCAGGCTGCACAGTCAGATGAGTGGTCTGACAAGAGCAGGGAGCACAGCAGCCACTGGGGCTGAGGAATTTTCCACAGCACCTCTGATCTGAGCCTGTACTGCTATCGTTCTCCCCAGGAGGTCTGGGACTGAGACCTGGACTCACTTCTCAGACTCCAAAGGCCACATGAAACTGTTATCTCAGAGTTTTCCATGGAATTGTCTTCAGTTACGGCATCAAATCATTTCCACTGTGGCCATGAAAGGATATTTTTATTGATCTTTAGGTGAGTCATAAAAATATTGTGTGTTTCAGCAGTTTCCTTCCTTTCTTGCTGTTTTGACAGAGTATTTTATGACTCATTGAGCTCTTAAACATTGCAGAGAAGATCCAACTTTTCTGACAGGATAAAAAGGGCTTAAACCACCCGATGATCAGGAGCTATGGAGTAACAACGCAAAGTTACTCAGTGCCGGGGACTGTCAGCACAAAGAACCACGTGTGTGAATATTGCTTTTGAAAATAGACATGTGATCCCTCTTGTAGCATGCACCTGAGGGTGTGTTACAGAAACAACATATCATCTTCACAGCATCTTTCCTACAGAAATATTTTGATGTCTTCCTTAGCACCAGTCTGTAAATGCCAGCTGGAAGGATTTCAGAGGCCACTATTCACTGATTCATTCATTCATCATGTATCTATTCAGGACTTACAGTGTGCCAGGGCCAGGGTTAGGCACTAACACAGCATCTTGTGCAAGACAGGTGCTTCATAGCTATTTGTGTGGTATCCAGTGGGTACTGACCTGTCCTTGGAGTTGCTTCTGTGTGTAAAAGACCACATAGTCACCTTCAAGAGGTACTCAAAGGCTCATCCAGATAAAAATACATTCTCCCACTTCTCTGCCAAGGTATTCATGATTATTTTTATTTCTTAAGGGCTTCCTTAAAGGTCATGCATTTTACTGCGTTGAATCATTATTTGGGGGTCATGATAATGCTTAGATCACACTTTGAAGAGAGGATCAAATACCCTGGAAAGAATAGACCTTTAGAATCAGGTAACTCTGAATGGAATCCTAGTTTTATTTCCTAGCCTGTGTCCAACTTGAGAAGGTGATTTAACCCCCAGACCTGAGTTTTCCTCATTTATAGAGGGTTAGCACCTAACTTGAGGAGTTGTTATGACCTTTGTCTGAGATAAAAAGTATTAACAGCCAGGCACACAGCAGGTGCTCAATGAATGCTTTTGACCCCTCTCCACTCCATCCTAGTCTGTACTCATTTATAAGTGAATCAACATTTAGGGCTGGGGATGTATCTAAGTGTTAGAGTAGTTGTCTAGCATGCACAATGTCTTGGGTTCAATCCCTAGCACCAAAACCTTTTTAAAGACCCATTGCCTACCACACGCCAGCTGTGGTACATGGGGGTCTTGCCTGAGCCTCACCTGCCTGCTCTGCAGAATCCAGACAACACCAACATCTCCATTTGGACTGCAATGACATATGGCAAATAATGCACAGAAAATGCTTAGCCTCGTGCCTGGCACATGGGGAGCTTTGGATAAATAACTATTACTACCAGCAAAAATGAAGTACTAGATTCAAAATTATGGAGGCAAACCCAGGGCTCATCAGAACCTAGTTTCCCTTTCAAATGATTATTTGATAAACAAAATCCATTTCTTGCTTTGAGATATGGATGGAAATCAAATGAAGATGCTGTCAGAGATGCAAAACAGAAGGATGATTGTCTGGCAGCCGGGAGCTCACTCAACTGTCCATTCCCGGGGTCACCTCTGGGCACCTGGTGTCCCACAGCTATGGCAAGTAGAGAAGGAACCAGGTCCCTGGTTTGAGAATTCCCTTGCTTTGGTTCAGAAGCCTCAATGGCAACAAGTAATCACATAGCAGCTGTTATAAGTCAGGCATGATCGGGGGTGATTTGCACTCTGTGGGTGGGTAGCAAACACTACTGTCCTCCGATTCACAGAGGAAGAATCTGAAGGGGGTTTTGTTTAACATAACACAGCTAACAAGTGGGAGAGCTTGCAAAGGGGACCTGGGTGGCAGGGTTCTTCGGAGTCCACTCAATTCCTGGGCTTTGAAACCCAGGAAGGAGAAAACGGTCTGCTGCCCTAGTGTGTTTCCATTCTCAGGTGCTGAATGAGGTTGGAGTCACTTTCTTGAGGTTCTTCTGACTGCCTTCCCAGACAGAATGAACCCTTCTCTCCTTCTCTTGCAGGACTTTGTACAGCTCTGCACTGGGGGGCTTAGCATGGTGGAGTGGGCCCATCTGTCTGGAGGACTGGGATGTGCCTGAGTAGCACACTGGCAGGAGCAGGGTCTGGCCGGGCATCTTCTGGAACCCACACAGAGC
The DNA here is from genome assembly GCF_048772815.1 of Callospermophilus lateralis. NCBI lineage: Eukaryota > Metazoa > Chordata > Mammalia > Rodentia > Sciuridae > Callospermophilus > Callospermophilus lateralis. The sequence continues at coordinate 75,909,642 of NC_135320.1, read as the reverse complement.
TGGCACTCGATGGGAACTGGGTAAATGGATGTGATGTTAGTTCACACCATGGTCTTGGTGTGTGCCTTGTAAATCAAAATGCAACCTAATCCATCAGAGAATCAGAGAACAACCCAATGAGAAAGCATCCTACGGGACTTCTCACCAGGAGCCCTTTTTACACCTTAGCACTGCACATAGAGGAAAGGGTGGAAGGGGAGACAGATGTCCCCCCAAGCCCTTTAATACAGCACCCACTGCCGAGTAGTCTTTTCCAGAGCGGAGCGGGAGCAGGGGGATTTCTGAAGCACAATGGTGTTCAAAGTGTGCAGAGCCTCCCAGAGGGTGAATGCAAACACTAGAACTCCCTGACAGCGAAACTAGAACTTTCTTCCCCAGTCGTGACAGATCTGAGCCTCGAGGGGGTCGTCTGCGGTGCCTTCTCATTTGCTCAGTCCCCACCTGGCTCCCTGCGCCTGGCACTCCTGCAGGTGCCTCGGGGTGCCAGGTTCCACCTCCCCATTCTTCTTTTGCTCCCACCTTCCCTTGGCCTCACCACTTGCTCCCTCTGCCCCAGGACATTGGCTTGTAGGGAAACAACAGACCCTCCCACGTCCGTCCTTCCTGGCCCACATTTATTTCTGAGTCAGAAACACCCCACGCCCTGAGATGCTGGTGTGCCCAACCTGCTCCTGATTTTTCTTTCCTGGGCTCTGTTGCTGGTTCCCTGGTTACCTTTGTGGTCTGGCAGTGGGACACGAATGTGACTTTGGCAAAAGGGTCTGAAAGTCCATTGCTGTCAGCTGCGATGAGGCCCCGGGCTTGGTACATGTGAGCTCTCAGCTGGAAGGTATGCTGGGCTGTGGACAAACGGGGGGAAAGGGCAGACATTAGTGGGCTTGCTAGGAGCCACACGAGCAAGTGTTCACCGCCTTCCTCTGTGGTGGCATGGGGAGCCGGAAGAGGTGCCGTTTATGGAGCACTTGGGAACCGCGTTCTCCTTGGTGCTCCTGCATGCTGGGTGCCTTCCTCTTCACAATGACCTTGTGGGATAGATATAATTATCCCCTTTTATAGATGAGGAAAATGGTCCAAAAAATGTCTAAAGTGCTTTCCCAAGTTTGCAGAGCCTGGATTTTACTTCTTATTCCAAAATTACTTCTTTTTCTAAAATATGATATTTTATTCCCTATAATTCTCCTGTTTTCAATTGTGTGTGTGCATGTGTGCACGTATGTGTGCATATGTGTGTGAAAGGGGCTGCTTCACAAGTAGCTTTTCCTTCTATAAACTCAGATGTCTAAGTCACCTACGTGTCCACTCTGCCAGCCAATGCTATGCTGAGTACCTGCTGTGTACAGTCTTGCTGTTGGTCTCTAGAGCACAGTCCTGGTCTCTAAGGATTCTGATGTAACTAAGATAGTCCTTGCCCTTGGGGAGCTCCCAGGAGAAGACAGAAGAAAAGAAAAACATCCAAGTCACCATGACCAGAGGCTAGGGCTGAGTGTCCTGTGACCGATATTGGCAAGGAACATGGCAGGTAAAAGGCAGGAGTGAGCCCACCTGTTTGACAGGATAGAAGCAAAGAGAAGGATGCAGGCTGGCGGTGGGTCAGGGTTCAACAGGGAAACCTTGAGGAGAGTCGAGTTGATCCTTCTCTTTGGTTCATGGGATTTCATGACCACTGGCTCTTCCAAGAACCTCTTTTTTTAAAAAGTCATTTATTTCATTTTACCTCCTTACCCATGCCCTCTCTTTCCTATCTTTCCCAAAGGTATTATGCTCAGTGTATATCTATATCTTTGAATTGACATGGGAACTGGTATATCGGAACCCATGCACACCAATTTACATAGCTCTCCTTACTTAAATGAAGGGTGTGAATACCCTGTGAGCATTCTCCCGACCCCCACCAGGCACATCCAACACTACTCCTAGGCATATAGCCAACAGGTCTATAAAAGAACTTGTATGTGGTTACTAATCTCCTCTGTGCCTTTATTTCCTTATCTGTGAAATGGGGTAATAACAGTTCCCCATAGAGTATTATAAGGTGAGGATGGCGTCTGGCACATGGGGAGAACTTTAAAAGTGATGTGAAGATGCTGGTGTGCTGTTACTATAGGTCACTGCAGTGTGACCAGTGGGCTGGAAGCAGCCTGTGTGTCCTTCCCATGGGGGTGAACAGGAAGCACCATTAAACAATGAGAGGCATCAGGTTTAAAGTCTGCATAGCAAGAGAGATGGATCTCAAGAATCTAGTACCTAGTGAAAAAAGCAAAGCAGCATGAGAAATGTAACCAAGCTATTCATGTAAAATAAGAAGGCATGCACACAGAAGAGCATTTGCATTCACCAAACCACAGTCAAATACAAAAGGGCAGACTCCAGGGGAGGTAGCACTGCCCTTTGAGCAGAGTCCTGAAGGGTAGTAGCATTTGATTGGCCGAGATGGATGTCTCAAGCATTTGTCACAGGATGATGGAAAGCCAAGCACAGAAACTAACTCCAGGCCATGGAAGGGCAAGAATGTGGTCTAGTGTGACCACAGTATACAGTCCTGGAGAGTGGCAGTCATATTGACAAGGGCCGTGGAAGCCTGAATGAGGCACTGGAACTGAGTTTAGCAGGCTATAGGGAGTACTTGATGGAATATGCCCAGGAACTGAGGGCCTCAGAGCAAAGCATCAGGAAGATGACTGAGTCAAACTTGCAATGGGCAGAAGAGATGTTAGGAGGAGAGGAAGGAGACAATACCGCCCCCTCTAGGCGGGAAGGTCAATGGCAGATAGCACACAGGGATGGAGGGATTGAGATGAGGGGCTGGGAGAGACATCACAGCAGCGGGTGCCATCAGATCCTGAATAGAGGGCAAGGAGGGGACAGCAGGGCACCTCATGATTGTCATGAGACGTGCTCACATTTTCTGTCCCTCTACTCCATGCCCCTGTCTGGCTACATGGACCAGCATGGAGCCTGGAAATGTAGAAATCTTATCAATCTCCATTCTGATCCTGCAGAACGTGTGGACCCTTGAGCTCTGCGCTGTCCCCAGTGAAGCCCAGGTACTCACAGTGCAGGTGCTCCAAGCTCTGATCAACTCAGGGGAAGGTCAGAAGTGAATCCTTTGAACTCAGTGCTAAAAGCCTCTCCCTATACAGACGCCAGTGAACTCAAATGTGGACGGGCCGCACCCTGGTGACAAAAGTCCCTTCAGACAGCAGCATTCAACAACAGAATGCTCAGGAGATAACACAGGATTTCCTGACAAGAGCCTGATCCTTAGGATACTACAGAGCTGGCAGATTTCGCAGCTGGGAATGAACTTGGAAGTGTCTATTACCTGACAATGTCTATCAGCTGCCCCTGAAATGACCAGCCTTGAAATTTTAGCAGAGTTCCCAACTGCAGCCACAGAAGCACAACTCCAGGGGGTGCCACTTACTTAGAATGAGCCTTTGGTGTTTTGAAACCCAGAGCCTTACCAGTTCTGTTCCTTTGACTAATCTAGCTGCCTCCTCACACACTGATGGTCCATCTCCCATGCCATGGTTCACTTTCCCTTTGTGGCTTTTAAAGACAAAGTTGATTGCCCCAACTCGAGGGTCACGATCACCTCATTCATCTCTACTCCCAATACCAGTTTTTCCAGCATGCCTTCCAAATAAGGGTTCAAACTAATTAATTGCTGAATGGATATTCTCTGGACAATAAAATTCTCCAGTAGGTGTGGAAGGCAGCCAACACTGTCAATGTCAGTGCACAGCACAAAAAGTTTACTAGGTCACTCCAGGAAAGCAGCATGCTGCAGAGGGTCAGAAAGTATTAGGGAAAGTCTCTCCTCCCCTCTGAATCGTTAGTCACTGGAAGAGCAAATATGTCTTGGTCCTTGGGTCTCTAGAGACAGTGTCTACAGAAATAGAAAGATAACTTCATGGGGGTGTTATTTGACCAAAGATTAAAAACTCTCTAAAGGTAGGATGGAAAACAGTAGAAAGAAATCAGAGTTTGGAGATGGGTTGCTTCATCATTTACTATCTGTGTGATCTTGGGTAATTTCTAAACATCTCTGAGTATAAACCTCTCCATCTTAAAATGAGGAAACCTCGCAGAGTTGGTATGAGAAATAAAAGAAACCTTGTATATCCAGTACAGGATACAATGCTTGACACATAGTAAGTATGATACATTTTCTAAAACACAATGGTCCTAGGTATTAGCTTTAGGCACCAACACCACAAGCTGAACCACTGGATGTATACCTCCAGAACCTTGATTTCTTAACAACTGAGCCATTTAGACGCCCCTGGAAGTCAAGACCAACCAACATCAGAGAAGCCTTGTGCACCTGAGGAGACCTGGGCATAGAGTTCTGCAGCATTCCCAGCATTGCCTCAACTCAAACGCAGCTTCAGTGGAGGCAAGGTAAAACTGCAACCTGCTTTACCTGAATCCAGCAATAAAAAGTCAGGCAAAGTAAAGCAATTTGGAAAGAGAAAGCAAAATGTAACCATAAAACATTAATATAATAAAATTCAAAATAGTATGAAAATATAAACACAATGACACCCATAAAACACAACCACATGGAAGAAAGGGTCCCATAAAGTAAGCTGACTTTCCAGAAGCAGCCTGGGCAAGAACTGTGCTAGAGAAACATGAGTGACTCCAATGCCAGTCTTCCCTGGGTAACTCCTGGGACTTGTAAGGGTCAAAACTTTAATGCCATATGACAAGGAAACTCTGCTTTAATTCCACAGGTCACATCAGCACAAGGACATACTGATGCTACTTTAAAAGACATGTTTAACTTAAAATGCAAACTCCACCTATATAGTCCACCTATGAAGAAGTTCAAACTACTTTTCCTTCATTCACAGAAATCATAGATGTTTATTCCAGATGTGTTAAATGACTTCAGTTTATACTTTTAAATCAACACTGAAAGGTGGAAAGAATAGAAACTGTATTACAGAAGGCAAAGAAGTTGATTCTAGAACAATGGGCAATGGCTCACTCACATTGCCTCCTCACTGTTTCCACAGAAGCCCACCAGAGACACGTAACGCCCCTCTTTGCCCAGTGCATGCCATACCTTGGTAGAGCAGGTTGCATGGAGGGTGATTGGTGCCAGCCACTTTGGGGGGCATTTCTGCTTCATAGCCTGCTGGCAGGTTGTCCAAAATGGCACCAGAGTATTGGATGGAGCCCAGCCACAGGTACACATCGACTTTTGCTTGCACTGACCAGCCAGGTGGCCGTTTCCCAGGAAGCTGGGGAGAGGGTACAAGGGAGACTGCTTCATTAGCAGGAGACAAGAATGAGTCTCACTCTGAGGAAAGAGATCCTTCCAGGAGACATGCCTGGAGGTGCGTTCAGAATCATTCTCGAAGGCTCTGCTTAGATCAAAATGGGGTTGCCATGATGCCCAACCCCAGAGGAGGATCCAGGTTTTGAGGGGCCTGAGGCTTACACATGCAGTATGCTAAGCACTTCCAAGCCCTTGATCACTTAAACCTAAGAGGTACATATATTATTGCTCCAGTTTTATAGATGAGGAAACTCAGGCTCAGAGAAATTAAATAAGCTGTATGAGGTCTGTAAGTGGCAAAGCCAAGATTCAAGCCAAAGAGATGACTCCAAGTCTAGACTCTCACCTCCGACCCCCACAGCCTGCCTCTTCATCACTGAGCTGGGGGTTTCTTCCTGAACTTCCCCAGGTCTTCGTGGGCTCCAAGGAGCCTCTCTGGCCTGCCGGGCCTGCCCGCCTGCCTGCCTGGACACCTGTGCTTCATTCCTTCCTCCTGCAGGACGGTTTTACTGCTTCCTCTGCTAGGAATGTGCTCAGGCTTGTGTGTGTGTGTGTGATGTTCTGTGTCTATGTTTGTATCAGTGTGTGTGGTGTGAGTGTGGACTGAGAGCGTGTGTATACACAATATATGTGTCTGTGTGTGCGTATGTATGTCTTGGGGCTGCGCGTATTCTCAGAACCTAAGGACACAACTAAATATACACAGAATATCCCCATGTTATGGTCACCAGGCTTGGGGACTCCCTGCCATCTACAGAGTCCCAGGCCCTGCCTTGGCTGTGTTCAGGACAGCTGGTGAGCCCTCACTCGAGAGCAGCAGATGGCACTTAAGTCGGGATTTTGTCGGGATTTTGTTGACTCTTCTGAGAGCCTCTTAGAGTGTCGCTGAGAATTTCCTCTCAGAGGCTTCTCCCTTCTTCTGCACCATTCCCTGACCCTGGAGAATCACAGAATCCTATGATGACAGGCCAGAACTCGCTCGGACAATTTCCAAAGCTCCTGGAGAGGCTCTAGGAGTTGACCAAGAGGCCGACCTGATCTGCATTCCTTACTCAAGTGGAGAGAGAAGTATTAAAGGAGCAGAGAAGGGGCAGCGGGCACTGCCACCCTTTCTTTAAGATTCAAACGCAGCCATCCCCCTTCTCCAAGGTTCTGGTTCTGCTTTCTATAGTTTCCGTTATCTGGGGTCTAAAAATATTAAATGGTAAATTTCAGAAATTAAGAATTCATGAGTTTTATTATGGTATATTGTTATAATTATTCTATTTTATTTAGTTATTATGGTTAATCTCTGTGCCTAATTTATAAATTAAGCTTTATCACAGGTACGTATGAAGAGGAAAAACCACAGGATATGCAGGGTTTGGTACTTGTGCTATTTCAGGCATTCACTGTCGTCCATGGATGGGAGGTGAGCGGGCACTGCATTTAGCTGAGTTGTAATGAGCACCTTGGAGCTGGACCAGTCCAGAGGGCGTCCTAGGAAAGGGTGTGATGGAAAACCCAGCAACAGGAGCTTATGCTAATTCAGTGCCAAGTAGGGTGTCAAGAGTTTTCAGAAAAGAACTCATACCAGTGAGCCTGACAGCTGCACAGAGGGCAAGAGAGGCTGGGGAGCCTGCTCCGTGTGTGCAGGAGTTGGGGCTTTATTCTTTAGGAGAAGGAGGGCACTATTTATTCAGCTCAAAAAAGAAAAAAAAAAGAAATAGGATCATTTTGTAGTTAATAAAGGCAACCACTCTCCAATCTGTGATTTTTAAAATTATAAGAAGATCTAATTCTAAGTTCATCACTTCTCTAGTAATAGCAGCTAAAATGAATAAAATAAATATTTACTGTGAGGACTGGGGATTTTGCTCAGTGGTAGAGCACTTGCTCACATGCAGAAGGCCCTGATTTTTCCCCAGCACTGCAGAGAGAGAGGGAGAGGGAGAGAGAGGAGAGAGAGAGAGAGAGAGAGAGAGAGAGAGAGAGAGAGAGAGAGAGAGAACTGAAAGTTTCTTTGTCTTAATAAAAGCCATGACTCTGCCACTTGCAGATGTCATTAGGACAGCCATCCATAAAGACAGGAATTCTTGTCTGTTGCTTCATGGTGACATCCCCAGAAGAGCACCCAGGAAGAGTGTGGTAATTATCTGTTGAATGAATAATACTTTACTTGGTTTTCTAGTACTAATGATATTTGACACATGCCAAGCACCTACATTGTTCTAGGCTCTGGGTCTAATGTGTCTTCCTTCACACAGAATGTTCTGTTACCTGCATAATGTTAACAAGTCACTGCTTATCATTCGGCCTCCCAAACTCTATGAAGTAGATATACTTTTATCAAGCATATTTTAAAGATAAAAAAAAATAGAAATCCAAGAGAGGTTAAGACACTGTCCAAAGTCACAGAGTAAGGCAGGATTAGAGCCAACCCTGAAACCCAGCCCTACCTGGCTCTAGTGATCTTCATACACGGCTATGTGTGTCAGTGCATGAGAACTGCCTGGGCATCCAGATAAGAAGTCAATTGCATTTCTTCCTGTTGATGTTGACGCTGGTCTACCAACCTCAATATGAGAACAGTAAGGCTCACAACACACCAGGCTACTCCTACCCCACCCCTATGCAGGAGCAGGTCCAAAATGTTTTTGCTTCTTAATGCAAAATGAGAACCACAAGAGAAAACAGCTTTCCTTTCTACTGATCCTAAACAAAGTGTCTGTATATGAACTCACAGTTAGAACCACAGTGTTCCACCAGGACCACCGCTGCTGTACTCTTAGAGATTGCAACTTGTACATAAAACAATAAGCAAATTGACATCGCTGGAGACACCATGCCTAGGCTTAAGCATGTGAGCTGGCTCCACGCAGCATTACTGAGCACTCCTGGCGGTGCCTGCAGAAGCAGCATCCCATTTTTAATTTGCTGTTTTCTTCCAGCCTGGTGTCCCTGCCTTCCGCCTCTGCCCCACTCTCCTTCCTCCCTCAGTGCCCCTGAAGCCTGACCAATCACTACAAGGTCTTGCCCTTTGAGAACAGGACAGAAAGAGAGGAAAAAAGAAAAGATAGAAAATTAATTAAAAATGCAAAAGTTCTTAAAAATAATTCTGAGTGCCCCTGAAGCCTGAGCAATCACTACAAGTTCTCATCCTTTGAGAACAGGACAGAAAAAGAGGAAAAAGGAAAAGACAGAAAAATAATTAAAAAGGCAAAGGTGCTTAAAAACAATTTCGATCACTGACATACAAATATTGCACTAGGTGGAATGCTGAAGTCTCAGCCTCTCTCTCCCCCATCCACCTCCTGCCAGGGTTCTGGTGCATGCAAGCTGGCTTAGAAGACAGTAGAAGACTTGCCAAATCAGAGAAAGGAGAGAGAGGTGGCAGGCCATGCAGATGGTGCTGGAGCTGGTCCATCAGCATGCATGAGTGAGAGGTTCTTGGTCATGGAGGGGTTTCACTCTGGCAGGACCTAGAAAGGACCTTTCAGCCACACTTATTTTTAATCCTGGGGAAAGCTGGAGGCCAGAGAAGAATGTGAGGTGTGGAGTAGAAGGTAGCACAGGCTGGAGGCAGAGTGAGAAGGGGGAGGCTCAGCACAAGAGGGGACTGAGTGCCTCCCTCTGGGCTCTGAGTGCATCCAGCTCCTTCCCCAAGAAGGGTTTCCTTTGGCACTGAATCTCCTCTTCCATATTTCTGGTCATCAGGGTCACAGTGGAAATGGGACTGAAAAGAGAGAGCCGATGTCTTTGAATAATGGACTGAGGGGAGGTCTGAAAATTCTGTTCCACCACTTTTAGCAGCATCATGAACATATGTAAATGAGAGGGGAGGCAAGATCATGGAGCTTGGGACCATGAAACCCTGATACGTTACAGATCAACCCGAGCTCAGCTGTGCCAATCCAGATGACACACCTTTGTTTCCTCCCTCATTCCCAGTCCCCAAACTGGGCCCCAAAGAACCAGAAGTTTCCTAAAACTTATAGATAGCTCTTCTGGGGGAGAAAGCTTGGCAAACATGAGGGTAGACCGTTGAAGATGCTTCCCGACTGCGGGACTTCTTATAGGCTTCCGTGTGTGGATGGTACACTGTGGTACACTGTGGAACCCCAGGGGTTTCCGATGTCACAACCGTAGCTCCTAATAGTCTTTCAACACAGGATGTTTTATGGAGCCACTCAAAGGAAAACAGTGTGCTAGAATCAACTTTGAGGGATCTAATTTCCTAATTCCCCAACAAGAAACCAGACTGAGTGGCAGGTGGGGGCAGACTCGGTCTCCCTGCAGCAGCCCTTGGGTTTTTCAGATTTCCTAATCCAGCGAGGGAAAGGGGCACAGAGGGAGGCATTGGGTGAAAGTGAGTTAAAATCAGGGTGATAATCAAAACAGGAATGAAAATAGTTTTGTTGAATCATCGTGTCAAGATGTGTCATCACATAGGTATAATTGAATTTTACAAGGTTTAGAAAGCTGTGACGCAAAGCAATCCCAGGGGCAAAAGGAAAATACAGATAAAGAAAGGAACCAAGGTTTGTAGACATGTTGATAAAGATAAATGCACAGGATGAATGGCACAGGGCAAAAGTTCTCTGTTCTCTGTCATGTCTACTGTCTGGCTTTATTTGACAGCTGTTCTTTGTTCTAATTTTAAGTAGTGCCAGGATACATCAAAATATTTAGGAGAGAGTAACTTTATACCATTTTCTAGTATTTTTAGCACAGGGGCCTTTTGAAATGATTTGCTATTTTTAAGACAAATGTTTCCTGTCTCCCTAACATTCTCTGAATGGAGAAAGTTAAAGAAAATCTCTGATCTTTGTGGTAAATGACTTGGGTGAAAATTTTTGTTTTCAGTTGACACTTTTCTGGGAGTGGGTTTAAAATTTATTTTACATATGTGACAGAAAATAACATGCGGAGCCACAAACAACTGATAGGCCACGAAGGGGACACGGCACCATAATTAGGTTCTCAGATATGCTGTGTTCCATCATCTGAGCATTTATCCAATGATTGCTGTGCCTGAGCAAAACTGTGTTCCTTGCCCAGATTTCTTCACTGTATTCTCACAACCATTCCATAAGTGGGTAGAAAATGGGATGAACCATTTTTAAGCAGATAAAGAATACTAAGCAACTTTCCCAAGATCATATAGCCAAGAAATATTGGCCATGGAATTCTATTATAGATTGAATTAGGTTCCCCCAAAATTCATATGTTGAAGTCCTAATCCTCAGTACTCAGGGGGTTACTTATTTGGAAATAGGGTCATTGCACATGTGTAGTTAAGTTAAAATGATATTGTATTGGAGTAGGGTGGACCCCAAATCCAATATGACCAATGTCCTTACAAAAAGAAAGCCATGTGAAAAGACAGGTACACACAGGAAAAGAAAGCCACTCAAACATTGGTGTTATGCAGGCACGAGCCACAGAACTAACCAGAAGCTAGGAGAGAGGGCTGGAACTGTTCTCTCCCTGACATCTTTAAAGGGAACACGGCCCTGTCAACATCTTGATTTGGGACTTCTGCTCTTCAGACTTATGAGAGGTAATAGTTCCTGTTGTTTAAGGTACTTCTTGTGTGATACTTTGTTATACTAGATCTAGCAAACTAGCAGGAATGCCCACCTAGATCCACCCGATGTCAAAGTGCATGCTCTAAATCATGATCCCACACAGGGTCACATGCTCGATCACATGGGCCCTTAATCTACAGCATCCAACAGGCATAGCGACATTATATCTCAGAGCTGGATGGCACTCAAAGCTACTAATTCAGCTGCCCACTGCCATATATATATCAATGTTTGCCCAGCATCTATGGACACCTGGAAAAGTGAGGAACACATCGTGGACTCCCATTTAGGGACTGTTTCCCTATAGGGTCTACTGTGGGCCTGGTTTTATCCTCTGGAATCTCTTTCTCATCTCTCCTCTCCTCTTAATTTGAATCACAAGGGACAGGGTGTTCCAGTTGTCTTCAGACCTTTGAAAGCACCAGGGAAGAGTCAGACACACACACACACACACACACACACACACACACACTAGAAACCCTGAGCCATCCAGAAAAAAACAGAAGTTTCCCCCTTTTTGGTCAAAAATAGTGCAGACTTACTTTGAGGAAGTGAGTTTGGATCCTCCCGCAGTGCTTGCCCATCTGCTCCCTGACGGGGGAGTAGAGCAGGTCTTTGGCGGCAACGCGGGCATATGCCACTCTCTTGTTATTGCTGAGCATCCAGATGAAGACATCAGGGATGGTGTGCTGTGGCTGCACGACAGAAGGAATGGGGTCCTCAGGTCGGTGCTTAGCAAATGGACTTCCAAGAGTTCTCCCAGCCAGAAAGAGGCCCTCTTCCATGAAACTAATGCTGTGACCTAAGCCATCTGGGTACTTATGCAACCAAGCCAAGTGCAGCTTCCTTGAGAAGAGGAAGCCTTGGGTCATGAATTAGAAGTACAAATAAATCCCAGATGCCAAATTGCTCACTGAGCTTTGAGGACATGTGAGTTGGACCCATGATTTGGTGTTGGTGGCCTGCTTTTCTCCATCTGTAGAGCAAATATTTTTCTACAACTTCCCATGAATTTCTTTTCCAATGCAGTAATAATGACCTAGCTTCTTAGTATTAGACCTTCTCAGAGCCAGATAACATTTACAGAATATTCAAATGAAAAGATAAAGCCAAAAGCAGATCTATAAGAAACTTTATAGCTAAAACATAATTGCCAAATACATAAGTGGTTAATTCAGAAGAATTAAATTAGACTAAAATGCACATTAGGCTTTAAAGGGAAGCTAATCAGATAGGGACTGTAGACTTCCACACCAGTGGCTCATTATGTTGGAAGAGTCTGAAATGCTCATTTCTAAGCCAACATAATTACACAAATAAAAAGAAGCTATGCTGTTATAAAGTAGGCTTTGACACCTGGGATAGAAGCAGATGTCCTGTCTTGCTCACCCTTGATAGTCAGGTATAATTGGTACCCAAAGGGGGCATCCATCTCTTCTCTCTGATATGGGAACAGTGACAGGATGGTTTTCCTGGTCACAGAGCTTAAGGCTCAATGCCTGATTTGAACATTCTGAGTTCTCATTAAAATTCCGTGTCTGCTGACTGCCTGGCTCACTGTTTCATATACCTCCAGGGAGCAATTGGTTTGAGATGAGAATTAAAGCTTTCTAGAACAACAGGAGCAGTAAATCTTTTCCTCTCTCTGAAACATCCCCCCATAAACTCTGGTTCCAAAAGTTTCTATACATTTTCAGTCTTCAAGAAAGAAGTATCTGACAGAAGCAAATATGATTACTTTTTAAAGATCATTCTAGAAATCACCAGGATACCACTTACAACTGACTTTGAAATGGGATGCTGGTCAGGTGTGGTGGTGCACACCTGTAATCCTTGGAACTCAGGAGGCTGAGACAGGAGGATTTCAAGTTCAAGGTCAGCCTCAGCAATTTAGCAGGGCCCTAAGCAACTTAGTGAAATCCTGCTCAGAATAAAAAAATAAGAAGAGCTCGGGATGCAGCTCAGTGATAAAGCTCTCCTTGATTCAATTCTCAGTATCATCAAAAAGAGAGAGAAAGAGATACTGTGGATCTTGACTAGGTCTGAGTTTAAATCCTCTTACAGTTGAAAACCAATCAAATTTCCCACCATCAAAGGGCTTGATTCGAAATTTCTTGAGTCTGTTTGGGAGCATTCTTTTAATATGCTGAATACTCAGGATTTGTAGAAAACTCAATAAAGCCATACGTGTCTGGGTTAATTTAAAAATCTCTTTTCTCATCACTGAACTAATAGTGCCTGCACAGGTCCACTCAGCAGGGCTTTCCCCTTTCCCAACACACACCCTCGTGAGAAAGACATCTATTCAAGCCTTGCAGATGAGGTTTGCCTGGAGAGGTGCTTACCTCGTCAACCAGAAAGCGGATTTTTTCCACAAAGTTTTGGGCTTCGTGGATCATTTCATCAAGAGAGAACTTCTTCTTGCGCTGCTCCAGGATCCCCTTGGCCTCCATGGCCATCGCCTCCTAAAACAGAACAAGAGTCAGTGTAGATCTTTCTGGAAATCTGGGCAACGAGCACTGTTCTGATGCTGGAGAGCCCTGAGTGTGCTTCTAGCTCCACACTGAACCCCAGCTGACTTGGGGCGGCCACTGCTCATAGCCCATTTGATAGTCACTTTAAGGGGACACAGAGACAGTGAACACCAGCTCTCCTTCCTTAGGCGGATGGGAAGCTGAGACCCACAAAGGACAGAAGCCTGTCAAGGGAGCATAGCTCTGTGAGCTGGGGCCTGAATCTAGGCTTTCTAAAATACTCAATAACCATAATAATGGCAGGTACTTTTCCTGAGTTCTTTCTCCATGCCAGCAATATTCATGCCACTGTGTTGATCCTCCATTACTCCTCTCAAGACGGAGAAAGCAGACTGATACCGCTGGAGTTGATGTCCAGCCGAGGCCAAAGTGCCTGTCCTTAGCCACTGTGCTCAGCTCCTGGTCCTGGAGGTCTGACAAGGCTCCCAGTCCAAGGGGACAGCCCCTGAGGAATGCCCCCTAGAGCGCCTTAGAGTGGCTGGAACATCTTTATTTGTTTATTTATTTATTTATGTAAATTTCATTTTTTGATTTTTATCAGAACATCATATTTATACACAGTAACTGGGTTCATTTTGACAAAATCACATTTGCAGGGAATTTGGTTTCAAGCCCCATACGACCCACTTTTCCTCTCCTCCTCCCTCCCCCTATTCTTCCTCGGCTACTGTATTAAACTTCCTTTTATAAATACATAGAAGTGAAATTCTCTTTGACATGTTTATATATGAATATGACATGATTTTGTTAAACTCATTACATACACCTTCCCCTTTCCCTCCTATATCTACCCCCTCCCTCTCGTTCTCCTATATCTCCTCCACTGACTTCTCTGTATCTTTATGATACCTGATCCCTCCCCCCACTGCCTTCTCTTCCTCATTTTGCTCTAGCTTCTACATATGAGAGAAAACATTTCACCTTTGATTTTCTGAGTCTGGCTCAGAAAATTTCACAAAGCATGATTTTCTCCATTTCTATCCACTTATTGGCAAATGCCCTTATTTCATTCTTCCTTGTGGCTCAGTAAAACTCTATTATGTATACAGACCATATTTTCTTAATCCATTCCTCTACTGATGGGCATCTGGGTTGATTCCATATTTTGACTGTTGTGAATTCTGCTGCTATAAACATTGAACTGGCTGTATTGCTATAGGCTGCTGATATTAGATCTTTTGGATAAACACTGAGGAAAGAAATGGCTGGGTCATACAGTGGTTTTATTCCTAATTTTCTGAGGAATCTCCACATTGCTTTACAGAGTGATTGTACTCATTTGCAGTCCCACCAACAAGGTAAGAGCGTACCTTTTCTCCACATCCTCACCAACATTTGTTATTATTCGTGTTCTGATCACTGTCATTCTGACCATAGTGACAGGAAATCTGAGTGTAGTTTTAACTTGCATCTCCCTAATTGCTACAGACACTGAAATTTTCAGAAATTTGTGTGAAACTGTTGGGGTCATTTTTTTCAGCCCACATTTATGAGTTTAGAGAAAAGAAAAGCAAGAAAAGCAAGAACAAAAGCCAAACTCTTAACGGTGCCTTCTAGGGCAAGGGGTCCCGTGCATGCCCAGCCTGTTCCATCCCAAGGCTGGAGCCCTTGGAGCTTCCTCTGCTCAGATGTTCCCCAGACTCCACATGGCTTCAGTTTAAGTGTCACCTTTGTATGACCTTCTCCCACATTTTCCTGATCACCGAGGCTTTAAGCAGCGTCCTTCATCATCATAACCTGCGACCATTTTTTGCTTTGGCTGTGTACCTGACTTTCTGTCTTCTTCATTAAAGTGAAAATTTTATGTAGACAGAGACTTCTTCTGTCCAGTCCTTACTTTGTGTTGTCTGACAGAGACACTGTCACATAACAGTGACACACAGCATATTCCTAGCTGAACAGGTGTTAATGTTTATGGAATGAATGAACCACCATCAGTATATAAATTCCTGAGGTTGAGCACCGTGTATTTTGGGTGTGTGCTCCCAGCAACCAGCACAGCACCTGGCATGCAGAACGCCTCTCTTCATATTGGCTGGAGGAACGGAATCCTGCTATAAACCAGGACTAGGCTAGGAGTCAAAGCCTGGGACAGGGGTGGGACATGCTGCTTCCTTTCCCTGAGATGTTCACAATTTGATGAAGTGAAAGCAAAACATGCAAATGATTATCAGAGTACTTGATAGGGGCAAAGCCAGGCTTCATGAAGATGTGACATTTAAGCTGTCTTTAAAGGTGAAATGAATTCATCAGGTGTCTAAGAAGACAAAGGACAGCCCAGGGAGGGAGATCAACCACATGTGGAGATAAATAATCAGCAAGAGCCTTAAAGTGTTGGCGCACAGATGTAAGGGAAAGGAATGATGGAGGATAAGAGTGGGATGCTATGGTAAACAGCCCCGCGTCCCAGGGAAAAGGAATTTGGACTTTAGCCTATAAAGAATGAGAGACTCCAGGGATTTCTTTAAGCCTAGTGATCTCATTAGATTTGTTATAGAAAGATCTTTCTGGTTGTGGTATAGAAGATGGATTGGAGGAAGACTATTGCAATATGCTTCGGCCAGAAAGTGGAGTAAGTCCCAGGGGCAGAATCAATAGGACCTGGTTATCTCAAACTGTTAAATCAATAGTCAAACTGTCTAAGGTGAAAGATTAAGAGTCAGAATTGACATTTAGGCTTCTTGTTAGACCAAGAGCTGTAGCTGGTGGTGCCCATATAGGAGAAAAAGCACATTCAGACAAGGCCTCGGGCTCAGTAGGACATGTTGAGTCCTAGGTGCCATGAGCCAAGTACCCAAGACTTCAACCAGGAGGCTGCAGGCAAAGATCTGAAGATGAGGAGGGACACCAGGGCCACTGTACAGATGAGGTTGAAAGTAGGGGATTGTTCAGGCCAAGAACTGTGGGATGGTGAGAAGACAGAGCTCGACAGAGCACATGCAGTGGAGGGTGTCGCAGAGACAGTCCCTCAGCCAGAGATGCTGAGGAAGAACCAGGGCAGCAAGAACTTGTAGAAGGACAGATCCAGCCTCCCTCAGCTGTGCTGGAGGACCGAAGAGAAGTGTTCTGGACAGAGGACGAAGGAGGAATTAAGACAATTGCATTTTAGTCTCTGGACTTCAATTGACTATCCATTAGCTATGACCTTTAAAACATCATTTAATATTTCTGGCCTCCACTTTTGTCTTTAAAATGTCCTTAAGAAGTTAAACACTGAATAATTTTTTTTTTTTTTTTTTTCAGAACTGTTATGGCCTCACACAAAATGTCCCTTGCTGCCATTGCCGGAACTGGTTTGAAGGTGAGATAAGCAGGCCTGGCTTGTTCTGGCTTTTCTCAGTCAACACTCAGCAAGGGTCAAGCAGCTCTGAGGCACCTAGAAGCATCTCTGAGCAGAGCACAGGTCTCCAGGGCACGGAGGGGTAGCAATGTTCTCAGCCTGTTCTCAAGATGTGCTGACAATTTTTAACATAATCCTAACAGGAGGAAGGAACTCGAGGAAGGGGAGAAAAGTTTGTGTTTTTTTTTTTTTTTTGGTCTCTTGATTTGTAAGGCAGACAGCCACACGAAAGAGTCGATAGCCTTTAAGAAAATACAAGTGTCAAGAAAATGCAGAAGGGGGACTTGGTCAGAACAGGAGTAGAGTGCAGGGCCTCTGGCTCATCCTGGTCAATCTTCAATCCACATTTCCAATGCAACATATTCTCCCTTACAACACACAAACGTGCGACCTTTAACCCTTATCCTCATCTGGCCTGTGACCTATGCTTCATCCACGAGGTTTATTTTTAAAGCACATGTTTTAACTCTGTTGAAAGTATAAATAGCTTTTCACATACCAGCTCCTGCCAACAGAGCGTCAGTCGTTTCTTATCTAAAGTGGTTTGGTTCAACATCTTCGGCTTTTTTTCTGCTTCAGAGATAAAGGCGCTGCAAGAGAAGAATCACAATTTTGAAGGCCGCTTAGTGAAAATCCATTTATAATTCCAGAGATAGGCAAATGTGCTTTCTACAATTCAGTGGAAAGCTGATGGAGACCCAGAACCAAGACTTTTCATTTAGGATTAGCAGGGATTCATAAGCTTTTCTAGGAGACCTAAGGGAATTAGAAATGATGCCCTATCCCTGCATTGGTTTGTGGGAATGAATGTTTTTCACTTTCTCTCATCAAATATCCATTGTGATTGTTATCAAAATTCATGGCAAAAAAAAAAAAAAGCCTCACCAAATAATGCAGTTTTCCTTCATCTTGCAAATTTAAAACACAGCAAAAAATTTCCTGAAGAACTATAGGCAAAGCAAGTATTTCAGACTTAATGCTGAGACATATCCCCAACTTACTGAGTAGTAACATTTTTTTGGAAATAAAGTTAAAAAATGTGTTCAGTAGTATATTACTAAAGACTGTGTGTATAATTCAAGAAGAAATGACAATAGAAAAAAAAAACTTTAGGAAATTAGATTTTGTCCTCCTTAGTGATACCTTAAATGCAAACTAAAATCAACACAATTTTACCTATAAAAATGAATAATATTCAAGGTTGGTAAAAAGGTGGGATAGAGAGGAGAGTGTGTGCTATTGTAAAAGAGTGTGTAAATTGCTTTAATGTTTTAGAGACTATTTAACAGGACCTACCAACATTTAAATGTACATTATATGACTCAAAAATTATACTAGAAATCTTATCCTTTAAAAATAACTGAACAATTTTGCAACAGTATGTTTATACAATAGCACCACAATAAATGGAGACAGGTTAAATATCATTAGGAACTCGTTTAGTGTGTTTGGACACATCCATCACTGAATATTGAAAACACCTCCTACAGGCTCCTGTAGAAAGATGTGTGTGATTTATCATTGAGTGAAAACACAACCTGCTGAGCACAAGTGTGATGTCATTTGGGAAGAAATAGAGTGTTTTTATGCAGAAAATGAGTATGTATTTGCAAATTCAGAAAAAAAAAGTCCAGAAGGACAAATCAATCTCTTCTCTCTGAAGAGTGGAATTGGAGTAAGAATTGAGAAGAAAACATCTACTTTATGATTTTCTGAAACAATGAACATGTAGTCCTTCCGTGATGAAAACAAGAGTCACTTATGAAGGGTGTAAGCAGGAGAGTCTTGGATGCCAAGCCTCCCAATAAGAGCCCCAAACCAGAGCTCTGCCCAGGGGCAGTTAGAGGGCTTGCTGGAAATCCTCTTTGGGTATATTACTTAAGTTGCACTTTCTCTTCATTTTTTAAAAATAAAAACGATTTTATTTTGAAGTGGGAGTTTGTCGACCCTTTCCTGCTTTTTCCAGAGGCTCAAAGACTTGCATTCCACTCTCCAAGATAGAGCAGACATGGTAGATGCTGAAGGTCTCCTTCCCCACAGGGAAAGAAAAAATTTGTTTCTTCATCAAAATTGGGAAAGCCAGGCGCAGGGGGCCATGCTTGCAATCCCAGCTGCTCTGGAGGCTGAGGCAGGAGGATTGAGAATTCAAAGCCAGCCTCAGCAATGGCGAGGCACTAAGCAACTCAGTAAGCCCTGTCTATAAATAAAATATAAAATAGGGCAGGGGATGTGGCTCAGTGTCTAAGTGCCCCTGGTACCCAAAAAACAACACAACAAAAAATTGGGGAAAGTGATAAGGCACATGCTTCCATCCATTCTTCATCTTTCAGACCAACCTGTCTCTGGCTGTGGGCAGCCTTGTTACCCCTATGTGGCAAGGGCTTGGCCTTGTTGCAAGGAGACTATGAAGTCCCACTGCTCAGCCATAAAAAGGTGGGGAGGGACAGGAAGCCAAATTTGTCCTCAAGTCCAAGCCGCTTTCTCAAATCCAGGCTTAATAAATTTAAAATTAACATTTTGATCTCCGACCCTCACAAATATGTATTCAGTTAATTGGAAATTTGAAGAGAAAGGGGAAAAAATAATTATCATCCTAAAATAATCTCCTAAGATAAAAACATTCTTAAGCTATTAATTTGTTCACAAACGCTTTATAAAGATGATCAAAGGGGACCTTTCCCTTAGCTCACAGCATGTGTGGCATGTGTGGCACTAATATATACTGCTGATATAATAAAAATAGAAAAAATGCTTATTTATTTCTTTGCTTTCTTTTTTTATAAAGTGAAAACGGTTGGGTAATTGAGAGATTAGGAAAGATATAACTTATAAAACAGAACATCAGGTTTAGCTACTGCCTACTTTCTGATTTTACCTTTCATCAAATCAATCAGACTCATTTTTCTATTAATTCCATTACTGTCAATTCTCATTTTGACTCAAGCCTGGACCTAATTCATTTCAAGAGTTGATCCAAGTTGTTTCCATATGGGGTAGTAAGCAGCCGCTAACATGGCCCCTAGTGAGTCCCACCTCCTAAAATTCATGCCACTCTGCAGTCCCCTTCTTCTGAACATGGGCTGCACCTAGTGACTTGCTTCTAATGGAATACGTCAAGAGAGATGAGATGACACTTCCAGGTTAGGTCATGGTAGATGGTGACTTCCATCTCACTGGTATGTTCTGTCTGACTCTTCCTGCTTGCTGACTAAATCAAGCTGCCATGTTAAGAGTGGCAGCTTAGAGTGGCCTGCACAGCAAGGAATGGAGGGGTCTCAACCAAATTAACAGGGAACAGACATTCTCCACCTGGCAGCCCACAAAGAACTAAATCTGTCAGCCATCATGGGAGTGATCTTGGAAGTGGATCTTTCCTAGTTGAACGTACAGGTGACTTCATCCCCAGACAACGCTTTGATTTTGTACCCAGGGGTAGTCCTGAGCCAGAGGACCCATTTGAGCCACCCTTAGATTCCTGGCACACACAATCATAAATGCAATCACAAATTTTGTGTTAAGTCACTGAATTTTGGGGTAATTTGCTAATCAGTCATAGGTAATGATATACCCTCTATTTTATTTTTTATTATATTGTCTACCATGGATTAGGAGTCATTAATTAGCAAACATTAATGTGCCCTATGAAACATTTAATTGCCATATTTGATATAATTTATCCACTTAGTTGTCTAAATAGTTTGCTGACTATCTACCAAATGGCAAAACACCACACTGGGCTTAACACTGTGAACATTTTACTTGATCCATAAAGATTCTCTGCAGCAGTTCTGTCTTTCTTTTTATCTCTCCCCGTTGGTTTATGGCTTAGTTATTTAAGTGTCAGGAAGCAGACTTTGGTCCACAGGTTCCAGCTAAATTACTAAACAAAATGAAGACAGATATAATACTCTGAGTGTCCATCGGACACATGTGAAATGGACTATTTTTTTCAAGGTCATTAAAAGCCAATCCCGTGCACGCTCAGCTCCCCTGTGCCAGCTACCTGCTTTGATTGATGAAATCACTGAGCACCATCTTCATTTTCTCTTCAGGAGCCTCCTCTGAAATCTTGATCAGCTCTCTCACTTCCTCTATACTCTCTTCCTGCAAACAAATGGCAGGGATGGAGGGGTGAGACTGGTAGTGGGGAGACTGATGGAAACAACCTACACAGGCCATTCAGCTCTTCTTTGTTTCTTCTGGAAATGGAGGAAGAATGCTTCCTTTCTCTTGTGTTTTAACTGGAAATGCTGCTGCATTCTGACTTTTAACCTTGTTTTTCTTAAGAGAACTGGTCTGGAGGCAAATCTTCCGCATTGCCTCAAGTCATTGCTTCTACCCCAGATCCATTCCCTAACCATGTACCACTCCCTCAGAGTCCACTATGGGGGAAATCTCATGTCATGAGAAATAGCTAACAACATAGAAGAAATTAGATACAATAACCCAAAACCCCAAAAGCAAGTTCCAATCAATTTCTCAAATAGTCGTAGAATCTTATTGAAAAATCTCTGAAAATAAAGAGCTATGCATACAAGTGGTTATGAGATTTCAGCCAGGGGGTTAGGTAGACTACACGTGGAAATAGCTGTATATTTGTATATTTAGTAATTGCATGTTTCTTTTTGGCCTAAATTCTAGGATTCCATTCAGTAGCTTGGAGATAAATGGCACCCAAGGGCAATTATGTGCTGCCACTACTTTGCTAGAATATACAGAAACTGTATTCTCTGTCATATGCCAAAGTCTGGTGCATGGGACACGTGCTCCTCTCTCTCCACCTTCACTGTAAGAACAGGCAACCTTGTGGAGTGGTTAAGGATGTGGGCTCTGGGGTCAGACTACTAGTTCAAAGGCAGGCTTACTGCTGACAAGTGAATCAACCCTTTCATACCCAGTTTGCTTATCTACGAAACAGGAAAATAATAGTTCCCACCTATTAAAGTGTGAACTTTAATCCTGTTAGCCATGGTTGAAGGGATCCTGACACTAATAATAAAATTAGGAATGGGTATTAAGGGTTACTATGGCTTCCTGGAAAACTTCTGATTTGTTTTGTCAGGACTCTTAGAGATAAGCTATTCTCTCCGAGGGAAAAGCAAAACCAGCCTTCCGAAGAGAGTTTGCATGTCCACATGATGTCACAGCATGACCCCAGACCAGGCCTCTCTGACCACATTCTGGGTCTAGCTCTACAATCCCATGGCCAGAGCCAACACTTTTTATATACAATTAAGATTATAAAGCAAATGGGAAGGAGACTTTTGTTCTTTCCTTAGAATTGTTTTTAATGGAAAAGAAGAGATAAGACAAGGGCCATCTGGTGAGGTGTGTGGACTGCAAGTAGAGGCACTGCCCATGGAGGTGTGGGGTGGGAGGGAAAGTGTGGGAGTGGGGACAAGAGTTAGTTGAAGCCAGAAGCTATCGATTTTGTGACAATGTTTTTAAGCTCCTGCCCTTTGGAGATTAAAGAATCAACCTATTGTTAGGTCCAGTAACAGTAAGAAGCAGAGAAGGGATATGAATTCGGACAGTTTGATTTAAAGTATAGGGATTTTGCAAAAATGTCTTCTCATTTCTTTGGATTCACATGGTAGGAGCCACATTTACCCAAAATGCAGTATCTGGACTGAGACTAAGACCCTCCACTAGAGGGATTTTTAAAAATCCCTTTTGCCTCCACTTTCCTTATGTACAAATCCAACCCCTATCGAAGTCACTTACCAGGAGATCTGCCATTTTCTCCAGCATGTTGGACCAGTGCAGCCTAAAGGTCTGATCTCCCCAAGAACTGATGAAGGAGACACAAGGCTTCTTGGCCTCAAATGGCAAATAGTTGTAATTCCTGCAAAAGCACAAGGGGTCTGAAAGTCAGTTGGCAATCAGTATTCCAGCAGAGCCAGCCCCATGTTCATGTTTTATATGTGCTGGTGGGATGGATGCAGTAAGAGTGGGGACAAAACTACCACACTGGTAATACCATCCTTGGTCTACAGCTGGAGACCCAGGAACAATGAAGGGTGAAGAGTTAATGGCTACAATGAAAGGTATTAATAGCTACCAGTAGATCCAGGGTGAGGGTCAGAAATGGTCAGCAGAGGCAGAATTTATTGGACAAGACTTTCTTTGTGGAAGCTTAAATTGAGAGAGGAAAATTGACTTCATTTTTTATTGTCTATATTCTAGACACATGTAAGGATTCATTGAGATAACAGATGTGAATGTATTTTGTAAACTAAAATTGCTAAGGATGGCGGAATGTGATGGACATCATTATACAAAGTACATGTACAAAGACTTGAATTGGGTGTCAACATACTTTATATTCAAACGGAGATATGAAAAACTGTGGTATATAAGTGTATTAAGAATTGTAATGCAAAAAAACAAAGTATATATATATATATATAAAGGCATAAATTGGTATGAACATACTTTACATACAGAGATACGAAAAATTGTGCTGTATATGTGTGATAAGAATTGTAATGTATTCCACTGTTGTCATGTTTTTAAAAAATAATAATAATAATAAATTGCTAGAGAAATATAAGGTACTAATATTTTTAATGAGGGTGAAGGTGTGTCCCAAATGAAACTTCAGTGTCTTATGGCTTGGCATCCAGCCATCCACTATCCATCCATCCACCATTCATCCATCCATCTGTCCACCCATCAATACTTACTGTTGTCAAGCATTGGTGCTAATAATGCAGGTGAATTGCTTGGCAAAGAAGGGACAAGAGGGATAGTAAAGTTGCTAAAAGGGGAAGAGGTAGAGCCACCGGGAATGTTTGAGGATGACATTGGATAGTGAGCCAAGTGCAATGGAGGACAGAAAACAAGGAATTAATTTTCAGACTCAGTTCCCAAGGAGGAAAGGGACAGGTGCAGAGGCAGGTAAGGTGGGAGGGTCGTGGCAAAAATTTAGAAGTTCCCACCTAATGACAGTTATTTTCTCAACTGGGTTTCCCTCAGACCCCTAGTAATTTTCTCAGACACCTGGGACTGTGGAAGGCAGGCCAAAGCAAGCCCCCAGAACAGGTGTGGTGGTGCAAGTGGCCCTGGTAATGTGGACAGTGTCTGGAGCAACACATCTACAGAGGGTGAGGCAGGGAAACAGAGAAATAGGGAGGAAACAAACTTTGTTTTTATTCCTTAGAAACTAAAATGAACTTCTGCCTGAAAAACTGAATTCTGACCTGAATTTCTCCTGAAGTAGACAATAAAATTAGCACAGAGGCCCCCTGGCCCGTTCTGCAGAAAATAAACCAGCAGGTGTCCATTCAGAAAAGAAGCCAGATAAGTTCTTGGCAGAAATTGAGGTTGTTGTTATAGCAGGAGATGACAACAGCGAAATAGGTTAGAAATGAAGCCGCTCTGCTTGTTTTCTCTGTTTTTAAGTCACTGTGTCGAGAATCCTGCAACTAAATACATTCCCACCCAGTATGGTCCCAAGTTCTTTGGTTTGGGTCATTCTGTGCTTATCATGTTTGGGGCCTTTGACTCTAAATCTCAGGGCCCTCCTGGCTGTACTGGGATGACACGGATCAGGAGGCTGTGGCTTCTGAGGCAAGCTGCAGTGCAGATGGAAGGCAGCAGACGGAAGGGCACTTCGTGCCAGTGGAGAGAGAAGACTGCCAGCTTGAATGGCTTCCCTGACTCAGGACCAGCCTTGTGACTTAGGGCAAGGGTAGGTCTGGAATCCTGAATAAAATGGCCGGCCCACCATTGGATGTCTTCTGCTACAATCTCATTCCTGACCTCTGACCCAGCACATAAATTGTATGCAAATGCACATACTTTGTAAAATTAGAAAGCCCAGAACATGTAATCTGTTGTATTTTATTGAAATAAGTTGTGTGTGTTCATACATGTGTGTGCATGTGTGTTTGTGTGCACGTGTGTGTGCATGTGTATAGCAGTTTAGTGCAGACAGACTCTTCCAATCCAGCTACTGCCTCTCTGATTTGCCACTATGTGGAGAAAGCCTCAATACAGTGACGGAGAAGGAAAAAGAAAGGCCAACTCTACCAAAAACCACCACCATGGCTTATTTTGGTCTTCTGTTAGCATTCATGTATGCTCTGTCCAAGGATGTCTTGAGACCTCTCAGCTCCTCCTAAGCCCTTCCCATACTCCACCCTGAAATCCCACCAATAGACAATAATGGGCTAGTCCAGCAAGGTGAGGAGGGTGATTGGAGGCAGAGTACCTCTGAGTAGCCTCAGGAAGTCTCTCCAAGCTGCAGATCCAGTTGTAGGATTATCTTAAAAAGCTGATGTCTCAGCTTTGAGAATGGAGTTCAAGGACAGGGAAGTTTGGGATTCTTTCATCCAAAAAGAAAAAAACAACCATGTATGGATGCCAGGGAGCCAAAGAGACCCCAAAGCAGGGGATCAAGGGAGAGGGGATATGTTCCATGAGAGGGAGGGTTTAGAAAATGTAGAGAATGCTCAAAAATAAGAGAAACAGCAGCTAAGTTAACTGCTTTGACTTCCTCCGCCTACTTTGACCAACACTCCTTCCACCTCTTATGACTTTCTCATCTTTCAGAGTATCACCTTTTCTATGACCTATCCCAACTCTACCTCCTCCCCAGCAGGCTTAGTCACCTACCCCTTCTCTAATCCTAGAGTACCCTGTGCCAAGCCAGTAACTCCTTGATTCATCCAAAAATATGTATCCACCTCTGTGCCAGGCACAAAGCTGAGCAGATAAACAGGTGATGACACAATGCCTGCCTTCAAAATGTTCACTGTCTCAGAGGGAAGACAGGTAAGTACAAATCTTAAGCCAGTGTGATTTGTGCTTGCTGAAGGTCTACGGAAGTCCATACCAGGCTTGGGGTCCAGGGGAAGGAGGCTGGGCTTACTCTTGAAGGGTACAAGGAGCTGGCAGCTGAGGAGGAGCCTGCTGCCAGAGAAGCAGGTCCAAAGACCCAGAAGCAGCAATCAGCAGGACAAGTTGAGGATTGCACAGCTGGAAGAAGTGGACTGGGGAGGGGTGGGGGATTGGTGGTGACTCCAGATGATGCTGGAGAGTAGATGGGGATTAAAGCCATAAGCTCCAACCCCTAGAATTAATTCTAAAAGCACAGGGAGTCAATGAGGGATGTGAATCAGGGGAATAATTGGTTCAGCGAGTTCAGTGAGTATCTTGAAGAAAATCCAAGTCAGGTATGAGATTTTTAAGATAATTCAGGCCAAAGATGCTAATGGCCAGAATTAAAGAAATAGCAATGGATAGGAAGAACTAGAATTGATCAGACTTCATCCCTGATTGAATGTGGGCGTGAAGGGGAAAAACAAGAACAACAGACAACCTTCCAGTGGTGGGTTGGAGGACTCAGAGAATGGCGGAATGAATCCATAAAATAGGAAAGATAGGACAAGGAGAAAAGTTATCTGTGAAAATGTGGAGCCTGTAAACGATCTGTGAGATGCCCAAGTAGAGGTGTTTGGATCTGATGTTCAGGAAAGAGAGCTGTCAGGGGGATTCAGGAATCCTTGTTATCCTAACAGTGGTCAGGAACCCATGGGTCAGTTCCCAGAAATAGTGTCTAGGTCAAGAAGTGCAGAGATTCAAGAGATGGCGATATGGCCTTGTAGTGGCCTGTTGAGAGCCATCTGTGGGCCGTGTGTGATTACTTCACACACATCGCAGCCTAATGAATAGGAGAATCTGGTGTCTGGGGACTTCCAGTGGACATTTCCTCTGGCTAAGACTGCCCAGACACATTGTGAGCCCTATTAAGCTCTCTCTTCCATTGGAGATGGGGTGACCTGCTGCAGCCATACAGCCCCTCTGAGATGGGCTTGACCTGCCAACATGCCAATCAACTGCTGACTGCAAGACATAAGGAAGCAAGACTGCACCCCTGAAACCTTATCCCTGCCTTCAATGTATCCCTCAAATAAACCACAGGAGCCATTTTCTAATTGTCTAGCCCCAGCTCCTGTGTGGACTGGACCTATCAGGGCCTCCACCTTTTGAAAATATATCTTTCTGACTTTGTCTTTTGTTCTCCACTAACTATTCTAGACTTTAATGTCTTAGGTGGCTTACATCCTCCTGAGCAGGAAGAAGAACCCCCTAATGAGGTGCTGGACACCTCCCCATAGTGGCCAATGTAACATGGCTGGATTCCCATCTCCTCACGTGTGAAATGAGGAAAGCCATCCAATGACATCGGAGATTTTTTTACTCATAAGACTCAACAATAGAACACTCTTACTATATTTGCTTTTTTTATTTTCATAAGCCACTTGATTGGTGCTTGACACTATTTTCTTTAA
Organism: Callospermophilus lateralis; assembly: GCF_048772815.1. Classification (NCBI taxonomy): domain Eukaryota; kingdom Metazoa; phylum Chordata; class Mammalia; order Rodentia; family Sciuridae; genus Callospermophilus; species Callospermophilus lateralis. Next base: position 75,882,610 of record NC_135320.1, on the reverse strand, counting down.
AAAGAATGCTATCATTTTACATCTCCTTATAGGTTGAAAATTTGCATGGATTAAAGGAGATCTGTGGGGGGTGCATGTAAGTGCCCCATTGGAAATGGTCTTTTCTGGTGGCCGACAAATATTATTTGAGTTCTTTGGTTTGCAAATAACTGTGGCAAAAATAAGATAAGAAATATGTATTCAATAATCCCATCAAATCAAGTTAACATAGTGACACAGATGTGGATAATAACTGTTAATAGGGTTTAGTGTGAAATGTTAAGTTCAGACCTTTGGACTCTATTGTGCTTCAAAGTTGTAGAGAAAAAGGGTTTCAGACATGATCATCACCATCATCCCTGTTCTGCCCTTAAATAAATAACGTGTGGAGTGCTACTTACCATGTGTCCTCTCTTTGTCCCTTGCTCCATGACTGAGATTAAAAAAAAAACAATGTTTCTGAATTTCAGGAAGAACTAAATGAAAGAGCCCCAGAAACTGAGCAAAATCCCACCATCAGGAACCTTGGCTGCTCTCACCTGCTGTGCCTCCTACCTGTTCCCCTCGGTCACCAGAGGCTTCTCCGGATGAGTGGTGGAAGACATGGGGATGGCCACATCGTGGGCTGCTTCCGCTTCTCCTTCCTGCAGCAGGGGAACAGCGTCTTCTTCAGTTAACTCAGAGGACTTCTTCTTACTGCCATGATGGAACCCCCCGTCAATCAGGTTCCCAAAATTACCTGCAGCAGCAGGGGGAGAGGGGCCGGGTGTCAGCAAGTAGAACCAGTCAACCTGGCATGAGGGACCCAAGGTCTTGTCCTCCCATGGCAGGGAAATAAGATCTCAGGGTGAGGGTGGAGAGAACAGTGGTAGGAAGAGAATAAGACTGACAACGACAATGAGCCACCCTCTCCATCCCCTCACTTGCCCTTTTGTAAAAAGCACACAACTTAGAAAGTAGACGACATAGGCAAGTAAAACAGAAAAGGGTCGCTAGAAATTACAAAATTCAGTTATAGCCATTTTTAATATCTTAGTGTGTATCCTTCCAAACGTTGGTAAAGGATCACTGAAGATGTGTCATTTTGTAAACCACTTTTTTTCACTAAAAAAAAAAAATCTCGAAAACCTTTCCCAAACTGCTTCTCCTCTAAGAGAAGATTCCTTGTCTAAGTCCCAAAGTCAACACCATGTTTTAAAAAGAAGTAGGAGACAGAGAAAGGAAGAAGAAGGAAAGAAGGGCGGGAAAATATTATACGGGGACAAACAGGGCAGCTTTTGTAGGACAAATGTCTCTGCGTAAGAATAGGTAGCCCCTGCAGGATTATTGGTGTCCTTGATCTTTCTATCTTACAATCTGATTTCAAATGCTTAACAAAAGACTAAGATGAATATTTACCGCTTTTGGAAGGAGTCCCAGAGCTGGCCATATTATAGACCTGGTCAACTTTGTTTAAATCAAGAAGAGTCTGAGATCACAAGCTTGTGATTCTGGAACCCCATAATTTGGGAAGTCTTCCTAAATCCTCCTCTGCTGGCCTCCCTCCCTAGCCTCTTCTCCTCCTCCCCACACAGGCTGCCTGACACTCCTTTCTATTTCTGTAGTAGATGCTGTTAGTGCTTCATCCAGATACTTTACCAGCTACCAAGATGGCCAGGAGCTCATCGTGGCCACCTTCCCAAGAACCACTTTCTACTCATGGAGACAGTACCCCATTTCCAATTTTCTGCCCTGCTGCAAGACAACTGCCTGAATCAAGATCTTCTCTGTTGGGATGCTATTCCTTGGAATGGCTTACCCAGCTGCACCATAGCCCAGGAAGATTGCTAGGACTTGGGGTTTCCCAAGGTCAAACATCTACTGTGCATGTGCTACTTTGCAGCTTATTTATCCCTGAAACTCTGAATCTAAACCTATTCTGTTAACCACTTTTTAAAAGTATGAAAAAAAAAAAATCTGTCCCTTATACATTGACACTAGGGACTGCTACCTTCTTTCCGAGATGCCCACCTCCACTAGGGTGCTGTCACTTCACATAGGACACTAATGAACTTATTTAAGAAACAGGTCTGTGTCAAGAATTGTGCTGTCTTCACTTACCAATAGAAACTTCAAAGCTGATGGGTTTATCGCCAATCTTCCGGTCAATCATGGTAGCTTCAAAAAATGCCCCAAAGAGTAAAAATTCCTCATATTTTTCTGGCGTGATCTACAGAAAGAAAAATAAAATATTAGACAAACTGATTATCTTCTTTCACCAGGAAGCCAGGTCAATGAGGTTGACCTGCTTCCAACAACATTTATAGACACTTGACTCTGTTTCAGCCTGAAATGTTGCATCTCCCCACTGAGCAGACAAGCAGGAATCATGGCCAATAAATTGCAAATCCAAATGCAATCACTTACCTAGAATGATCAGACTCAACCTTCTGATTGGCTACTTAAAATGCAGAGAACCTCCTTTCACATCAGAGGCTCAGCTTGGTGTCTATGTCTAAGACTCTGGGTGAAACGCCAACCTGGGATGACCTTCAACTGATCAGGCTTTCAGAAACCAAAACCAAAGATGAAATCCTGAGTCACAGCAACCCTTGATTTTGAGCTTGACTTCATGGCTTCTACAGGATGCTCACATACATTGTTATTTGTTCCCCCCCAACAACTTTGAGAGGGCAAAATCTGGACTACTCCCATTTTGCAGACAAGAAAACTAAAGCTTGAGGTTGTACAGTAGCTTTCCCATGTATTGTGACCACAGACCCAGTTCTCACACATCTCTGATGTGTGTTATCCCAATCCCCTGGTGCTGACCCAAAGTCAAAGTTACTTCCTGAAATAATGAGCAAACTCAGCTCAAAGGGTGGCGGATTAGAAGCGCCCAGGAATGTCAACCAATCCTGTGAATCCAGGGTGCTACAGGCCCGATGGCTGCTGCTGGGAGGGATCCACCCAACCCCAGGCACATGTGCTTCTATGCTACAAAGGGCCAGAGTGATTATCCCAGTTTCCACCCTTTGCCTGAATAAACTAAAGTTCAGAGACTAGGAGGCTTCCCAAGGTCAAGCCAAAGAAGTCAAAGTCAGACCCGAGAGCTGTCTCCATCAAGGCTGCTTTGAAAAGAACCCTCCGCTCTGGAAGCCAAGGACTCTGGCAGGTCACAAGACAGGGGCCGTCCCAAGGTAATACACAATTATTTTCAAATGACTTTTATTGACATGGAGCAGGCTATGATTTAGGGAGCATCACAGTTCTGGGTGGGCTAAAGTCATACAATCTTTGCTTCCTGGTTTGTTTGTTTTTGTTTGGATTTATTGAAATCTGCAGAAAACCAGTAAGATTAATCTAAGGAAACAAAGCATATGTAGCCCCTGGGGTTAAAGTTACATTAGGTCAAAAGCATCCTTCAGACAGCCAGTCATTAGGTGATCAGCCTTCACTTGGGCTCCTCCTGTGGTGTTGGCAGTCCCAGCAAATGTTTCTGTTGACCAGAAGCATGGAACAGGGTGCTGGATCTTTTAAATTATTTTTAGATGTATATTAACATTGGGATACATTTGTACATAATCACAAAAGCATGGAATATAATCTGCTAATTCAATCCCCAGCCCTTTCCCCTCCCCTTCCCTTCCTGTTCCCCTCCTCTACTCTACTGGTCTTTCTGGAATTTATTTATATACATATATATTTTCAATTAGTGTCTTATGGATTATACTTGATGCTTGAATTCACTGTGGTATATTCATATGAAAGTTTGGTCAGATTCATTCCACTGTTCTTACCCTATCCTGTCTCTCCATCCTCCCATCAATCCCCTTACTCTATAATTTTTCCTCTATTTTTTAAATTCTCCCTTCCCCTTATTTTATTTTATTTTTTATTTTATTTTTTTGCCTTTCTCTCTTTCTTCCTGCCCTACATTTTGGATTAGCTTCTACATATCTGAGAAAACATTCAAGGGCCTTTAAGGCTGAGTAATAATCCATTGTGTATATGGACCACATTTTCTTCACCCATTCATCTGTTGAAGGTACCTAGTTTGGCTCCATAGCCAAACTTAGCTTAGCTATTGTGAACTGAGCTGCTATAAACATTAATATGGCTGCATCACTGTAGTATGCTGATTTTAAATCCTTTAAATACCGAGAAGTGGGATGGTTGAGCTAATTTTTAGTCCCACCAACAATGTTTGAGGGTACCTTTTCCACCACCTCCTTGCCAACATTTATTAGTATTTGTATTCTTGATCATTGCCATACTGACTGCAGTGAGATGAAATCTCTGTGCAGTTTGATTTGCATTTCCCTCATTGCTAGGATGCTGGACAGTTTTTCGTGGATCTTAGTCACACTCTACCCACTTCACCAACCAGCTTCTTATCTCACCTTCCCAGGCGAGTTCACTCTCCAGGAGGAGGAGCCTGGGAGAGGGACCCCCAGGACCACAGCCAGAAGAGACTTCTTCAAATCTCAGCTCTGCTATTTCCTAGCTTTGGGCAAGTCATGCTCACTCTATGACTGTCACTCTCCTTATCTGTGACATAAGCATCATAATAGGGCCCACAGGGAGGAAATGGAAATGATAAGAAACTGCCTATGAAGTAGGTTATTACAGGAAGTAGGCATAAGAAGGGTAAGTCACCTGCCCAAAGAATCAAATGGAGGCAAAGCCAGGCAGTAATCCCACACCACTCTGCCACAACCTAAAGCCATTTGCTTTGACAATCTATACCTCCCAATGTACTTACATTGGTTTCCCTTCTATCCCATAAACTAGGCTCTATTTTTACTCTTTACCAAGCTGAAAATGATATTCAAACAAGAAACTACTCAACAAATGTCCATTCAAAATGGACACATTTTAGGTTGACTCTACTCCATGGGTTCGGCACAGGGGAGCAGGGAAGCGGGGGGTGGTTGGGGAGGCCAGCCTTATGGGGTCTCTCAACTGCCCATATGTGCAGTGAGGGCATGACTTCAACTGGAAGCATGGGAGCTCGAGGACCCTGGGCAGCTAAAAGAGATGTGGTATGAAGGGTTGTTGGGGGTAAGCTCCAAACTGCTCAGGCTGCAGGGAGGGTAGAAGGTCAGAGCTGTGGTTTAAAAATATAACCACAAATTCTCAGCCAATCCTCCCCTGAAAAAAAATGAAGCCTAATTCTCCTCCCTTTGAAGATGGGCTGTAATAATTTGTTTCTAATAGAACACAGCAGAAACATCAGTGAGTGACTTCCATGGCTAGGTCGTGAAAGAGTCTCTGCCTTACTCACGTTTAGATCACCTGCTCTTGGGGAGCCAGATGCCATGTCATGAGGACACTCAAGCAGCCTGAGAGAGGGTCCACATAGTGAGCAACTGAGGCCTCTCACCAACAGCCAACAGGGACCAACCTCCTGCCCAAGTGAGGTAGGGCCTTCAGAAGGCTACTGTCCCTGCCAAGACCTTGGCTGAAACTTCATGAGGAATCCTGAGCCAGAACACGAGCTAAGCTATTTCCAAATTCCTCACCCACAGAAAATAAGCATTTGTTGTTTTCAGCTAAGCTTTGGGTAAGCTGTTGGGCAGCAGTAGGTAACCATTAAACCCAACAAGGAACTGGCCACAAACAAAAGTCCAGGAGAAGGAGGAAGCTGGGGACAAGAGTGTGAATGATGCCTGAATTTCCTGCTCTCTGTCACCTTCTACACAATAGCCAAGATGTCCCCTGGCTTTGTAAACAAGTAAGTTCCCAAGACTCCCTTGCTCCCGGATAGAGTTTATTTCTTCAGGGACCCTCAGCAAAATATCTTAAGGATATTGACTTCCATTAAGAAAATCTTCTGGTTTCTTTCTAGATGGCAATCCAAGGAATGTCCAACCTCAGCCTTCAGTAGGAGAGACTACCAGAAGGACAGATACAGGAGATATCAGCTCAGGAGGCCCCAATTAGCGACTCACAATTTCTTGGCAGAGTCCAAAGTTAAGTTTTCAACATTGGCATATATTCTGAAAGCACACAGAATCCCTGATTCTAACCACAACATACTGGCAGCACACATTTCCAGAGACTGTTTCCCAATATGTGAGTACAGAGGCAGAGCTGGGGAAGTCCCTAAAATACCAAGTCACAAACAACAGGTGGAACGCTTTGGAGAGCTGCCCCCTAGTGGCAGGTGCAAACCACAGAACCATTGAGAACAATAACAAACGCATGGCAAGCTGACTGCGCATGTGTCAGAAACTCTGCTGACCCATTTACACTCATTCTCTCCTTAACCCCCAGCAGATGCCCACGACAGAGCAGCTGTTGGACCTCATTTTGCTGATGAGTAAATGGAGACACAGTGGTGTTAGCATCCCTGCCACCACGAGAACCAACCCCAAGGCTGCCAGCCCTGTCTTCCCACTTGTCCCCTACAGTTTCCTCAGGTTTGTAAAATCCACGTGGTAAAAGTAAGTGGCTCTGCCAAGGCCAGAGAGACCCTCACACTTCAATCCTGTGGCTGCCTAGGAATGGACAGCTCTGGGAGCCCAGCCGTCACCTCCGGTCCAGTTGACCTGAGAAACTCACTCCAGAGGCAGAATGAGCCAACCTGAGATGCTACCCACCTTAGCCGCTGACAAAATGTGAAACTCACTTGCTTAACTACAAATTGCTATTGCAAAGCTAAGTGGGTAAGAGACATCAATGTTCACCCTGGAGCCCCAGCCCTCCTGCTGGTAATAGAGGAGAGGGCTGGCAAACTGTTGCTGCTGTGCTTTACCGAGAGCAACAGCAGGAGATCCCTGGGGCTGTGCTTTCTTCCCAGCTTCAGGCAGGGAATAGGTTTCTCAAGTTCTCACACCCAGCTTGCCGCCTCCTCCCCTCCTCTCCCACCCTCCTCCTACCCAAGCTCCCAGAAGCCCACACAGGATCCAGCTGAGCCAGTCCCCCCTCCGCCACCCACTCCCACCAGCACCCCAGAGCACTTCCATGTCTCTTCCCCTGGGTTCCCATGGAATCTGTGTTTGGGGGAGACTCTGAAGGAACCTGCCCTAACAGATGGCTGTGCAGAGGCAGAGGATCCACCCCAGAACCCAGGGCTGGGCCAACAATTTTGTAGGAAGAATGACACAAAACTGCAGGCAAAGACCTTCAGGGAGCCTGGGACAGGTGCTGTGTGTGTCCTGGGCTCGCCTCGGGTGGGGTCTCAGGAGCAGAGCTCAGACCTACCTCCGGGGGGACCTCGAAGGGCTCCACCTCCACCTCGGTGGAGTGAGCTCTGTCGGACGGCTGCTGGGGCTTCCCATCATCGGCTCTGTCCGCCTTGTCCTTACTGGAGCCTTTGGAAGACTTGGAGTCTTTGTCCTTGGAAGAGAACTTCAGCTCCTTCAGTGCCTTGGAAAACTTGGACTCCTGTGCCCCTCCTGAGAGGATTTCCACAGCGATTTCTACCAAGATTCTGCCCCTGAAGGACACCCCTTCCCCAAAGCCTTCATTCATTTCCTGGTAGTCGTCCATCAGACTGTGGTTCCTGGGGGAGCCATACAGGTTGATCCAGGCGGGTCCAAAGGTAGGGAGGAAGCCTAGGAGGACCCCGAGCTTTAGCCATCTGGCATGTTTTCAAGTTCATCATGCATTCTCTTTATCAAAGCTATTCACAGTCTTTTAAAAATATAGAATACACAGAAAAGACGAAAGAGGGTATTTGCAGGATATAGTATCACCGAAAGACATTGAACTGATTTTTCTTTCCATCTTTTTTCTGTACGTGTCCCATTTGTAACATTTGTAGTATTGTTATGAAGGCCAGCATGCCTCCCTTTACCTCCCTTCATTCATCAAATGTTTATTGACTCTTGACCAAGCCAGCCACCGTGCCAGAGACCAACCAAAGGGCTCAGCAGAGGACAAGCAGACACAAACACTGAACAAATAAATATTTACATTATAAACACCACAAAGGAGATCTACAAACAGCAGGCTGCTACTGCATGGAGAGGAGTTAGGCAGGCAGAGAGAGAAGGGAGGGAGAGAGAGCAAGAATGCATGTGAGTGCATGTGTGTGCACATGCGTGTGTGTGTGCATGTGTGTATGTGTGCATGTGTGTGCACATGCGTGTGTGTGTGTGTGTGTTCTGGGCCTGGGGAGCAGCATGTGCTGGTTGGAGAGGAGCCAGGAGCTAAAGATTGAGCTGTATGTGGAGCCAGTGGAAGGTGGTGTCTTAGAGGTCTTGATAAGGATTTTGGTCTTTATCTTAAATTCCATGGGGATATATGAAAGGAATTTGAGCAAAGATGTGGTACAGTCACATCTCTTTTAAGATCACTGTGCTGCTCTGTGGAGGGGAATGAAAACAGATGTGGGCAAACTGGCCCACTGACCATTTCATCATCAAAACTGAAGACATCAGCGACTTGGAACAGGGTAAGGTAGCTAAGATGGAGAGAAATGAGTGCTTCTAGATATGTTCTAAACATAGAACTGAAAAGACCTGGTAATTTTAACTTGTTCCTGGCATAAGTATTTTCCCTTCTTAAAATATAGTGTTGGAGAAAATGCACAGTGTCTTTGGGAACATCTCTTTGGCAACATTAATATTCCTTTTTGGCTCACAGTTCAGCCTCGTGGTCCTGAAGTTTGAAGCTCTGGCACTTTCAAACTATGTGACTTTGCACAAGTTTTTTTCACTTCTTCTTTTTTTTTAACTTCTCTATGCCTCAGTTTCCTCATCTAGAGGAATTGTTAATAGTGCCTATCTCACCTACCAAAATTAAGAGAAATTGCTGAGGTGATATTGGCCCAATTATATTGTTGTATTGTGAGCGAGTACAAATGTGTAACAACAAATCCCATCAATATGTACAACTATAATGCACCAATAAAAATGTGGAAAATTTTCAAAAAGTAATAATGTCTAAGAAGCGTTTCACACAGACCCTTGGGGAATGTTTAAGAATATTACTATTGTGAATAAATAAATGTATCTTAATTTGCCTACAATTCCCCCATGGTGGACAATTAGATGTTTCCATACATGTTTCTGTTAATAGTCGTTTTGTGCCTAAATGTTCTCTATCCAGCCCTGACTTCAATGGAGTAGATTCTTACCCTCCCTTATGTAGACTTGGAGCAGGGAAATTGTATTAAAGGAAATAGAGAGATTTTATGGTCCCTGATGTCTACTTGTTAAGCACTGATATCCATCTTCCTGAACACATCAAAGTGCTTCTGAAAAGTTGTGAATAAAACATGCTTTCATCAAGTGGGAAAATGGTATAGATGGGGGACTGTGCTTTTCTGTGTCAAGTGGTAAATGCTTCCATAATGTGAAGAAAGAGACAATGGAAATCCATTGAGGCCTTTCTATGCTGTCGCCCATGAGAGCATAAAAATATGTAATTCCTGTTCTCTGTTCTTAGCAAGGCTTCAATCTGATAGAGGGAAAAGGTACCATAACTACACTAACTTCATATATGATATATTTATTTATGATGTTCTACCTGTATGCATTTGTGTGTTTGGGTTTGTGCACACATGTGTGTGATCTGTGTGTGTGCATGCCTCCATAACTGTCCATTAGCATAAACTAGCAGTATAGGGAAAGGTTGCCCACTAACTTATGTTTTCCAAACAAAAAGCCATACACTAAAGTCAGGGGCGGCAGCATACACTTGTAATCCCAGTGGCTCAGAAGGCTGAGGCATAAGGACAGTGAGTTCAAAGCCAGCCTCAGCAATAGCAGGGGGCTAAGCACCTCAGTGAGACCCTGTCTCTAAATAAAATATAAAAAAGGATGGGGATGTGGCTCAGTGGTCAAGTGTACCTGAGTTCAATCCCCAGTACTCCCCCTCCCCCAAAAAAAGGTATTGTACTGAGTGGAAGCTCTTTCCCTGACCCCTTCCTGCTGACTTGGGGGTTAGCTGGGACTCTCTATTCCCTTCCTGGATTACTCTGCCGGCCACATCTCCCCACCAACCTCATAATTTCATGCTCCCATCAGTGGCTGGGGACGTAATTGTGGCGGGGGGATCTGAAATGTAAAAACCATTTTGCTTGTGAGTCATTCCAAATTTTTTAAAAATCTAGCGAGTCAGATCAGGTGGATAAACCTTAGTTTAGCAACCTCAGATCTAATCAATTAGATTCTATCAAGGACACAGAGGGGTGCTCATGGAAGACCTGGGACCAGGACCAAACCTGCCCCCCTGAGCCCAGCTCCAACCACCACCCTGAACCAAGCCAAGCTGCAGGCCAACAGAAGCCTAGCCAGGCCTAACACCCGCCGCCCGGACCCTCCTGGTGTAAAGGCGAGGGCCCGAATGCCGTCATTTTGAGACCTGTTTCCAAGGCAGACCAGGGAGGCTTCACCTTTATCTCCATCCTGCTCGTTGGAAATCTTCTTCAGGTCGATGAAGTGGGTGGCCAGAGCCACGTCATTCATGCTGCCTTCGTCCCACACCTGGATCTTCACCCTCCGACACAAGGGAGGGAACATTTCCTTGAAGACCACCTGTTCGTGCCACACGGGGTTGGCACAGTTCTTTTGCACTGTGGTTCGCCCCTAAAAACAGACAGAAGGATGTGAGCTGTGAAAGGAAGTGACTCTCGGCGGGAAACTCCTCAAGCCAGCTGGAGAGGGGAAGCAAGCAGCCCAAAATACCAAAGCTGCTTCCCCCTGGCACCCAGGAACATCAGCTGCACCCAACACACTGTTGGAGGACCCACTCGGTGCTGGCTGCTGTGCCAAGCACCCACAGGACAAAAGCGAGTCAGTGCCCTTGGGCAGTGCTAATGGGCACATCAGAGCTGGGCTGGAACTACCACCTGTGCTGGGAACAGAGCTGTTCTGCACATCTCCAGGAAGGCCCTGGACAGAGCTCACCCCGAATAAGTGGGGTGAAAGCACCACTGGGGGCAAAGCACTGCTCTCGTCTGGACCTCGTTTTGTTGTTGTTATAAAGTGGAGATGATTTCCTATATGACCTCCAAGAACTTGAGGCAAAATACTACCACGTTCACCCCTTCCAAAGGTGGGGTCAGGGTGAGTTTATATTTTGGTAGCAGTGACATCTGTGTCAGCCTGAAGCTTCAAAGTCCAGTCAACCAGGAGGGAGCTCTACCATGTACCCAGGTCCTGGTCCTTTCTGTGGCCTTGAGCAGGGAACAGGTTTCCAGGCTTATGTAGGACGAGGACTCTAGGATCCTTTGTGAAACAGAGCAGAAGATGGTGGTGCTTCTACAGGGGTTGGGGACTAGGTGATGGCTCCGAGACATAGCCAGCGGTGAGGAAGGATGCCTGTCATCCTGGGTCCTAAATCATAATACACCCTGAGTCCTTCCCTTCATCTAATGAGGAGTAAGTGGGCAACACCCCCAAACCCCACCCACCACCTGACCCAGTGCCTTCTATGGCAAGTCTTGTCTCTCAAGGCACTGCCCAATTTTTATTTTAACTTAATTTTGTTTGATTAAAATGCCCGGATACAGGGCAGGGTCCTGGCCCAGGCCTGCTAGAACTGGTGCCAATGGTTCCTCACCGTCTGCCCAGCAAAGGTGACCTCCACAAAGGGATCCACGAGGTCCTTACTGTCACCCACAAATGCTTTGGTGACGTTTGCCATAATGCTGGAGTTCATTTTGGGCAGTCCTTCTGCCTTGTAGAGTCTTACGTAGAATCTGGCCCAGGGTCTCTCTGATGGAAACCCCTGGGGTATCAAAAGGTTCCTTAGAAGGAGAAATAAATAATATATAAATAAATCCATGAATAAATAGGAATCTCTCTCATTTGAAAGAATAGAAAAGACAGAAGCAATTTGGAGGCAGAGAAAAAGATTTGGGGTATATAAGAAGACTAGGCTTTGCCCCTAAAATGAGTTTTCTTTCTAGTGTAAATCACAGTGGAGGGTCAGTCTGGAATCACAGAGCAGACACTGTCTCCCACTCTGCACCTTAAAAGAGGAGCTTTTAAGTCTCCCCAGGTCACAAATCAGGAGTCAAAATTATCATTCCTTCAAAGAAAACTCAGCTACACTTGGATAAATCAGGTAAGCTCAGCATACCCATAACAGGATCAGAGGAGGACATGCCATCCTGGTCCTCACAGCTGAGAGGACACATCATGGTGCTTCTGATGCAGCAAAGTTCCAAATGGACAAGTCATGCACTTAACAGTTCTCATGCAGCAATAAAGGGGTGGAAAGGGGTGGAGGAAGGAAAAAGGTATAAAATTGGGGCACATCATTTCTTTCCAATAGTGGATCTGTCTCACTTTTCTATTTGCTCCTCGGCATCAGAGGTTTTGGGGTTGGTCTTTAAGATGTCGCCTTTCCCGGTCACGCTGATGTCGCACTTCAGGTATCCCTTGGTACCAGTCCTGATGTCACTGGGGTCTGTGAGCAGCGCCCACTTGTCACTGAACTGATGACCTACAAAAGCACCTTGACAGCTCAGCTCCCCATGATGGGCCCAAGGCTCTACCCCGTCCCCTCCCACACCCTCTCCAACCCAGCATGGTGACTCCTGCAGCAGGCTCTGCCATACCCCAGACTCGTGCCTTCCTCCTTCCTTTCCCTCCCCTTCCTTTTGCTTCCCACCTGTTTCTCTGCCCTTCTTTCCAATCTGCACAGGTATTTGGGAAACTCTCAACCTAGGAATGACCTGGGCAGGATTCCAGCTTTGACCAGCAAGAGGGACATTAATGGAGGGTAGGAGTCAATCACTTGCCCACAGTCCATCAATGTGGCTCATAGATCTTTCTGTTGGCCTACACTGTGAGTCAGAACATCAAGATCACTTACAAAAGCTAGACGTCTGGCTTATGTTTAAAAAGAAATATTGGGGCTGGGGATATAGCTTAGTTCGTAAAGTGCTTGCTTCGCAAGCCCTGGGTTTTACCCCCCAGCACCACACACAGACAAAATTTTGGCAACACTAGATTCATATTTCCACATGATGGCCAATGCTAAAGGAGTCCAGTAGCTGCCTGCTGTTCTACCATGGTTCAGGAGCCTCCTGTTACCTGCAGACTCTGTCACTCCCTAAGATGTGGTACCCATACTCTGTCACTCCCTAAGATGTGGTACCCATCTGCTCTCAGCCATGGTCACTCTGTGACCCCCTGAGATCATATGACTTGAAATCATCTGAGAAGAGAAAGGTCCTCATGAGAAGTTCTATGCTAGTTGCTAGCTCTGTTATTTATTAGCTTTTGACCTTGGACAAATTACCTAGCTTGTCTGCATTTCACTTTCCTATAAATCGGGGATAATAATTATTATTATGGTGCAGTCTGATGTGAAATGCCAGTCTCATTATGTGCTGGGCTCTCTATAAGCACTTAATGTATTTGTTAACTTCATACTCCAAAAACCTTTGAAGGAGGCACATCAATTTATCCTCATTTCTACAGATGAGGAAACCGAGACACAGAGAAGTAAAATCCTTTGTTCAGAGTTGCACATCTTGGAAATAGCAGAGTGAAATTTGAATTCAGGCCAGATTCTTAGTTTCTACCATCTATTGCCACTCCTGCTTATGTGTCGCAGTGCTAAATTAGACAGAATTTGTTTGAAAAAAAAAATCATACAATTCAGAGGTGGACATGTAAGATAATCTTATCATTTGAGGGCAAGATCCGTGCCGCATGTAACTTTGCATACTTGGTGCTAATTTTTATTGAATGAATTGTCAAAAGGATGAGTGAATGAATAAGAAGTCCTTGGGTGCCATAAACCAGAGTCAGAAACAGAGATGGGGAGGTGATGCTTCCTTACCAGGTTGGTTGTACACAGTCCCCAGATCTACTTTGAAAGAGCCAATCAGTATGCTTCCAATCAGCTTGTGGTGAAGGACCTGGGGAGAGATGGAGCGGTGAGAGTCTTGAAATGGGCTCTTTATACCTCAAAGACGCTTCTAGGCCTTGACCCTTCCCAGGCTTTGACCTTCATCTGGAGCACAACGGCATTTAGTCATCAAACCACAGAGTCACAAAGGGCCTTCAGAAATATCTCACCTGTACTTCTACCTCCAGCAGGTGGTCCCCCGATTCTCTATTGATGGACACCTGAAACTCGCACCGCCTGAAAGTTTTCTTTAATCAAAATGAACTCTAGTGCAGCCTGCCTGTCAATGCCCACCTCTGTCTGCTGAAACTCTACCCAGAACAACTGTCACCTCCTCCAAGCAGCCCTCCCTCAGCCTCAGCCCTACCCCTGGCTGAAACTCTTCCCCCCAAATTCCCAAACTGCTCTGCTCACCACCTTCCCAGGGAACTCATCAAGCACTGCCTTAAGCCATTTGCAATAGAAGGAAGGTGTCATTCTCAAGCTGAGCAGAAGCCCGAAGAGGAGTGCCCCATAACATCTCGGAATGAAGAAGAACTTGAGGGAGGTGGCAGAGGGGGTGCCCATCCCCAAATGCCCATTCACTGTGAAAAAAGCTGCTGAAGAATCAGGATTAGTTTAATCCGGAAGCAAAAAAAAAAAAAAAACAGGGCAGTGAGGGGCTGAACAGAGAAAGGGCAAGAGAAGTCCAGTGACTCAGATCTGGGAAATGCTGCCATCCAGAAAAGGGGACCAGATCCCCTGAGTGGTGCTCAAGTAACAGGATGAGAGACTTCAGTTCCCTAGAGGAAAAACTTTCATGAAAATCAGAACTTCTCAGCAATGTAGTAGAATTTCTTGGAGACAGTGACCTCACCATCACTGGAAATAATCATCATGTCCCAAGAAATCTATGTCAGGCAGGAGGTGGAGGGGGATCCCAGCAGCACTTGGAACTTGGGCTCGATGGCCCTGAGCTTCCTCCTAACTATAAATGGACCTAGGAGCTGCTTGATTCAAGGTCAGTTTCCTACAGTCTCCCATCCACCCCACAGTCTTGCTCATGATAGATGTTCAATGAACATTTGGTGAATGAATAATCAAATGATGGATGAGGGGAGACTTTTGTGGCTTCTGAATAGCCCCTTTTGGCAGAAGCAGTGAGAAACAATAAATTCAGCTGACCTCACCAAATGACAGCCCTTCCCGCTTCTCTTTCCACTCTCTCTCACTTGCCCAAATCTTCCAACCGTGTTAGAGAACTGGGGGGAAGTAAGGACAGCCTGGCTTGAGTAGAGGAGCTATTTAAGGTCACACAGAAAGCTCACTCTACAACCCACCACACTTGCAGGAGTGGCGTGGCTTCCCGAAGGCCTGAGGAAGACCAGACACCTGTCTCAGGTTCTCCTTGCAGGATGAGGGGCGGCAAGCAAGATGAGCCCCAAACAAATCTTCCAATAACACAGGAGACTTCAAGTCATTCACTAAGGGGTCGAGTGCTGGGCAGTACTGGTGTGGCAGAGCATGCAGCGCCAGGACCCTGGAGACGTCTAACACACAGAGTGCATGGGTCCTGCATACCTTGGGCCACTGGCACTGAAAGATGGTCTTGGGTGTGTAGCAGCCTGGCTGTTCCAATAGCACCTGCTCACAGACCTCTCCTGACTCTTCTCTCACATTGAATTTTTCCTGAGCACATTGACTTTCAGTTCATGAACTTGCAGAAAAATCATATTCAATGTTTCCTTCTCAAGGGGAGTTCTTGAAAATATCCCCCACCCCCATCTTTTGGAGTTGTTTAGGGATGCCAAAAGCAGTCTCATCTTCCAAGTGAGGGGAACAGAGATGTGAACTTTGACCCTCTGTCTGAAAAATCTTTGTGTCCCACAAACAGTCACTACCCTTGTCTATGATCTGATGTTAAAGCCCGGTGTTGACCTGCTCATCTGAGACTAGAGAGTCCTTTAGGAGCAACTGTAAAGCCACTCCACAAACAGGAGCAATGGAGCAAAGTCCTGGGCAGCATCCCAGGTCCCAAAATACCTTCTGCCTTGTCATCTGCCTGAAATTCAAACACTAAGAATGTTGGCTCTCGGTGACTTCATTCCTCAAGAGTCATATTCTTCAAATGCCCCCAAGAAGGACAATACCACAGCACCACCAAGACCCAGGCCTTAACGCAGGACTTCATTGACATTCAGCTGTGGTTGAAGGGAACGGGTCATGGATGTGTTTATTGAGTTGAGTGATGTTGGAGGGGTGGATGAAGGCAGGTGAGGAGAGAGGACAGGCCAGGAAAGTTCCAAGACAGGTTTTGTCATCCCCACAGTCTGATTTGAGTTGGAATGACTGTTGAGGATGTCAACCCCTATTCTCCACACTTCCACTGACATACAAAGTGGGTGTTCTGTTCTTTCAGAATCCAGCCCCTACCCTCCACTGCCAGGCACACACAACCTCACACCCCCTCTGGGAGAGAAGCAGCCATTTCTCAGACTGGTGAGAACAATGTTGCCTGCCACCCACAGTCTCTGTCCCTTGGCTGGATAGTATGAAGTTGGGCATGATCCCACGCAGCCTCCCTTCACTCATTTGAGCCAGGATGGCCTCAACACGGGCACTTTCCCTTCCTATTCCTTCTTCCATATGGAGAGCAAACCTGGACCAGGAAGCCCTGGGTCGACTCTTCAGACCTGGCCTCTGGGAGCAGTGACTCCCCTGGTAGGGCTGAGGAAGGGTCTCCCATAGGCAGGACTTGGAGACAATCTTTGAGAATCTCAGTGGCTACCACAAGCCCCAAATCACATTCTCTGATCCAGTGTCACCATGGATGAGAGTGACGTATGTGGTACCTTCCTGATTCTTGTTCCATTTATCACCAACTAGAAAGAGAAAGTGCTGTGACTAATGATCATTAGTGCAGATAACTTCCTGAGAGAGAACACCAACCTAGGCTTGATAAAAAAAGAAGAAAAACCCCTAAAAAATGGCACTCCATTAATATGTCATTTGAAGCATGTGTTTATGCCCACATTTGATTAGTAATAGATTTACCATAGCTTACAACTTGCTTCCAAGAAGCATGGCTCCTCTTAAGAATCTCCCAAATTCCTCTGTACTGGTGATTTCAGGTTCTGGTCTGTTGGTTTCCAATTCACCATCCTATACTCATCCTCCTGGATCTACCCACCCCTGTGCATGCTGAGCTGTCAGAGTCCCCAGTGCCTAGAATCTCCCCCACCTCCTACCACCACCATCACCACCAAGGGTATACTCACTGAGATTTTGATGATCTTGTCAAAAAGATGCACTTGGGGTCCAATGAAGTCGAAGACAAAGTACTGCAAAACACGAAGTGCATTGTGGCAGTGACTCTAGTCTAACACGTAAGAACCCTGTTCTGGAGTGATTTTAGATCTGCCCCACTCTAACTGCTGCATGGTCCCCAGTGGCAGGAATATATCACCAGCTGATTGGCTATCCTCTACTGAAGGTCATTTAGACTATCAAAAGTCTTTAATACAAAAAGAGAAGAATGTCACCAACCACATGCTTGCATGGGATATGTGTACGGATTCCTATAAAATAGAAGAAGTAGAAGAGCTGGGTCATGGATTATGTGCATGTAAATTTTTAATAAATAATATTAAAATTTTCTTCTAAAGGAACTAAGTCATTTTATATTCCCACAAGGAGCTATGAAAATAGCCATTTCCCCACACTTTTGCCAGTCTTCGATACTGTCAGTGTTTCTTTTCTTTTTGCTTATAATGAGAGTTCAAATGGTACCTGAGTGGTGTTGTTTTTTTTTTTAATATGGAATAACTTTGATTAAATCTTATTTTTTTCAGGATTTTCATATGAAATTACCAAGATTGTCTGAGAAGAGAAAGAATTTTTAAAATTATGAACATGGGAGATTTTTTTATATTAATAAAGCAATTAAATTTCAGAGTCTAGAAATTATCTGGACTGGTCCCCATATTATACATACAAGACTGAAGAGTAAAGAACATAAAAGATGTGGCTTACGTTCATATCAATAGTTTTTTCTGGACCAAATCTTACTTCTTCTGAAGTAATCACACAAGAAAATAGACATGAACCAGCCAATTGGAGCCATGTTCCTCCCAAACAGAGGCTTATGGTTCTAGGAGGAAGGACACTGAGTGGTGTCAGGGTCTGCTTGGTTGTGCCTGGGGACTGGTGGGGATCAGTGAGGCAGAGCTGGGAGGCCACTGACCCCTAAATTCTTTCTTTTGAGCTGCAGGATCCAGAAATGACACATGAGGGATGGACATAGAAAGTAGAAAAGGAGAAACTGACCGCTAGCAGCTTTCCTTCCAAGGGCAAAATAGGAAAACCAAAATACAGTGTCATGCACTATAACCAGAGTTCTTCAAAATGGTGGTCCTTAGGTAGCAATGAAAGGTATCATGACATTCAGTGTCTTCTGCTTAATATGAAAATATATATGAAATTTCAGGAAATTTTTACATACAGAATATGTTCAACTTTTAAAGAGTTTTTGTGTTCAAAATTGACATGAAAAATTCACTTATGAACTTCCTCATTCTCTGATAAGGCTGAACATACAAGATGTGGTGGGTTCCTCTGGGCTGATCAATCAATTCCAATGTTTGCTGCCTTCTGCTTAGTTTCATGTGTTCCAAACAACAGCCCCAGGCAGGTTCCCTAGACCCCTGAACCACACACATTTTTCTAGCTGGAAAATACTCCCCAGCCCCTACTAACTAGTTCCTTCAACATCTGATGACCTTTGGGCTTGAAAATTCGAGTCAAAAGCTATGACAAATGTTTTGCGTTCACCCTCTATGTTTTTGCTTGATTTCCTACTGATTACACTTGGGTCCAATTTAATGTCATTTAGATCCAGGACTTTTATGCAGAATTATAATAATTAACAAATCTATAAGGCTTTGAAGTTTCAAAGCATTTTCATGCACATGATCTCATATCATATCCTTGCCAAAAGATGTCTTGGGGGCCAGACGTGAAACAGGAAGGGGATAAATACTGACATTTTAAAGGTCAGAGGAATACAAAGAAGAAAGGAACTAACAGCTCAAATGGGATTCTGGCATTTTTTGTTAATATCATTATCCATGCTCTCCTTGTCTTCCTTTTTAATTAAAACTCCCATTAGAATAATAATTAAGAGTTTGATGCATTTTTTAATAATTCCTGGTGTCAAAACACCTACTGGAAAAGAATCCCTCCTGTGCAGTTAGTTAGAGAATAAACTGTTTCCTCTTGGAAGGGAATTTAGTGATATCAGAATTTTAAACACACATACCCCATGCCCCAATTATACCA
The DNA here is from genome assembly GCF_048772815.1 of Callospermophilus lateralis. Taxonomy (NCBI): domain Eukaryota; kingdom Metazoa; phylum Chordata; class Mammalia; order Rodentia; family Sciuridae; genus Callospermophilus; species Callospermophilus lateralis. Next base: position 75,863,515 of record NC_135320.1, on the reverse strand, counting down.
TATAAATATTATTATAAGTAGTGGCAAAATGCTGAAAAAGTTAATATCCATGAATGAGAGACTGACTGGTTTAGTAAGTTATGGTACATCAAGGCTGAGGGAGAAGTAAGATTGAACTGCATGTTCAGTGATGGACTAATCTCCAAGGTATGGGGTTTCATGAAAAGACCAAGACCCAGGCAGAGTATGGAATGCTACCATATTTACTCGTATTCCTGAAAATGCTTGGGCTATCTCTGAATGACAGCCAAAAGCCTGGTGAGGATGGATGGCTTCAGGGAAAAGGTCTAGGAAATTGGGGACCAAAGATCAGAAGGAAATAACATTTTTTTTACTGTACTTCATATTGTCATATAATACTTTCATTTTATAAAGAGAATTTAGTATGTTTAATATTTAGAAGCTTCTCTCTTTGAAGTTTTCCTTCACAATCACTACACAGCTTAAAAAATACTACTCTTTTGCTTTCCAACATGGTATGCCTATTTCAAAATCAGTAATTAAATTTGTGATTTCTCTGCCATGGAAAAGAATGTGTATCTTCTCCCTGACCAACCTTCAATGTTTATTAAGTGAAATCCAGAGTTTATCATGGATGGCAAGGAGCTTGTAAGAAATCTAATGGGCCTATTAAAAACACAGTGATGGCTTTAACCTCAGGGAGAATTCCTTGCCTCTCCTTTCCACTAACTTTTTATTAAAAACCCTTGAGACAGTGTTTGTAAGGTGACTCGGAGCTTGCCATGAATTTGGACAAGGGACAGTTTGAATGAGGAATTCTGCTGGATGGTTATGGAGGCAACATTGGGGCTGGCAATGCTGGTGATCGCCACAACTCACCTCATTATAAAACGGGCTGTTGGTTCCTTCCTTCACCGTGCTCTGCTTCTTCTCATCCCCAATCTCAATGGTCACAACAGGGTCAATGTTCTCACCCACCAGCTGGCGGGCCTCAGTGATGTTTATGGCAATCTACAATAGAAAGCAGAGTGTCGGCCATGCTGGATACTGCCCATTGTTCACATGGGAGAACTGGGGTGGGGGGAGGCTGGGCAGGAAGAGGCAATCACTTACTTGATAATTTTGGGATTTGATGTCTCCATCATGGATCTTAGTCAGCAGTTTTGATCTATAAGTAGAAAATTCAATATACTTGCTTTATTAAGTAAGTACATACTTTGGAGCCATAAGCCATGATAATATTTTCCAAAATATTTCTAAGGGTTTCATTTATATTGTATCACATATTCTCTCTACATCCCTGGGGAGATAAGTATAGTGGAAAAGTGGCTTAACTCCTGTGACTCAGTTTCCCCATCCTAAAAATGGAGTTATTAATAGTACTTACCACCCAAAGTGGAATTAGAATTCAATGCAAGCAAAAATTGAACCCAGTGCCTGGCAAGAATAAGTGCTAGTGGCACTTTTTATAAAATTACCCATATTATTTATATGATTTTGTTGGTTAATTTATAAAACTAGAAACTGAAAGTCTCAGAAAGTTAGTGGCAGAGCTGCATCAAAACAAGGATCTACCAACCCCCTGCCTGATTCTAGATACAGGACCACTTTGCCATTTCTAGCAGATATAATAATTATGTGTTATGATTATTTTTGAAAGGATTGGTAAAGGAGAAAATTGGAAAGGATGACCAAGATGCCATCTCCCTGAGATTTCACATCCCAGGCCTTTCATTTATCTGGGCCATCACAGGTCATTGAACAGATGTATACTAGAGATTGGAAAGAGATGAAAGATCCTTGTTGTCACAGAAGCAGCAATGGGTGGGAAGTCTGAGTTCCTACTGAATCGTGTTCTCTTGGCTCCTGACAATACCATCTTTCATGTGACTTCATTCCATTTTCATGGAGTATAATTGGGTCTAGTAGAGAATAAAGTAAGCTAGTGAAAATCTCAAGGTTTGGAATCAGATTGAAGGGGATTAGAATATTTGTTCTTCCTAGTTTGGGACTTTATCTTTAAATTCCTTATCTGAAAGTGGAAATAATAATTCCTACCACCTAAGTTCACTCTGAGGGCTAAGGGAGATAATGCCTATAAGCAAGGGTAGATATCATTTATTACATTTATCAGTAAAATGGCAAGTTCATACTGATTTTTCATTATGTGAAAGCCCAGTGCTAGGCTCAGTTAAGAGAAAAACAAGACAAGCTGCCATCTTGGCCCCAGAGCTAATGATCTATCAGGGGAAAGAGGAACAAGGCGCACAAGAAAAGAACTATTATATGTAAGTGTAAAATAGACCAAAGGAGGGACATGCAATAGAAGAGATGTAGAGACAAAATTCCTGAAAGCAATTCACCGAAGAGATTGGATTTGAATTGAGCATTGGTGGTGGATAGAATTTCAATTGCTGGAGAATGCTCTGACCAAGGAGAAAGAAGAGACCACTACTCCTCATTTTCCTTTCTCTTGCTTCTCTCCATTCAGAGCTATTATTTGGTAAAACGGATGACAAGAGATGCTTTGAAAGATATGAAATAGTTGAAGTCCCTAATCAGAGGCCAGAGGAAAGGGTGATAGGGTACAGAGTAGGGGGAAGGACAAGTGACGTGAGGTTGTACACACAAGTTTATGTCTTATTTTAATTGTCACCTCTGAGCCATCAGATTCTCATTTCTACCTGCACCCTTTTTGCTCCTCCCCCACATACACTGCCATCCTGTCACAGTTAAGAAACAACAGCTCAGGGTCTGCATGAAGGGTAGCACTAATTAGCTTTAGTAACAGTAACAACTGAGTGGGGAAAGAAGAAAAGGGCATGATGAATTTTTGTGAGTAAGAAATTAAATTAACATGAAAAATATGGCAGACAGAAAGCATTGCTAAGCCCATCATTGGCTTCTCTGTGCCCGAGCTTATAGCTGGGTACCTTGTAGTCTCCTTCCACTCTAACACAGGCTGACCTTGTAACTTGCATTGGCCAACAGAGTGCAACAGAAATAACTTTTGCCAGTTCCAAGCCTAGGCTTTAAAAGACCTTGGGTACTCTGTTGGAATCCTGCAGTGTCGCCATTGGAACAAGCTCAGACTAACTTTCTGGAAGGTCTGATGCCATAGTTTGGGAGCCCAGTGGTCACAGCTGAAGCAGTACCAGGCCAGCCTACCATCAGCCAGCCCCAAAACTAAACTCAATAGAACTGTCAAATGACCACATATGCAAAGGATGATGCATCAGCAAACTATCAGAGGTCATAAAACTACTCCCCTGATCTATCAGCTCAGAGCAAAAAATCAATACCTATGATTTAAGCCACTGATTTGGGAGTTATCTTTTATACACCAATTGTTCATTGATATATCAGGAGAAAGCCAGTTTGTTTTGGACTTTTCTTGGTAGTATAGGAACCACCTTTTCATTTGGGACAAACACGAAGCTAAGACAATTATTATCTTGATGAATTAAAGAGCAGATAAGAATAGCTCCTAGAATCTGTCTTCATCCCTTGCTGTCATTCTTGAACTATGAGGGGCATGAGCTCGTGTGTGTGTGTGTGTGTGTGTGTGTGTGTGTGTGTGTGTGTATGGTGCTGGGAATTGAACCCCGGGCTTTACAAATGCTAGGCAAATGCTCTACCACTGAGCTACATCCCCAGGCCCAGCAATAGCATCTTAACTCAGGAGAGACAGGATCCAAAGCTGGCAGAGCCAGGATTCTGGCCTGCTAAAGTCTGACCAGCATCAAGAGGCCAGGACTCAGAGAAAAGTGAGCAAGCACAGAAGTCCATCTTCCTGCCCTGTAGACAGTGACCAGGTCTTCTCTTCTGATCTGCAAGAGCCTTCAGGGGTACCTGGCACATAGGATGCACCCAGAAAAAATATGTCAGTGACCTGCATCAACTCTATACCTTCTATTCAGAGGAGCTGAGGCGGCAGGAGTGATGGAAGCATCGTCATGAATCAAATCTCCTACTGGTCCTTCCTGGTGAGAAGGTCCATCCTGTGGTAGTTCAGCTTCACTCTGACCATCTAGAGGAGCAAGCAAAGGAAGAGGATCTCGTTGAATTGAGACATAGTGGTGATCAGGCCCTCACTCTGTGCCCAGCACCATGGAAGCGTCACCCCAGGTATAGGAAACAAGAGGACAGTCTCTGCCACCATGGAACTTAACATCCTATTGGCAGAAAAGTCAGGCATATATCTTAATTTTTCTTAAAAAAAAATTTATATATATATATGTATGTATATGTATATCTTCTGTTTAAAAAAAGAGCAGATATATTTGGATGGTCTTATGGAAAGGAAACTGTATGATGAATCTAAGATGTGCCTTTAGGTGTGACCTTGCAGAGTGGAACCTGAGAAAAGTCAGAGTCTCTCTGAGTCTCATCAGCAAAGTTTAAAGTACATGAGGCTCAGCTGGGAAGCTCTTAAAGCGCAGACTCTGACTCAGTAGGTCTGGGAAGGTCCCAGATTCTGCATTTCTGATAGCAAGATCCAGGATGAGGTCCTTCCTACATCCGTCTGCCAGTTTTGAGCAGAAGTGCCCTGCTCTGAAAAGATGGTGAGTCCTCATCGGGGAGCCTGTAGACATTGCCTTATTTGGAAAAGGTCTCTGTACACATGGTTTATTCAGGATTTTGAGATGAAGAGATTGTCCTGGATCATCCGGCTGGGCCCTAATCACAATCATATGCATCCTGACAAGGAGATTTCAAACAGAACAAAAATGCAGCAACCTGTCCCTGGGGGCAGGGATGCCACCAACAAAACAAGGAAGGCCACAGCCACGGGAAGCTGGAAGGGACAAGAAACAGATTCTCTGGAGGGCATGGGGCCCCTTCATTTTGACACAGTGATACTGATGTCAAGCCTCTGGCCTCCATAACTGTGAAAGAATAAATCTGTATGGTGTTAAGTTACCAAGGTACTTGCCCTAGGTAGGTTTCTTGAGAAACTCCAGGAAATGGCTATACAAACACTTAGAAAATTTCACTGAATGGCTAGCAGTCATTGTTTAGACTGTTTCCCTCCTAACCCCAGATTCTGATTAAGTTCATCTGGAATGTTGCCCAGATGTCAAGATTGTTTGAATTCCCCAGGTAGCTCTGAGGTGCAGCAGAGCGTGAGAACCACTTCTCAACCAGGTTCCTGGCGGGTGGAAGAGTGGCTGGGCCTCCCTACTTCTCCCTGAGACTCCACATGGTGCAGTTGGCATCCCAGTGGTTTGGATTCCAATATCAGTCCTCCTTCTAGTTTTATGATTTGGGCAAGTTACTGAAGTTTCCTCTGTTCTGTTTTGCTCATGTGTAAAATAAGGCAAATCAGGAAAATCAAATAAAACATATAAAGCCCCAGCACCATGACTGCCAGATTTGTCTGTAGAAAGGGCTGAAGCCTGTGAATTCCAAGTTGGGTGACTTGAGCAAGTCACAGAATTTCTTGCTCTTTCTTTTCCTTTTCTGAAAAGGAATTGGGTCACAAAAGTGGTCTTCAGATTGTTTAAGGCAACCAAACACTTTTTTTATTTGTACCAAAGATTGATCCCAGGGGTGCTCAAACACTAAGCCACATCCCCAGACTTTTTTTTTTTAATTTTATTTAGAGACAGGGTCTCACTGAGTTGCTTAGGGCCTCACTAAGTTGCTGAGGATAGTTTTGAGCTCATGATCCTCCTGTATCAGCCTCCCAAACTGCTTGGATTACAGGTGTGCACCTCCACACCCAGCCTAACAGAATATTTTTGACAGTGTGATTTTATATTGAATCTCAATATACATATAACATAAGTCCATTTGTACCTGTCCTGTGTCATGGGTTGACACGGGGCAGGCCCTCATGACTATCCTGCTCATATTCCTCCAAAGCCGTTTCTCAGATTCCCAGGGCTCCATGGGACTCAACTATAAAGACATGGGTTAATAATTTCTAAGACACCTTCCAGTTTCAATGTATTTTGATTCTGGTTTCAGCTAGTCAATCACGTCAAACAGTCCTGAATCAAAGCCAGATGAGATAACACAGCCCATGGCCAAGGAGCTCCCACACACAGACACAACCCCAAGAGGTGCTCAATGGTTCAGAGAATATCACTGAATGAGCAGAACCTGCTTTGACTGTCCTCTCACCCAGAAAACTAAAGCCACAGCCAGAACTAGAGATGCAGAAGGGCTGTGAATGCCAGGTGAGTGCCCTGAAACCACAAGATTAAATAAACTACCTGACCACAAGGCTTTTTGGGATGAGGATCTACAGTCATACACTCAAGTTTCCAGCGAATTTCTTTAGCATATGATACATGCTAGAGACTTGGTAGGTGAGATGCTTGCTATGCAGGAATTAACCCTTTCTCCGGCATCTTATGTTGTGGCTAGTAGGAGACACCTTAGTAGGAAGAGCATCTGCTAAGGCTTCTACAGCTTTCATTCATTCATTCATTGAATTCCTACTATGCTCTCTCTAATCATCTCACCATGAGACATGCAGGCTAATCTAAAAAGTTAATCATATCATGTCACTTGTCTTCTTAAAACTCCTCAATGGCTCTCATTGTACTTAGAAAAAAGTCTGATGTGTCCAATGCCCTGCTCCATCTGGCTGCCACCTGCTTCTCCTGGCCACCTGTCCCTCTCTCCCCCTTGCTGCTCACTAGCCACACAGCCAGCTCTCTTCTTTCTTGGTGTTATTCTCCCTCTGCCTGAGCTGCTCTCCTCCCTGTCTGTCCCCTTGGGCTCCCTCTTACTTTGAAGTTTCAGTTCAAATGTTCCTAGAGAACCCCTCTCTTCACCAAAATCTCTATTTCGATGAGTCAGGAATCAATGGACTCCCCAACAACTCCATTTCAGCTGCTGTCTGTTTCCTTTCTAGAAATCTTCCCAACTTGTAATGCAGCTCCCTCAGGTAGGGTCCCAGAGTGAACAGATGGCACATCCAGAATAGGATGACTTGAGGGCTTTTCATGAAGGTGTGGGTATTGGAAAACCCCCAAAGCTCATGCAGTTATCCGAGGTGGCAGCCAGGCTGTCAGCTCTCCTCGGCTCCCGAGTGAGAAGAGGGAGGCACAGGGAGACACCAGGCCTTGAAGTCGAGGAAGCTTGAGTTGAGGCAGCCTCCCTAAGAGGGGCAGCTTTCTTCTTTCAGTAGAGGGATGCAATCAACTGGACCCTGAGCTCCCTCTCCTCCCTTCCCAACCTCCTTCTGGGGCCCCATTGGCCAGACGCAACCTGAATCCAGAGGCTCAGGGACCTGGGTTATGCATCCACAGAGGTCAGCCTCCTGGGACAAAGAATGGGTGGAGAAGGGTGGAGAACAGAGCTAGAGGGCAAACAGAAGAGTCCACCACAGGGCTGTCCTCCCAACAGGTGACTCAGTGTCACCCTGTACACTCAGAACCCATCCCAGGACCTGACACTTAGCAGATGTTCCATCCCATTTGTTGAACAAGTGACTGGATGGAGGATCGTGGGAGGTGCCCAGTAACTATTTGTTAAGTGACCAGTGAGTGGATGGCTTAGGGTAATGGGAATTCTAAGAGCACAGTGCATAAGCCACATGTCTGAAAATACAGACAAAAGAACCAGAGACTTTTAGAATCTCCAGCTATTTCACCCAGAAAAGCCCCAACTCTCTAGGCCACGCCAAGAAGGAAAACCAGAGTGTGCATTCTGTAATTTGTTTGTCAGTCTCTTGCGTGGTGGGCCCCTCCCAGCAGGATGGAGGCCATTTGCTTTCTAGGAGGGGCCTGAGTCCTCTCGGGCCTGTTTGCTTTGTGGGCTGCCAACCATGATTAGATTGAGACCAGGAGCCAGCTCCTCTGACATGCCCAGGCTGACTGCTCTGAGTTCCACCAGCCTGTCAGTGAGGCTCCTAACTGGAGGCCAGTGCTTGGGGTAGGAAAGCGCAGACTGACCTGGGCTCAGGAGCTGGCTTCTCTACTAACTTCTCTATAACTGAGGCAAGCCACTCACCCTGTCTTGAACCTCTGTTGTGAAGCAGGCAATAGAATCTACAGTTCAGGGTTATGAATAATGTATGTCAAGTAACAGGCAGTGGAGAGAGACTGATTAAATGTGTCATAAATATTTTCATGAGGTTGCTGAGAGAAGGAACTCTGCCTTATTCAACCTTGGGTCTTCAGGAACCAATCTCATGGATAACAAGAAAGACCCCAAAGCCTTTCTCCTCCACTCCCCCATGTCAATGATTTGATTGAATAGAAAATTACTTCTGTTGGGCCCTAAGTCTTGTCCCCATTGCAAATAAAGTGCTCCTCTCCTCCCATCCAAGGCTCCCCAGTACTTTTCTCTGTAAGTTTCATCTGAGGACAAAGAGTGGAGTTGAGTGGGCACAGGTCACAGGAAACCTGCAGTGGATGGCAGGGAAGCAGCCCTTCCCCTTGAGTAGAAGAGAGGGACGAGTATTAACCGGGCTGTGTGTAGGCTGAGGAGTGGTCCAGAGAGCTGTCCTCGAACTGGCTGTTATCAGAGCCACCTCAGCAGAAATCTCCAGTAGGTCCAGCCCCCTAGACCTATCCCCTTGGGATGCCACTAATCCAATTTGATTCCATCCACTGGCACAGTTCACGCTGTACCTCAAAATTTTGCTCTTTTGGAGAAGGAAGTAGCCCATTCTGAAGGCAGGAGGTCTGAGAGCCTGGATTTACATCCCAGGGCCATGTGCTTCCTGGCTCTGTAACTCCCGCACTGGGAGCCAGTATGTGGCTGTGTAACCAGAAAGGGCCTCACACTCAGAAGGACCCCGTTGTTTGTATAAGCCCCGTTGTCCCCATCTTGACATTCTTAACAATGGCTTTGTATTTTCATGTTTTTCTGGACCTTGCAAATCCTGCAGCCAATCTTTTCCACACTGGTTGACTCTGCATCTCTGTAAACTCATTTGTAAAACTGAGGTAACGTTACTACTGCTGAGATGGAGTGAGACGATGTGTAGCAGAGGTCCTCGGGTGATAATCCTCAGGGAACACCTGTGATGGGTGGCACCCGAAGCACTGCAGGCCGCCCATCTTCCCCTCACTCCCATGGACAAGAACCACACTCTCAGCCAAGGGGTCCCCTCTGGGAGGCCCCAGCCCCAGGTCAGCTCTGCCCACCCCCGCGCCTCACCTTGCGCAGCCTTGTTGGCTAGGACTAACCCCTTCTCTCCTTTATTTTTCTTCTTCTTCTTCAGCTTCAGCCCAAACATTCCCTTTCTGAAAAGAAGAAGAAAAAAACTAAACACAAAGTAATAGAAACTTGAGTCAGTCCGACCTGTCGGGAGAACGCAAAGACACCAACCCTCGAATGCTCCGGGCTGACCAGCCTCCTCCTCCACCCAGGATGGGTCAGGAGACAATGTCGGGACGCCCACCCGCTCCCCAGGTAGCTCTGCTTTTGCAGCAACAAGTGTGCCAAGAAGAGGCACGCTGGATGCCAAGAGCACAGCTGGTTCTTCTCCCCGGCTCCTGGATCACCCGTGCCAGCACTCAAAAGGAGACCTGTCATTGACTCAGCACAGCGAGCCTCTTCTGCCCATCTTACAGATGAGAAGCCGTGGCCCAGAGAGCCTGGGGGCTGTTTCTAAGGCCACACAGCTCCTTGGCATCAGAGATGCTGCTGGAACCTAGGTCTGCCTGATTTCAGAGCACAGGGTCTAACCCGTGGGTGGCTTGAGCCTGACCATTCCCCTTGGCAGAGTGATCACCCTCTCCAGAGCCAGACTCTCAGACTGTTTCTAAAGTGAAGAGGCACTGGGACTTAATGAGCTCCTGCCACAGGTGCACAGCTCAGCTGTGCCCAAAACATCACCTACTCTTACTATTTTATGATGAGCAGTGAGCAGAGAGCTAGGTCGGAGCCCCCTCTCATCTCCGAAAAGGGCTCCAAACCACTGGATCTAAGAGACAAGAACATTCCTGATGCTCCAGCCCCCAGAGGGAATCCCTGTCTGGAGCTGAGGGACTGAGGAGCATGCAGCTCTGGATGGAGGGATGGATGGCCACAGCGCAGAGGGCGGAGGCGGGGAACCAGGGCTATGCCCTTGGAGGAGAGCGCAGCAGAGCTGCTGCCCTGCTCTGTGAACACTTTGCTGCCCTGTAGTGGTGTGTGAGATACTGGGATAGCAGGGTTCCCCCATTTAGCTCCTATCTAGGACTTGCTCAGTGGTGGTGGGAAAGGGTAAGATTGGGCTCCATATTTGAGATGCCTGGACTTCAACCTCAACACTGTCTTACAACCTTGCACAGGCCGCTTAGCCTCTGCACCCTGAGGGCACTGGTGTGTGGAGTGAGGTGATATATGCAAAGAATTTAGCACAGTACCTGGGACATATTTGTTGCTCAATAAACCTTAGCTACTGCTATCTAAGGAAGGTGCTAGGAGACAGATGTCCACTGGATGTATCCACTTATTTACTCCTGTTCTTATTTGTTTATTTGTTCTGCTTGTGTCCTGCTTTGATGCAGAGAAATTAAGGAGCCTCCACATCTGTGCTGTCTTAACAGTGGGATGGATGCTTTTGTGGAGGGAGGTCCCTTCCCTGAGGGTGTGCAAGCAGGGGATTGAGGGCGTTGCAGAGAGAGGACAAGCCTCTGATGAGGGCACTGGCCCAGGGGTCGGTGGGGGGTCCGTTGAGACTGTGCACTACAGGAGCATGGAAAGAGTGGGCTCTGGAGCACTGGGCATAGATGGCACTCCCCACTCCCTGGGCCGTCACAGGGCCTCAGTGAGCCTCAGTTTCCTTGTGTGGGGGATGGAGATAAGAATAGAGCCCCTACTTTATGGGACTCTTGTAAGAATAACACGGGGTAAAGGAAGCTAAGTACTTAGAACAGTGTCTGGTACACAGAAAGTACAAAATAAGTGCCCATTTGGGAAGGAGCATAGCCCCCATTGGTTTGCCCTCATCTTGAGTTTTCCAGGAACCTCTGGAGAACATACCCTAAGGGAACTCCCGATTTCTGAAATTTCTAAAAGAAAATTCCAGTAATAGTTCCTAGTACCATGTTGTCAAAGGATAGTTACCAAACAGGGGACTCAAGGCTCGGGCCCTCCAAACCCTGAATTGTGGTCCCCAGGACTCAGTTCGTGGAGGCAGAAGCTGATGTTCCCAGGAACCTAGGAACCATGGAACGATGGCTCCACAGGTGCTTGAGGGGGCCCTTACTGTCATCCACAATGGCAAGTTGCTACTAACAACTGACAGTATCTGCAAGAGGGGGCATCCCATTCCTGTGAGGCAGACATCTTCATCAGGGAGGATCTCAGCATTCTGGATTCTCCCACAGGGAAGCCCCTGGGTACGGAGGCATGGCTGAGATGCCATCATGGCCAGGGGAACAGAGAGATGGCCCTCCTCTTGTCCTTCTGAAATCAAGAGAACTTGACCCTGCTGCCCATTAGTGTCTGCTAAGGACGTTTTTAAAAACACCAGTGTATTGAGTCGTCCTTAATTCATCCAGGGCAGAGCTGAGGTTGAGAAGCACTGGTCAAGGCCCCGCTTGGACCCCCTACAGAACAAGCCAAAGGAACCTTCCAGGAATTCCCAAAGGATCAGCAACCAGCTGACCCTCTGGGGTGGGTTGACTGAGCTTCATAAACACAAATTGTTTGCCTGACTGAAACTGTGAGTCAGTCGTCAAGGGCACGCCCCGCATGACGCCCAGCATGGAAAGGCTTCCAGATCAAAATTGATCTCTCTTCCACTGCCCCATGACATGCAGAGAGAGAGGAGGTGTGGCTTGCCAGCTCTGAACCATGGTGCCACCGCAAATCAGGCTGCAGAAAGTGAGTCTGTGATGGAAGACAGCCCGGGCCCTGTGTGAATCCAATCCTAGAATCACGGGCTGGGTTACTCAACATGGTTTCCCCCCCTGATGTGAGAATATACTCATCCGATTCACAGGGTGACATTAAGGTAGGAAACAACGTAAAGTGTAGAGAATCCTACAGATCATTCCGGTCTTAGCAACAAGGAGAGGTGAGTTTAACCTTTTTGGCAGCTGTATTGAGATATGTTCCAGGAACTTCATTTTATACACATGACCTAGGATCATAGGCCATGAGGTAGATGTCATTGTCCTTTCTTACAAAGGAGAGGTGGTCAGGGGTGTCCAGCCAATATATTGAGATGAGCCATCAAATCCGGAGGACTTCCCTGGTAAGTCCCCAAGGCAGCTGCTCACACCCACCCTCTCCTTTGCTAAACACCAGCCCAGGAACCCAGAAAGGACAAGGCTTTCTGTCTTAGGTGCATTAAAACTCCTCCCAAGGCCACCCCAAGATAAGCCAAGCAACGTGCAGGAACACCCATACCAACCTGGTCTCCTCGGGTTGAAAGCTACCGTGACTCCGATATCTGTATCCAAGCAACAAGAGCATTGAACAATTAGACATGCTTCAGTCCATCTGTGGAGGGTGCTCTGTGTAGAGCACAGGGCCTCGCTGCCTGGCAGCCAGCCAGCCTGGCACCTAGGAAGAGGAGCTGGACCACAGGCGTTTGGGTCTCATCTAACCACTCTCTAACTGTGCCAGTGGGCCTGGCCAGGGGACTTCTCTGAGCACTAGGCTCTTCTTCTGTTCTTCTTCTTCTTCAGGAAGTGTCCATAAAGTGCTCTCTGCTTTTCTTTACTAGGTTATGATAAAGACAACCTCCCTAAACCCCATGCTAAACTGTTTAAAAACTCTACAAATAGTAATTTAATGTTGTGTCTATGGCTCAGTGGAGCTAGGGTTAGAAATTGCCCAGAGCCAGGGTTGCCATGTGGTTCCCCAGTTGAGTCATGAGACTCTTTCCCTTCAGGATTCACCTTGTCTACCTTCAATGCAGAACAGAAGCGGCTCAGGCCAGGTGGCCAAGCTCTGGGTTAACTGTGCCAAGAGCGTGACCATACTGGTGCATGCTGACGGGTCCCCATCTAAGAGGGCACAGAACGCAGGTGACCTGCGTACTCCTACATCTCCCCTTCCAGGCCTGAAGCTGTGACACCAGTATGGGAAAACAAAAAGAAAACAACAAAAAATACTTTGGCTGAGCGATGGATTTATTTATATGAAAACTCTTACAAACATTAAAAAATTACACTATATTTAATTACAAATTTAGTAAAACTCCTTTATCAAAAAATATTTTTGTATGTAATCGAGGTTCTCTTAAAAACAAAACAAACCAAAATATTTCCAATTTCATCCAAAGGGCCTTGGATAAATTCACAGTTGCCTGCTGGAAAAGACCTTCTTAGGAATATCCTACCTTTGCATTCACCTTATTTCTAAGACTGGAATACATGTCTAAATATAGAAACAGCTGTAACTGATTTTGATAGAAGATTGCTAAAATGGAAACCCCTGTCTAGGCTCTTAAACTTTTTGCTCCCTCTTCCCATCTTCCTATCAAATTTTACCTGTTTGACATCCTATTTCCTTAAGATAATTATAGTCCACATCAAATTTAAATAAAGAGAGTTTTCTAAAACTGTCCCCCCACATTCTGGCTGGATCCTATCCCAGCCTTTCATTGGTCAGGGCTGGGACCCAGGCGCAGGTGTTTTTGAAGCTTCCATGGTTCTGATGGACATCAGCGTTGCAAACCCCTGTGGTCACATAATCAGTGCCACAGGGCTACCCTCTCAATGAGAAGGAGGCTGATGTTTTATACATGAAATTCAAAAAATAATCTCTTAATGAAGAGAAAAGATCAAATTTATTACATTTAGAACACTTGGTGGTAGGTTAGGTATTTAATGACCTACACCCGAGGCTACAATTAGCCCACAAAATTATTGGCTGCCCCCTCTACTTAAGCATAGGATCCTCCCAGCCTTGGAGAAACACAATGCTGGGGTTCAAGAGGAAATCATCACTCCCCTAGGGGATCAAAAGAGATCCCAGTGAGGCTAAGAGCCTGGAAGGTTTGAGCACAGCTTCCATTCCAATGGGAACAAAGCTGCTCTGTGATTTGGGATCTCTCACCTCACGGTTAGGCCCTTACTTTTTACCTCCCAACTCCATCAGCCACCACAATGTCATCAAATGTCACAAGTCAACAGAGTCACTATGAAACTTGATGCTTCACCTGCAAGAAGTCAGCCAAGTCTAGCAAGGCATCTGCAAGGATGCTAATTAATTCCTCCTCCTGTGACTCCTCTGAACCAAGGATGACTCAGGAGTAATTCAGAACCACACCGGGTTAGCCACACCATAGCACTTCAAGGACACTTGCCAAATGTTCAAGGGCAAGGTGGCGGGCAGGTGTTGTAGGACTGCCCCAGAAAAAGAGAGGCTTTTCCTGGCATTCTTCCCACACCCCCCACTCCATCCCCACCCTGAGGCAAGACTGCCATGTTCACTACAGTGCCATCTTCCACGGGCTGGGGGTCTTCTTTCAGCCTGGAGCCCCTGTTCTGTCCTTCCCCGTTTCTGCTTCTCTATAGCTAAGCATCTGCACATCACGCATGACTGGGCTGGTTAGCGTGAGACACCGACACTGGCAGGCGATGTCAATGACACAGTGCAATTAGGCTGCTGGATTTTCCTCAGCCTAAAACGCTCCCTTGCCTGGGCCCCTGAGAAAATGGTGCATCTTTTCTCTTTCTCTTTATATCCAAGCTCATTGGAGCCCAGCTGCTCCCCAGAGTCCAGGGAACCCACCTTTAAGCCAAAGATGGCTTATAGATAGCTTGGAATCCACAGCTCTCTCTCTCGTTCCCAGCATCTATGTTTTGAACTCCCTCCCTTTTCAGTGTTCTGCTTTTCTCTACTCCCTAAACCTTCCTCCCTCCGTGTTTCTTGATTATCCTTTGGTGCAATGAAGAGCATGACATCCACTGGTTCTCATTCCTCCCTTGGGAAGGATTGAGATCCTGTCCCCATGTGGCTCTTCCTTTTGGGGGTCTAGGAGCATTTGCATTCTACTTGCGGCTCCTGCCCAGTGGAAGGAAGCCCCTGAGGCCGGCTCCTCCTTCCCACAGTTGGGCAGGTGACTCTATCCAATTCAGAAGGAAGTGTCTGGAAAACTGTCTGGAATGGCTTCCTCCAATCCAGCTTCTAGCAATGGAAGTCCCATTTCCATCCCTATCTGTGCCTAGCTCTATTTCTCAGTGGGTTTTGAATGTATGGGGGAAAGAGAAGGGGAACCCCGACACCCTGACTTCTAACAACGAGAGACATTAAACTCCATACTAGGTAAAGAGGAGCTGCAAAACTTCCCCCGAACCTCACTTTTTGTTGTTGTGGACATTGAAGGCAGGAAGATGGGCACTGTGCTTGATTAAATTAAATAAATCCCCTTCGTTGCAAGATTCTTGGAACCTTTAAGTTCTGATGTGTACTGTGACTCTCCAAGAGGGCGATAGAATGTCCAGACTTTTCCAAAGGGATTTGACTACATGTTTATCATAAAATATCTATTCATAGCTTACAGAACTCTGCTGGGGACACCAGAGAAAGAATCCTTGCAGCTTTTAGTGTCCTTTACCATTTCATATCTTGGACAATCAAGTCAGAATCACTGAGGAAAGAGAGAGCCCAGGACATCCTTCCTGTGGGCTCCCTCCTCTGCACCCACAGGCTCCCTGGCTGGTTCAGCTCTTAGGTCTTTCTGCTTCTATTCTCTCTCCTTCCTGCAACCCACTCCATGCTGCAACCATCTTTGAAAACTAGAAGAGCAGAGAGCTTTCTCATCTGCTAATTGACAAAACCCTAGAGTTCATATCATATTCATAACATATATTGAAAGTCTTCCCGATATTAAAAAAAATTAAATTAGGGTGTTCACCAGCAACTCTTCCATTCAACACTGCACTGGATGCTCCTGCAGTCCAATAAAGTTTGACTGGTTAAATTAGCAAACGAGTTTAGCAGGGTATCCCCAGAAACAAGGGCAATCCATAAGCACCAATTATACCTCTTTATACCCAAAACAAGGAATTAAAACTAAAATTGTAAATAAAAGGTGTTATAATAGCATCAAAAATTCAAAAACTTAAGAATAAATCTAATAAATATGAGTGAGACTTCTGACCTGAAAATTACACAAAATAAAAACTAAGTGGAGGTATAGTCCCTGCTTATGGATTATAACATGCCACATTGGAAAGATGCTAACCCTCTCCAGCTTGATTTGGACACTATTGACTTTGTGAAAGTTTTCAGTCATTCACTTATGATTAGTATTTTTTTGTGTGTGTGTATGTCATACTTTAATAAAACAATTAATTTTTAAATGCATAGACTTGGGGATCAAAAGACCTAGCTTCAAGTGTTAGTTCAGCCACTGCTAATTATGTAAATTGAGCACACCCTCTGTATCTAAGCTTCTTCATCAATAAAATAGAGGAGAAGTTATGCCTCTTTTGCAGTCTGCAATGAAGATAAAAAATGTGGTAATAGAGGCAGTGAACTGCTTGTAAATAGTATGTGCCATGTCCTACCGTTAATTAAGCTAGAAAACTGGATCATCCTTCTCTGAACATCCTTAGGGCGTCTCTGCCACAGAGCCTCAGCACAGCTGCCCAGCGTTGACCCTCAGACCTGCCCCGGAGCTCTCCTGAACCCACTCACTCTCTTGCATATGAACCCTCCTCCCTCTAGGCCACTGTTGGGGGTGACTTCTTCCCCACACCCCCATCTGTCTAGAACCAAATTGTTCTTCTAGGCCCAGCTCAATGGGCTCCTTTGATGTGACGTGTTCTCTGGTTTTGCAAGGAGGAACAAGTCACTCATTCCCCTTGACTCCATTACTACTTCATCCCTATCTGCATGATCACATTTACCACATGGACATAACAGTGATTTGAAAATACATCATCCTCCCTCATTAGATGCGGAGATTTCGAAGGTATATGCCAAGCCTAGCTAATGTCTGCACCCTCAGTGTCCACCATGATGCCACACACCCCAGGGCTCGTGCAATGTTGGCTTATAGATAAGTGGATGGTCAGATGGCACATACAGATAGAAAGTTCCATGAAAGTTCAGCAGAAGTTCTTAGGGGCCTATAAAATATATCATACAAGGCAGAAAGCAGTTAAAGTCATTCCAAGATGAACAAAAAGGCAGAAGAAGATAAGCTAAAATGTCAGTGGCTGAGCCTTGCCCCCATTCTGACCTTGGAGCTTGGGCAGAAGAGGAAATGATCCACTCGGGGGCCTGGCGAAGCCATTTCTACCCTGTTAAATGGTGCATCAGCTCTCTCACCAGCACAGACCTCATCTGTTACCTAAAATCATTCCCTGTTCTAGTTCTTTTTTTTTTCCTTTCCCCTCCTTGTATCTAAATATCTTTTATTGGTTGGCTATTTTTCTCCTTTATAGTCATTCAGTGAAAGTATATGGAGCCTTTTTGTGTTCTAAGTACTGCAGTCGGCCCTGCTTCACAAAGATAAATCCAGCAGGGTTTTTAGCTTAGAGACACTCGCGGTGTGTGTGGCACAGGGGGTGGGGGTGCAGATAGAAGCCCACAATTCACACACACAATACAAGACATGCTCTCCTGCGTGGGTACTAAGTGCTTCTGGAGAATGGAGGAAAGCATGACTTCCTCAGGCCTGGAATGGTCGAGGTGTTCAGAGGCAACCCTCTAGTTGTGTCTTAAAAGGAAGAGGATACTGGGAAGCAGAGAGGAGATAGTTGGAAAGGATGGGCATGGATTGAGTACCTACTGTATGTCAGATGCCTTTACATGTGATCACTCATTGAATGACCACCACAGCCTTGGTAGCAGGCGACATTAGCCTCAGTCTAAAGAGGAGAAACTCTCTTGAAGAGGTCAGGCTGCTTGCCCAAGGTCATGGTAAACAGCGAATATAGGCAGGCCTCAGACCCAGCAGCCAGTCAAGCACAACAGTGCGGAGAGATAACTCAAAGACTCCCTTGAACACCAGGAGAAGAGCATGGTCAGAAAGTTCCCATCTCTGGCCAGCTCAGAGCCACACCCTGTCTCAGTTCCTTGGCCTGGTCCCTCACTCAGCTCTGCTTGGACTACCATCTCATGCCCATCTCTGATCATGTCCAGTCTGTATACAGAAGTCAGACCAAAGCTTTCTGTTCCGTTAACCTGTAGCCCCCAAGTCTTCCTCTTTACATTCATGATAGAAGACCTTCTTTGGGAACTTTTCCAGAATTAAAATAGACCCACAAACTTCCTATTGAGAGATGCAAAATCAAATCTGAGAAAATAACCTCTCTGGCTGCAGTTGACGCCTGGATGCCTGTTCTAGTGGGGTTCTCTTGCACAGCTGTTTCATTTCTGTGAGGTTCTAGAAGGTAACTGCATGTGAAAGGTCATGCAGTCTTCTGGAAGTGTGCAGCATCTCAGAGCTGGAAGGGCTCTTAAACATGCCTTTACATGCATCAATCTTGAATATCTCTGCGGAATCCAGTTCCTTCCTAAGCACATAACTATTTAGGCCACAGTTTTTTTCAAAGTATATAGTGGTTCAAGTGTAGCTTTGGTTGGATGCTCTAAGGTTTCAGCGGTTACCTGAGGTTGTGAGAGGGAAAGACAGGAAGTCCCTTTTGCAAAAAAGTTGAGTGAGGGAGGCAGAGGGACAGGCAGCCTTGGAGCAGCAGCAGCCGGCAGGTCTGAAAGGCACTCGGTGAATCTCAGGTTGGCAGCCACCAAATGGCACCCAGCCCTCCAGCACCAAGTAAGTCCGGCAAGAGATGGACACGGACCTTCAGCAGGTTGTTCTCCTCTCCACAGGCCCTGGTAACGCCCTTCCAGGCCACCCTGAGTGGCATTTCAGAGGATCCCCTCCCTGCTGTCAGAACTTGAGGAAGACGGAACAGCAAGTATGGAGGTCTGCAGGCAAAGCCCAGGCCATGGAAGAGAAGTCCCCCTCTCTGCCTGCCTGGAGTTAAGGAGTGGAGGGAAGGACAGGAGAGCACCGAGCCCAGAGAGGGCAGGGAGCAGAACACGCAGAAACAAGCCACCCGAGGACTTGGATTTCACCCTAAGAACGATAGGGAGCCCTGACGGCCTTCTGTCGGGGTATCGTTCTCTCCCTGCTTAGGCCACCTGGTCTTCTCCTCGCTGCTCCCCACACTCCCTGGAGACGTGGACACCTCCACCACTCCCCTGTCATCACGGCAGGCAGGGCACTCCCCGGGTGAACTGTGGCTAAGTGCCAGCAGGAAGTTGCCTCTGGCTTCTCCACCTAGTGGGGCCTGGCAGGGCCACTGCAGCAGGTCCTCCTCTGGGCGGAGGTCCTTGACCAGTGCCTCTCGGCTCTGCGGCTACGTGGCGAGTGGGCCTCGGGGAAGGGGCTCTTTTGTTGTCTCCACTGAGATTCTGCCTCCAGACGCCCTTGGGAACAGGATCTCAGAGACGGACTGGGAAGGAAAGGCAAATTTGCAAGGGGACGAGTATTTCCTGGAGGAAAGGCCGAGGGACCTTCTGAGGTCCACTGCTATCAGAAATACTTCTGATGGGCTGTTTGGCCCTGACTGAAGCTCACCCTCTGAAAAGAAAACAGCCCCCACCCCCCAGGTGGTGGTGGGAACAAAGGGGATTCTCCAGGAGGACTCTGGATTGGTACCCAGTACCCAACACCAAGACTAACTGATCCTGGGGCAGGCCGAGCTGGTCCAGGGTGTGGCTGGGACTGTGAACCCCTCCTGGCTCAGTGGACTTGGCTCAACAGTGGCTCCACCTCCAAGTACAGACCAGCGCTTTACAGGCTAATGAGGCCCTGGAACCATCCTTTATCAAAGAAGAATTCCCTTTCAATAGAAGTGCAATTTAAAGACAAAAGCCAAATCTGTAAGTGCTAATGGGTTGTTCTTGTCTGTTTGGCTTTTAAAAGCAAATCTGTTCTTTGCACTCCCAGGGAAATTTAAGAAACTAGAAGACATGCCTCCATAAAAATATGCTAAACTTTCTCCTAACTTCCTAAAGCAATTACTTCGAAAGCAAAAGACAGTATCACTTATTTGCATCCTAAACAGGCCAACCTCTCCCATATTGCTGTGTGTCTCCACCCCTCATTAGCAAGGTGTGGGAGATACCTGAGTGCTTTGTACATGATAGGTGCTTTGCACATGATGGTGCTTGCTAAGATTTGAATGTGTTTCTCAAAGTTCATGTGTTGAAAACTTGATGCCTAAATTCATATGTTAATGGTATTTGGAGGTGAGGCTTCTGGGAGTAATTAGGATTAAATGAAGTCATGAGGGTGGGACCCCCTAAGTTGGCATTTGTGGTTTATAGGACAAGGAAAAGAGATCTGAGTTAGCATGTTGCTCTCTCCTGCCACATGATGCCCTCTGTCATGTTATGATGCAGCAAGTAGGCCCTCGCCAGATGTTGACACCTTGGTATTGGACTTCCTGGCCTCTAGAACCATGAGTTCTCTGTGAATAAACCTCCATTCATAGAATAAACCTCTATTCTTTAAAATCTACCTAGTCTCAGATATTTTGTTGTAGCAACAGAATATTGACTAATTCATGAAGTATTTATTTAGTCAAATACATAAGACTCTCACAACAGCCAGCCTGAGTGTCATGGTCTCCAGTGATGAAGAACTCAACTCCTCAACATTATGAGCTGATGTACACAGAGAGCCCCAAAACATTCAACAGGGAGGAAATGAGACTTTTTATTAGTTTCTCCAAGAAAAAAAAAATCAGAATGAATCATAACAATGTTTTGCAATTTTGATCAAGAGGAGATGAAATAATAGGGTCATTTCCTCATTATCTTTTCACAAAATGACTAGCGAAACGAGAGTGAGCTAAAGTAGAAGTTGAAAATAAAGTTCTAGATATACGACCTGGGAGGAAATGTCTGTCAATCTCAAGTCGAGGTGTGTGCCTGAGTGTGCAGCGGTATAAGGAAGAGAATGTAGCTCAAGAAGGGCACAGGTAGCCTGATCTGGCCATCACCCCTCCTACCTCCTTCAACCTGAGAGGGCCCATTTTTGTCTATTTTATATGTTGAGGAATTGGAGTAACAACTGAATAAACTTAGGTCTTTTATGTTTGACCACCAATCAAAGACCCATTTATTCACTGGACAACTGGTGAAACTGAAGCACAGAGAACAGAAGGAACAAACCCGAGTTCACACATGAGCTTATGGGTGGGGCTGGGACCCTGCACACCCACTTACCCTGTGTGCACCTGTCAGGATGCAAGCCACAGCCATCCTCTCCAAGTCCAGGCCAGGCTAAGGGCTAACAGGCATCTCACATCCCATTCATTCAAAAACTGCCTTTTTCCTTCCACAGAACTTTACTTCAGAATCCCTGTGCATTACATAATATGCTCCCCCCAAATTCAAAATGGTAGCCTCATTACTTTTCTCTATATTCTTAAAAAATATAAAAGGAAATTCAAATCTGTTAAAATCAAAACCTACTAGATTTTGGAAATGAATGTCTATAAGTATCTCAAAGATGACCTGCAAAGGAGCCTACCTACTTGATATGTGTGAGTTCCTTAATAACTTATGCAACCAAGAGGTGGGAAAATCTACTTCACTCCAGCTGATGAAATCCAAGAGGAAAAACTTTAATTAGAGCAGTCGAATGAGCCTCTCTAAGTCAGTTAAACCCTGAATTAGGAAGACAAAACCCAGTGCAATTACTCACAAACAGCTTCCAGCCATCCGTGCAACAGAAATGATCTCAGAAAGAAAAAAATCCCCACTAGAAATGGATTGCTCCCTTTTGCACTGATGTGCTGCACAGAAGGACAGGAAGCTCCTGTGCAGGCCAGCATCCCTCGGCAGGCATTTGGGGAGCCCCAGTAGAACCACATCATCCTGAATGAATTCCTCTAAGGGAAATGTGCAGGGTCCCAGAAGCAAATGTTTCTCAGTTGATGAGGCAGAGCTGGGATTTGAGCCTCTTGGATCGGAGGAGGAAGCTCTCACACTCCCATGGACTTCTCCAGGAGTAACCACCTTTGAAATGTCAGCCTCAGCTCAGGGTCAAAGTGCACTGCTTCCCAATCATGCAGAGTGTCCCAGATCTGTCCCTCCCAGGCTCATCTTGGAAACACCAAAGAGAAAGGGTCCAAAGTCATGCCTATTGTCGGTCTCGAACCAGGAGACTCAGAAAAGATTTGCTATTGCCAGTGCTCATCGATTCACAAATGCACAAACAACAGGGAAGACCTAAATGGTTCCCAGTCTGTGACAGGAGCCAAATAGGAAGAAGATCCCATATTACAGAAATGCAAAGCATCACTCTCCACACCTGCTCAAGATCCCCGTTCACAGAGCAGCATGTGCCATACACAGGAGACAGGGAGAAGCATGAAGCCATGACTCAGACAGGTAAATAGTGACCTCAGATCCTGGTCATACAGGACCTTGCCCTCCTCTGTGCACTTTGCCACATATGAAACCCTGAGAGAGAAGGGGGGCTGGCAAATATTCCCAGCAGACTGGTTCAGACACAGGCTTGGGTCTAACTTTGGCCTCAAGCACTTATCCTCTGCGTGACCTGGAGCAAACTGCATAACCTCTCTGTGCTTCATTTCTTCATCTTAAATTGGATATCATATAGAACCTGCCTCCTACAGTACTGAGGAATGAGTGTGTATACATGTAAAGCACTTACAATGTGAAGAAAATAGCTACTATTATTCTTACTTCAAGACAAGAAAACTAAGGTTCAGAGAGGTTGGACCACTTACTCAGAGTCACCCAGCTACAAACTGGCGAAGCTGGGCACCTCCTTACTGTTCCATAAATGCTTTGCCTTCTTGCCCACACTGAAATTGAGTTCATACGGTTACCCATTATCTAGTGTACACTTGATTGAATATAGTCATCTATTTTATTCTCATTGTTCAAAATGCTCCAGGACGGTTGTGGTAGCTGCCCTTCACTGAGCAGGTACAGGGGGCCGTGCTCTGGGCTCTCAGCTCTGCACACATTGTTTTCACTGGACCCTCCCCATGGCCACCCAAGGGAGGTGCTCAATCTCCCTTTCGGAAGAGGAAATTGAGGTCTAGAAGGTTTGGAGTCGCCTGAGGTCTCACAGCCACAAACAACAGAGGTGCAATCAAAGCCTGACCCTCCAGATCTCCACTCTATGCTCCCTCCTAAATATCCATCCAGGGCACCAACACCTGCGCTCAGAGAAGTTTAGGAACCAACCTTCAGCCACACAGCAGCCTGACCCCAAGCTCAGACTTACTGTGCTGTTTGCATCCTCATCCTCGGTGGCCCAGCTCTCTAGGGACAAGCAGAGGAGGAGCATGGCCAAGGGTTTCCAACAGCTTGGCCTGTGACAGAACAAGGGCCGAGCTCAGCAATGAGAAGCAGCAACAGATCTCACCTTGACCAGCAGGTCGTGGGTGGGCACAGGACGGCCCACGCTTCCCAGACCAGTGGAGCTGAGCCCAGCAGGAGGAATGGTATCCAGCACTTGTCTTGGAAGGAGAAAAGATCCCCTCGGGAGCCCAGTGACCTGGGTACCAGGCACCTGGCTGCCCCCACCCACAGGGTGGGTTGCCTCCCAGGAAGTCCCCTTCCTGAGTGTGCCTGCCTGGCAGCTCCCTATCTCTGTTTGAAATTGCTCTTGGCTGCCAGAGTCCAAGACTCCAGTCAGCAAACAGAGGCTCAGAGGAGGGCCTGAGAGGAGGGGCACCGCGCTTCCTCCCAAGTCAGGTAACCACAGGCACATGGAGACTCAAAAGAAGGCCGGGGTGCAGCTCAGTGGCAGAGCACTTGCCTAGCACACGTGAGGCCCTGGACCTGGATTCGACCCCAGCACCAAAACAAAAACCCAAAAAAATCTCAATAAGGCCTAGCTCCAGAAGGTGCCCAGGCCCTGGCTGGGTCCAGCCACATCCAACCATCACGCTGAGGTTTTGATCCTCTTCAGGACCCTGCTCATCTGTCACAAGTTTCACTGTTCATTTTAGTGCTTCATTCTGGGCCAGCCCAAGCTGCCTTTAGAAGTATTATCCTATCTGAGCCCCTCACCAGCCCTCAAAGGTGGGTACTGTTATTGTGCCCCATATGCAGATGACCAAACTGAGCCCTGCAGAGGTTGGTAAGTGCTGGGCTTTGCACTGAGATGGCCTGACCCAGGAACCTGTGCTTTCAGGCTCCCCGGCCTGCTGCCTCCCCATCGTGACATTTCTCTGGGACCTGTGTTTTATGTCATCTCAAAGAGGTCAAGTTCATCAGGGAGAAACATGGATGGAATAAAAAGAAGGCACTTGGGGCAAGTGAAGTGGCTCTCGAATCAGGCACTGCAGTGGGTTGAACGGGGGTCCCCCAAAGAGAAATCCACATTCCAGACCTGTGTCTGCAGATGTAATTTAGGATCTCATGATGAGATCACCCTGAATTAATAACTGGAACCTGAATCCAAAGACAAGTGTCCTTGTAAGAGACATAGAAGGAATAGCCACACAGAGGAGAAGGTCACGTGGACATGCAAATAGAGACTGGAGCGATGTAGCCACAAGCCGAGGAACACTAGGGCCACCAGATTCTGGAAGTGTCAGGAAGGATTCTCCCCTGGAGCCCTCAAGAGGATGTGCTGCCAGCAGCTTATACAGTTACCTGTATATTACAGACTTCTCCAGAACGGTGAGAGGACACATTGCTGCCATGTTTGTGGCCATTGGCTCCAGAGCCTAGGGAACCATCACCCCCAACCTTGTCAGTTCCCCCAGCTCTTCTGGATGTTGCTAAGGAAACAGAGATGTCTCCGGCTGTCCCCACCAGGTGCCTTTCCGGGACTGAAGAGGACCTCACGGTGGGGCCTGGGGTGGAGGCCTGTGGGTCACCAATGGTAAGATGTCTGAGGGGCTGAGCACCCAAGAAGAAGGGGGCCCGCAGGGGAGGACCACACAGGGACGGCCCTTCAGGAGTAGCCTAAGCCACCCAGGCCACGTGGCTGGTAAAAAGCACCTCAGAGAAAGGGGCTGTGGCTCAGGTCCCAGAGTACGCCTCCTCCCACTTTCCGTCATGGCAGGTTTGCTCCAGTCAGAATCTCAGACGGTGCAGGATAACTGCACCCAAATCTCATAGGTTAGAGATGGGGAAGCAATTACTGACCAGGTGAGGGGTCTGAGCCTCAGCTACCTGGCCCTGCCAGAGCTGACCCCTCACCCAGGACCCTCTCAAGAGAACCAAGAAGCCTCCTGCCTCCTGCCCTTGTCTGGTCTGTTCTCGAAATTCACAAAGAAAGATCACGGGGCATCTCCTAAGAGAGCTCAGGGACACGGGGGCCCACAGCAGGCTCCACCTAAAGCACCTCAAATCCTCCTCCTAGAGTTTATTGTTTAATTCTCCTTTTTATTTTTTCCAGAATGATACCCAGATCTCGAGGCTCATCTGGCCACATGGTAGACAGTCAGAAATAAATGATTGTTTGCAGCAGATCTTAGAGAAATTTCAAGCAGACGATGATGCTCCAGAGTCATCCCTGCTTCATTCTGTGTGGTCCCCACCATGACCTCAACGTGGCTCACTCTGCTTGGGCCACACAACCTTCCTTCAGCGACGGCAGAGCACACCCTGGTCCAGGCTCTGCACATGCTCCGCTCCGTGTCTGAAGTTCACGTGCCCCAACGCGTCTCTCTGCCTGGGTACCACCACCCCAGCCTCCAAGGGCCACTTAACATCACATGCTCAGAAAGGCCTTCTCGGACAGCCCGTCTCAGCAGGTCCCCAGCTCCAAGCTCTCCAAGGACCAGTGATTTCTCCTTCTCATCTTTCGTAGTTTGAGGTTTTATTTTTGTGTGATTTTTTTCATTAGTGTTCACCTTCACTATTAGCCTTGAATCAGATCCCCCATGATTCCCAGCATGCATTTTATACAACACACATGTAATTCATCCCTTGGGTCATTCCACAAGCATTTATTGACCAAGACACTGAGCAGATACAAGAAATATACAAATAAGGCAGGAAAAAAGAAAGAAAGAAAGAAAGAAACGCCAGTCTTCAGGAATTGGAACCAATAGAAGGGCAACACTCGGTTCCGAGAGAAAACCCAGCTACAGATCACCTTCCCTTCTTTGCTTTCCTTGCACCTTAACTATGTAGCATTGGCTAGAACTCCCCCAAAGGGAGAAGGGATGAGCTGGAAAAACTCAGAGCAGTCAAGAAGGTACACAGCTCTGGGAAATTCCTTTGGTGGGAAGGGCGATGCCATACAATCAGGGTTTGGGAATTATCAACACAATTAGCTTCAGAATTATTTTTAAAAAGCAAAAGAGAACATACTGCAAAGCGAGGTTGTGAGACTCTCCCCCACTTTGGAAAAATTAACGTCCTCACCGCAAAGCTGCTACTTGGGATCCAGATACAGTGAAGATCACAGTGACAGAAGCCACACAAGGCCCTCCCCCATGCTCTCTGCCTCCTGCCAGAGGGAACACATCTCAGTGACTCCCATCATGAACCCACACACAGCCTTAGTCACCGCCCGTTTCCTTGGAGAGCTCACAGTTGTTATCATCATTCAACAAACATTTCCTGAGTACCTGTTAGAGGCCCGGCACCTTGTGCATCACAATGATGCACAAGACAAGGCCTTGGCGTCCAGGAGCACAAGGGTTTCTAGCAGCTGATGCACTTGAAAAGGCTTCAGTCGCCCGTAATGACAATCCTCCATATTTCTAGAATGCTTTCTAGAGTACAGAGAGTTTCCATTTGTGGTTGCGCCAAAACAGTCACACGAGGTAGCAAGGACATGTCCCCCTAGTGAATACAGCAACTGTGGGGACCCAGAAGCATTGAATGACCCAGAAGCATCTGTCTGACAAGAACCGGTGGAGACCAGGAGAATGGGTGCTCAGCTCTCCAGCTCAGGGAGAAGAACTGACTGGCAGCCCCAGCAACAGTGTCTCCAGGCCACCCCTGTGTCACACTGAGGCCACACTTCAGTGGGCTACTCCCAGCTAATGACTAACCATAGCAAGTAAACAGTTCGAGCCCCTTCCTGGGAGACACAGGACTCCTCTAATGGGTGACTTGGGACATAAGTCTCTCCATCCACCTACAGGAAACTATCTGAGGAGATTCCCCGCACCCAGTTCCCCTTTCAGCCTCCCGTCCGTCACAACTGTCAGACCTGCATCATGGTCTGAAGACTTGCCGAGTCCCCCTCTTTGCAGCTGATCCTTCCAATATTTTCCCGAATAAATCTCTGGCACACTAACACTTGTCTTGGCATCTGCTTTTCTCAGAGGACCTGGCTTGACAGTATCTAATACAAATCTTGTGATTCACAAACAGAACTTCTACCAATTTGAAATACATTTGAAAAATGTAGGGACAAACCCAGTCTCACAGGACTCCTTAGATTCGATTCAATCTGCTAATGTGTAATAAGATTCCTCAAAAGTACCACAGAATGTAGTGGTCCCCAAACTGGTTTGATAATAAAAAATTTTATTGGGTCCTCTAATTCAGCTGGAGACCGGAGCCTTGAAATGCTACCTTTCCACAGATCATGATATGAGAACCATTGCTAAGTCTCACTGTGGGACAAACACCCACACCTGTCTTCTCCATGGCACTGCTAAAGATTCTTACAACTATGGTTTCCTGTTCTCTTCTCTTGCTAGGTTCAAATGAATGTGCACTACAACGGCTAAAAAATAGGCAGTAAAAGTGACCCAGGCCCGTGAGCAAGTCAATCTTCCCTTGAAGAACAGGAAATGAATTCTCCTTTATATTCACACTTGGTTCCTATTTTAGAAATGAGATGCTTTTGAATATTTAACATAGGAATCATTTTCAAGAGACAGTATACCGAAAAAGCTTTTAAAAATAACTAATTGATTCTAAGCTGTTTACAAATTTTAATACTGAGTATATTAACTGTGGACACTATTCAGTGAATTCTTGTTAAAAACGATTGCACTGAATGTCAAAGGTCAGTGACTGGATCTCAACTCCTGGTCATGATTCAACATTCGAATGAAACAATGGGTCTCATGAGGCCAGGCATTCTCTAGCTTTTCCATAAATTCCCTGGAACTGCAAAAGCTCAACCTGAGCCAGATGAGGTGGCTCCCACCTGCAATCCCAGTGGCCCAGGAAGCTGAGGCAGAAGGATCGCAAGTTCAAAGCCAGCCTCAGCAACTTAGTGAGGCTCTAAGCAACTCAGTAAGACTTTGTCTCTAAATAAAATATAAAAAAGGGCTGGAGATGTGGCTCCGGTGGTTAAGCATCCCTGGCTTCAATCCCAGATACCAAACCAAAACAAAGCAAAACAACAACAACAAACTCAACCTGTGTGAAACTCACTGAGAAAATGCATTTCCAGGTGTCCCTGCATAAAGGGTTAAGTGAGAGTCATTGAAAGAGGAAATGAGGGTCCTCTTAGGGACAAGAGATCTAAAATGAGCCCCTCTGGAATTCGGGCATCCCAAACTCCCTGGGTTCCATTTCCCTCTCCTTAAGAAGCCCAACAATAAGAAGGCGTTCTCGGTAAGAAGGAGAACTAAGGGCTGTTCACCAACTACCTCTTCATAAGCAGACTGTAGTGGGCATTCCATAAATTATGTGTCATTTAGGCTTTGCAATCCCAAAGGTTAGTAGATCTATTATCCCTATTTCTGGTAAAACGAAGAAACAGAGACCTGGAGCAACAATGTCACTGGGACAAGATCACAGAGATTGCACATGGCACTTCTTGCATGTAATTCTTAAACACCGCAACTTTTTGATGAGGCTTATAAATTTCTTTGATATTAGAAAAATATGCAAGTATATCATAGAAAAAGTGAAGCAACTTTATTATTACTGGGACTGGGAATATAGCTTGGTGGGAGAGCACTTCCCTAGTAAGCATGAGGCCCCAGGTTCAATTCTCAGCACCAACTCACACAAAAAGATCATTACTAAATATTTGTTGAAATGTGTGTGTGTATGCAGGTGTGTCTTGTATTACTGACCAATTACCTATACTAAGTCATGCATATATACAAAGGAACCATAAATAATTAAGTTCCTCTCCTGAGGTTGCTAATATTCTAGATATGAAAGTGAAAAGCAATGAAGAAAACAATGTGTTGCATAAAAGATCGGAGATGGTACGGGCCTCCTATCTTCTTCCCAGCCTGGCTGTCAAGGGCACTGGGACTATTTGGGGACCTCTGCTCATCCCTATAACCGCAGGACTGCAACACCAGGCTGAGGTGGACTGGATCCCCAGAGCGCTCTTCTCAGGAGTCAGGGTATTCTGGCTTCATGTGACCACATCCGTGGGCCCAGCTGATTGGTCCATGGATCCACCAGAGGTCTAGGAGGTGACCTGTCATAAAAGGATGACAATATCTAGCTAAATGAATAAAAGGATTCAAATTCAAGTCGGAGACAGCTGAGAAGATGGTAACAGGGGCAGAAGCCTAAAACTCACACAAGTAAAAGCAACCTGCTGGGGCCCCAAAGAGAAATGGCAACAGGGCTACTTCCTGTTATGAGTTATGAGCCAACAAAAGTGAACTGGTATAAAAGGAAGAGAGTACAATTAGTTGTTGGTGGTAGCAGAATTCAAAGCAGAGACAAAATAGCTGAGCTTTCATAATGATCAAAAAATAAAGTGCTAAGGGAAGCCAGATGTCCATTGGGGACCTCTGTTTTTATTTCATGATAACTTTATAAGGTAGCTACTATTTATTATTCCTATTTTACAGAGGAAGAAAGAAACACTCTGAGAAGTTAAATGACTTGCCCAGGATCAACCAGCCTGCAGGAGATGGAGACAAGACTTGACTCTAAAACCTAGCTTCTTGACCTCTGAACTTCTCTGTTTTACTATCCATCATTCAAGCTATCCATAGAACCCACTTCCACTAGTGAGGGTGATGTGTGTATTATTTTGTTACATGCAATCTAAAAGAAACCAAATCACTGTTAAACACTGCACAACCCAGGGAAATCATCACTGAAACTGGCTACAGGAGAAGTCTCTTTCTAGAAAGTAACATCATGTTGTAGTCCTCATTCAATTACTGTTGTACAGCGAAGGTGGACATTTGGATTCCACACGACTACAATATTCTAATCAACAGAGAGTGCCTCCAAAGGTCCTAACCCTCACCCTTGATTTCTTCCCAAGCAGACTGAGAGCTCTTTTGTTTTTAAATATTTTTTTAGTTGTTGATGGACTTTATTGTCTTTATTTTTATGTGGTGCTGAAGATCGAACCCAATGCCCCAATCATGGTAGGCGAGCATGCTACCATTGAGCCACAATGATAGCTCTTTTACAGTATTTTTCTTGCCCTTCTCAACCAGCCAGTGTAGCCATCCAATCAATATTATAGCAGGTGTTTAATTGAAAAAAAAATGAAGATTGTACATTGGAGAAAGTTTAGCAAATCAATTCAACTCCACTCTATAGATAGACTGAGGGCCTGATCAGCCCAAGGCATGCAGCTCAGCTTCAGGTCCAACTTGAAGTGACACTCAGGGACTCTCCAAGCCTGCTTCTATTTGAGTACATGGTTTTTCTTGATGATTCAAATAGCACTTTTAAAAAATTGTTAATTGGAATAGTATGTTTTCCTGGCTTAATGAATCAGGACAGAGGGGACATATCCTTGTAAGCTAAGTGTCTTGCATCTGGATCTTCGCTGGGTAGGTATAAGGAATGCATAGGGGTGAGTCTGCACTCTAAGCTAAGTATTAATAAATATTAACTTTTATCACTTGTCAGTTGCTTTCTGGAGAACTGCTTGGGAAGGGCATGAAGCTGTGGTAGATTATCAAGGTGTGCTCTGGGCACGACAGAGAGGAGTAATGCTGTGTGTTTGTGACTCAATACTGAATACTACACGTCTTTTGTTTTACGGATAATCAGCACACTTCTTTTAACACCTGGAGGGCTAGAAAATGTCAGACGGTTGGGTCCAAGAGATCGAGATGTCATGGTACCCTTATGTTGCCTGAAAAACTTTAGTACTATTTATTTTTTTTAAATATCAGGCTTTAATCACCTTTTATCTAAAAATGCCAATGCACTTTCCAGACTCAGAGAGTACTGTCTTATTTAACTCAGTAGATAATGCTAAAGGGACTTACAAAATCTATAATGAAAAATCAGGGTGCCACACTGAGTTGGACCGATCTTCAAATCTTCCCCAGGCCCTCGTCTTCTCAATAAACTCGGCTCCCAAGCACAGTGGACCACCATTTGGGTTTCTGTCTTAAAACAACTGAGACAGTCCAGGGCAATTTTAAAGCACATGGACAGCTCACATGAGGCCCCCTAATGACATGTATCTTACTATAATAGCAGTTCCCAAGGGACACAGCCAAAGGCCACCTCTGACCGACAGGCTGTCTGTCCTTCCATCCTAGTCCAAGTCCTTCCTAGCGCCCTTCTGTTCTAAAGATGAGAAAACTTGGGAAGCCCAGAGAAGTCAAGCCATTTGCCTGGGGCCACCAGACAGAAAGTGGTAGAAACAGCTCAAACCTGGACAGTCCCTCTGAACATGCAAGATGAGCCACTATGCTCCCAGCCCCTGACAAGGGTGTCCATGGTTCTCACTGTGAAGCCCTGCCACTCCTGCTTCCCTGACTTTAAAGCTCAGCTCAAACCAGGGCTCCTTCTCCTGCCTTTCAAATCCAGTATGTGTGTGTGAAAGTAGTGGCTCCTTCTCCTGCCTTTCAAATCCAGTATGTGTGTGTGAAAGTAGTGTGTGTGTGTGTGTGTGTGTGTGTGTGAGAGAGAGAGAGAGAGAGAGAGAGAGATCTTGTGGCACTTAATTCACTTATTCATATAACACAAATTATTAAGTATCTTTATAAGTACCAAGAACACATGATTCAAAAAAAAAAAAAGATACCATAAGAGATGGAAAAAGATGTGTTTGTAAAAAGGGAAAAACCTTTGGGATCCTTATGGTGATGAAACTAGTCTGTTCTCATCCGCGTTAGTACACAAATGAGCACCTGTGATAAAATTGTGTAGAACTGAATGCACATACACACACACACACACACACACACACACACAAATGAGTACTGTCAAACTTGGGAAATGTGAATAAGATCAGTACATTTTATCAAGTCAACATCCTGGTTGACTTATAGCTTTGTAAGATGGTGCCATTGGGGAAACCAGGGTAAGAGGTACACAGGATTTCTGTATGATTTATTGTACTGTCATGTTATCTACATTTCTCAATAATCTGCAAACATCTCAATAAAATTTTCAATTATCATACCCACTACCCTCACTGGTTGGGATGTTGGGGGAAATGTACACACACTTATTGTTGGTAGGGCTGAAAATTAGTACAAACACTCTGGAAAGCAGCACAAAGATTTTTCAAAAGACTAAGAATGGAACCCACCAGAACACCCAGCTATCCCATTTCTTCACATTTATACAAAAGAACTAAACTCACTGTACTATAATGACACATGCATAACAATGTGTATAGCAGCACAATTCACAACAGGCACGTTATGGAACCAGCCCAGATGCCCATCAACAGATCAAAGGATAAAGAAAATGTAGCATATATACACAATGGAGTTTTACTCCACCAGGAAGAAGAATGAAATTAAGGCATTTGCTGGTAAATGAGTAGATACGGAGGACATCATGCTAAGTGAAATAAGCCAGACTCCAGAAGTCCAGAGTTGAACGTTTTCTCTCATATGCCGAAGTCAGAGAGAAATGGGGGGCGGGGGAGGGGGAAGGGCTGGGGTTGTGGCTCAGCCATAGAGCACTTGCCTCCTGCATGTGGGGCAATGGGTTCCATCCTCAGAACCACATAAAAATAAATAAAGTAAATAAAGATTTTTTAAAAAAGGATGGGGAATCCCATGAAAATAGACAGGAGTATTAGAAGCGGAGTTGAGGGAGGGATTGAAGAGATTGAAGGAATTGAGAGGGAGGAGGAATGGGAAAAGAAAGGAACTGCAAAATGAAATTGAGCAAATTATGTTATGTTCATATATGAACACACTACAGTGAATTCCATCTTTATATATATATATACATGTATATATAGTTCTAATTTTAAAAAATGATAAATAAAGAGAAGGAAGACCAGTAAAGAAGGGAAACAGGGGAGTCGGGAGGAGGGGAGAGGAAGTACTGGTTCCTGAAATGGAGCAAAATATATTCCATGCATGAATCCCACTATCATGTATAGCTAATGCACCAATAGGAACACTTTTTAAAGTATTCAATTACAAAGGAAAATGAAATACAAGAGGCACAGGCCTGAGGACAGGAAGGACTTGGTTGTGCACACACTTATCTGGCACATGAACTATGGTACCAGTGAAGGTGCAGACTGTGTCTTTATAATGTCACAGCCCTCATGCATGTGAATGGTACTGAGTAGGCACTCAACACATATATATTGAACACCCAGCTATCCCATTTCTTCGTATTTATACAAAGGAACTAAACTCACTGTACTATAATGAAAGATTTCATCATGGGTGTCTAGTGAGACTATATTCTCCATTCCAACCAGCTCTTCATCTCTCAAACCAAGGACCTGGACAATTCCAAAGGACCTCTCTTCATGACTCATATTTTAACTCCAAGAGACTCTGCTCCTCAGGTTATTGGTGAATTCTAAACTTATAATTATTCATTGTATTAACGAGTATTAACTCACCTTCCATTTCCTTTAGAAATATCTTGCCTGGTTGTGTGTTACTCTCCCTAGAAGAACATTCTCAACAACAAAGCAGTTTAAGTAAATGATGAATCCTGTAAGAGTGACTTGGAAAATCCTCTTATTCTACTGATATTTTTCAATAACTGAAAAGAGGTATTATGGAAGAATCCTATTACCTTGTCCATAACCTTCATATTCCAATTGTGCCAAATTAATTTCTTAGTTGCAAAGTACAGAAACTCTCTCTGACTAGATTAAATAGAAAAGGGGTGAGTTAAAGTATCTGTAGCAGTTTGTAAATTTTTAAGGAGTCCCAGAGAAATAGGCTTGATGACTACAAAGCCTAGTGAGGTGCCCATCTCACTGCACGCGACCTCTGGACAGACCCTTATCTATGTGGTAGATAAGCTGCCACACATAAGCCACTGTGGCAGCTGCTTGATCACACTGGAAATGGAAGGGTACTGACAGAATCTCTCCCACTTCTCTCTCTAAGAAAATAGTCCAACTTTCTCTTCTCACCAGATGGTTCTATGCTGCACTGCTTATTTGTGTCACTAGCTTTCAATCCCTTAAATGTGAGCATCTGATTGGTTTAGCCTGGGTCACATGCCTCCCTCCTAGCTGCAAGGGAAGCTGGGAAAGCAAGTTTATGGCTTTTACCTTGGTACCAATTTATAAATTGGAAGGGAAGTTCAAAGGTGCAGAACAGCCAAAAAAAAAAAAAATCCACCTACCATTAGTAAGCATTAATAAATCACCACCAAGCTACAATGACATTAGTTAATCAAAGTATCATCTTTGTTTCAAAAAACCACATAAAAAGTCAGTTATCTATGCTACTTTTATATGCAAAGATAAAAATTTATCAAGAATTTTCAGAAAGATGAGAAAACTTTTTTCAAACTTCTTTAAAGTATAATTTACCAATGAAATAATACATGATTCATATGCCCATGTTGAGAGAGAAATATTCCTGTCTAACCCTGATAATTATTTGTAACAATTAAATAAATAAAACCAATCATTATTCATGATATGCACATTGCATCATTTTTTAAAATACAAAAAAGAGCAGAAAGAAATCATTAGACAAGAAACACTGCAGTATATAAAGATGTACAAAGGTATTTGGTAAGAGTGTCCTAAAAAACAAATCCTGTCAAACTAATCTAATTCAGCTCTCAACACAGACAAGTGCACAACACCGAGAAGGAGTAATGAATGTGATCTATTTTTATTTTGTCAGGGTTTAGTATTCTACTTTGAATAATGTGAGCATCAATAAAGTAAGATAATATCTGCCAGCCCACCCAGCTCTTAACCAGAAGTACGACTTCTGAGAAAAGCATTAAAGAACATTTCTACTGTGACAAATGGTGCTATTCCAAGAGCCAATATGAAGGTTTTCACAATTTAGTAGGTTTATTACAAAGTGCAATAAGCCAACGATCCGGTTCAACAAAGAAAAACTGCGCTGTCCCTCAGACATGTCAATAAAGTGTGACTGCTATCAGTGATCCTTACCACTCCAGAGTCACAAGTCCAAGTAGTTGGGCTTGGGGTGGATATTTCTAAGCAAAAGTACTGTTATTTTCAGAAAGTTTCCTCAAAAGTTCTGGGAAAGACCAGACAACCCTGTAGGGCAATGGTCTCCAAGAAAGGGGTAATGGAGTGAGTGCACACTCTTCAAGGCCTAGACAAAACCAGACATTGCAGCGTAGATGCATTCTACTGATACACATGTTTATCTCATTACTAAGAATCTTTATTTTTGAGTCTTGTTTCCTGTTTTCCCTTTCTTTTTTGTTTCATCATAATAGAATCATTAATTCTTTTTTATTTTTATCTTTTATTTGTTTTAATTAGTTACACATGACAGTACAATGATCTTGACATATCATACGTTTGAATCTGATAGAAACATTAATTCTTAACTGGGCACGTAGCCACCAAATTATAAAAATTATCTTTCCCAGAATCCCTTGCAGCCAGGGCTGTAAGGCTATGTGTGGCCACATAATAACTTTCAGCCAATAGGATGTTGGGGAATGAGTTACTGTAAAGGCAGGGAACAGTCTGCATCCTGCCAAAATTTTCCTCCATCCTGCTACTTGGAATGTGGATAATTCAACAACCATCTTAAGCCACTCAGATAAGGGAACACTATCAAGATGTCTGATCAAGAGGCTGGGATTGTGGCTCAGCAGTAGAGTGCTTGCCTAGCACCAGTGGGACCCGGGTTCGATCCTCAGCACCACATAAAAATAAAGGCATTGTGTTGAGTCCATCTACACCTAAGAAATCAATTAAAAAGATGTCTGATCGACAAGGGAGACAGAGGCTGGGTCACCATCTAGTAAAGCCACTGATTTTAGTGTCTATGACAATTGTCAAACCAACATCCTAACTCATATATTAGTACTTTAATGTTGGCATGTAATTTATAAGCATTTGGGAGGCAAGAAGATAGGACAAGGGACACCACCAGATTAATTATACACATCAATTACAAAATTCAACCTCAGTTCAACATTTGGGCCAAAATGTGAACCTGAGAATCTAGAAACACGGCCATTTTGCTTGGTAATGGCAAATGGAGGGTAGGGGAGGATGTATAGAGGTGGCTGTCTAGTCTGGTTATATTTCATTAGCACAGTCGGGGACATTACCTTCCCCAGCTAGTGGTCTCCTCTGAGTCCCTGACACACACAACCTAGACCCCTCATAAAGGTGGCCAGACCCCTGTACAGACCAGGCACAGGCAACTCCAGGAGCCTGCACAGGTCTCCGCCCACGTTCAGGCCCGAAGAATGGCACCAGCAGCACTTGCTGCAACTAAAGAGCCTTTCCTCGGTTGGAAGTTCTCCTCTTGTTCCTGCTTCCTCCAGCCAACCTGTCTTCCAGAGACTCAGACAGAATCCTTGCTTATCTCTCCAGCCACAGTTGTCACTTTCTGTCATGCAGAACAAATGTCCTCTGTCCCCAACTCGCAGTCAGCCCAAGAATCAAGATCCCACAGCTTCCCACACCTGCTGGTGATGTCATATGGGCCACCAGCCGTTGTACCCAGGTGGCAATTGCTGGACACAAGGGCCAGTGAGTGCACATGACGGAGCTGGGAGGACTAAGGAACTGGCTCATTGCAGGCTGCCCATGAGGATAGCTTCATGCGGAGGATCTGGAGGCCTCAGTTCTTGGAAATAACCCCTGACCTTAACCACCAGCAGAGGTGGCTCATCCTGCCATCGCTGTGCTACATTACAGCAGGTCCCTGGAAGGCGAGGATCTACTCATTGGCTGTATGGCTATATCAACAGGAAGCTTTGCAAGTAGCAAGCCTGTCCTTGACAGCAGAGTCCTTCCACAATTGACCTTGATCCTATGCTCTCTAGTCAGTTCTACCTTGCAGAAGAGTAGATACGAGCTGGGCACGATGCTGCACGCCTATAATCCCAGTGACTCGGGAGGCTGGGCAGGAGGATCATGAGTTCAAAGCTTGTCTCAGCAACTCAGCCAGGCCCTAAGCAACTCTGTGAGACCCTGACTCTAAATAAAATATATATTTAAAAAATGCTGAAAATGTGGCTCAGTGGGTAATTGCTGCATTCAATCCCTGGTACCAAAAATAAGAGTAGCTGTCATGCAAGTCCCCATGCAAGGAAACCCAGCTTGGACAGTAAAGGAGATAAGAAAGTCCAGGGGCTAAGAGGCAGTAAGTAGGTCAAGGGGTAGGAAAGAGACTCTAAGGACCAGCCACCCAGACTGGACCACAGTGCCCCATGCACTCTCCCAGCTTGTAGCCTCCGTATTGCTTAGGCTTTAGGGAACCCCTCCCCAGATTTTTGAGGAGTTCTTGCTCAACCCACCCCTGTTCTGATGGGACACGTTCTCTCTGCCTATCCACCTTGTCTGTCCATGCAGAGTCATCTGTGCTGTCTGCCCTTAAGCAGGGACCCACAGGGGCTGTCCACCCTCAGTTACAATTCCTATTGACCACTGCGTGTCCCCCACTGGAATGAAAGCCCATTGATGCCAGGCACTGGTATGCTTGTCTCCATATCCCAAGCCTAGCATGGATGGGACACTCTTGCTTCTCTTGCTCCTTAGCCCCTGACTCAAATAGGAATTAAAATGTAAAAGCCTTTGACCTCAGCCTTCTTATTTTTAGTAATTTATCCTAAGAGTGGAATTGTACAACTTTACACCTAGACAAAGTTGAATACACAAGTCGTTTATAATAGAATTATAACACAAAACAACTCAAATATTTATTGGCTGGGGTGTAATTAAATAAACTAATTAAGTACACACAAAGGAATGCCATGCAAATATATATTTGTTGAATTGAAAAGCAGCCCACCAGTCGAGACCTATGTACAGGCTTTATTCAAGGAGAAAATGTAAGAAGAGGATTTAACACTCACACCATCCTAGGATGCTGCAATGAAAGAAACTGTGGAGATCACAGCCCCTTTTAACATTAAGCATTTCTTTTCAATCATCCAGCCAGCAATA
Source organism: Callospermophilus lateralis (assembly GCF_048772815.1). Taxonomy (NCBI): domain Eukaryota; kingdom Metazoa; phylum Chordata; class Mammalia; order Rodentia; family Sciuridae; genus Callospermophilus; species Callospermophilus lateralis. The sequence goes on along the minus strand of NC_135320.1, from coordinate 75,825,465 downwards.
GAACTTTCAGCATATGCTGATAATCTTCAGGAGAAAAGTAGGCTAAAGAACAGCATGAATAATAGGATGCAGCCTATGGTTTTCTTTTTTAAAAAATGAATATTTGCATAGAAAGATGCCTGAAGGGATTTTTCATCAAATTTACCTATGGAAGGTGGAACTTGGATTTAATTTTACTTTTATCCTTATCATTTTTTCTGTATGGTTTTATACATTTATAAAGGTTGTGTATCATTTTCACATTAGGCAAAGGCTATAGAAGCTCTTTATGTTGCGGGGGGGGGGGGAGAAAATATCTGAAATAAGAAGGTTCTCATTAAATGCTAGTCGATTTCCAAAAGTTGATTTCTTTTGGCACTGTGCATGACTTGCACAAATAAAATAGATAAGTGACGAGCTGAGGGGCTTCGCCGAAGATCACAGGGTACAAAAGTGCCCTCCTGTTCTCTAAGTAAATGCCATTGTTGTGATGACCCCCCCCCCAACCTCAGTCCAGTCCTGTCCAGTCTCACCAGGCTGCTTTCTCCATGTCTCGTGAGATCTTCAAACTAGATTCACACTGAGTTCCCTGAATGTACGTGCAATTAGGGAATGTTTCCAGCACTATTGTTTGTTGGAAGGATAAATGGGTGGGCAGAGAGATGGATGAATGGAGAAAGGAATGAATTAGTATCCATTTGTTATAGATAAGAAAACTAAGAAGCAGAGGTAAAGCAACTGGCCTAAGTGATAGTAAGCCCATGGTAAATCTATGGGTTGGAATCACTGTACAGTCCCCAAATCAGCCCTCTTTTATCCAAAATGCCTCCCAAACCTGTTTTATTTAGGAGGAAATACCTTAATATCACTGACAGACATCTAGTTGATAAACAGAGGTGATAGTCCAAATACTGATGGCATGTGTATTGACCTAACAAAGTGCTACAGCCCTGTCACTGGTGCAAGAATTTGGAGACCTCCTGTGCCAAGAATTAACCCACCAATGGCTAGGTACAAATGGGTCCTAGGTGTCAGAGGGGCACTTGTTGGGCTCAATGCAGGAGCTATTTACCCACTGGTATTCCTTAATTTGACATACGAATGCACACACACTGGTTACAATACAACAACAGCAAAAAACAAAAATTCCTCCACAACACTCAAGGTTTGCTTCGCACATGTGAAATTCTGCTTTCTCCTCACTCACAGCAGAGCTCTTATAATGCCACTTAAGAAAAACTGCATCATGATGAATCCAATCTGCATGAAGAAGTAGGATCAAGTACCATTACCCTTTTCTAAAAATTATTTTGAGTCTGGCTGTGGTGGGGAATGGGGGCAGACCCATGGGGAAAACAGGGAGGGAACAGAGTTGATTTCCAAAAAAATACCTGAGGTAGCAGCCCAGACCAGCCCTCATGGTGAACCCAGCACGCTGGAAGGCAGCCCCACTACCCAATTCTCCGTGAGATTATGATGCAGGAAGGCTGAGGGAGAGGCGTCCATAAAGCACAGTCACATCAAGTGGAAAGGTATTGAGAAGAACATTCTGGGACTCAGAGGAAGGAGAGTTCACTTCCATCACAGGAGATCTGGGAAGGCCACCTGAGATGGTAGCCCTGACCAGGGTGTTCTTCAGAAGCAGGAGACATGCATACATGGGGGTAAGGAAGAGTGCCCTCAGACATCAACCCAGACTGACCCTGAAGCAAACATCATCACTCAAGGTTCTACCAGCAAAATAGGAAAAGGGACATGGGACATATACTTCACTGAACTTGTCCCCAAACACATCAGGCTATCCCATTTCTCCACCTTATCCATGCTGCCTGCATCTTCCTATTCCCTCACCCCTACTTCCACCTCCATGTTCAAGAAGGTTAATTCAAATTTATTTCTTCACTTCTCAACTAACAAGTACCTTCTCGGACACGTCCTTCATTCACTGAAATGGACTAAGTGTCCCTCCTGCTGAGGGTCCAGCTGTATCCTGAGCATTCCCTTCCCACAACACTTGTGATGCACACACTGTAATCACCTGTTTCATTATTGATCAATATCACTAATCTCTAAGTGTTCTGAGAGAGGGGTCTGGTCTGTCCCACTTCTGTGGACCCAGTGCTGAGTAAAGTACCATGTTCATAATGGATATTCATTAAACATTTAATAAGTGATTGATTGAATTTCAAAAATGATTCAGCAGCTGAGTTTTAACTAGTCCTCAGATCCTGTCCCAGATTTAAGCTCATTAGATACCCAGGTTGTTCTACCAAATCACTTTGCAGATGAATATATATGAATGAATCTAGACACCTTTCTTCCAGCCCCAAACCAAATAAAGAGCCAGGGCCCTACCTGCACCTCAAGACAAACTCCCCAACACCATCATGGTCATGAGAGCGAAGGCGTAGCCCCCGCAGAGTTCCCTGAGCAAGTCTGTGAATGGGCCGATGGACATTATTCCCATGAAGGGACCAGAAAAACCTCAACTCTCATTTACACCTGAGAGAAGAGGCTTTGAAGCAGAAAGTGGCCAGAGCGAGAAAAGATGCCACAGCCTTCAGCTGACGTTATCATTTAGCGCAATTAAATAGGGAAAGGCCAAGTCAAAAGCATTTCATACGGTTCAAGGAATGAAAATGATTTTTTAAATGTTAAGAATGTTAACAATGGCTCTCTCCAGTGATGATGAGTGATTATTAAAATCCTCACAGCTTCTGCATTTTCCAAATTTTCTTCAAAGAATATATTATTAATTTCCTCATGAGAAGGGGAAATGGGTCTTTTAAACACATAATCAGGCCCATTTGTTCTCCCTGACCCATGACCTTTTCCTACTAAGTCTTAAGTCTTTGTGAATCCACAGAGATCTCTGAAGGAAGACCCTCACCCTCAGCCCCCAGCCCCTTGATTCTGTTTACACCCAAAGACCTTCCTTCAGGAAAGGGAAATGGGTTACTTGGCCTTAGTTGGCTTCTCCATTCCTCCTCTTCTCAGGGGCTCCTCTCGTTAGGAACCAGCCAAGTCCTGGTGTCTGACCTTATCCAGATCCTGGACGCAGGCTTCTGGGTTTCAGGGTAATCTGGTGGGTGAGGCTGTTTGGGGGTGTGGCTGAGCCAACAGTTACTGGTGTGCCCGGGTGTCTGTGGGCATCATGTTTCCAGGGCAATCAAAGGTGCAAAAACAAACTGTCCTACAAGGGGCGGGGCGGGCTTCTTAACCCCCTGCTCACCATGTGTTCCTTTCCCCACTTCAGCCTCTGAACCAAAGACTGAAGGCCTTTCAGATTGAAATGCATGTTCTTCTGAGAATTACATAATAGGACCATATCATCTCACGGAAAATACTCTAAAATGATCCCATTGTCTAGTTCTCCTAGAACAGCTGTCTAATAGGACTTCTTGCAATGATAAGACATTCTATTATATCCCCTTTCCAATATGGTACTCACTAACTCATGGGGCTATTGAGCATTTGAAGTCTAGCTATTGTAAAATGAATCCATTTTTAGAATTTAACGTGAATTTAAGTAGCTTCATAGCTAATGGCTACTGTTTTACACACAAGTAAGAATTCCAAAATGTTAGTCCTGGGAAAGAGTTGATAAATCATTTAGACCTGTGATTCTCAGCCTTTACGATTGTGAGCCAATCTTACTATCAAAGATGCATGCAGACTTTTTTCATTTTAACAGAATATTCAGTATACATTGACTAAGAACACCTGTATTGGCTAACATTAGCAAAAATTCAATTGCATTTTAATTAAGAAAATCATGAATATCAAAACTAAAAATTCAAAAAACACTTTTAATTAGGAAAAGCACATTGGCAAAAGTTAGAAAAGACCCCATAATACTATTAATTGCACCTTATTAATGACAAGAGCGTCATCAACACATACTTGATAGACATAACTTCAGACTTGTCTGATACATGGATTCCCAGATCCCCTTCAATAACTCCACAGCCCCTGTCACCATGCCCAGAGTACCAAGCCCAACGACTTTATCTAAGTTCTGCTTTGGAAAAAGAGAAAAAGAGGATCCCAAAGGAGGAGTTCTGCCCAAGTCACTTAGCAATGAAGGGAGGTGTCAGCCTGGCAGCCGCAACAGTGCTCTTTTCACTCTGCCACAACCCAAAGAAGAGAGAGAGCTGCAAACCCAAAAGGAACTCCCAAATGCCTTTCTTTTCTTTCCCTTCTCCTGGGAAATTATGAGAAATAAGGGAATAGACACATAGAAGAAAAACGATGAATAATTACATATGTATTCCTAATAAGATGCTGAGAAAAATTTTGAACTAGCCCCATCTGCATTTCAGTGAAATTCAAAAACTTTTGAGATTTTTTTTTTGATGCTTTTACAACTTCCCCAGTCTTTGGGGGTTTCATTAGCATCTGAGGGTATTGTCTCTGAAATAAACAATAAAACAAAAAGTATTTCTTAAAAATAAACCAGGTAGAAGGGCCAGGGTTTGGCTCAGTGGTAGTGAGCTTGCCCAGCATGTGTGAGGCACTAGGTTCGATTCTTAGCACCATGTATACATCGATAAAAGAAAGGTTCGTTGACAACTAAACAATATTATTTAAAAATAAAATAAACTAGGTCTTTCAATGACAATGAGCAGGACCAATGAGAAAGTGCCAGGGGGCTTCAGTTACAGCAGCCACAAGCTCACCTTGCAAAAGAGAAGGGTCTCAAACTCCACCGTCTGACTCCTCTTCTCTTCCTATTTTGCCTTTCTCCCACTCCCACCCCAATCAGACATTGCATTACCCTTCCAGATCCCTGGTTGGCAGGAATTTTTATTGAAGTCAGCATTAAGGATTTGAGGTAATCAGTCTTTTAATTTTAAAGTTTTCAACCTCCAGATTCTCATACTATTTGATTTTCTTCCTTTTTTAACCTTGACCACAGTGTCTATAATCCTGGACTCAAACCACCAGGGGTTGAAGCAAGACCCTTAATACTAACTAGAGAAAGTTTTTGAATTAACTTTACCTCTCTCAGTCTCGGTTTCCCCATCTGTAAAATGGGATTCAAAATTCACTGTGTAGCCTTGTTGAGAAATTAAAGATGATTCTTATAAGTCTTCTAGTGCCTGGTAAAAACGTCACTGCTCTCTCTGAGACAGTGAGTGTTATAAATAATCATGCTTACACACAGGTGTGTGTCTCACGTTAGACTATAAATTTAGCAGGTACAAAGACTTTGCCTTTAAATCCCTTCCCACCCTCCCCCACTGAGCCCCCAAAGAAACAAAACTCTACAGGGGCTTTGAGGGCACATGTCTGCACTGCCATCCAACATACCTAGAAATGAAGGGCAAAGTCTGGACTCTTTATTTTATGGTATTTTTAAATTTCTTGCTGTACCTGGGTTTTAGATTCCTGATCTGTTAAGTGGCTCCAGCAACTTGCAGTTTTCGAGAACTGAAGGACCCTGACACGTGACGAGCATTCCTGAAGGCAGGCTGCGTGAGCATATGAATGTGTCATCCCCCTCTCACCTCAGTGAGTACCTTGTAATATTCATGCTAGAAGCTGCTGATAAGCAAGAATCTTGACACTTAGTAGACTCCCTTATTTGCTCTCTCCATGCCAAACAGCTTCCTCACTCCCAATCGAAGCCAGAGGCAAGCCCACCATAAACCTGGGGTGTGCAGCAAGAGCAGGGTTCACAGGGCACATGCCAGCTGTTCCTTCCAGATGGGTAAATTTGCCCTGCAATTCTCTGGAATGAACCCAGCAGCCTGTTTGCAGAAGAGCATAGAAATTCAAAACAGCAACATGCCAGAGTTGTGCCCAGGGTAGATGACGGCTACTGCTCTGTTGGAGCCCGGAGTTTGAGGATTTGATCTCATCAGTAATGGCTGTGTGCCTTGGGGGAGCTATTTCATTCTCTGGGCATCCAGTGCCTTTCTCCTGAAGAGAAGGGCCGCAATTAGGCCATCTCCCAGGATCACCAGGAAGGTCCTCTCTTTCAGCATCCTTAGACGAGCTGATGAAACCAAAAGGAAGAAGGTACAGAGTACAGAGCCAGAGTCTTGGGTTCAGATCTCTGCTTGATTTTAATCAAGCTTCTGAATCTCTGAGCTTTGGTTTTCTCCCAGGTAAAATAAGGATAATAAACACTGCTGTTAGAAGATTTGAGCCGGTGAACAGCAATCATGACATTGTGCCTGGGCCACCACTGCTATTATTATTAGCACCATTATCACTATTGTGATCTTTCTTTTAAAAAGTTAAGTCTCAAAGACATCTTATTACATAACAATTATGAGGAGCCCAACAGCAATATCAAGTCCTCACTAGAAATTTTTCTGAAACCAGCCAATTTTTCTTCTCCTTTTATTATTGCTACTGCTTTTCAATGTTCCACCTAGAACACTTTCAATTCCCACACTATATTTCTTTAAAAAGAACAAGTGATATAGATTAGTTTAGTAGGAATTTCATATGCATTATGTCACGGACTCAATCATCACTACCTCCACCACCATCATCACCATCATCACCATCATCTCCATCTCTCCATCTCACAGCACCTGGGGTAACAACTTACCTGAGACCTTTCAATCAGGAGGTCAAGCAAAAGCTTCCAAAACTTTGAAACTCAGGATTATCCACCTCGGAATCGACTCCATTAATTCAACTTTTTTTCTCGCTGCCGTTGCCTTGACTAATCTTAAAATATATTCCTTTTCAGAAGCAACTTTTCTATGTACGTGGAATTTGGAACTCAACTCTTATTCTTAAATGTTTCACCCTAACCCTTGAGACCATCCAGTTGCATGTCATCTAACATAACCAATCTTGTTTCCACTAGAAGACATTTAACAACTTTTAGATAAACTCTGGTTTTTTTTATTTCAAACACTTCAGAAAAGATTTCTCTTATTTCACATGAGTAGGGACGGTCTTTGAGTTTGAGATTTGGGGTTGCAAGAAAAAGCTAACTCGGGGCTGGGGCTTAGCAGTAGTGCACTTGCCTGCCACGTGTGAAGCACTGGGTTCGATTCTCAGCACCACACATAAATAAATAAGATAAAGGTCTATCAACAACTAAAAAAAAAATATTTAAAAAAAGAAAGAGGAAACTCAAGTGGGGAGTCATAGTCACTCAAGTGACTATGTCCCATGGAGGATGAGATTAAGGAGGGGTCTTAAACCAAAGCCAACCTAGCAACGCTGGCTGCCACAGGTCCTGGATGTCCTCCCTTGTGATTCGCCACCTCCCCATCAGCACCTGGCATCTGACCATCTGCCTTCTTCTCCCTGGTCGTCCTCCTCTGCCATCTTACATCCACCATTTTCTCCCATCTTCTCTCGTCCATTGTACCATATTCCTTCTCCTCCCTGCCACACCACTCATCTGACCCATTGTCCTCATGCCGTTGACTGGATGTCTTACTCTTTAGTTACCCACTCAAATTCCCCAGCTCAGCTAATTACCATTACTTTTGTTTGGAAGAATACCATTGCCATGAGGGCACATTCTAGACCCCTGATCAGCAGATGTCTCTGCTGCTGGGTCACCTGTGGCTTGAGGTGTCAAATGTTGCTGGCTTCGACGGTGTCCTCATCTAAGGTGGCAAGAGAGTCTATTTTACTTAAAGAGCTAAAATCACAGCAGGTGCTGTGACTGTGACTCCTAACATCATGGTAAATTTTTTCCTCCTCAGATGTTGATGTTTATTTCTTACAAACTTTAAACTATCCTTAATTGTCATTTTTAAATATTTTTTCATCCCTCTATATACTCATAAAGTTTTAACTGATGTGGAATCCCAGTGCTGACTATAATAATAACAATCAAAGTCACTTCCATGGAGACAGTTCTTGATAGTGGCAAGACCTCTCTCATGTCCTCTGCATCCTTCTGTTGATACAACATCCCCCAAGGTGGCAAGGATAATTATCACTGTCACCATTTGATAGAAGAAAATATAAATTTTAAGATAAGAAATTGTTCCTAGGCCACAAAACTATTCAATGATGTGTTTGGGCCTTAGACCTCAATTTCCTAAATCAACCTCTGAAGCAACAGAGAGCCACCTTTATGTCCCTGAGCCTTTATTTTTAGCTAATCATGAATATTTTTTGACTCAATATTTCTCATCCATCTCCTTCAGTTCAGCCTCAGACTCTCATCAGTTCTCATCCTGGATGCCAAAGCACCCTCCTCACTCATCTCTCTGCTCTCACTCAACACCCTTTTCATTCCCTCCTCCAGAAGCTGCCGGGAAAGTCTGAACCAGTCTCAACAAGTCCTGTTCATAATCACAGGCCCCGCTGGTCACTGTCTTATCACCCCGACTCCCAACTGCTCCTGTGCTCATACCCTCAGCCCGTCTCCTTCCCAGGCGTGGCTTCCATCTTTCTCCCTCTACATCTTCATGAGCTTCGCTGCCTGCAGACTAAACTTAGCCTCCAGGTGGATTTGGATCACATTGTTATCTTGATGGTGTTTTTTTCTAATCCAGTGGCAAAGCTGGAGATCTCTAGCATCTCCTAAAAAAACTAGTGCATCACCATAATAGAGAACCGAGTGTGAGAAATGGTTCATCTCTTGAAATGAGGCCCGCCCTCTCCATGGGTCACAGTCCCCACTATTCGATATTGCCTTCTGTCTAAGGAGCCTCCGTCATAATTGTAACACGTCTGACTCCTTAGTCATGTGGATTTGCAATCTTTGCTTTATGTTCTCATCACCAGAAGTGAATTTTCCAAAACATTTTTATTGAAATCATAATTGTCCCTCAAATACTGTCTTCTCCATGAAGTTTATATTGATCTCTTCTTCCTCTGACCTCCTTTGAGCTTTTAATTGAGGCCTCTTCCTATGGCACCTAAAAGACTTCACCAAAGCTATCCTCCCAGCTAGATGACAAGCAATCTGAGAGCAAGAACTGATTTTTACTCATCTGTGTCTCCTACCCTGCCTACCAGCCCTGCTTCTACTTAGGAAATGTCCAAAAGATAATGTTGACTTGCACTTAGCTTAATTTAATTCAATTATCAGTCTTAATAAAAAAATCAACTTATATATGATTATATTTTTCCATTCCACATCTACACTGATCCTCTATTAGTGCTCATAGCACCTGCTTCTCACTAAAGGCCTTATAAAGTGAGAAAAACAAACTATTTTCCAATGTTCCATTGATTTAAAATTTTAATCTCTTAAATAAATCATTTCTTCAAAGAGAAGCAAGTGCAATAAATTTTCTTTGGCCATGAATCAATACCACTCCTAGCTGCAGAGAATCTTATAAGGACTTCACGGGAAAAGAAAGAGAAACACCCACTCTCCACCCCAAGGTGAGAACGGAAGCTCCTGCACTGTGGTCTATTCCCAGCTCCAGTCTCCTCAACAGCACGCCTTTCCTATACACATTATTTGCCCATGGGAACCTATTGCCCTCCCATTCCATGCAAGTTACATTTTTTATGCCTTACTTCCTCATAGTTTTGCGTTTTCACTTCTCTTATGACCTTTCGATTTTATTCAACATGCATTTTTGAAGCATCTAACAGTTTATTAGGCACTGTGCTTGGTTCTGGGATGGCAAAGACAAATACATTTTTGTTCTCAACACCTGGAGGCTCATAGCATAATGGAGAAACCAACAAGCCATTTAGATACTATTAGTCAAATGCCACGGCTAAAAGAGCACTTCTTCGCCACCATATTTGCTGTGTGTGCCTGGTGTGGGCTTCTGGGGCACAGCCTTTGTACCTCTGACCAGCAGTTTGGGTAGGGATCATGTGCAACTTGTCTGCTCATTATCTGAACTTCCTCTCCATGCTCTGAGCATCAAGGAGAAGTTAGAGTTGCTAACTCCCCAGTGTAAGAATATGGTCAGAAGCCAGGGACACTCCGGGTACCCCCCCTACAATCATGCCCTATGCCGAAGTTGTTGGACAACTGCTCCAATCCTACACAGGCAGAATTACCAAATCCTCAGATAAAAGAAAAGCGTCTCCCTCTCCTGAGTTGCTGACTGACAAAAAAGAAACATGGAATGAGCCATAAAGGAGGGCAGTGACGTCACAGCTATGACCATGGGATCTATGGATGCACTGAATCCCAGAGCTCCCCCGGTACCCACATCTCCTTCTTCTCTGTACTCTGTAGTGTATTGGCTGTGTGTCCCCAATAACTTCCCATCCCCCCTTTATTTTGTCTGATTATTACATATAGAGTGTGCTGGTGGTAGCAAATTTTATAATCTAGTCCAGGAGTTCCCGAACTGCAGACTGCAGGCCTAAGGGCTTTTGTAAATAAAGTTTTATTGTAAAACTTTAAGAATATGGTCTTACTCTGGATGATCTAGACAAACACTAACTATATGCACTGAAAAACCTAAAATATTGATCACATGGCCCTTTACTGACACATTGGCCAACCTCTGGTCTAGTCCAAGGGATACAGAATATCAGCTGGGATTCCTCAGTACTAAAGGAGGAATGAGCTTCAGTCAGAGCTCCAAGAATTGGAACTGGAAATTAACTCCATAGACTTCAGTGGTCTTTCTTTGGAAAAAAAGGTTAAAAGATTTCAGATGTGTGAGAAATAGTTTCATTACATAAATGGGAACATAATTTTATATTTTTGATGTATTTGTTATCAATAAATATTAAACATAGTGGGAAAGGATATAGGGTGTCTAAAGTAACAAGCCATTTTGGACTTGTGTCACTTACCCTGATTTTTCCTGTGTTTGGAAATTACCCACAATGTGACTTTGGTGAAAGAGCCCATCTTTTAGGGTAAGTTCTGAAAACATGGTTACTTGTTTTTACCCATATTCTTCGGAATTAAGGTTCTGGCACCCCTCCAAGGATTGCCAACTGAACACAGCTTTGAATCCAGAGTTTGCAATGTATTGAAGCAAATCGGGTTGGGCTTGGCCACAGCAGAAATATCCAGTATTGGCAGCCAGAGGGCCAGCAGTAAGACCTGGCCCCTATGATCAGCGGAAGAGGCAATGCCATGAGGATGGCAATTGATGGCTCCCCTAACTGTCCCTCTGGCCTGGTTCCACCTAAATTCTGACCTCCTTGTTTCACTTGCTTCACGACTATTTTCTGATCCTGTTCTTCTGTGTTTCCATCAATTTTATTAGCCATGCGGTATGCTCACAATGAACTCCTTATTGCTTCATGTAAATAGGAATCATTTTTGTCATTTAAACCCAAGATTGCTGTTTTTAACAGTGTACAACTTAGAACAATGACCATTGTAGCTATATTTATTAGGAGGTTATCATGTGCCAAGAGCCACAATAGTCATTGTACATGTATTATCACATGTAATTCTCACAACAATCCTACTAAGTCCTATTATGATCTCCATTTTATAGATGAAGAAAGCAAGGCATAGAGAGGTCAAGTATTTTGTCCAAGGCCACACAGCTGGTTAGTATCAGGTCTACCTGTGCACAAAGCCTGGGGCCCAACCAGTGTAGTAATCTTCTCCCAGTTCCTGTGGTCTTCTGCCAGGAGGAGGAGAGTTAATAAGCCAGGAGTGTAGCTCAGTGCTAGAGCTCTTGCCTAGCATGCACGGAGCCCTGGATTCAATCCCCACTACCACAAACAAACAAGTGGAATCTTTAAATCCTAGCTAAAATTAACTCAATGACTGAACCAACTTCATATTCAGAGATGTGGGAACATAATTTCATATTTTTGATGTATTTGTTATCAATAAATACTAAACATAGTGGGAAACCCACCAGAGAGAAAGATAGCCTTGAATCATGATGTTTACCCATTCCCAAGGTGTAAATGTTCCCACTAAGGAAGATTGCAAGTGACCAATGGCTTATCCATCTGCTCACACCATTCCCAGCACCCCCCTATACTTATGTTTTGTTTGTTTGTTGTTGCTACCTTACCTCATCTTACTCTTGGAATCTCAGAGTTGAAAGACAACTCAGAGCCCATTTAGATTTACCATGTATCAGGGAAAGACTCCTCTCTGGACCACTCCTAACTTGACATCCACCTTCCACTCAATCTTCCAGCAAGGGGGTCTCACCACCTTCCAAGAACCTTGCTTCTGTGGAATAGCCATTATTGTTCCAAATAACTGAGCATGTTTCAGGAGTCCATTGCTCTACTCTATCTGGGAGGTAGACTCCATCCGCATCTCTCTGACTGAATTAGGAGGTTATCATGTGCCAAGAGCCATGATAATCATTGTACATGTATTATCACATGTAATTCTCACAACAATCCTACTAAGTCCTATTATCATCTCCATTTTATAGATGAGGAAATCAAGGCTTAGAGAGGTCAAGTATTTTATATCAAGTATCTCACAGTGGTTGCTTGCCCAGGATTCCACATTCCCACACCGCATTCAGGGGTCGGGGCTGAAGGGTGTGCATCATGGCCTGGCCTGGCTGTGAGAGTCCTAAGGACTGGGGTAGTGCTAAGTGCTTTCCAAGTCTCCTGAGTGTTCTCCCTCTCGGAGGAGGCCACCACTCTGGAGTGTGGGGAGGATTTGACTGTAGGAGTGCTTAGTAACTCTAATGCACCAATAATAAACAGAGAAGAAGAAGGAGGAGGAGGAGGAGGAGGAGGAGGAGGAGGAGGAGGGGAAGGAGAAGGAGGAGAAGGAGAAGGAGAAGGAGAAGGAGAAGGAGAAGAAGAAGGAGGAGGAGGAGGAGGAGGAGGAGGAGGAGGAGGAGGAGAAGGAGAAGGAGGAGGAGGAGAAGGAGAAGGAGAAGGAGAAGGAGAAGGAGAAGGAGAAGAAGAAGTAGTGTTTAGGTAGGAGAAAAGACAAGTTAATTACACTGCCTCCTTTCCCAGAGCATCAGATCTTACATAACTAAGCACCATTTCCCAGCAGTGTCCGGCATCTCATCTCGATTCTTTCTGGGCTATGATCTGCCGTTCCAGGGGTACTTGAGGATTAGTGCAGCCTTACCAACAGTGGCACATGACTCCGAGAGGAAGCTCTGCAATAAGATACAATCCTAATGCCTTGCAATTTGTGTGTATGTAAATGCAGTCCTAATATGCCTAACATTATGCCAATTCTTTACACTGGCAATCAGGTGGATACCGAATGCTACGCTTGCCAACAATTTTCTTTTCATACAATTATCTAATAAGATATAATCACAGTCTCAAAAGAACAGAATTGAAATTTTCAGCTTTAGTTAAGTAATTGTTGTATAAAATTTGGATAGTCATTAATCATGCTTACATTCTTTTTATTTTTAATAGTTTTTAATATTTTATAACAAAAGATCCATTAAAACATATGAAGAATAGGATTTTCTGTTTTTACACTTATTTTTAAATTCTATTTTGATGGAAGTGAATTCAAATTGGTATATTTTGAACACAATTGCATTTTTATTGTTTCACCTTTTAGATGAGAAATGCACCAACTGTGACCCACAGAATAAGTCCAGCCTGCTGCTTATTTTTGCAGATGGCATTATGTAGGAACAGACTTCTTTTATGTTTTGTCTCTGGCTGCTTTTCTGCTTCCACAGCTGAGGTGAGTATTTGAGACAGAGACAAACAGTTCATAAAGCCAACACCTGCTTTCCTGTCAGGAGAGCACGAATTATGTGAAAATCCTGATTTTATCAATAAAGTTGGCGATTTTCCTAAAATGAAGTTGAAATAAATAAGTGCTACTGGGTAAATAGATAGCCTACTGTGAGTTATATACTACAGCGGTTTTTCACTGAACAGGGCTGGTGTGGCAACAGAATATCTGGGCATAGGAGACCTCATTAAACTCAGCTGTCCTTGATGCTGAGCCACCTGCCAGTCCTGTAAAAGTAATTGCTTTACTTATATATTTCTTTCTTGTCATTGTGAAGGCAGATTTGTCAAGGTATGAAGATATAATGTAGTTTGCCAAACAGGTGGGAGCTTAATTTGTGACTGTTAGGTCTTCTTTTTTTTTTTTAAAGAGAGAGGGAATTTTAATATTTATTTTTTAGTTCTCGGCGGACACAACATCTTTCTTTGTATGTGGTGCTGAGGATCGATCTCGGGCCGCATGCATGCCAGGCGAGCGCGCTACCACTTGAGCCACATCCCCAGCCCACTATTAGGTCTTAAGACATGTAGGATGCTATCTCCATCCAGGGGCTGCCCCCAGAGCCTCCGTATGTAGACCTAGCACTTTCCATAGGTTGCCTTCCTTCATTGAGAGACTCATGAGGAAGACACGACAGGCCCTATTTCACCGATGAGAAAACTCTTCTGGAACAGGAAAGATATGTTTGGGGACTTAGAACAGGGGGTGGATGAAATCAAACTCACATTTGAAAGGAACATTCCGGTTGGTGTCTGGAGGGGATGAGGGCAGGAACCAGAGACTGCGTGGCAGGCTACGGATGACCAGTGAGGGATCAGAGCCACCTGGGCAGCAGTGGCAGCAGGGAAGGGTCAGGAAAGGGCTGTGGGTGTAACATGGTGGCAGGACCTTGGGACTCTGCGGATGGCTCACATGTGAGGTGTGAGAAGAAGCTCAAGGACCATCAGGGAGAGACTTTGGTCTGAGTCATTGACTGGAGGCAATGTCAGTCTCCAAGATGGAGAACACCTTGGCAGAATCGTCGTGTGCAGGGTCCATCTGGGGGTAGAACCAAGCAGGGGCTGGGTGAGTGAAGATTCAGAAGCTTCCAAGCCAAGCCACCCCAGGAGAGCTGCCAGGCAGCCATTGATACCTGAGCCTGGTTCCAGGAGGCGTCAACTGACAGGAACTTGGGTGTCGGCCGGAGATAGATGGCATTTAAAGAGATTGTTTTCCACGTAGAGACGGGCCCTGTGTTATACAGTCTTTAAAAAGAAAAGGAAATCAGGGTGATACTCACATGCAAAATGGCAGCAGGAGAGGAGAGCTCGAGGTGAAAGGAAAGTAAAAGGAATTCTAAAATAAGGATCCTGGACTTTTAGGCAGAAAAGAAATTATGAACCTTCCAAGAGTCTTTCCAGATTCACAGACTGGCTCCTCGCCAGAGTCCAGTCGGAGCAGCTTCAGTGTTCTCTTAAGAACCGGCACAGGAACAGCAAACGGAGAACTTCACAGGCGCCCCCTCATCTTGCGGTGGTGCCCAGCAGAAGGGAGGGACGAGCCAGGCTTGCTCAGGTGTATAAACTAGCAGAGAAGGCAAACCTGGGCACCTCTCCCCAAAGGACTGAAAATCCTACAGGGAATGAGCAACTCACAAAGGGCAACGTTGCCAGAGCCGGGGCCTGGAAGCCGGTGAGCTGGGCACGATCCCCTCCATTGCCCGGGGAGGAGACCCTCTCACTCATTTGCCACCTCGGGGACAAGGCCAGAAAGGCCTGCCTCGCTTCCCCCTGCCAGGACACACATGCTCTCTATAGCTGCTGCCTCCAGAACAGACACCTCTTTATTTCACCCCAAAGACCCGATAGTGAACGCTGCCCACTGGCAGCCTGGGCAGCACCGGCTGACCCTGCTGGGCCTTTGAACCAGGCACCAGTGAAGGCAAGAATCCATCCTACTATCCACCTGTTTGTCCGGATCTCCTTGTTCCTATTTCCCAGACAGAACATCAATCACGTTTCTCTGTGAACTTGACTCTGTATATCCTATTACTTTGAGCTGAGCCATGGGCAAGGCTGGCACTAAAACCTCCTGTGATTTTCCTAAGGTTGATTCATGAGCCAGATGAACCACTTCTCAAGGTTCCTCCTTCAGCCCCCTCTAGCCTCTCATCTAAATCAAAGTCCAGTCCTCAGAATCGCCTACTCTAGCTTTCTCCATTAGCACAAGTCTGATTCACAGTATTTTTAGCTTCTTTGTTTAGCAGTGGAGAGAGCCCCACCTCCAGAACCAAGGCAATTCCAGCTCTGCTACCTTCTAGCTGTGTGATCTTGGGCAAGTTATTTAACCTCTCTGAGCCTTCACTGCCTCGTGTGTGAATCAATACTTCCTTCCTTTGGGATTGTCATGAAGATTAAATCACTTAAAATATGTGGCTTACAGAAAAGACGCAGAAGGGAATTACGTGACCTAATCCTTAGTTTGTCCAGATGTGTCAGTGATAGGGACTTCATCCAGAATCACAAATGTGTTTTGTAATCACTTCTCTGGAGTCACCTTCAGTCAGCAGCGGTTCCTGGGTCTTTGCTTGACTCTCATGCTGCCAATACACTTCTGAAGATTACAGGTCACTTAGGTCATAGGATGTCCCCCAGTTTGGGTTTGTCTGGTGTTTCCTCATGACCTGATGCAGGTCATGCCTCTTTGGCAGAAATACCCCAGAGTGGTGCTGTGATGGCCCATCCCATGGAGACCTGCTGCCCAAACTTTGTGCTGATGGCCTGGTGAAGATGAAGTCTGCCTTTCTGTTTTACCGTCAGTCGGTGTGCCTGGAGAGCGGCTTCAAGTCTAGGTAACTATGGTCTGTGCTTTACTCACGTCAGCCTGGACTCGGGATTTCCTATGTGTCTTAGTGGGTAATTCTCTGCTGCTATCATTGTTATTTTGGTGCTCAAACAGTTGCTGATTTGGCCGGCAGAAGCTCTTTCTACAGTATGACACACGACACTCTCCAACCTCCAAGACCCGGAGGAAGTGCCCACAGGGGCTAGGGTAGTGAGGAGGAGATGGGAGGAGGACAGGGAGCAGCCAGGGGACGGATTCCTCCAACTTCCTCCCAGCAGGGTCACAGGGGATACATGTCCTGGACCGTGGCTCCTGTCAGGAGACCCTTCCTGTTTCCAGGTTGTAATGGCTCCCTCTCCAAACCCTCTCAGAGACATTACTGGCACCAGAGGGTCTGTGCTAACCCTTGGGGTTCCCTACTCCCTGCCCTGTCTTTGTAAATAGTCTTCTTACTAAGTACCTCTTCCCATTTATAGCTGCCATCTGTTTCTTATCAGGACTCTGATATATGCATCATTAACAGCTGAAGCAAACTACTTTGAAAAAGTTCTAGAACCTTCCACAGGATCTGACCAGCACATGTATGCATGAAAACAGCTCTGCCTCTGCCTTTCCCATCTCTCTGCCCTTCCCCTGCTACCACTCCAGCCAAACTGTGTGGCGCTGTGGTAGGATTCTGGCCTTGGGGCAGAAGGGCCTGGGTGTGGCTCCCCATCCTCCCTTCACCAGCCCTGGGGTCAAGAGCACAGCGCTTACTGCCCAGTTTCCCTGTCCACACAGTGAGGCTCTTCCATCCTAACTGTGGGATCACTCAAAGGGATAATAGGTCACTGCTTCCCTACATGCCTGCCCAGGGACACTGCATTGCTCATCCCAGGGGCAGCACGCACACTGTCCTCTGTGAATGTACCCAGGAGGCCTGGCATCATAGCACGCAAGGCACAGTGGTGAGATGGGTAACCCATGCCGCTCTCCTGCTTCTTCATGAGCTCCCTGGGGCGTGCCCAGGCCTTGCCCAACGCAAGTGTCTCCCAAGAGCTCATTGGGTGTGAAGAAACTACTCCGTGTTTTAGTGAGTGTTATGTTGAAATGTGTCCCCCAAAATTCTCATGATGAAACTTAATGGGGCTGGGGATGTGGCTCAACCGGTAGCCCGCTCGCCTGGCATGAGTGCGGCCCGGGTTCGATCCTCAGCACCACATACAAACAAAGATGTTGTGCCTGCCATAAAATAAAAAATAAATATTAAAAAATTCTCTCTCTCTCTCTCTCTCTCTCTCTCTCTCTCTCTCTCTCTCAAAAAAGAAAAGAAAAAAGAAACTTAATGGCCTCTGGAATAGGACTAGAGTATTCGAGGTGGGGCCTTTTAGGGAGTGATTAAGTCAAGAGGGCAGAGCCCTCACAAATGAGGTAAGAATCCCATAAAAGAGCTGTCAGTGAGCTGTTCATTTTTGTCCCTCTGTCCCTTTTGCCATATGAAGATATAGCATTTGTCCCTCTCTGGAGGCTGCATCAAGAGTTGGCATCTTGGAAACAGAGACCAGGCTCTTACCAGACACCAAATCTCTTGGCACCTTGACCTTAGACTTCCTAGCCTCAGGAACTATAAGAAATAAATTGATAAAAAGCATAAATAAGAATTTTTTTAACAAATTACCTGGTCCGTGGTGTTTTGTTATAGCAACAGGAATGCACTAAGACAGTGTATATAAGGACCTGAATAGACATTGACCTGATTCTAAATCTCCCATCATTCTGTGCCATCAAATGTCCTCGACTTTCTGTCTCTCCTCCCTTTATTCAGCAAACAACCAATGTTTATTGTGCACACAAGGCCTTGAGTGAAGTGCCAGACACTGCTGAGACATCCTGACTTGCTCCAACTGGTTCCCTGGCCATCACTGCAGCCTGGGTTACCCAAGGCTGACCATGTCTGCATGACAGCGCTCATTGCCCTCATTTCCTTCCTCAGAAGCAGCCTCAAGGCTGGATGCAGTTCAATATTCACAGAGCACCTCCCAAGAGCAGGCCCTGGGCGAGACCTGGGATGCCAGATGCAAGCCACCGTGTCCCACCTCCACGTTCCTGCATCTGCCCCTCCCTATTCCTGGAAATCGCCTCCCCCACCTTACCACGGCTCAAACCTCATGACTCAGGTCTCAGCTCAAAGGTCTGTTTTGTTTTATTTTGTTTTCATTTTTTTCAACAGACTATTTCTTAGAGCATGTTCAGGGTCATAGTAACACTGAGCAGAAGGAGGGAGATTTTCCACGCCCTCCTGTCCCACCCAGGCACAGCCTCCCCATCACCTACGGCCTCCACCAGAGCAGTACCTCTGTTTCCATCGATGCACCTGCATGACCACATCATTACCACCCAAAGCCTGCAGTTTACACTAGGGTTTGCTCTTGGTGTTGCACCTTGCATGAGTTTGGACAAATGTATCATGACAGGTCTGCACCATGATGGTGTCCTGCAGAGTAGCTGCCCTGCCTCAAAGCTCATGCCCTGCCTGCTCACAAACATGTTTCTAGAAAGACCTTCTTTGATCACCCTAAGGGAGGCTTCTTCTCCCTTCCCTATCATATTTAGCACCCTTATTTCATTTCCTTATATGCTTACCACTATCTGAAAATTCCTTATTTATATATCTAGGTTTTGCTTGGTACCCCCTTCATCAGCTCTGTGAGACATCTTTTCTAACTTGTTCAATAGCTGTGCTGTCGATGTCTAGCAAATAGACAGTGGTCAATAAATATGTGAATGAATACAAGAATAATGAACCAGATGGACACGAACCTTATTCTCCAGAAATCAGAACCTCTGCACCCACCAAATCAGCATATCTGCATCTGCGCCCAGCACCAACTTCATTCTTCACTGGACACTCCCATTTTGTTCTTTCAGGGGCTGCTGAACTAGATGGGCACCAGAGGGCCAGGCAGTGTCCAGCCTCATGAGAGTGGGATCTTCTGGCTTACCCTTTGGCTCTAAGCCAGAATACACAAGTCTACTGGATGATGAATCTATTTCAAAATGCTCTTTGTCATCAAAGTCTTAGTAAAAATAAAAATACACTGTCTAGTTTTATGGGTCAGAGTCCCAGGATAAACCTCTTTGGGTCCCAATGTCTTTTTTTTAATTGGTTCTTTTTAGTTATATATAATAGTAGGATTCCTTTTGACATATTATAGAAGTATGAAATATAATTTTCTCTAGTTCAGTCCCCAGTTCTTCCCCTTCTCTCTGTGGATCTTTCTGCCATTTACTGGTAATGTGGATGGACATGATGGTGAGATTCACTGTGGTATGTGCGTACATGTGCATAGGAAGGTTAGGTCAGATTCATCCCACTGTTCTTCTCTTTCCTCTCCCTCCTCCCTTCCCCTCAATCCCCATCCTCTACTTGATCTTTTTAATGTTTTGATGGAATCCCCTTCTTTCTTTGTATTTTTCTTCCCCTTATTTTGCACTAGCTTCTGTATATCAGAGAAAGCATTAGACCTGTGACTTTCTGACTTATTTCACTCAGCAAGGTGGTCTCAAGTTCCATCCAATTACCAGGAAATGTCATAATTTCATTCTTCTCTATGGCCAATGTCTTTAAGCAAATATCACATTCACATAAGAGTTTCTTTCTCTGGTTCCCAAAGGATCCCCTAAATGAGTTGCAATTTGTAGGTCTTAAGTTAAAAGAAGGATGATGCCATTTGAACATGAGGCAGTAGCTTTGACTTATTAACTACTTTTAAAAAGCAATGACTGAAAAGTTAGGAAACAGTGAGTAGATTCTAGTGACAGAGTATGGAGGAGGGTGGGTTCTGAGGTACACTCCATGGATCAGCTCTCTGGAATCCACAGAAGGAGACCTGTGTCATTTTGTTCTGTCACAATTTGAGAGAATAGGACCCATGGTCCTCATTTTGCTGGAAGGTCTGCCAGGACCTGTTCTCTGTGGGAGAACTTGCACCTTCTCCCCAGTGAGCAAGGCTGACTCCACTCCTGGGGACCTCACTCTTCCAGGTCATGGTCCACAGTGAGATGGGAAAGCTGTGACCTCTGCTCTGGGGGAGTCTAGGAGAGACTGGACAGTGGTACCAAAGCTCCTTCTTTCATTCATCTTTGGCAAGTCAGATTCTCTGGATGAAAGAGAGGTGGAGAATATTTTCTCAGTGTCACCTTCAGACCATAGGAACTTACTCTTTGCTCAGACTAACTATCATGTAAATTTATTCTCAGAGTCTTAAAGGAAAATCAAACGAGTTCACTCACAACATGGAAACGAAGCGATCACGTGCCCATCTTTGCCACAGGGTCAGGCTCATCTGCCTTTGGGCCTTTCCTCCCCAGCTCCCAATCCTGACACCCCCCGGGAAGGTTCAGCAGGAACACAAACGCATAGAGAAAAGTGATTCTTCTCCACGAGGGAAGGATTCTGTATGTTCTTCTTTCTCTCATTAACATTTAAAATTTTAATATGTTTATGAAAAAAACATTCATATCCCAATGGAGAAAAATGTTATTTACATAACTTAAAATTGAGCTCTAACAAAACAATCCAGTTGAATAAAAAATAAGTAAAAGGTAACTCTCTGAAATGACTCCTGAGGTGAACGTTGCTGGAAGGTCTGCCAGGACCTGTTCTGTGACTTGTCACCACAGTGTAGACATGTCCACTTGGAAGCGATCTTTCCCTTGCAGATGACATGCAAGGAAGGCCAGCCTCCGTGGTGTCCCAGCCTCTGTGGCACTGGGTGAGAGCTCAGAGCAGATTCTAAACGTTGCCAGGTCCTGTTATGTGTCTTAGGCAAAGTGCCCAGAACTATATCATAACTAACAGGTTACAGGCCGTCGGGCAGGAGGTTTCAAGGTCCCTACCTCAGTGACAGAGCAGGATCACCACCCTGTTACCAGACACATCAGTGCACAGAAACAGAAGCAACGCCAAGTGTTAACCATCCCCTTTCCTCTGCCGGCTGAGCGGCAACTTGGGGTTGAGTGCTGGCCAGGAGAGGTGGGCTGAAGTGATGGGAACACTTTCAGGCCAGCTAGCCATGCACTCCCTGAGTCTGCTTCCCTGATTGATCTTTCCCTGTCCCAACACCCAGTGGGAACCGGAACAACAAGGCTAGCCTCTCTGCAGAATGTGGAAATCAACTCCATCACTGGCTGTCCCACTAAAACCCTTTGAGACATTAACTTAGACTGAATTAAACTAGACTTGAAAAACATTGGCCTCCACGGCCCTGGAATAAGCCCAGGCTGCTGACAGCCAGTTGGATGTCATGAAAAGAAGAGGAAGATAAAGACAACGGAGAGTAGGAGGCGGGTTAGTGCAGCCAGTTGGTTGGTAGGTTGGTAGGCTGGTAGGTTGGCCAGTCAATGGTTGGTTGGTTTGAGGAAGGAGAGTATCAGAGGAGAGTAGAGAACTGGGAGTTGATGGGGAACAGGGAGAGATTCACAAAGAAATCTCTTATAAAGAAAATTAGTTTTGTGGGTGAATTCTCCAAAGACCTTGGGGGAAGATTATGATTTTCAAATACCTTTAAAGTTCTGTGATGTAAACCTATGTGTGATTTTTCTTAAATCACCTCTAGCTCTTCAGTAGATTCTGATCTACCCCCATCTTGTGGCATGGTAGTGGTGAGTGGAGGGTCAGCACAATCGAGACACAGTGACCTCGACCTCTTCTCAAGTGCCCATGGAGAGGAGGCAGTAGCCACTTGAGGGGTAGTATCCAAGACCAAAGTGCTGACCACAGCTTCTGCTCCTTGCTGAGCTGGGAGGGGTGAGGGTTATAAGGAGGAGAAAAGCCAGGTTAGACTTCAGCCCCCAGTGTATAATTGTGTGTGTGTGTGTGTGTATGTGTGTGTGTGTGTGTGTGTGTACAAAACTCATGTGAGTGTTTCCCATAGTAGGGGACATATGCCCACCAGATGTTGCTGGCCCTAAGATTATTCTATGTGACATTAAATACTATGGAAAATTATTGCAAACTTTCCTTCTCCCTGATCCTGTGGTTTCATTGGAGGGAGCTCAAGTGTATGCTAATTGCAGGTTTTAACAGAGAGGAGTTCTAGGCTCAGAGCTTTACGGGGCCACAGGATATATCTAGAATTCAAAAGCATTGTTTTGTTCTCAATGTTTTCATTTTTAATTATCTTTTTTTTACAATTAATATTAGTTTTCCCAATTTTAGTTCCTCCTTTAGTAGTAGTTTCTTTTTTTTTAAAGAGAGAGAGAGAGAGAGAGTATTTTTTAATATTTATTTTTTAGTTTTCGGTGGACACAACATCTTTATTTTTATGTGGTGCTGAGAATTGAACCCAGCGCCCTGCACACGCCAGGTGAGGACGTTACCTCTTGAGCCACATTCCCAGCCCAGTAGTAGTTTCTTTTAAAAGCAAATACAGTTAAACTTAGAAGTTCAAGTTCAATGTTACTGTTTGCCGGGAGAAATTTAAGATCTGGTGATCTATAGCACAGCAGCATACATATAATTAGAAATAGTGATGCATATGTCAAAATAATTAGAAGAGAGGAATCTGAATGTACTTGCAATAAAGAAATGACCAAAGTTTGAGGTAATGGGGAGCTAATTATCCTGAGTTGATCATTACCAATGTGTATATTACGTGAAACAGTACATGATAGCTCATGCACTTGCACAAATATATATGTCAATCAAGAATTTTACAAAGTTTATGGATATAGAATAGGATGAATAGTATTTGTACAACACCTCCCCCCAAGATATTTTGTTTACCCATTCACATAGTTCTTGCTCTTGCCACTCTTCCAGATGCTCCACAAACATTAGCTCATTTCTCCTCAGGATAAGCCTGTGAGGAAACATTCAAGGTCACACAGCTCATGTGGCAGGGCCTGGAGTGGAGCTCTAGGCCATGTGGCCCTGGGCCCATCTCCTACCCCGGCCTCTTGCAGCATCACTGTCCAAGTGTCAGAAAACAGAAAACACTGAAGTGGGGGACAGCGGCTCTCTGAGAAGTGGTGGGTCACTTGAGGCTCGGCTGCAATGACGCCATCAGATTTCACTTGCCTGGTATTTAACTTACTCCTCTCCAAAGACTGTCCCCGGCCTGCTTCCTTCTGACTGACTCGGAATGTCGCCACGCACCTGGCCGTGGAAGTGTTAAAGCACAGATGGAAGCAGAATGGCTCAATGAGTCCCCGAAGTTTCCCTGCCCTGGTTCTCAGCAGTCTTCCCACACGGTGAGCTTCTTCCTGTCTCATCTGTCCTGTGTCCATCCTGGGAGGCTCAGAACTGGGACATACAGTGTCACTGTGGAGTCTCCTCCCTTGTCCCAGCTGTTTTTAGTTCTTTCTAAGACCTGCTCTCTCTTGGAGAGTGACACACTGTGACTCAACAGATTTAAGTCTGATTTCTTAAAGGAGGCCGTCCGTGCTGTTTTAAAAACATATAAACTATGTTTACACAATCAGAACTCAGCGTCTTCACATTAGAGTTCCCTCCCCCTCCCCCTTTTCATTAGGCCTGGAATGAGACACCTGCTGAAGGAAAGGTCCCGTTGTCACCCTCCACCGTGGCTGGCAATTCCTTTTCATATGGTAGAAGCTTTCCAGGCAAGAAAAAAAAAAAAAAGTCTATCTCATTGAAGAGTCCAGCTTCATCCTCTTCCCAGGGGCAGGTAGGAAGACCCAGGCTAAAGGAATTCCACTCACGGGCATATGACAGTGGCTTTTTTGCATGATATGCTATGCAGTTCCTTGTCCTTGGAGCAAGCTCATGGGAACCCTACTGCAAGTCCTGGGAGACGTGACTCTAACAAGATGAGGCCATCAGGGAGAAGGCTCCAGAAACTGCCCGTCACAGCCACAGAGCGACAGGGGTCCTCGTCCCCTGCCGTGGGAAGGTTTTGCCTTCTTGCCCATACAGCCACCTGCTAGGCTGCAAAGTCCCCAAGAGTCCTTCCTTCTCAACCCCACCTGAGCCCAGAGAACCCAGGTGCATGGCCCAGGACCTTTGTCACTTTACACAGAGAAAAAAAGCACAACAGGAGAAAATTATATTGCTATTTTGGGAACACAGAGGAAATAGGATACGCAAAAAAAATATGCATAGCAGATGAGGGTTGAAGAAAACCATGACCGGGAGCAAGAGGAGAACAGACAGCTCAGACAAGTCCACGGAATCCACTGTAATTAAAAAATAAATGAAAGGATGACCCTCAGGTGGGTGTTTGCCAAGGGCGTCCACCTGGAGTACATCATCTGGTCCCGTCAGTAAGCACTCCTGTGTGTGAGGCGTTGTGAGGGGCAGCAGGGACACAGTGCAGAGGAGGTCACCTGGGCCAGCGTCAGGGAGAGAAGGAGGGAACTGGACAGGTAGCAACATGCAGGCACAAAGCTCTGGGTGCAGGGTGCCAGGAGCAGAGAGGAGAGGATGGCCAACCCCGCCTAGGGGCCTCAGGGACCCAGGGTCAGGTAAAGCTTCCCACAGAAGTGGCATGTCATCTGGACCTGGGTGGGTATGCACAGCTGGCATCCGTACAAACGTTGGCCAGGACTGTTCTAGGTCCTGAGGCTGCATCAGCCAACAAAACAAAGCCCCTTCCTCCTGGCATGGTTCATATTCCACTTGGGAGAAAGAGATCATAAACACATGCCTAGTCATGTCAGGGGGTGATGAGCACCATTGGGGGTGGGGATCAGCGATAGTTATGGGGTGAAGGTATAGAAGGGATTGCTATTTTCTCTAAGGTGGGTTAAGGAAAGACTCTCTTAAAAAGTGATATTTGAGTAAATGTAAAGAAAAGTAAAAAGTTAGCCACAGATATGTGTTGGAAATAGGGATGAAAATATTTCAGGAAGAGGAACCAGTGAGTGCAAAGGCCCTGAGGTGGGAGTTTGCTTGGGTGTTTAAGAAAGAGCAAGAGGAAGATTGGCTGGAATATAGAGAAAAATGAAGGAGCAGCATGACAGGAAGTCAGACCAGACATGGGTCAGGCTGTGGGGACCTTGCAGAACAGGGCTTTGAGAAGCACAGTAACATGATTATGCCCAACATTTTCCAGATGACTCTGGATTCTGAGTGAAGAATAGGTTATAGAGAAAAAGGGCCTGGAGGCAGCAGTAAATCAATACAGACAAGAAACAACAGTGGCCTGGGCCAGAGTGTCAGATGGCAGACATGGCTAGCTTCTGGGTAGAATCTGCAGGTAGAGCCCTCAGGTGGATTCAGAGATTGGATATAACAGGCAAGAGAGAGAGGTTCGAGGATGACTCCTAGGCTTTTGACCTGAAATTTTTGAAAAATGGAAGTGTCACTTATTAATATGGGAAAGACATTTAGAAGAGCAGATTTGGGTGACATGAGAGGGAAGCTACAGTCAGCTGTGAAGGAATCGAAGCTTCAGATACCCGTGAGAGATGGCCAGGGGATTTCGTGTGAGCAGCTGTGCATTCACATATGGAATTGGCAGAGAGATCCAGGCTGTAGAAATTAAATTAGAAGACGGGATTTAAAATCACGAAACCAGATAAGACCCCTCAAAAGATAAATGTGGCTTTAGAAAAAAAGAAGGGAAAAGGAAGAAGAGGAGCAGGAAGAGGAGAGGAAACAAGGCTTGAGCCTTGGGAGTCTGGGATTGAAAAGAACACTGAGAAAAAAATAGCTCTGAGATGGAAGGAGCAGGTCCAGAATGTCCCAGAAAACAGCTGAAGAGTGAAATGAGGACTGCTAGGATTTAGCAGTGTGGAAGTCACTGGTGTCCTTCTCTTTCAGAAGATTGGGTTCAAGCGACAGTGTTGAAAAATAAAAGTGATGGTCATGATTATAAAAAGTGTTTGAGATTTGCTTTAACGCAAAGCAGAGAAATGGGGTGGTAGATCAAGAGAAGGCCAAGGTGGAAGCCTATGTTTGTACGTTCAAGGGAAGAGTCTACTAGAAAAGAATATTTAATGACACAGGGAAGAGAGGCAAACTGCTGTAGGTGGCCTTGAGTTGGTGAAGGAGCTTAGCAACCAAGAAGGGACTGACTGAGACAAGTAAGGTACAAGTCATTTAATTAGTTCATAGACAACGGAGAGAAAAAAGAATAGATGATCCTACCCAGATAAATTGGTAGCTGAGGTGGCAGAAGTATGGGACAGTTCTTTTCTGATTCTTACTACTTTCTCAGCACAATAAGAAGCTATCATTTCTTTAGTGCTTGCTATGAGCAGGTAGAACTGCCCTGAGCAGAGAACATGCACCCTTCATTGCGTCATAACTATATGAAGTAGCTATGATTGTTCCCACTTACTAGAAGAATAAACTGAGGCTTGGAAAGGTTAGATAACTTGGCAGAGCTAGTATATGGCAAAACCCAGATGTTACTCTAGGCATTCTGACTCCAGATTCTAAGATTAGAGAAGACAAAGTGCATTTTGAAATAGTCTTCTAGAAGAATATGAGAATAAATTCGGAGAATACGCCAGTAAGGGCTACCTAAGTTTAGTAGTTCTAGAACTAAAATACGACCAGTCAACATGGTTGTATATATTTCTCTAGCATCATTTAGCTGTCTGGAAACAGACCAAGGGTCAAGGGAAAGGAATAATTAATCTTGGTCAAATGTGGCCACGTGGATACAATAAACAGAGATAAGAGTGAAAGAACCCAGGTCTGTGCTGGGTAGAATTACCAGATGGTCGAGAGTCTAAACTGATCAAAAGAAAAGTGACAGCATGAGGGTGGTGACAAGATGGTCAGGCTAACCTGTTTTAGGTCCCAGTGGGTTGAATCCCAATTGTTGGATTCAGGGTGTCAGAGGACAAATACAAAGATCAGAATCGTCAGAATGCAATGAAATAGAAGCCGGATGCAATTATTGATAACAACAAGATCAGGGTCTGACTGCAGGCATGGAGTCTGAATAGCACATAAGACCAGATCTTTGGGAGAGAGAAGGGTGAAAGATTGAGAAGCCAGGATGTTGCAGGGTCCCCCGTGGGGACAATTCAAATCACCAGGCATTTATGAGAAGTAGAACTGGAGAGAATCACAGAGAGCCAGGATCTGCATCTTCAAGGAATGAAGAGGAGTGTCCCAGGGTCAGGGACCGACCCCTTTTGTCTAACACACCTGCTAGCCAGCAGTTGCTTTGGTCTGTTGACATCAAATTCCAGGTAGAAATTGAATAGAATCTGCCCCTTGATCTTGGACTTCCCCACTCCAGAACTGTGAGGAAAGAGTGTTTGTTATCTAAGCACCCAGTGTATGGCATATTCGTTGCAGCAGCCTAAACTAAGATGAGCCCTATTCCAGTTCTGCCCCAGGTCCCACACAACACCAGAGATAGGGTGACCTACTGTAGTCGCACAGCCCCTCTGAGATGGGTATGACCTGCCAAGACGCCAATCAACTTGTTGACTGCAAGACATCACAAAGCAAGACTCTGCCCTTGAAACCTTATCCCTGCCTTTGATGTACCCCCTTAAATAAACCATGGGAGCCATTTTCTAATTGTCTAGCTCCAGCTCCTATGTGGGCTCCATCTTTAAAACTATCCTTTCTGACTTTGTCTTTTGTTCTTTACTAATTATTCTAGACTTCAATTTCTCAGGGGGCTTATCCCTCCGAGCAGGCAAGAATTCCCTGGCAAGGTGCTGACCACCCTGCCATACTGCAGGATGTTGAATTGGAGTGACGAGAGGGACGTTTTCATTTTGCCATCAATCTTAGGAGGAAGTCGCAGTCCAGACTTTCATCATTCATGTGATGACAGTTGGAAGTTTCTAAAGAAATTTTATATCATGTTGAGGATCTTCACCTCCACTCTTAGTTTTCTGGGAATTTTATCATGAATGGATATTGAATTTTGCCAGTATTTTTTGTGCATCAATTGATATAATCATATGGTTTTTCTTCTTACTCCATTGATATGTTACAATGATTTATGTTTCAGCGCGGAACTAATTTTGCATATCTGGAATAAATACCACTTGGTCATTGCATATAATTCTTTTTATACATCATGAGACCCCAATGCACTTTTGATATTGATCACTATGGCATCAGCGTTTGGAGTTGACTGATGAGATGAGAGACCAGAGGCCAGGTGGCTATTTGGAAGACCACTGAAGTAATTTTGTTAAGGAATAAAAAGGAACCAGAATTCTCCAGTGGTAATGATAACTGAAAGGATAAAGGGTAGGATTTAAGTTGCATTTAGAAGGTAGAATTGTCTGGATTTGGCAATAACAGGATATGTGCAAAAAAAAAAAAAACAGAGAGAGAGAGAGAGAGAGAAGAGGGACAGGGGCCTCCATATCTGTAACTTGAGCTTGTGTGAATGGACAGCACCACTGGTCAAGTCAGATAATGCACAATGAAATGGATTTGGCAGGAAAGAGGCAGAAATGATGAGCTCAGTGTTGGACATATTAACCAAGAGATGGTGGCAGGACATACAGATGATACCTAGCCAGCAGCTGGATATGCAGGTACAGAGCACCAGGGAAGGGATGTGCTTGGGACACGATCTGTCTGCAAAGTGATGGTTGAAGCCATGGGCAAGTGCAAGGAAACAAAGACCACGTCTGATCATAACATTGACACTGAAAATGCCTGACCACAATGAGTCTCCATAGTCAAAACTTAACTCTTATCAAGGCAAGAAAGAAACGAATCCTTTGTTTTTTCTACCTTTAGACCTTACCCCACTGTGTCTGAGAAAAATACATCCATTACTTTATCTGAGTCACCTCTAGCCAGCATGTGGCCTTGCCTGGTGTCACCCTAAACTCAGCCACGCATTGGATCCTAATGCATCACTTGGGCAAACCTGGTAGGTGACAGCCCACTAGTCCACCCCAATCTCTGGGCTGCTGATTAGATCATTTGTGTATCTGTCTGTGGAGCTGTGCTCTTTTACTTTCTTTATATCATACGTCTCTTAAACTGTCAGAAACTCTTTGGTGACTTCCCACCTGTTTGGTCCTTTAGCTCAGAATTGTTTTGTGGCTATGGTGGAAGCAAAAGAAAAATTATTACCTCTATGTGCTGAAATTAAGCAGACAATGACTCCCATTGTAGCATAAGTATAAAGATGAATATCAGTTCAAGCCAGCAGACTTTTACTTATTTTTCTCACAGGCATGCTAAGAGGTCTGCAGGGAGGTGGGGGGTGGGGGCAGAGCAAGCAGTGGGGTCACCTGAGGCTACCTCACTAAGTGTGCAGAGGCCACAGAGAATCATTTTTCTGGGAATGGAGAACAACTTGTACTTTAGAATGTGTTTTCATTATATGAAGAAATGAGCCTTGGTTATGATAAATAAAATGATCAGGGGGAAATTGCAAGGAGATGAAACGCTCTGTTGAACTGATGTCCCAGCCAGCAACAGGCCTGCTGTCAGTGTTTGCCCTAGAAAAGATGCGATGGTCTTATGCTTTTATTTATCATTACTTGCTTTCTTTGATCCCTTCTTCAAAGCCCAAATCATGGATTCAAAACTTTCTACCACACTGGATTCTTAAGTGTCAGGAATTTAATTTAATAAGCAAAAGTTTCCCAAATCTTTTTAATTAGTCTAAGTTGTATATTTCCATTTAAAAAAAATTCCTATTAAGTCACCCACCCCAATATTTTCTCTCTGTACTTGCACTTTATTCTCTTCCACAACAACAGGCAAAGAGGGAAGAAGAGGAGTAGGGAGAGAGCATGTAAATACAGTGCCGAGTGAAAGAAGCCAGGTGCAGTGGCCCAGGCCTGCAGTCTCAGCAACTCAGGAGGCTGAGGCAGGATGATCACAAGATTGAGGCCAGCCTGGGCAGCTTGGTGAGACCCTCTCTCAAAATATAAATGGGGTGGTTGAACCCGGTGTTAAAGCACCCCTAGGTTCATTCCCCAGGACTGCAAAAAAAGTACATGGTATATAATTCCAGTTATATAAAGTATAAAAATGGGCAAAAAAGAACCCTGCTGTTGGAATTTAGAGTAATGGTCTACTTTTGGTGAGACAGTGATTGGCAGGGGGTGGAAGGAGGCTTCCTAGGAACTGGCAACATTCTGCACCTTGATTTGGATACAAGGACAGGCCCTACTGGTGGACATGCATGGAGCTACACGTTCACGCTCTGTGACTTTTTCTATACGTATGTTACAGCTCAATGAAGCCTTCAAAAATAAGGAGAATTGAAAACAACCACATGCAAATATCGAGAGACATAAAGGTGCAGCCCTCACGTAAGGGGCCCTGTTCTGAGTGTTCTGCAAGTAAATTAACTCACTGCTACTCTCAAACAGCTCTGCCAGGTGAGCATGAATAAGCTTCCTCATGTTGTGGATGAGGAAACTGAAGCTTCCTAAGCAACCTGCCCAGCGCCACACAGAGAGAGCATCCTGGCATCAGAGTTAGCGCCCAGGCTACCAGACTGGGCCCCAGCACTCCTCGCCGTGTATGGCCGAGTAAGAGGACTGGAGCAGCGCTGGGCACTTCATTCCTGTCCCAGGTCCC
The DNA here is from genome assembly GCF_048772815.1 of Callospermophilus lateralis. Classification (NCBI taxonomy): domain Eukaryota; kingdom Metazoa; phylum Chordata; class Mammalia; order Rodentia; family Sciuridae; genus Callospermophilus; species Callospermophilus lateralis. The sequence continues at coordinate 75,794,605 of NC_135320.1, read as the reverse complement.
GTGTGTGACTGCAGACAAGGATGTTTCCCACCCTACACTTCCACTCCCTGTAAAACCCACAGGTAGGGCTAGTTATTCTCCACATGGGACTGAGCTGCCCATTGCAAGGAGTTTAGCATCCCTGGCCCCTGGCCACCAATGTCAGTAGTGACCCAGTGATTGTCACAGTTAAAAACAGTGCTACATCCCTCCAAAGGTGTGTTCCCTGTGGGGGTTTGGTGAAGGTGGGGGCTGGGGGGGGCGGACACTGCCCTGGTTGCAAACCCTTGGCCTACCTGACCTGTACACACCTCCCAGGCTATCTCCACCCTACCTTGGAAAGTTTACCACTGAAAACCTGTGATGGAAACTGACCAGCTGTCCAAAGGCCATCCTCCTTCTTCCTGGACGTTCACTGGGTTGCATTTCCCAGACTCCTTTGCAGTTGTGATCCCGGCACTGAGCTGTGGCGGAGGTACACCAAGGGAAGTGACACACGCCAGCTCTGGGACCACACTGTACAACTGCACACTTGATCTCCCGCTTTCTCTCTCTCTTCATGTGCCAGCAGGTGTTGAAATGGTAGAGTCCCCATCAAATCTGGGACTCAACCTCACTCCACCAGTGGCTGAACTGTAAGTCAGCAAGAAATAGTATCTACCACATTAAGCCATTGAGGTTTAGGGTGTTGGAGTGCAAATAGCCTCTGAGAATCTCCATGGATGAAAGGACCGTGTGGAAGACAGCCGCCAGGCCAGGGTAGCTGGTATCCTACCCAAGAAACCAGCTACTGGGATGAGACTGTCACATCTGACAGCCAGAAAGAGCCAGAAGCAGGAGGAGTGATAAGAAGAAGGAAAGAATAGCCCTCTCCTAACAGGTTAGTGCTGAACTGGGGAGAAGGGGAAATTTTTGAACTAATATGATGTCAAAATTTTGATTTACACTAAACTGGATTTTTCCATACTAATATATAAATCATGATCACCCAATGGAACATGTTTTTATAATTAAAACTAAAGAGAACTATGGGATCTTTCTGAGATATCATCAGGGGGCAGAGAAGAAAATTCTCTCAGAGCAAGGGAAGGCAATGGTTGGAAAACATAAACACACTTCTTACTTGTACCTCCCATGGTACTCAGTTTCAATAACCCAAACACAATAATGACAATAATGTGTTTTCTTATCCATTGTCTGTTTCTATAACAAAGCACCTGAGACTGGGTAATTTATAAAGGAAAGAGATTTTCTTTGATAACCGCTCTGGAAGGCCAAATTGGGCAGCTGTGTGAGCTTAGCTTCTTCTGGTAAGGGTTTTGTGCTGCTCTAGGCATGGCAGAAAAGCAGGAATGGCACATGCAAAAAGAGAAGGGACAAAAGGAACTGATGCCTTATGGTAACAATTTCTTAAATAACTAACACTCTCTCATAGGAACTATATTAATCCCTTCAGGAGGACAGAACCCCCATGACCCAAATACCTCTTACAGGAACCACCACTCTCAAAACTGTTACATTGACAATTAAATTTGAACATGAGTTTTGGTGCAGACAGATCACATTCAAACCATGGAAGATGTCCATGAAGAACTCAGCATATGAATGAACCCACTGTCTTCCAAGGCAGTGGCTGTTGACATTGACACACACCACCACTGTCTGACAGCTCCCGACTGAGGTATCACACCCCCCGGGGGGAGCGTCTGTTTCTAACCATGAATCTGCTTTGCTGGAGTAAGAGAAAAGCAACAGAAATGGGGTATAATCCTGCGAACAGGCCCATGTACACTGCCAAGAGTGAATAATTTATTGAGCTAACTGCCCCTCTTCGTATCAGCAGATGACTCACACACAGGCAAGCCCGGTGGCCAGAACACAAGGAGAAGGTGTCTCTGAAATCTCTATGGAAATCTTTCAATAGAAATAATAGCAGTGACAGCAAGAATAAGCACCAGCTAAGGTGACATGCCATGTGCTTTGCTAAGCACTTTGTGCGGTGAAGACGTGATCTTCACAACAGCCCTGTGAAGTAATGAGCGTTGAAGATGAGGATAAGTGACTAAATAACTTACTTCATACCATAGCCCCCAAGACTGCGGAAGAGCCTAGGACTGCATCCAGGTTCCCCCTTCTCTTGCAGGTTGGTATGCATACTGAAAATTCTGCAGCTTTACCGACTGTGTTAGTATGAGTTGTGATTTTGAAAAGCTCATTTACCCCTTTTCTTTTGATTGGCATTCCTAACAGCTCTGTGGGGTCCAGGAGGAAGACAGTTGAACCAAAACCATATTTTCAGTTCTTGGCAGAGTTGGGACATGACTCCAAAGCCCAGATCCATAGCCCATTCCCTGTCACCATCTCATGCTCAGTCCCTGCGTGAAAACTCTACCATCAACAGAGTCAAACCGAGGTGCAACCAACCAACCGCTCTGCCCCTGCCCTCCACGACACCAACCTCTATCTACTGAAATTAAGACAAGTCCACACCAGGCTAGTGGGAGACACAGTGAAGGACAACATGGGCTTCCTCTCCTCCAGGGGCTCAGTTTTTAGTAGAAAATTGTTTTTGGCTACCCATGACCTCTTTCAATCAGACTCTCCAAACATAAAAATAATTGAAATGTGCACATTACAATGTCTGAATGTGGACAGGTCTCTCAAAGTGCATCACCCCACACCTGCCCATGTCGAAGCCCATCTGCTCCCCTTCTTCCTACTCATTCCCCTGTAGAATCTCCCCTCACTTCATCATAATTAACTAAACATCTCAGGAAAAAAGAAAAGGTAATGATTCATTTTTCAGCAGCTTGGAGCTCAAATAATCTTTTGTATCATTTCCTTATTGAGAGCTCTCTAGGAATGAATAAAAACTATTTCCTGTATCTTAAAATCTGTCCAATAGCTAAGTAGATATAGAAATAGAGATGCATGGCATATAGACCTATCTGTACATGTAATATTAAGGAATTTGCCTAAGAATCTAGTTCCACAAAACAGTGTGCTATCCTGGACCAGGTTTGTTTTTGTTTTTGTTTTTTGTTTTGGTACTGGGGATTGAACTCAAGAGCACCCGACCACTGAGCCACCTCCCGCCCTACTCTGTATTTTATTTAGAGACAGGGCCTCCTAGAGTTGCTTGGCATCTCGCTGTTGCTGAGGCTGTCTTTGAATTTGCAATCCTCCAGAGTCACTGGGATTATAAGCGTGCTCTTACCGCGCCTGGCTAAATTGTGTTTTTAACAGAAAAGACATTAGTAGGAAAGTTGTGAAATCTTTAAACAAAGTGAGACGTTTAGTTTATGGTAACATGCCACTGTTGGTTCCTTAGTGCTGATGACTGTACCATAGTAAAGTAAGGCGCCACCATGGAAGGAAACTGGGTGGGGGATATGTGAGAACTCTGCCATCTTTGCAACTTTCCTGGAAAATAAAAATTTATTTTTAAAAATCAGTTTTGTGAGCTGCCCACATATTCTGTGAGTTCCTGGGGCAACCCACTCCACACTGCTTTTGACCTCCATAATCCGTTACCCTTCTACGAGTCTCTCCCTCTCTTTCTCTCTCTGTGTCTCTCTCTCCTTCCCCTCACCCCCTCACCCCCACCTTCACACACACACACACACACACACACACACACACACACACTCCCAGCAACATGAGCTTCCACTCTCCAAGGCTGGCCTGGCTGTGGCCACCACTGAGAGCCCCATCTGCCAGCAGCGGAGCCCAGCAGCGAATCCTGATATGGCACCATTCCCAGGGGGTGGCCAGCCAACTACCTGGTGGCAGGTTGATTGCATTGGCCCCCTTCCATCCTGGAGGGCAGTGTTTCATCCTACTGAAACAGACACTCTCTCTGGCTGGGATTTGCCTTCTGAACACAATGCTCCTGTAAGAGCTCCACCCGGCCACTGGCGGAATGCCCCGTCCATGCCCCTGGTGTTCTGAACAGCATTGCTTCTGACCAGGGAACTCGCTGCACAGCCAAAGAAGGGCAGCAAGGAGCTCGTGCTTCTGGAACCCACTGGTCTCATCACATGGTCCACCAGCCTGAGGGAGCTAGCTTGAAAGAACAGTAGCACGGCCTTTTGAAGTCACTGTTGCAAGGCCAGCGAGGTGGCACTACCTCACTCGGCTGAGGCAAAGTTCTGCAGCAGGCTACTGTAAGGGCTCTGAATCAGGGCCAACACACAGGGCTGTTTTTCCCGCCACCAGTATTCAGAGGTCCAGAAATCAAGAGATAGAAATGAGAGTGGCACGACTCACTGTCACCACCAGCAAAATTTTTCTTCTTGTTCCTGCAAACTTATGCTCTGCTGGCCCAGAGATCCTGGTTCCAAAGGATCCTGGATCCAAAGGGAAGACTTCTTCCAGCCACTGGTACATAACGGTCCCACTGAACTGAAGGTCAAGAGTACTGCTGGCCACTTTGGGATCCTCCTGCCACTGAATCAATGAACAAAGAAGGGAGTTACTTTGCTGCTGGTGTGACAGATCCTGACACCACGGAGAAGCTGGATGACCTCTCCACCATGAGATAAGGGAGGATATGTCTGGAATACAAGAGGCCCTTCAGGATCCTCTCAGTATTTCCATGCCTCGAGATTAAAGTCAATAGGAAACCACAACCACCCAAGTCAGGCAGGACCACCAATGGCCCAGAGCCTTCAGGAATGAAGGTTTAATCATCCCATCAAATGAGAAACCTCCGCCATCTGAGCTGCGTGCTGAGTGCAAAGGGATGCAGAATGGATAAAGAAGGTTATAAGTACTCAAGATGACCATGTGACCAGCGAAGAGATGAGGACCATGATTGTCATGAACACTTCTTCCTTATTTTGTAAGGAATGTTTAAGTGTGTGTATGCAGGCTGCTTCAAGGGGAGCATTCCACAGCTGCAGAAATTCACTGAAGATTGGTCAGAGTGTTCCACCACCCAGTGTACAGTAGCTGTCCTCACTCCCCTTCTGTCCCCAGGTGAAATAATCAGACATTTCTTGAATGTTCTTCTTAAGAATTGTTATGCCCCAAAATAAATTCTCCCATAACTTTTCTTCTAGCTCATAACCTCTAGGGATACCTTAGCAAACAAGTGAAGATAAATTCTAAGGCCAACTATACAAGAGTGTTCACAGCAGCTATAATCATAATACACAAAAATTCAGGACAGCTTAAATGTTCATCAGAAATAGAAAGAGTAACTAAATTGTGGTGTATACACACAATGAAATGCTAAATAGATATAAGAAGCAAACTAAGACCACAAGCAACAAGCTAGATCCATGTCACAGACATGTTGGCGAGCCAAAGTGGCTACCTCTGAGAAGGACATTAATCGGGAAGGAGCACAGGTGGGTTTCCTGAGGTGCTGGAAATGTTTATTTCAAGTATGTGCAAACACGCCACACAAATTCTCACACTTGCACGCACATGAGTGCACACGCACATATTTGAGTCTTCCAGTTTCAGGAAGAGATCTGAAAATGGGAAGGGTTGAGGGTTCTTCCATAAATACAGCCCAGCTAGAGCAAGAAGGATGGGAAAATATGGACTAGATGACCAGCCAGGATCCTTTTAGACTATACTGTCTGTAACTCTTTATTTAAAATACATTTTATCTTGATTTTAAGACAAACTCAATTTATTTCATGATTTTTTTTTTCTTAACCTTTGAAAGGATTGAGTGAGCTTGATCTGCACAAAGGTAATTTCAAGGGCTGGATTGGAGGGAATGTAATTATCTACCCAGGTTTCAAGTTCTTCAGTTCCCAAACACGATCTCCTAAGAGTCCCCCAGGTTTTCCTGCTTATAGTCAGTTGGAAATTCTGGCAAAGATCTGATTAAGCTGTCACCGATTCATGTCCCCTGCAGGACACATCAGGTCTGGAAGTTTGATTACTGCTCAGTCTCTAAAGAGAAATGATGCGTGACTGAATGCCTGCATCCCTTATTCATGAGTCCGTTTTACTTTATTTTTTGAAGGGAACATTTTGGTAGGTGACTCTGCAGCTGCAGAGGTGGTATTAACCAGAGACTGAGCTGTGGGTATTTGATAGGACCGTCTGAAAGCAAAGCCGTTCTGTTCACCAGAAGCTCTCATTTCATCTTTCTTCATCCTTGCACCAACCGGGAAGGCACATCTGATTCTCCCTTTTATCCCCTTTCATTTTCCTGGTGGAGGAAGTAAAGCACAAAATGATGAAAGCAACCTGTCCGAGGCTGTTCAGCCAGGCTCCTCCCAAGCCAAGCCCCTGCCAGCATCAGTGGACAACATGGCTCCAAGTACTGGCTCTTCTGTGCTGCTTTTGAGGGCCATTCCCTGGTGGGACTGTCACCCACAGTGTGAAAACTACAGATGGGTGACATGAGCTGAGCTTCAAGTACTATAACTATTATAGGGGACAGACAAGGCAGGGCACCCAAGACAGCAGCAAACAGTTTTATTTGGCTGCAGCCAGGTTCAGAGGGCACAGCTTTCATTGTAATCAGTCCATCTCCTGAGCCCTGAGTTCAGGGAGTTTCAGAACTTTATACCCAGCATGTAAGGGGAGGGGCTCAGAAGTTCACACAAAAGCAGCTTTTCCTTTCACTGTTCTGGGCAAGTTAACCTTCAAGGGCAACACCTGAGAAGGGGGGAGCTGCTTCTCCCCTTTCTTTCCTCCCCTGCCAGCGTTACCAGGGAGTCCAACTGGTAATTTCTCTTATCCTAGAAATGTAGACATCTCTGTGAAGCCCCAGCTCAAGGCCAGAGGCCTTGCTAAAGGATCTGTCTTTATATCACATTTTGCACTTGCAAACACACTTCTACAAACTGCTCTACTGGATACATGTTTATGAGAAAAGGAAAAGGGGTGTCCAGCACCTGGAATGCTGATCTATTCCAGGCCAGTGGCCAAGTAAAATAGAGCAACAGGAAAACAGGAAGTTTAATTACATTGAACTCTTTTGTAGAGACTCTTTGGCTGATAGTCCTAAAATCAATTAAGGTAAAGATTTCTGGAGAATCTTAATTAAGATTTTCTGTGGAGGAGGAGGTGCCACTACATAACAACATGAGAGATAAATGTATCTCCAGTGTGGAGATATAGCTTATATACCTGGAGACTTAGTTTTTATTACATAAACCCTGAAAGTATGTAGCCATTCTTAAAATGAGAGAACCATTTATTATCTTACAAAATAAGGAGAAAGTAAAGATTCCTAAAAATAAAAACAGAAAGAGGGCGAGAAAGAGGAAACTGTCCGGGCATCTTCCCACTGAGCTTTTTATCCGGCATTTCTTCAAATCTTTAATACACAATGGTGAAGAAAGTTGCATGTCCTCTTGGGTGATATATTAGAAGAGAAGAAAGACTTTAAAAAAAAAAACAAAAAACAGTTTTCATCTTAGGAAACTCTAAAAAAGAAAAAAAAAAAAAAAGCAAATGAAGCCTGAAGAAGCTAACGAAAGAAAAATGCTATGTTCTAATTCTTACAGGGTGGTCAACAGTACAGTGATTTTTCTCAATTAAAAATCATGTCCTGGGGACATCAGTGTGCAAACTACATTCACTTTTCAACGTCTACCACATTTTCCTCCTCCCCAGCCTCCCTCCACAATGAGCAGAGCCCAAGAGTCTCACACCACCACTTCCCTTCCACCCATCCTGAGAATGGCCGTCCATGGGTAACCAAGCATCTAGTTCCCACTCCACAGCTCTGCCTGCCAGGGCCAGCTCAATTAACTATTTCTTTCTCTTTCTAAAAAGAATCTTTCCACCACACACACATTAACTCATCTACACCTGCGCTTCCAGCTTACTCAACATGACCTGACATGCTTAAATATCGGATTAGGTTCAAAGGAGAACTCTATCCTTAAAATTTTCTGATGTAGGAATATATATTTCTACTTATCTCCAAGTTTAATATTTTCAAATTTCAGAAAATAATATTAACTAGTATTTTTGAGCATTTACTACTATATGTCTTGCAAAATGCTAGAGACTATTTTAAGGGGACTCACAGATGAGGATGGTGGAACATGAAGTTAAGAAAATGATTCTATCAAATGGGTCCCCTGTACTGACCCCCATACTTTGTCAAAAAGCAATTTACCTCCCGTGAAGGTGGCCGGCACCCCCCTGAGCAGGTATGTTTCCTACTCAGAAAAAGGTGTGAGCCACCTGAGAAATAGAAAATCTGAAATAATTGTAAAGAAATAAGAAACAGAGACAGAAATTAGGGTCATAGAGAAGCAACGGATAGATTCTCCAGTCCACATAGGAGCTGGGTTGGAACAACTGGAAAATGGCTCCAGTTCTTTATTTAAAGGAGATACATCAAAGGCAGGGATAAGGTTTTGGTGAGAGGAGTCTTGGTGCAAACAGGTTGTTTGGCATCTTGGCAAATCACACCCATCTCTGAGAGTCTGTGTAGCTGTGTGTCTCCAGCGGTCATCCCATCTCCAGTGTAGCGCTGAACCTGACAGAGCTGAGTAGGAGTCACATGTAATGGGCAGTCTCAAACTAGCAGGAGTGCCGCTGGGGGTTCCCAGATCCAGACTTCCCTACCCAATGGCTTCCATGTTGATTTGCTTTATGTACAGTTCATAGATGGCTCCCAGCATTTACCTACTGCCGCAGTCTCTGGCTGGGCACAAATCACGAGTCTCCACACAGCTTGTAGATTCAAACAGCAATTCTTTATTCCCGAACTCACACCGGCCGTCTACAAACACGTTCTGGGGAAATCCACGTTCTCTGCCTAAATCCACACTCTGCCCAAATCCTCCACTGCCCAAATCCACACTCTGCCCAAATCCACTACTCCTGGGCTTCTGTCTCCCAAAATATACTGTCTGACCCTAAGAACTCAAGAGGAACTCAGCAGCAGGATACTCCCTATTCTAAAGGGGGAACACCCTAATCTCCTATTATGCTAAACCAGGGACACCCTAAACACGGATCCGCCCTGGTCCTTGAGCAAGGTCACCTTTCATGCAATGTCCTGCAAAATGTCCTATTTCCATGAGTCCTTCCACTAAAGAAACATGGGGGTACGCTGGCAAGGAAATTGTAAAATTGCATCATTGGTGACACCTTCAGCAAAGATATGCCAGCATTACCACAATTAAGTTGACTCCTTGATTGAGCATACTTGTTGAGTTATATTCATTGGGATGAAGATAGGAATTCTGGCAATGATGCTAAAAAGACATTATCCTGAAAAGAATTATTAAATATAATGAAAAGGAAAGGTGAAAGTAAACAAACAGATCTGTTTACCTCCTTAAAAAACAATCCTTAACAGCTGTTTACCTGATTTAAATTAGTAAACAAGCAGATCTGTTAACCACCTTTAAAAACAATCCTTAACAGCTGTTTACCTAATTTAAATTAAGCCATTTAAATCACATGAATAAAAAAAATAATTTGGATCCATATTCTCATGAGCGCTCCTCATATATGAAATATGGACATACGCACACACAGACATACAACACAAAACACAAATGTGCAAACAAACATACAACACATAAGATAATAATAAAGGCCTTGTAGCTTTACCTAGGTGAAATCTCCATTGCAATGTTTAAAAACTCCACAGTCAAAAAATAAAACTGATCAAAAAAAAAACATTAACCTAGGTTTGTATGAGCTCAAAAAATAAAAATAGATCTTATGATGTGGAAAAATGCAATAATAAAATAGATATTGAAAAAAGCATCCTGGTTAATCACTGTTGCAGATGTAAGAATGGCCAAGCTGGAGTTCTGGATATCAGCTGTTATGGATTTGAGTCAAATCATCTTCTTTTCGATCTGTAGAAATCGTTTTAGTTAGTCTTTCTGGAATCCAAATCGGCTGCTGTTCTTCCTGTGGAAAAACAAAAATAAAACCCCGACTCCAGACAATCACTGGGTCAGAACCTTTCCATTGTCCTGTTAGAATATCTTTCCAAAGTGCTTTAGGCTTATGTACATTTTTTGGACACATATGTCTTTCCGCAGCACTAAGTACTGATGAATCCAAATTTAAAGTTTAGAGTAAAAAGGGTTATTTTAAGTTTATCTTTGGGGGATATATACCCCTTTCCAATTTTTAAGATTAACTAGGCTTCGAATGATGCAATCTTTCCTCCGTCATGAAGACATCTTAACCACCTTCAAATTAACCTTTTAAAGCCTTCCAATTATCATCTATACTGTACTTTTAAATGTACTTTTTCATTACCTACAGCTTCGCTCTTTTAAACGAGGCTTAGATTCTGTTTAAATCACTTAATGTTAGTTTACATGGCTGCCCTTCAACCAAAGGCCTTTTTTACTCCATTAAGAAGCTTTGTCTCAATCTGCCATGTACAAATACCTTTTTCTTCTTTTTTCCTTTCTCAAACTTTTAAAGTAAGTCTAGTTTCCTCAAAATCTTTTTAAATGACATTTTATAACTTTTTACTTTACCACACAGAGATTATCTCATCTAGAAACATTTCTTTTTCTTTTAACCTTCCATATTAAAATATATTTTCACATCTTCAATCTTTTAATATTTCTTTTTAGCCATTAACCCTTTTTATAAATTCACATTCTGAAATAACCCTTATAAAATTTTTGATTTAGACAAATTACTCCACTTTAAGAAGATGAAAGACTTTCATGTTTTTTATGATACTATAATACTGTAATTGAAACCCAACAGAAACTTCTTATACTCTTTGTATATAAATTATACCTGATAGAATCTTAACACTTAGTAACCTTGTTTCAGCAAAGACACAGACCAAAGCAATATTAAACATTTTTCCATTCACCAATTTATGAAGACACACATAATGTTTAAACATATTACCTTATGGAACTTAATAAGTAAAGAGTACTTGATTTCATATTTAGTGGTTGATATTTTAACACTCTAGTTTTGTAAATTAATCAGATGTCTGTAAAAACCAAGATCTTAGACAAGCGTAGTAAACAGAACTAGCCATCTCTTTCTTGTTGAAGAAAAATCCTTCTACAGGATACCATGATGGTCCCATTGATATATTTAATAACTTGTCTTTAAAAAGCCATGGGCTACATCTTTGTATTGTATCAACATATGCCCTAATTGTTCTTGGTCTTACTGGGTTGCCTCCTTTCTCTAACAATTTCTCTTCCTCAGAGGTGAACAACTTCAAACTTTGAGTCAACCATTTTCCCCAGTTTGCCTGAGAAAGTTCTAGGAACAGGCAACTTGAAATAAAAACAAAATAAATCAAAACAAGAACGCATTGTTTTTTGAAATGCTCACCCATTCTTTCACACTTCCTCAGGGGCGAACAATTTCACTTACCTTCTTTTCAGATGTTCCCCGTACGGACCACCAAATGCCGCAGTCTCTGGCTGGGCACAAATCACGAGTCACCACACAGCTTGTAGATTCAAACAGCAATTCTTTATTCCCGAACTCACACCGGCCGTCTACAAACACGTTCTGGGGGAATCCACTCTACAAGCTGTGTAGTGACTCGTGATTTGTACCCAGCCAGAGACTGCGGCAACCTACAACCCTACCTGACCTGAGTGGACAGGCTGTCACATTCCTCAGCAAACTACCTGTGATCTGCAAGGAAATGAAGGCTGAATAATAACACTGATAAGAGGAACCCAAGTTACATTGAAGGGAGAGACTTCTGTGACCCTTTTCACAGACTAGATTCCTCCTAACTCTAATTCCTCCTAACCATAAAACTTGTAAAAAATGATTCACAATCCAATTAGAACTGCTCAGCATTGACCAAGGGAACTTAGAATTGTATGGCTATAGGTACTTAAAAGTCTGATGTCACCCTGCTGTCAGTCAAAAGTCAAGAGGTAGACCTAGGCAGGACTCTCTGGAAACTTCTCTGGGATCCTCAATAAAACTGGAGTGCAGGAGAGGCACATTGTCTCTCTCCTCTCTGAGAGGACCCATTCTCTCCCTTGAGAGTGTCCCCCTTTCTTTTTCTTATCCTTTCAATAAAACTCATGCCTGTGTGTGGGGGGGGGGGGACACAACTCATGCCTGTTACTCTGAGTAACATGTCTGAAATCTTTTTGACTTGAGGGCAAGAATAGGGGCTTGAAGGGTTGGTCTTTGGGCTGCCTCATTTTCTCAGACAGCCTCATCTGTGTAACACTATGAACATATTGTCTAATTTTATTCTTGAAATAACTGAACAAATTAGGCATTAATATCTCTATTTTACACATGTGCAAGGCTCACTGAGGTAAGGTAACATGTCTAAAGCGTCCCAGACTTCAGTGATGGAGCTGAGGCCAGAAACAAGACTTGTCCAACACCTGATACCAAATTTTTAAACATGGAATTTTACCACTTCAGACAGCTTGGTTCATCCTTCAGGGTAAGCATTTCTTATTTTCCTGTATGTTTTAGATTTAGAAAAATTATGCAGATTATCCACCATGACAAGCAGGGTCACACTGCCTTTTGTTTTTGTTTTCTTCATGAGAAAAACTGAGTCCCATGAAACACTGAAATTCTGGTTTTCTTTTTCATTGGCTTATGCACATCATTCTCTTCAGCTCCTGTGGTTGAACTACAAATATAACATCCTTTGTTTTCTTCCTCATGACTTCTGTGATAGAATCCAGACCAAAAATCAAGCAAAAAAAATTTTTTTAGTACTGTAGACAGATCACATTTGGAAATGCGTTTAAACTTAGAAACCCTCCAAAACACTTTTTTATAATTTAATTTAAAGTTGTTTTAAAATATCCTGCAGAAAAAGAGAACAATTTTAAATATCTCTGTAAGTTGTATTAAGCATATAAAAGACTTCCTTCTAAGCAGAAAAAAAAATGTTTTTGAAAATTAATTTATGCTTAGAATATAGCTAAAGTGATTGACAATGGGTAGCAAGTACTATGTATCTCATGTCAGATAAGTCTCACATTGTATGAGATTATCTCTTACACTAAGCATGCCTTGTTTGAATTTTTAACATGCAAATTATCTCCTTTGAATTTTGGCATTCATCAAGCATAGAAGTTAACATATCAAGGTGATAAGAGATTAGTGTAAAAGAAAACAATTTGACATCAAGAGAATCCTTATCTTTATGCAAACATAAAAGAAAAAATGATGCAAATAAACCATACTTGAGTTTAATTACAAGACCATTGTCTCAACCTCATTAATTATCAAGTAGGTTTTTTGTTTTACTTCCTGTGTTCTTTCAGCTATTCCAGAGAACTGGCATACAACAGAGCTGAGTAAGGAGTCACACATAGTGGGGAAACAAAGTATTTTTAGATTCAATTGATTTGCTTCATTTTCCCTATAATTAAAGATGATTACCTTCTTTAAGAAACTCAAATTTCTGATTTCATATTTTCCCTTTTGGAGAAAAGATTAGCAAAAATACCAGAAAGATGATGGAATAGGAAGTCCCAGTTCTTGTTCTTCCACAAAACACCAATTTGAGCATGATATACAAAACAAAATATCTTTACAAGAAGATCAGAATCCAGGCAAGGAGTTGCACTGCCCCAGATGAGCTCAAAACTGAGAACAGCTACATTGAAACAGGTTAAGAAGAGCAATTTCACTATATCCACATCAGCACACCCCACCCTTCCCAAGTCAGCAGGCTCAGCACCAAACAGCAAATGTAACCTGCAACTTCCTCCTTGGTGGGACGTTTCTGGCTTGTCAAACCTGGACCACTGACAAAGCTAGCATAGTTCAGTAGGGGCAGCTAAGAACCAAGGAAAGGAGGGAGGTGGCTTGCTGCACCCGGCATGGCTCTGCAAGATTGGGAAAGATACAGAACTCAAGACTTCACCACAGGGAAAGAGGAAGGAGAAAGGAGCACACTTTCTAAGTTTTGACCCCTGATACAGAAATCAGACATGAAGGAGAGCAAGAGATTATGGACTCCTGGATAAAAAGAAAAAGAAACCCATAAATCACTCTAATTGGATATCTGAATGCTCAAGACCAGAGAAGATACAACCATAGAAAAGGTTTTAGAGACCTTCAGAAAATCAAGCCGGGATGATTGATGAAGGACTTTCTATGTCAAAGTCAGTCCATAAAGATTAGAAAAAGTGGCTATTCAAATATACAGATATCAACAAGGAATAATGACAGCTACAAGGAACACAATCATGGAAACAAGACACAATCAAAGGAATAAAATAACTCTCTAGTAATTGAACTTAAAGGAATGGAGATCTATGAATTTTCTTACAAAGAATTCAAAATAATTGTCTTAAGAAAGCTCAGTGAGTTATAAGTAAACACAGACAGACAACTAAATAAAATCAGGAAAACAATATGTGAACAAAATGAAGATATTGGGTTGGGGATATAGCACAGTGTTTAGAGTACTTACTTAGTATGTTCAAGACCCTGAGTTCAATTTACAGCTCCCTACCACCACCAAAAAAGAGAGAGAAAAGAGAAAGAAAGAAAGAAAGAAAGAAAGAAAGAAAGAAAGAAAGAAAGAAAGAAAGAAAGAAGAAAAATAGAAATGGAAACTAAAAAAATGAAAAAATCTGAAGCTGAAGAATAAAGTAACTAAACTGAAAAATATTTATTAGAGGACCTTAACAGCAGACTTTATCAAGCAGAAAAAATAATAAGTGAAGTCAAAAGCAGGTTTTTTGAAATTATCCAGTCAGAAATTAAGAATGAAAAGGAATTTTAAAAATTAAAAAAAAAAAACAAGAGACTTATGGGATTCATCAAGCGAACTAAGGAAAGCATTATGGAAGTTTAAAAAGGAGACGAGGGGCTGGGGTTGTGGCTCAGTGGTAAAGTGCTTGCCTTGCATGTGCGAGGCACTGGGTTCACTCCCCAGCACCACATAAAAACAATTTAAGGATACTTTACTTATTATATTAAATCTTCTAATCCATAAACATGGTATATCTCTCCATTTAATTAAGTTTTCTTTACTTTTACCCAATAATTATTTTGTAGTTGTCAAATTATATCTTTCATTAGGTTTATTCCCAGGTAAACTGTCTCTTTACACCATTTTTTTGTCTGTTTGTTGAGGTTTGAGTTCTTCATTTATGTTGTTTGCTTTGTTTTGTTTAGATGATCCAATAGTAAATATAAATTCAGTGGTACTAAGATCCTATATGACATTAGCAAATCACTGCTACTTTCCGTTGTCCCATCTTTAAGTCAGCTGATCTGTATTATGAGCTCATACAGCACTGTAAACCTCTTTTTCATAGCTCTTTACAGTTTCAATTTTACCCTTATTTATGTAATGATTGATTAATGTGTATTTTCCCAATAAGACTACCTGCCCATTGAGTGTAGAGACTGCCTTTCTCTGTACTCTATCCCCCAGTGCCTGACACAATTCCTATAACAGAGTAGATACGCAGCATGTATTTACTAAATGAATAAATATAAAGCAAAGAGTTCTTTTGTTTTTCCTTTACTGAAATTTCATATGTGTAAGTGAACCAGGGAAGATGGATCTAAGAAAATCTGTTCTTCTCTTGGGAAAATGCTTTCAAAGTATGTTGAACCCAATCATTCTGCTGTCTACTTGACCAGATATTATCCCAGCTTAGATGATGTAATGGTTGTTCCCAAAAAAGGAAGACCAGTAAAAGTCTACTTCTATGGAAATATTAGGTGCCTTATTATAACATGGTACCTAGCAGAAACATACATGTCAAAGCGAGAATTTCTCAAGTAGACCTTGATCCCGGACCCTTCTACCTATTGTTCTGGAGTCACACCAAAGCTTTAACATTTTTATGATCTTGAAGATACTATCTGTTGCAAAATATGAAATTTAGTATCTGTTCCTAAGTAATGACTTACCTTAACTCTCACCTCAAAATTGCTAAACCACTTTTGAGATGAGAAAATAAGCTCAGAGAAATTAGGTCACTTAGTTTGCCAACACAGGAATTAATGGACTTAGAATTTGATTGCAGTTCTGTTTCCACCCAATGTCTGAGTCTTTTTCTCTGCTCACCACACCAGGGTCTACCTAATTGCTTGTTTGGAGATTTCCAAAGATTCAGAGTTTTTACAGAAGGTTCTTGAAGGTAAAAATACCACATTTTTCTTTAAAATTTTAACCAATAAAATAATTATCAAACCCCATCCAATTAATATCACTCAGCATTAAAAGAGAATAAAATTATGGCATCTGCAGGTAAATGAATGGAGTTGGAGAATATTATGCTAAGTGAAGTAAGCCAATCCCCAAAAACAAAGGCCAAATATTTTCTCTGATATGTGGATGCTGATCCATAATGGTGGGGGTGGGGGCATGGGAATAGGAAAGATGGTGGAATGAGATGGACATCATTACCCTAGGTACATGTATGATTGCATGAGTGGTGTGACTCTACATTGTGTACAACCAGAGAAATGAAAAGCTGTGCTCCATTTGTGTACAATGAATCAAAATGCATTCTGCTGTCAAGTTTAACTAGTTAGAAAAAAAATGCTAGGTTAAAAAGACTCACAAGTTGACACATCTGGACACAAATTTTGCTGTTTTTATCTTACTGTTCTTTTCTAAATTAAGTGACTAGAGTCTTCATTTTGCTATTTACAAAACTGTGATAATAAATATTATCTCCTGAAAAAAATTCCTTCCATTTAATACAAAAGTTCCTTCCATTTAATATGAGTGCTTCTATAAGAGAATCAAGTGAGCAAGCAACTCAGAGATTAGAAGAGTGTGTTCATGACTCAACATGTTACTCAACCCAATGCTACTAGCCACCATATGGTGATCATAATGCAGTTTTCAATAGCATTTATTCTTAGCCATGTACTGTTTCATCTGTGCCCTTATGGATGGATGATTACCAACAGAAAGAATGAGGAACACTAAGTAAGAATACAAGAAGGTTATGAGGAGAATAAAAGGAGTATAATTCTGCATATTATCCCCAGCATGGTCTACACAAACGCTGTAACTCATAGTCATCTTGGCGGAATTTTTGTTTGGTAAGTTTAACTGTCTCTGAGACTTCAAGAACTAATGTCAAAAAAAGGGAAAATACTGGGCTGGGGGTGGAGCTCAATGATAGTTCCTGCCCAGCACACACGAGACTCTGGCTTCAATTCCCAGCACCACGATAAAAGCAGAGGG
The DNA here is from genome assembly GCF_048772815.1 of Callospermophilus lateralis. Lineage (NCBI taxonomy): Eukaryota > Metazoa > Chordata > Mammalia > Rodentia > Sciuridae > Callospermophilus > Callospermophilus lateralis. The sequence continues at coordinate 75,777,516 of NC_135320.1, read as the reverse complement.
AAACAATGGAGAGTACAATGAACTTGGCTTTTCATTCACTATAAAGAAGGACTATTCATATCCACATATTTTATGATTTAAAATTCATAAGGTAGTATTTGAATTATATGTAATTGTGAAAGCAGTAGGTGAGTCAGAAAGGCAAGCAAATACCACGCAACATTGAAAATATCACCACACGAATTTTTCACTTTCCCCTCTATCTTAACCAAGGAAATCCAAGGAAAGAAAAATATTTGAATAGACTCAGCCAAAAACTTGACTCAGTGGTTTTCAACCCTGGATGCTCATTTGAGTCACCTGGGGAGCTATCAAAGCACAGACGCCTGGACCCTGTGACAGGCCATTCGATTCTTCCAGGTGGGGTCCAAGCAGGTGTGTCTAACTCAAGTAGCCCCTGCCCTCCTTGACAGTAGAACTCAATGGCAATGAACATTTATTTCAAATCCAGAGTCCCTCCTGAATGTTGGTTAGGAGAAAAGAACACAGACCCCAAAGCCACAAGTTCTGGGTTCAAGTTCCGATAGCCACTGTGTGAACTTGAGCACCTCACCTCTTGGGTGCTCAGTGATCTGTCCTTTAATATTAGTGCTGTGAGTCACTTAAGCCTTCAAGATACCTACTACCCCTACTATTCAGTTAAGTATTGGATATTATAAGTGTTATATTAATAAGTTATAATAACAATCACTGAAGTAGACTAGCATTGCAAAGAGATTAAACTTCAAAGTCATGGTGTATTGGATTTCAATTCCAGCCCGACAACTTTGAAACTGTGTGACCTTTTCCAAGTCCATTAACCTCTCTGAATCCACTCTAAAATGGAGATAATACCTCAAAGAACTGTTCTAAAGATTCAATAAAATTAACAACTTTGCATATTGTATAATTTAATAGACTGTCAATATTATTGATTTCTGTGTTCCAGTTATTGCTGTTATTGCTACTATATAATTTCTTGTGCAGTAAGATATGAAAGAATAATTCATTTGGGAAAGAAGGAGAAATTTCAAGAGGGTTGATTGACATGGCCAGTCCTCATTTCTTGGGTTTCTCATCCAGGCCAGCAGGAGGCTGACACTTAGATCTCTCACACCAAGACCTTTTCTAGAAGACAGTTTTTCTCTGCTACAACCTTCACGAACTTGGCTGCAGACTGACCCTGCAGCTGGACTGATCAGAACCAGCCACCAAAACACTGCCCCAGAAAGTGGGAGTGGCTTTACGTTTACACCCCACCCAGCCCCACCTTTCATGTCATCTCCAAGCCCCTGCCTCTACCCAGCACCATGTCTGGCTGAGTGTATCAGCCAGGGCCTCCTGGGTTCAGCGGCTGTAGCTGAAACTTAAAACCATAGTGACTTTCCCCTGATAGTGTTTTCTCCCTCTGTTTCACATAACTGTCTGGATGAAAGAAACCCAAGGCTGCTGGGCAGTTATCAGGGATTATGGTTCCTCGCACTTTTCTGCACCACCACCCCCAGCCGCACGGTCCAGAATGTCACCTGACATTCTCACTCCAACTGACAGGAGAAGGAAAAGGGAAGAATAGAGCCCCGGACTCCTTTTGAGGACATAACCCACGGGTTGCACAGATAAATTCTGCTTGCTCCATTAGCCAGAATTTAGTCACCTCCCACACGGGGCTCTAGGGGTGGCTGGGGGACATGTGCACTTTATTCCTTGCAGTCATGTGCACAGCTTAAAACTAAATAACCATGGACGCAAGGACGTGTGGCTACTGATGGACAAACCTCAATCTCTGTCACATAAGGAAAGGCATAGGGTAGGGTTTGGGGAAGGAAAAGATGCAAACATACGGCAGGCAAAATGTTTTCAGAAAATGCCTGCCCCCAGGTACATGACCCTAAGGCACTGTTAACTCTTCCGTTTCTCTAGGAAGGAGGAAGGCGCACATCTCCAACTCTCAGCAAAATATGGTACCCTCATAGGTCAGGAGTAAGGAGTGAGGCTTCATCATGTATCACTTGCTTTTGTTTTGGGTATTGGGGATTGGATCCAGGGTGATAAATCACTGAGCCATGTCCCCAGTCCCTTTTTATTTTTTATTTTGAGACAGGTTCTCATTAAGTTGCTTAGGGCCTTGCCAAGTTGCTAAGGCTGGCTTTGTACTCACAATCCTCTTGCTCCAACCTCCTGAGCTGCTGGGATTACAGGTATGCACCACCATGCCCAGCCACCTGCTCATTTTTTTTTAAACAGGAAGATTTAGTAGTATAAACTATTGTGGGGTGGTCAGCACCCTGACAGGTAGTTTCCTACTCAGGAGGTGAGAGGCACCTGAGAAATAGAAAGTCTGAAATAATTAGAAAGAAATAGAGACAGAGCCAGAAATTAGATATAAAAGGGAGCGCCTGATAGGCCTTTCAGTCCTGGTAGGAGCCGGAACTGAACGACTGAAAAATGGCTCCAATCTTTACTTAAGGGGGTACATCAAAGACAGGGATAAGATTTCAGCAGAAGTGTTGCAGCAAACAGGTTGATTGGCATCTCTGCAAGCCTCACCCATCTCTGAGAGGCTGGGCGGCTCCAGCAGGTCTTCCCATGCCCAGTGCAGTGCTGAACTTAGACGGAGCCAGGTGGGAAGTCACACAAATTGGGCATTCTCAAACCAGCAGGATTGCCACCGGGAGTTCTCAATACCAGACTTTTCCTGCCTAATGGCTTCCACATCATTTTGGCCCATGCACAATTCATGAATGGCTCCTGGCAATAAACTTTTAGGCCATGTCAAAATGTTTCTTCCTCTAGGGACTGGGGTTGTGGCTCAGCAGCAGAGCACTTGCCTTGCACACGAGAGCCCCTGGGTTCCATCCTCAGCACCACATATAAATAAACAAATAAAATAAAGGTATGTGTCCATCTACAACTGGAAAAAAATTGTTTTGAATGTCTCTTACTCTAAATAGACCATCCAAAATGTCACTTAATCCCAGTCCTGTCCTTAGGTGGAGGAGCATTCCATAATTCCTCTGAGGTAGAAAATAGTTTTGGATTCTCAGACTCGAGGCAGAAAATGTCTGGTTTTCAGTAGACTGGCCACAGGAAAAGTCTGGAAGGGCTGGACTCATGTTCTTGCTGACTTCTGCTCTGGTGGGGTGTGACCCAGCGTGGGATTCTCTGAAGTACTCTGAACACCATGAAGCCCCTGCACCACCGACCTGACAGTCACAGCCACTATACCAGGTCCCTGAACTCCTGTAGAGACCATGTCAGCTATGACAAACACCCTGGTGCCACACTCTCCATGCTCTGCTCCCAAAATTAGTCAGGCCTAAACCATGCCAGACACATAGTAAGTGACCTATAAATATAAGTTCTGGCTGTTATTATTATGACGGCTTCCTGAAGAATGCTTTGAGTTTGTTTTACACCCTTTTGCTTTATACGCTTTTGCCAAACCTATGAGTTCACTTTTATGTGGTTATGTTAAAAGCAACTCAGATCTTCTTTGGCAGAGACTCCTTAAATCCTCCTTAAACCCTGTTCTCACTAATAAAATTGCTAGATTAAATTTCTCAGCCCTCTTGCACCTGGGTAGGGCCATGTTGCCCATAAAATGTGAGCAGAAGAGATGCTTGGCTCCAACCAAGGCAAGTAAGGGCAGAAAGACTTCTCTGTGTTTTCTCCTTCCCTGAATACTGGATCTGCAAGAACACCTGCTAAGGCATCCTGGATCCCTGGATGACTGTGTGGAGCTGACTGTTTTCATCACCTACCTGGGGCTGGGACCAAGCCTCATGAGGGCAGGAATTGAGTCCTCTTTCATTTCTGCCTACTCAGCATCTAATGTGTTCAGGGCCTGTAGCCTGTGCTATGCCGCCTCATATATTAAGCTTCTACTGTGCTAAGTACCAAGCTGGGTGCTGGGATGCAATAATAAATAAAAGCCTTAATTCTTATTGTTGTTGAGCTTGCAGTTCAATAGAGGACAGTATGTTTGTGGAAGGAAAGAAGGGCAAAAGGAAGGAAAACTTGATATTTGGGCATAACTGAGGCACACACTTTAAGAGTGGAAAGAGAGGGCTGGGGATCTAGCTCAGCTGGTAGAGTGCTTGCCTTGCATGCACAAGGCCCTGGGTTCAATCCCCAGCACTATAAAAAAAAAAAAAAAAAAAAAAGTGGAGAATAGACTGGTGCCGCAGTCTCTGGCTGGGCACAAATCACGAGTCTCCACACAGCTTGTAGATTCAAACAGCAATTCTTTATTCCCGAACTCACACCGGCCGTCTACAAACACGTTCTGGGGGAATCCATGTTCTCTGCTCAAATCCACTTCTGCCCAAATCCACTACTCTGCCCAAATCCACTCCGCATGGGCTTCTGTCTCCCAAAATATACTGTCTGACCCTAAGCACTCAAGAGGAACTCAGCAGCAGGATACGCCCTATTCTAAAGGGGGAACACCCTAATCTCCTATTATGCTAAACTGCCCTATTCTAAAGGGGGAACACCCTAATCTCCTATTATGCTAAACCGCCCTATTCTAAAGGGGGAACACCCTAAACACGGATCCTGCCCTGGTCCTTGAGCAAGGTCACCTTTCAGAAGTCCTTCCACTAGACAGCATGGGAGTAAGCTGGCAAGGAATTTGTCATACCTACTTGGCTGATGGCTCCCAGCAGACTGGGCCATCTTGGAAGCTCCTCTCAGAGGATCCAGCTCTAGCCCAGTGTTCATTGGTTTAACCTTTCGCAATGATCCATCGAGTTACTACTCCTTGCCCTAGGAGCTCAGATGGTTTGGACTGAAGCAGCCCAGCAAAAAAATAAAAGAAAAGAGATGAGGATTAGACCAAAGCAACCAGAACCCTGTAAGACAAGATGAGCAAACAGCAAACATCTTAAAATAAGAATCATGTAGGTCTAAATTTATCTACAGTTCTCTGATGCCTCAACAGGAAGTAAAAGTCAATTGGATATAGATATGCATAATCCTCTGGTACTAAATCATAAACAAACAAGGTGAGAGTGACTCAGAGCAGGTTTCTCTTGGGAGGTGAAATAGGGTAATTACCTGGGAGGGGATATTTGATTAGGGCAGGCCAACTGCTATGCCAAACAATCTCAAGCTGTGGCTCCGTCACAGCCTGAGGCAGGTGATGAAAAGAGTCAGCTCCACAGTCATCCAGGGATCCAGGATGCCTTAGTGTCTTGGAGTTCTTGCAGATGCAGCTGATATTCGGGGAAGGGAGAAAACACAGAGAAGTCTTCCTGCCCTTACTTGCCTTGGCTGGAGCCAAGCATCTTTTCTGCTCACATTTTATGGGCAGCATGGCCCTACCCAGGTGCAAGAGGGCTGAGAAATTTAGTCTAGCAATTTTATTAGTGAGAACAGGGTTTAAGGAGGATTTAAGGAGTCTCTGCCAAAGAAGATCTGAGTTGCTTTTAACATAACACAAAAAAGTGAACTCATGGGTTTGGCAAAAGGGTATAAAGCAATAGAACTTTGTGTAGGAACATCTCTGTGTTTCTTGGAGAAAGAATTGTGAGGAAAATCACAGCGATTGGGGCTCATTCATTTATTCCATGAACATTTATTGAGTGCCTACTTCATATTGGCACTCCTATTTTTGTGGATATGACTCTCTACCTTGAAGTACAGACAAGCAAATGAGAACTTGCAATTCGCTGTGGTAAGTGCTCTGATGGTGAAAACACAGAATGCTCTGGGCCTGACTCAGTGGGTGGTTAAGGAAGATGTGCTGAACACCTGTCTTCCTGGTCCCACCCATTGTAGGGGGATTTCCCTTACCTCCCACCTATGTATTTATTGCAGGAATATCCAGTTTTTATAACTTGACCAGCCACAAATGTTCTGGACTCAGGGGTGGAGTAAGCACAATCCCCTTTCCAAATATAGGAACTTGGATAAAGTGAGATCAGGCTCCCTCTGGGAAGCTGAGCTGTAGCATGGAAACCTCAGGAGCTGTTGGAGGCCATGTTTTCCTCAGCCCAGACTAGAGAAGCAGAGGAAACAAGCTTGGGGCAAAAGAAGAATGGAGAGCGCTTGCAAAGCGGAGGGCTGGAGAGTCCTGGTCCTTATTAGGTTGTCCCAGACCTAATTCAACCTCTGTCCTTGAGTTCCACCAACCCCAGGACCCCTCTAATAAATGGGCCCTCTTTCTAACACTGAACCAAATTTGTTTCTCTCACTCACAACCAACCAAGAATTCTAGTAATTATGGATGCGGCTGAGGAGCCTCTGTGCCATGCCCTGATGGGGAAGCAGGAGTGCAGAGCCAGGTGACAAGTCCGAGGGAGCATGAAGTTGAACCACATACTGTGCAGAAATGGATGTTCATAATACGGTCTCCAGAGGAAAAAAAGCCAAACCTGAGTAGCACATTAGTATGTGTAAACAAACCAAGAAAAGGGGACTACATGTGTCCAGCAGAAGTCCAGAAGAGACGCACAGCACCCAACAAGGCACGTCTGGGCGATGGGCGACGGGTTGGCTGTCTAGTGGGGACTTTCCTCCCTTCTTGTATAGTCCTCAGGGATACGTGGGCATTGCTTTCAGGGAGTGGCAGCAGGGGGTCAGCATCTGTGACGCTAAATCAAAGAGAGTGTGGCCTGACCCCTGAGGAAGGTGAGAAGCTGTTGACCAGATGGGCCACCTGGTGAGCCCCCTCACCAGCCCAGTGGACCTGGGGCATTACCAATGGCATCTCACCTAGATCCCTTCCCTGGACTGTGACTCTGTGGCAGTGAAAGGTAACTCTTCTCTCAATGACTGCAGACTATTTTTATTATTCATTCAGCGTCAAGGTTCAAAATTAAGGCCTAAGAGGTTTCTGAAGAGGCGCAATCAACACTCACTCTTGAGCCCAGAGAACACCTTTGGTACAGCAGAGCAGGGGAGGCAGGAGGCTCTGAGGAGAGTGGAGGGTCAGCCATGTGGGTGGGACACCTGCTCCTGAGGACGAAGGAGGCCCCGTGTGAGGCAGCATGGGCTGATGGGGTGTGATGGTCCGTTAGGGTCAGGGTGTACAGCCAGATTCACCTTTCCTTCGTCCTGAGCACCCAACCAGTTTCACCCTCTAATTCATCCCCAGTCACACCCTCTTCTTCGTCCCCACGGCCACTGCTCCAGTTCACATCTTCACCATCCCACGCTAATTTCTGTGGCCTCCACTTTCCTCTCTTCTTCTTTCCTGCTCCCTTTGCCCCTGAAAACCACTCATCTGTTCTCCATTTCTAAAATGTTGTCATTTAAAGAATGCTACACCAATGAGACTGTGTGGCTTTCCATTTTGTGGGCATACCACAGTCTGTTTAACCATCCGGTCCGCTGAAGGACACTGGGTTATTCCCAGTTAGGGACCATTATGAACAAAGCTGCTCTGCACAGCTGCATAGAGTCCTGCATAGGCATAAGTTTTCATTTCCCAGGGTCCGTGCTGAAGAGTGAAGCAGAGGGCTCATGTGGCAACAGTGTCTTCAGTTTGGGTGAACTCTGCCATATTCTTTTCAGAGTGGCTGTACCACTCTAAATTCTCACCAAAAATTTATGAGTGATCATATTTCCTGATCCTTATCAGCATTTGGTCTTGTCTCTACTTTTAATTTCTGAAAGATGTGCCGTGCTTTCTCCTTCTGGGTTTGATTTGTGTCTCTCTAACAGCTAATGATATTGAACGTCTTTTCACATCGGTGCTCAATAAATGTTTAGTGGAAGAATAACAGTCACTACTGCCAGGTTGGACTTGGGGTAAATGTGTTTTCCCCAAGCTCTGCAGGGTTCCCCGAGCCTCAAGATGATGATGCAGGCTGCAGAGAAGATGGGGGAGACTGAGTAAGCCCAAGACTGAAGAATAGAAACTCAATCCTTCCTTCCCCACGATCACTAACTCCTTTCTTTTTTAAATGCCTCAAGAAAACTTAAATTATTGATTGGCCACCCGATTGATTGGTTGATTAATTGAAGTTTTTAATTCAAGCTAGAGTATAGCTGTAAATTTAGGATCCGAACATTCTGATTACACATCTAAAAACACATCTGTTCTTTTGTTTCTTTAAGCCTTATTTATAAACACAAGCAAGTGATGGATGCTGCATTATCAAGTGAACAAACTACCACATAATAAAGAACCCTAAAGGAAGTGGACAAGACAGGAACACAATCGCCCGGGGTTATTTATGCAGGGAGGTTTGACCTTGACCTCCTTTCCATTGCTGTGTCTTTAAGAGCCACTTCCGAAGTAAAGATAGAGACATTTTACAGGGCTCCAAAGTGTTAGCAGTCTTCACTGAGACCTCAAAGCATCTCTTTTTGCTACTGTTAGACTCCTTGCAAAGGCTGCACATCCCGCTGATTAGCAGATTCTGCAAGGCTTTCTTTGAAAGGAGAAAACCGCTGGCCTTGCGGATGGCAGTCAGTGTCTGGAGGCTGCAGCAGGATGGGTCCTAGAGGGCATCCCAGAATCTGCCTCCAGCAGCAGACAGAGACCTCACTGAAGTGTGGTGATCAGCACTCTCTTCCAGGTTTATGGCTGTTTGTTTTTTTCCCACATTTTTATTGGTGCGTTATAGCTGTATATATTGATGGGATTTGTTGTTACATATTTCTACATGCACACAATACACAATGCAGCCATATAATTTGGCCAATATTGTGCCCCAGCTCTTCCCCCTCCCTCCCTACCTCCTACCCACTGGTCCCTCTTCTCTACTGATCTCCCTTTGGTTTTCATGAGGTCCACCCCCACCTTTCTTTTCCTTTTTCCTCTCTAACTTCCACCTATGAGAGAAAACAGATGTCCCTAAACCTTCTGAGTTTGGCTTGTTTCACTTAACATAATGGTCTCTAGTTCTATTTGCCTAAAAATAGCATAATTTTATTTTTCTTTATGTCTAAGTAAAACTCCGTCATGTATACATACCACATTTTCTTTTTCCATTCATCTGTGGATGGACACCTAGGCTGGTTTCACACTTTGGCTATTGTGAATTGTGTTGCTATAAACATGGGTGTGCATGCATCACTGTAGTAAGATGCCTTGAATTCTTCAGGGTACCTACTGAGGAGTGGTGTAGCTAGGTCATAGGGTGGTTCAATGCCTAGCCTTTTGAAGAACTTCTGTACTGATTTCCATAGTGCTGGTACTAATTTACAGTATTGCAGAGGTGTTTCTCTCCACACCCTTTTCAGCATTTATTTTTATCTGTATTCTTGATGACTACCATTCTGATTGATGTGAGATGAAATCTCAATGTAGTTTGATTTGCACTCCCCTAATTGCTAATGATGTTGAACATTTTTTCATATATTTGTTTCCCATTTGTATTTCTTCTTTTAAGAAGTGTCTGTTTAATTTATTTGCCCATTTATTAATTGGGTTATTTGGGATTTCGGGTGAAAAGTTTTTTGAGTTCTTTATATATTCTTGATATTAATCTCGGTCAGAGAATAACTAGCAAAGATGGTTTCCCATTCTGTGAATTCTCTCTTCACCTTCCTAATTGTTTTCTTGGCTGTGCAGAGGCTTTTTAATTTGATGTCTTCCCATTTATTAACTCTTGGCATTATTTCCTGAGCTTTAGGGGTTCTATTGAGAAAGTCATTGCCTGTGCCTATAGCTGGAGAGTTGATTAGACATTTTCTTCTAGAAGTTACATAGTTTCTGGTTTGATTCAGAGATCTTTGATCTATTTTGAGTTGATTTTTGTGGAGGATGAGAGATAAGATCTAGTCTCATTCTTCTACATATGGATTACCAGTTTTCCCAGCACCATTATTAAAAAGACTGTGGGGCTGGGGTTGTGGCTCAATGATACAGTGCTCACCTAGTGCATGTGAGGCCCTGGGTTCCATCCTCAGCACCACATAAAAATAAATAAATAAAGGTATTATGTCCAACTACAACTAAAAAAGAAATAAATATTTTTTAAAAGGCTGTTTTTTCTCCAATGTATGTTTTTGACATCTTTATCAAGGATCAGACAACTGTGGATGTGTGGGTTGTGTCTGTGTCTTCCGATCTGTACCACTGGTCCATGTGTCTGTTTTCATGCCAGCACAATGCAGTTTTGTTACTATTGCTCTGTAGTATAATTTGAAGTCAGGGATCATGATGCCTCCAGCATTGCTTTTTTGGCTTAGAATTGTTCGGGGTATTCTGGGTCTTTTATTCTTTGGAATTATGGGTGATTGCCTCAGCTTTCTGCTTCCTTGTAGCTTCCAAATTGTCTCCAATTATTTTCACAATCCAAAAAGATATGTGGGTTGTTGTTGTTGTTATTTTTTTTTTTTTTTAAGTTTTATCATGTTCATTTCGCTGTTATTTTTCCAGGATGCAATATGGGAATAATCGACTTTACTGGAATTTCTAACTAGTAGAGGTTGAGCACCCAACAGCTAATATTCCTTGGCATTTGAAAGTAGAAAATATAGGAAAACTATTTCTTAAAAAGCAAGGGATCTGCATTTTGTTTTGTTTTGTTTTGTTTTGTTTTGTTTCTTCCTCATGGAATTTTGTTGCATTTCCACTCTAAGGTAATGAACTCCATGCATTTTCTGAGAACTAGTTTGTTCTGTTTTCTGTTTTCTTTGATGGTAAACCCCAAGCATTTCAGTCGCCCAAGGAACATCGACTTCCAGTAAATTGGATTTTCCTGAGGCAGAGCAGGAAGGGGGTCAGCCTGACTGCAGAGGACGAACCCTGACGGGAGACATAGTCCCAACTCCGTGGCCAGGAAATGATGCGGTGGTTAGCCGGGGATAAGCCAGGTGGATGGAAAATCCCCTGAAATAAATCTACTCAAATAGGAAACAAAACATTCACTTCCTAGTGCTAACAACGTGTAAACTGAAATGTCGCCTTCAAAAGTACAAGCTTAAAAAAAAAAAAAAAAAAAAAAAAGATGGTCCTGTTCACGATGGTTAAATGTTGGGGACAGCCCAAGGATCCACCAACAGATGAATGGAGAAACAAAATGTGCTATTGTCCCTGTATAACATGATCCCACCATAAAAAAAAAAAAAAAGGAGTGAAGAAATAAACCATGCTTCGACACAGGTGAAAACAAGCTAAGCTCAAGAGGCCGGACACAAAGGGTCACCTCGTATGACTCTATTTGTATGAAACATCCAGGAAAGGCAGCCAGAGGGACAGAAAGCAGATCAGTGGTGGCAAGGGACCTGGGCAGAGGGAAATAGGGACTGACTGCTTAAGGGGTGCAGGGTCTCTTCTGGCGGTGATGAGAATGGTTCAGAACTAGACAGAGCTGGTGTCACACAACACTGCAAGGGGAACAAACACCACCGGAGACGGTTAATTTCATGTTATGTGAATTCATCTCAATAATAAAAACAGACTCATTTTATCTAATCTTTAACAAAACAGGAGTTATAAATGTAATTATTTAATAACTCCTGGAATAAAAAAAGCAATGAACTAGTGTTGGTTGTTGTTTTGGGTGTAGTTTTCCTGGAAAAAAGTTATGAGATAATGAAAGCACCCAGCTAATGAGAGTATCTCTTGTTTAATTTGTGACTATCACACAATGGATCTGGGTCTTTTTTCCCATCTTGCAAAAATATTTACTGGAGAGAGTTACGGCCTGAATTGTGTGCCTCCAGATTCATGTGTTCTAGCCCCATCCCCAACGTGACTGCACCTGGGGCTGGCCTCCTGGGGAGGTAATTAAGGTTGAATTGAAGCAAAAAGGATAGAACTCTAATCTGATGCGATTGTGTCCTTATAAGAAGGGTAGCTACAGCTCTTTTGTTCACACACACACACACACACACACACACACACACACACGCTTGGAAAGGTCATATGAGGATGCACCAAGAAGGTGGCCATCTGAAAGCCAGGAAGAGAATGCAAATCTGCCACCACCTTGATCTTGGCTCCAGAACAGTGAGAAAACAAACACCTGTTGTTTTAGTCTGCCCTTCCTTGCTATGGCAGGCCTAGCTGACTAAGAAGAAGAGCTCTTATCCTCTTTCCCCGTAGCATCTCATAATTCTTTAATATTCAAATCGTGTCCCTTTGATGTGTGTCTCGTGTCATCATTGATTTTCTTTTCTTGGGTAAGTAAGTGTCCTAATGCTCCCAGACCCTCAATCATCAGTGGCTTTTTGGGTGGCTAAGCAGGTCCCAGCACTCTTCATCAACTCCACGAAGCCACCCACTGGTTCATTCATGCAAATGTAAGCACTTACTGTGTGCCGGGCAGGAATGCACTTTCACTGCACAAGAAGTTGGCATTAAATTCACATTGCTTCCAACTTCCCCAGACAACGCTGCACCCGGCACGGCCACCTACTCTCTCCCACAAGCCGCGCCTCTCTTTGCTAAGCTTTTCCTCTCCCTAAATTGTTCCTCCTACCCCCTGCCCACCCTTCTCCACTAGCCCATAGCTGTTTCTCACATTTGAGTTATTTCCACGTTTCCCCCCCCACACACTTTTTGAACCCAGGAGTGTTTAACCACTGAGCCACATCCCCAACCCTCTTTTATATTTTATGTAGAGACAGGGTCTCACTGAGTTGCTCGGTGCCCCACTATTGCTGAGGGTAGCTTTGAACTTCAGGTTCAGCTGCAGCTACCACAGAGGTAGCACAGGACTTCGAGTTGGAGGAAACGGGCTGTGCCCAGGGAAGAGACCTCCGGGCACAGCAGCGGTGTCTCCCCGCATCCCTTCTTAACAGGGAAAATGTCTCTCTGATTGACCCTGGGTATTAATCAAGGTTACTTTTTAAAATGAAGATCTTGAAATGCGTGACATAAAGTCCTCACCCTTATAAATGTCATGCAATTTTAAAACCATCATAGTTACAATTCAACACAAGCAAATCTATATAACCAAAGAATTCCAAATCAACAGCATTAATTGGACGGGGCAGAGGTGCTACTGGGTAGAGACCTGATTGCCACGTGCTCCATGAACACTGCCTGCCCTGCAGGGGTGGTGCCTCAACCCGGTTCCTGCCTGGACTCCACCAGCCCTTCATACACAGAGCTGACCCTGAGATGACCTGGCCCCTGCCTCATGCACACAAGTCATCCCCAGTATCACCTCGCTTCTCTTCTTTTCTCAGTTGTTCCCAGATCTTAAAGGAGCTTTAGCTGATCTCAACAAGATAGTAAACACGAACTTGGCAGTGAAATTAAGTGCCCACAGTTGACTATAAGGGAGAGAGCTGGTGTTCATTTTTTAGATTGTCACTAAAATAAAAACAAAAAAATTAAAACTAAATTGGTGCAACCACTCTGGAAAGCTCTATGGAAATTCCTCAGAAAACTTGGAATGGAACTACCATTTGACCCAGCTATCCCATCGTTGGGTATATGCCCAAAGGACTTAAAGCCAGCATATATAGAGCCAGTATACATAGCCACATCAATGTTTATAGCAGCTCAATTCATAATAGCTAAGCTATGGTACCAACCTAGGTGCCCTTCAACTGATGAATGAAATTTAAAAATGTGGTATGTGTACACAATGGAATATTACTCAGACATAAAAAAGAATGACTTTATAACTTTTGCCAGTAAATAGACAGGTTGGGAGACCATAATGCTAAGTGAAATAAGCCAATCCCAAAATCCAAAGGGTGAATGTTTTCTCTTATATGTGGAAGCTAAACTACAATAAGGGGGGGTGGATAAGAATAGAAGTTCAGAGTATTAGACAAAGGGGAATGAGGGGAAGGGAGCAGGGAGAGGAATAGGAGAGACAGTGGAAGGAATCTGACATAGCTTCCTATGTACATAATAATAAGAAGAATTTGTCTTTTGTCTTTTCCTTTGGGAAGAGAAGCAACTGCTGCACGCTCAGTGACTCAGTGAAGGCATTTGCAGGCGTCAGAATCCCCGCTCTAGATCTCAGCTCCAGAAAAGCACTAGATCTCAGCTCCAGAAAAGTCGGAGCCTTACAAGTGGGTTAAGGAGTTTGAAAGAAGGGAGAGGTTTCCCCACAATGTGAGGCAGAGTCCCCTCTCTATACAGAGACTGATGACAAGAAAAAGCAGGCACCGCACAGAGTCCTTTTGATGAGGGGGTGGCTCAGGCAGGAGCTGCACCAAGTTCCAGTGGAGACCACCGCAGGGGTTCTGCCTGAGGGGTTCTGCCTGTGGCCCCGATGACGTCAGTGGGCAGTCTGAAGTGCACGTGCCCAGCAGAGATGATTTTGCAAGTCAGGTCCATGGCCTGAGCTGGATGAGGTCCTTGACCACCGGATCTTCAAGCCTGGCTCCGTCTTCCCTGGGGTTTCAGAGAGCTTTGCAATGTTTTGGATGTTTTGCTTTTTCTGAGTGCCCTTTGCTGCTTAATTTAGCCAAACTTGGTTTCTGCTCCTTTGAAATTAAAAAATCCAGATGGATCCATGACATCCACCCCAATGAGTTTCCATGGCAACAGGTGCAGAAGGCCCCACAGTGGAAGGTGAGGTTGGGGCAACCCAGCCACTCAAATGCATGGGTGACCTGGGGCCAGAGGTTCCTGGGCGCTGACTGTGCCAGTTTCCACCCCACACTTGAGGCACATCCACCCTTACCAAATACCTGCCCCAAGAAATCCAGTCAGAGGGGAGAAGCCCCCTTCCCCTATCCTCTCAGCTTCCGTCATGACTCAGGCTGGAGCCAGACATCCTTACCTGAACACAAACACCTGCGCAGTTACAGGAAACACTGCTTCACACACAGAGAAATCTCCTCCCTGTCCACAAGCTAAGGCTTACAGGGACCTTGCTGCACGCCGACACACCCTTTCCTTATATTACCCCATCCCATTCTGAAAACAGTCTAGAGGCGTCAAGATCCCCATTCGCCAAAAGAAAAACTGACCAATGAGAGGTGGAGCACTTTGCCCAAGGTCACGCCAGGAGTAAGTCAGGGTAGGCTACTATTTGCCATGGAAACAAACCCAAGTCACCTCGGACCCATGACAAGTGGACAGGGGGCTCCGCTTCATACATCCTCTCCAGGGTACCCAGGCTGATCCATCCTCCGTGAGAGTGACAGAGGGAAGGGAATGAGCGAACTGCACTGGCTTCCAGAGACTTCTCTGGAGAAATGATGTCATCACTGCTGTTCACACCTCATTGGCCAAAGCAAGTCACGTGGCCACGCCTGACTTAAAGGAGTGGAAAATAGGGGATTGGGTCCCAGGAGAGGAGAAATGGGTTCTTCATGGGCTGCCATAATGGCTGCCACTTTGGTAGAGCCACAGTTTGAACCCAGGCAGCCACTGGGATCCTTTCTTCTCCCCAGCTGTCTCTGTCTCTTTCTCTCTGGTCTTTCTCTCTTTCCACTACTCTTTGTCATTTAACCCTTTGGAGACAAAAGAAATAGAAAATAAGGAAGTTCTATTCCTCGGTCCTCCATTACAGACTATATGCAAATTTGCCTAACTAAATGACTTGCAAATTTGTTCTTAGACTGGTGTTGAGGATCATAGATATATTGCTCAGGATACCTAACCATCACTCAAACTCTGGTTCTGCTGTAGGCTATTTTTCAAAATGAAAAAGATATGTTGCATACACCTTCGTAAAATGAGCCCCAAATCCTCCAAAATATACAAAGTCCTCTTAGGTCTGTTTTGCTTTGAAGCTATTCATTAGTTTGGATTTCCATTAGATTTTTAAAAGAAATAATGGCTGTGTGGAATACATTTATTGTGCATGATTGCATTTTCCAAGCAAAAAGCCATCATCATCCATTTAAATCATCATGAGCTAATTCTATTTGAGGAGAAAGAAAAAAGAACATCTTAATTTCAATGACAAAAATAACCAAGTATAGTTAAAGATATGTGAGATAAACAACTTCCGGGATGTATACATCTTAGATTTATCTCGCTGTGTTCCTGTAGGGAACTGAAAATCCTTTAATAACCCTCTTATCCAGACAGATATCTGTAGGCAGCAGATTACATCGTGACTAAGTTTCCTATAGCACATATTCTTTTTATGGACCAATCCAAAATTGTCTTTCTCAGCATCTTCAGACTGGGACTTTGAGACAGTTTTGTGCTGTGGCCTCACAGAAGAAATCAGACCCCACCACGATTATAGCTTAAAGTCCCAGCTTGAGGCACATGACTTCAGGGGGCTGTCAGGAGCAGCCTGGGCTGGAGCAAGGGCCAGCTGTGTTGATTTAGGCTCACCCCCTTTGACGTCAGTGTTCCCCTTCGTGGAATGAAGATGTACCTCATAAGGTTAATGCAAGGGTTCAATTTGATAACATAAATAGAGTCCCCATACCAGGGGTGACAAACAAGTTTCAGTTATTGCCAACTCCAGTCATCTGGAGCACTGTGGTAAGGTTTCTGATAACCCAGCTGAGTTCAATGGAAGGAAGGCTGGATTGAGATGGTTCTAGGGACAGGGGACTGATGGCCCAAGAAGTGTCTTTTCTTTGTTCCTTTCTGCACCTACCAGGGTGCAGTATCAAGACCTTCTCAATTACAAGGGACTTAGGCCCAATTCAAAATCTTAGGTCAACATGAAGCTTCATTGGTAGGATGCTAGAGTATCTCAGAGAAATGAAAAAGAGTTACAGGAACCAGGAGGACAATCCAGCAACCTTAGGAACCAGTAACCATAATCAGCCAGGATGTCAGAGTACACACCTTTCTCCCCTCTCCTCTCCCTCCCTTCTCACCTCTCCACTTCGCATGTCTCCTCTGCTGGGGTCCATGCTCGCTCTCTGGACTTCCACCCCCTTGCCTGTAAATTTTGAGGGATGGCCTCAAGTCAATGGTCCTTTCCTCTGGCAAAGTCTCAGGACCCCCACATGTCAGCACCCCTTGCCTATCAGTCTCCATGCCTATTTGTGATGCCAGTTATTGTTCTGATGTCAACTGCCAATGGCAGGCACTTGATGCTCCCTGCAGCCCCAGCAGTGGCTGACATGACTGCCCTTTCCTCCACTGTTACCACTTGGAGAAGCAATTGTGTATCAAGTGCTTCTCCAGTGAATATATAACTAGGGCCATTTTTAGTGACTGTCAACCAGTTCAGCAGAAGCCACAGAGCAATTTAAGTGAAGAAGCTGGTAGGACTCAAGAGATTAGGACCAAAGGCCCACCACTAAAGAACTAGGCTGAGTTTCCTTTCTTGGCTGCAATTTGGAGATGGAGACCATCAAACCCTGCACAATGGGGACACAGGGTTAAGACCTTGCCAGTCTGCCAAGGCCACTGGAAAACAAGGGACCTCTGCTAGTTTAGCAAACAACTCCTTGTTTACTCCTGCTCAAGGGGGAGGGAGTTAGGTTGTTTCTTTTGCATCCCATAATCCCATAAAAAGAACCGAGTAGTTCCACATAATCTTTAGAAGCTTAGATCCCCCGTTCATTCATTCACTCATTCCTTCATTCACAAATGTTTACTGAGGACTTCTATTTTCCACTCTAGAAGATGGAGATGCAGCCGTAAACAGAGCTGAGAGAATTCCCTGACCCCCAGAGCCTCTCCCCTAAGGAGATGAGGACAGACGATGAAGAGGACAAAGAAGCAAAGCCCGTGCTGGGCCTGGTGGTGACAGTGATGGTGAGGAGGGGTGGCGGGGCCATTGCCATTTGATTTCAGGGACAGTTTCAGCCAGAGGGCAGCTCTCCTGTTCCCAGGATTGCTGCAACAAAACATCATAAGCTGAGGGACCAAAAACAACAAAAAATGTATTCTCTTAGAGTTCGGAGGCCAGAAGTCCAAAACCAAGCATGAGCAGGTTGGTTCTTTCTGGAGGTTCTGCGGGGACTCCACACCATGGCCCTCTCCTGTCCTCCTGTGGTGCTGGAATCCTGGTGTCCCGCCTTGTGCAACCCACTCCCGACTCCGCCTCTGTGGTCACCCAGCCTTCTCCCCGTGAGTCTCCTCTCCTTTTTAAATATCCAGTCATGGGATTTGGGCCTCACTTTACTTCATTATGACCTCATCATGGTTAATCACATCTGTAGGGATCCTATTTCCAAATAAAGCCACGTTCTGAAGTTCCAATGGAGGGGGTTTGGGGTAGGGGTGACACTATTCAACCCAAGGCAGTCATATTTTTTTTTTAATAAAGAAGTAAGGAAACAGGTGTCATCACATCAGCTGAGAGCGTGCTCTAGAGAGGGAAAGAGGCAGTGGAAAGGCCCTGAGCGGGGGAGTGCCTGGACATTCCTCTCCAAGGAAGCTCATAAAGTAGACCCCTCCTCCAGGTTCCACCAAGCAGCACTGCAGAACCCCCTACCTCATTCTCCAAGATGAGGGAACAACCATAGAGACTGACCACAGGATGCCCAACGTCAGAGGGGCCTGTACTTAACCTCTGCCTCTGGAACAGCCCAACTCCATCCATCCGCCATTTTCCAGGTTGGTGAATTTGTCCATGGCCTGCCTCCCCAGGGTGAGTGTAGCCATAGTTCTCTTTCTTTACTCTCCTTGTCTCATCATTTTGGGCTTTATAAGAAGATTTGGATTAGGGACACCAGTTAGCCTCTTACATAAGCCATGTCCTCCAGCCAACCATAGGGCTGTGGTGAAGGAAGCCTGACTGGCCTTGCAGCTCAAGGCAGCACGGAATCTTGTTTCCCATTTGGCTATTGCTCCTCACTGGGGCGATGCCACAGGGGAGAGGTGATGGCATCTAGTAAAAATTTGGGCAACCTGAGCCCTGAAGTTAAGGTCAGTTTAAAACATGTCCCAATTCTTCACTGATTAAATATGCAAAGAAGCTGGTCACAGTCTGCTGGATAAACTTAAGCTGTTTTATTACTGATGGTGCCCTCATGGCACCTTGTCCCCCCTTACTCCATCCATGAGAATTTTCTCATGAGACCCTGAGCCTCTTGCAGGTAGGAGCCAGCTTCCTTCAGATACAGAAGACCAAGCAGCATCTCTCCAGAATGGGCAGAAGCTCTAAGAAACAGAATCCCCTGTAAGGCTGAGGCCAGAAGCAGCCAGGATCTGCAGGGAAGGTGGCTCGGGAGCCCTCTAGAATCCTTGGGATGGTTCTAGACTTCAGCTGTACTTCTGAGACCTCATAAAATATAAAGACCCATATACTTAGGAGCCAACATAATTAGAGGCCAATGGGTGGCTTCCATATACCTGTGACACCAGCCCCAACATAATTAGAGAAAATTCCACTGCCTCCCAGTGGTAGACCAGAAAGAGGGGACCTGGAGCTGGTCTTATCTGCCCTTGAGAAGATTGGCCACCCCAGCACCAGTGTCTAGACCTGGGCAGCGGGAAGAGTGAAGGATTGGCTTCATGTTTTAAATGCCACTAAAAGCCCTTGACAGGCATACGCTTTCATATCCATGTGGAGGTAAGCAATACTTTCCACTTTGTAGATGTGGAAATTGAGACTGAAAGAGGGCAAGTGGCTACCCAACATCACAGAACCCATATGTGACTCCCACACCCATGACAACCTGCATGGCTGAGCCACATAGTGGCCGAGACCGGGCAGCCTGAGGGACACAGCCAGGGATGACACCTGGAGAGCTGTGTAGTCTCCACCTTCAGGGTCCCCTGCACTGTGGGCTCATCCTGGGTTGCTCTATCTGTACAGCACAGCCTTTTCTTACTGCTCCAGGAGTACTGTGAAAGCCCCTTTAAGTCACCAAGTCCTCGACAATCATTAGGAAAAGGGCTCCAGAAGATTGTATTGAACTGAACTGTCTGAATGGAGACTGAATCAATATCGCTCTCCCTTCCTCCCCACCCTCTCTCTCTGCCTCATTATGACTTATTCTTCTGAGTCTCTTGCAGAATACCTCCTCCCTGAGTCACCCCTCCCAGAGACAGATCACAGTGTGGGTCCTCCTTCTGCCATCAATTTGCCAACCCCCTAATTCAGACAGTTATGCTTACAAGGTGATTGGAGCAGGGCCTGACCCATTGGAAAAGCCGAGTGAATGAAGGCAATTGCTTTTATTGCTCTGCGGTTATCCAGGAGGAATCAAGTTGAACCATCATCAGGAGCAAGAGTAGCCTTGAATGAGGTAAAATGCAAAATGGTAGAAAAGATCCAAAGCTCACCAGGCAGCCCCACCCACCTCTGTCCACACCAGGGAAGGTTTGTGGATGACTGTAAGGTGATAATGAAGCACCCGCTATCCTCTTCCACTTCTGCCTCCAGGAATTGTTGGGTACCATCAGGCCTGGGATGTGGCAGCACCCAGAAGGAAAAGAAAACATGGTACCTAGAGTCGACCCTTAAGAGAAGCCATTCCTTGGAGTCTCTGAAGAGTGTCTTCTGCAGAAAGCTTTGCTACCTTGACCAGGTCCAGGATGGCACAGATACTCCAGGCATCTGTGGCTGGACTACAGGCAGCTACTTCTGCAGGACAGCCTCAGCAGTGAGCCAGAATCCCCATGTCTGCAGAATAGCAGTTCCTAGTCCCTCCACAGCTGACCACAGTCTCCTGACGTGGCTGGCCTCACTCTGGTAAAGTTCTCCAGCACTGAAATCTGTATGATCTTGCCCAGCCTACCTGGGCTTCCATTTCTTTATCAGACATCAGAGGATCTCTCAGGGCCCAGGTCTTCAAGCACTGCACAAACAGAAATTATAGTGGATGTGCTTCCCACCCCTCAACCCGCAGATCCATCCCTGATTCCACTGGCCCTGATGCAGCTGTCAATTGCAGAATCACATGACCTCAGGTAGCCAATCATATCACCCAATTCCTTCACCACAGTGATGGGTGCAGGGATCTAAACTGAGCTAAGCACCTTTCTCTTTGTGACTTTTTCTCTGGAGCTTATGGGGAAACAGATTTTGCTTTTGGGAGATGAAAGCAACATAGACACAGAGAATGAAACAGGTGCAGAGAAAGACCTGTGTTTCTGTCACTTGCCCCTGAAAGTTACCAGGTCCCCAGGGCTAGGCAGCGGGTGTATGTGTCAGAAGAGAGCCAACCTGCAGCCACAGCCCAGAATGCTACCCACCCATGGAGTTCCCAAGGGGACTCTGTGCAGAGGCCAATGGGTGGCTTCCATGTACCTGTGACACCAGCCCCACTGATAGTTCCCTGGTCTTCCCCAAAGACCACCTGCAGCTTCCGTTCCTGTATATGCTGGAGCTTCCTGTCCCCAGCTCCTGTTACTCTACCTCACAGAGTCCTCTGGCCAGGACATGTGCTCAGTCCTCTGCAGGATAGGTCAAAAGTGCCAGAGTCAACAGGAGCAAGCCTCAGCCAGTGAGGACCAGGGAGGGGTAGAGAGGCAATTCTCTACTCCTTTTTCCTCGGTGGGACAACTCTCAGGTGGGTCGATTACAGTCTCCAAAGGGTCCTTTGGAAACTGAGTCCTGATTGCTCAAAGCATTAACCCTCTCACTAATCAACCCTGAAATGACTTTTCTCCTCTCCCTTCCCCCACTCAACTGTGCTTCTTGGAATCTATGAACTATTTGTACCAAATCTTTGTCATCTGTGTCTCCTTTGGAGATTACTCCTCTCTCCCCAAAAGAGCACATCTTTAAGTTGTAACTAAAAAGCAAACACCAAACAGAGATGTCACAACCACTTCACTTTACATCCATACACTGCCTAAATGCCAAACTAAGGGGCAACTCTGTGCTTGATGCTGAGCCAGAGCTGGCATGCACCTGCTGAAACAGCCTGCGGGCCTGGCGAGTACCAGGTGCAGAGTAAATGTCAAGGTCTCCTTCCTCTATTAATTATTGCCATGCATTGCTCATGACTCCAAACTCCTTTAAAATTTTTCTAAGGTACTATTCTTAGGGTATTTTCAAAAAGTACTTTGAGACAAATAATAAATGTGCTTTCCGTGCTCTCATCTATTGATTTCCGGGCATGCACACTATCTTAGCCCTCGTTCTGTCCCCTCATTGGGCACAAGAGTTTCTGGTCAAGTCAAATTAAAAACTGTCACTGAGGCATAAGGGCTTCAGGAAAGCCTCTGCTTTTTTCAAGAAACTAAACTGACCCTATGTACAGCACTGACCCTCAAGTGTATCAGGGCAGTGCTGAAGTGGGAGACAAAAGACGCTCACCTGGGTTGGCCTCAGGAGGCCAGTCCTGCCCACCTGCAGAGAGCAGAGAGAAAATGAGCTGTTGCAGGCTCCTCTGTCTTCCTTTCCATTCCTCAGCAGCCCTGAGCTCCTTCTGCCTCTGCACTTATTGCTTTAGACACCTGGGAAGCTTCTCCAGTTCTTCCCATTGTTGGGTCCTTTAGTCATCAGCTCAATGCCACCTCTTCAGAGGCCTTTTCTAGAGAACCCATGGACAGCGAGAGCTACCAACAACCATTCAGTACCTCCCTGTTTATCTTCTTCATGAACACTTTATCTGGAAGTGTCTTGTCTATTCATCTCTTCATTTATTGTATGTCCTCCAGCCCAACTTCTTGAGAATGTAACTCCACAAGACAGGGAGCTCAGCCCTCTTGTGGTGGGATTCCAAGACAGCACTTTTCTTACTTAGTTCATTCAAGTTTCTATAACAAAATACCATGGGCTGGGCGGCTTATGAACAACAGAAATCTATTTCTCACAGTTCTAGAAGTCAAAAAGTCCTAGGTCAAAGCTTGGGCAGATTCAGCATCTGGTGAACTGCCTCCTGGTTCAGAGACAGCCATCTTCTCACTGTAACTTCACAGGATGGAAAGGTACAAGGGAGCTAGCTCTCTGGGGTTTATTTTATAAGGACATTCATGAGGGCTCTTTTCTCATGACCTAAATTACCTCCCAAAGGCTGCACCTCCTAATTCCATCACAGTGGGGACTAGTTTTAGCAGAATTTGGGTGGACACAACCATTCAGTCTACAGCTGCCTACAAGATTCCATGCTTTTAATTGTCCAACTGGACAGTCATTTAAGTGGTTCTAAGAAGGGACTGAGCAGATGGAGATAAGATCCCAAATCAGGAGACTGTGTGGTGGGCCTGGAAGTAAGACTGAGGAGTCAGAGAGGGTCAAAGTTGAGGATCCAACAAGAGAAATTATCTGTTGCTTTGGAGATAGCAGGGGACATGTGTCAAAGAATGCAGGTGATATCTAAGAACTAACAGCAGCCCCTAGCAGATAGATGAACAACAGATGAGAAGGGACCTCAGTCCTGTGAGACCTAAGGGACTGAGTCCTGCCACATCCTGTGAGCTTGGAAGAGGACCCCAAGCTCTGAAGGACAATGCAACATGTCCAGATGCCTTGATGTTGTCCTGTGGGGTCCAGAGCAGAGAATAAAGCCACACCGTTCCCAGACATAAGACCTTCTGAACTGTGAATAAAGGATGTTTCCTAGTCCACTAAACCTGTGATAATTTACTACATAACAATAGAAACTTAATAAATCTCAAATATTTTCACAAATAAGTGAATGAGAGCATATTTGTTAACCCTTAAGCCTCCAAAATCCACCTCCAGCCCCCACCCCACCCCATCCCCTGCCGGCCAACTGACTCCTTCTGTCTCCTCTCCCAAGTCACTTCTGCCCTTGCCTTCCAATGTCAGCGCTGAGTCAGAGGCTCCTATGGCCCATGGCAGGAGAGAAGAGTGACTTCCGGAACAAACCAGAAAGGAGGAGAAGGCTGGGGGTGCCCGGCAGGGTAGCAGGGTGGCTCATCACCATCATTGCCACCGGAAGGCAAGTGCTTCTGTGTGGTCCTCCACACCAACAGGTCCACGTGAGACCCTTTCCCCTGGAAATGAATTCACAATTAACCTGCAGTATTAAGTCCCAATGTTCTCAATGTAGTTCTGAAAACAACCTCAACCTTTATGTGAACTCTGCTCTTTTTTTTTTAATTATTACAATCCTTATTACACATATAGAGCTCTATCTTTTGAAAAGAAAAATCTGCCATCCTCATGCAAGTTGAGAAGTCCCTAGTAGAAATGAGGATTTGAAGGTGAAATACTGCCACCCACAGGAAGAGAAAAGCCTGCAAAGGAAACCAAACCTGGAGGCTGGGGGCTGCTCTGGCCTCAGCAGCCCACCCAGAGCTCTGCCCACCCTCACACCTGGACCCTGGTTTTTCAACACCAGCAACAAGAATGTTGAGCAATAAAACTAAAAGAAGTTTAATGAGGCATCCGTGCCCTGGGGATGTTCTGGCTTTACTGCAGAATGGTGTTGTTCAAAGGACAGAGCAAGAATGGCATGAAGATGAATTTCTATTTGACAATTCTGCTTGGGTTTAAGTAGATGCCTGATTAGAAAATGAAGACTATTCATTGTTTTTCCTCATGTGGAAAACATACAAAAGTAAGAAAACATTCCAAAGGAGAGTTGATTTGATAAAGCTCTGTCCTTGTCTTGTACATGGAAAAAAAAAATGATATATTGGGAGATGTAGGCCTGACACTGGGCCTCTCAAGATGTATTTAACTAACGCTCATTAGACTTTCATTTGGAGGCTTTGGATTGAGAAAATGAGCCAGTCAGCTGTGGACTTTATTCTAAAACAAAAACTTCTACAATGTTGAGATATGTTCCTGTTATCCCTAGTTTGTCTAGTATTTTGAACATGAGGGGTACTGTATTTTGTCTAATGCTTTTTCTGCATCTATTGAGATGATCATATGATTCCTATTTTTAAGTCTGTTGATGTGATAAATTATATTTATTGATTTCCATATGGTGAACCAACCTGGCATCCCTGGGATGAACCCCACTTGATTGTGATGAACTATCTTTTTGATATGATTTTGTATTTGATTTGCCAGAATTTTATTGAGAATTTTTGCATCTATGTTCTTTAGAGATGTTGGTCTGAAGTTTTCTTTGATGTGTTTTTGTCTGGTTTTGGAATCAGGGTGATATTGGCCTCATAGAATGTGTTTGGAAGCATTCCCTCTTTTTCTATTTCATGAAATAATTTGAGGAGTATTGGTATTAGTTCTTCTTTGAAGGTCTTGTAGAACTCAGATGTGTATCCATCTGGTCCTGGGCTTCTCTTGTTTGGTAGGCTTCTGATGGTGTCTTGTATTTCATTGCTTGAAATTGATCTGCTTAACTTGTGTATATCATCCTGATTCAGTTTGGGCAATTCATATGGAAAACAGTATGGAGATTCCTTGGAAAACTGGGAATGAAACCACTATTTGACCCAGCTATTCCACTCCTCGGTTTGTACTCAAAGAACTTGAAAACAGCATACTACAGGGACACAGCCACATCAATGTCTTCAGCAGCACAATTCATAACAGCTAAATTGTGGATCTAACCTAAATGCCCTTCAGTAGATGAATGGATAAAGAAACTGTGTATATGTATACAATGGAATATTACTCAGCATTAAAAGAGAATAAAATCATGGCATTTGCAGGTCAATGGAGTTGGAGAATATCATGCTAAGTGAAGTAAGCCAATTCCCCAAAACCTAAGACTGAATGTTTTCTTTGATATGAGGATGCTGATCCATAATGGAGGTGGTAGGGGAGAGCATGGGAGGAATGGAGGAACTTTGGATAGGGCAAAGGGAAGGGTGGGGCAGGCGGGTAGGAAAGATGGTGAATGATATGGACATCATTACCCAAAGTACAATGAAGACACGAATGTTGTGTCTCTACGAGAGACATGAAAAATTGTGCTCCGTGTGTACTATGAATCGGAATGCATTCTGCTCTCATGTATTACAAATTAGAAATAAGTAAATAAGTAAACTTGCTTCTCATTGGTTAGCCTTCAAGAACCAGGCAAGTTTTTGATCTTCAGGATCTGAAGATGGTTTATTTCTTGGGGCTCACAGAGCACGCAGGGCAGTGATGCAATTGTCCACTGACGTTAAAAGTACATTTTCAGGGGATAATTAATATGTGAAAAAAAATAGTCTTAACTTTTCTAACTAAACCTTAACTTTAATTCTGTGAAGTGGAAAAAATAAGAGACCAGGCTTCACATGGACTGTGGTTCCAAACTCTTCCAGGCATTTGTGTGTCTGCGGTCTGTGCTTTTGTGAAGATGTGTTTGGGGAGTTAGTGGGTAAAGTGCTGCAAAGAAGCAGCCCTGCTGTTTATCTCTGAGCTGTGAAATTGGGGGGACATTGTCCTTCTCATTCTTTTCTGCATTTCCAACTTGTCTATATTGAATGTGAATTATTTCACAATCAGAAAAAAAAAAACTTAAAAAGCTTTCTAAGAATAAAATTTAGCCATGACTGGTAGCGATTTAAATATGTGTACATCTGTAATTTCTGAAACAGAAGTGTAGGTCATCAGTTCTCAAACTTTTTGATCTCAGGAATCCTTTACAAGTTCGAAAAATTATCAAGGATCCCAAAGAGCTTTAGTTCAAGTGGATTATATCCATTGTGTCTGCTATATTAGAAATTAAAATGAAGAAAATTAATTAGTTATTTTTAAAAATCATTAAATATTAAAATATATTATGAAAAATAAGAATATTTCCCAAAGCAAAAAATAACTTAATGAAAAGAATGGCATTGTTCTCAATCTTTGCAAATTTTTTCATGTTTAACCACTGGATTCTCCCCTACTTCTGCACTCCATCTGCTGTGATACATTATTTTGTTGATGTAAATGAAGAATAGCTAGCCTCACAATAAATGTGTCTGTGGAAAAAGGAGGAGTAGTTGAATAACCACTTCAGGTGACCCAGGGTATTTCTTTCCAGTAGGCCATCACAGGTCCCCTGCACATGGCATGTCCAGCCCAGGCCAATGGGAGGGGTGGCCACTCATTGCGGCCCCAGATGGAGCACTGTCATCTTGAATGTTACCAGCTACCTCGCTAGAGGGAAAGGAGAGGTCTAGAGGATCCTGCACTGGCAATTCAATCTTTCGCCCAGAAATGACACCATTACTTCTACTCACCACTGAATGATGAGCTGATTTTTCAGTTGGTCATTACACTTTTTTTTTCTATGAACTGTCTATTCATACATTTGTCCACCTTTCCACAGTCTTTTCTTCTCGACAGGGGTTTTCCTACAGAAAGTGCAGCAGGCACAGAGACATACCCCTGAGTCGCCCTTCAAAAATGGATGTGCTGTCCAACTGCAAAAAGGGTGACTCTCTGGCAGGCTCCTGCTGTCAGTTCCTTCAGGACTGGCCTCAGTTTTCTAGCCTGGGCCACAGTCTTCTCGGGGCAGTCCCTAGCCAATGGCCAGGCAAGAAGAAAGAATATCCAAGAGAGACAAGAACAAGATGGCCACTCAAATCAAGTGGAAGACAGACAGACAAGGGTGTGCCCACGTGCATGCTGACTTGCCCACAATGTCCCACCCAGAATACCCACCACCACGGTGGTTGTCTCCTGAGGAAAGAGGAGGAAAGAAAGGCAGCCAATGAGGAGTCTGGCCATTCTGCCCACCACCCTAGCCCCAGGAATCCTCCACTAGGCACCATGCTCACTGGCCTGGCAGGTGCACATCGTGGACTGACAGCTCCCCACCAATCCCACCCCCAGGCATCATAAGGCTTCCTACACTCCCTCTCAGCTTCTGCCTCCTAGAAAACCCAACCCCCAACAGTTCAAATAAATAAATTAATGAAAAAACAGGCTTTGTTATACTTGGAAGATTGTTCACCCCTGTTTGTCTTCAGGTCTACTTTGTCTTGTATTAATATAGCATGTATTTGGTACCAATTTCTCTGTATATCTTTTCCATTACAATGGGGTTATGTCCCAAAAAACTCACCATAAATTAAAAATACTCTATGTTAAAAATGCGCTGAATACATCTAACCTACTGAACATGATCCTAGATTTAGAAAACCAAAAAAAATTCCACCAGAAAACTTCTAGAACTCATAAAGTCCACAAAGTAGCAGGATATAAAATCAATACCCATTAATCAATTGAATTCCTATACACCAATGATGAGTCAGCTGAAAGAGAAATTAGGAAAACTATCCCATCACCATAGTCTCAAAAATAAAATAAAATAAAACACTTGGGAATCAATCTAACACAAGAGGTGAAAGACCTCTACAACAAAAACTACAGAATACTAAAGAATACTACAGAATACTATCACTCCAAAAAGATGTTTTATGCCCCATTTACAGTCACCATTTCCCTATTCCAACACCCAGGCAACCATCAATATACTTTGTCTCCACAGACTTGTCCAGTGACCTTTGACAAAGGCGATTCAATGAAGGAGCATCTCTTTGAGAAATTATGCTGTATCAACTAGATGTCCCTATGCAAAAAAAAAAAAAAAAAACCTCTATACACACTTCACAGCATTTACAAAAATTAGTGTAAAATGATTTAAGACTTAAAGACTTTTAGAAGAAAACATGGGGGAAATCCATATGGCCTTGGGTATGGTGATGAGTAACATTTGTTCTTCAAAAGACACTAACTATATATATGACTATAGGACTATTAAGTGAATTTAAAGGCAATCCAGACTGGACGTAAATATTTGAAAAACACATACCTATTAAGGACTCTTATTCACAACATATATTGAATTCCTAATAGTCAACAATTTAACAACCCAATTTTTATTTATTTATTTATTTATTTTTTACTGGTGGTGGTGGTACTGGGGATTAAGCCCAGGCTTTGATAATTCTAAGCAAGTGTTCTACCATTGAGCTACATGCCTACCTCATTTTGTTTTATTTTGAGATAGAATCTAAGTTGCCCTAACTGGTCTTAAACTTGGTGATCCTCCTGCCTCATTTTCCTGGGTAGCCAGGATTACAGATGTGTACCACTGCACCTGGCAACAACACAATTTTAAAAATATAAGCAAACAACCCATATAGACAATTCATGAAAGAACATACATGGATGGCAAATAAGTATAAAAAAGATACACAACATCATTTCAACCACAATGAGATACTACTGCAATAGGAACACTCATTCACTGCTAATGAGAGGCAAAAATGATAGTATCTTTGAGAATGGTTTGGCAGTTTCCTATACAGTTAAATATACACTTACCAAATGACTCAGCAATCCCACTCCTAGGAATTTATCTAAAAAAGTTAAAGTCCCATCATGAATATCAAGTGATAAACCTTAATATATCTGTAGGTTGGAGTACTCAGCAACAGAGGATAAGCAACAGATTCACAGTTACTATTATGGTATTATGTAAAAATGTGGATGTGTAACCGATATGATTCTGCAATCTTTGTAATGTTTTGAATAACCAATAAAAAAATAAAATTAAAAAAAAAAGAAATTTAAAATGTATCTTGCTATACAAGAGGCCAAACATCTGGAAAGGCAAAACTGTAGTATAGGAAAACAAGTAAGTAGTTGCCAGGGGTTGGGGGAGAGCTTGAGTACAAAGGGGACTTTCTAGGATGATGAATCTGTTCAGTAACTGTATAGAAATTGTATGGTACTGCACTTGGGTGTTAAGACACAACTCAGCAGTTGTCAAAGCCCATAAAGAATGAATTTTACCATATGAATAAATAAGATCAACTGTCAGGGGATCCCAAATGGAACACATAGTGTAACCAATGAATCTGTTTCATGAATGAGGGACAAACCTAAATGGAGGGAGTGGGGAATAAAAGGAACCAAACCAAGTTACTTGGGAAAATGGTGTCTGGGCCAGATACTATAAGGTTAATGAACCCTGCACTCCTGAAAAAAAAACAAAAAATTAAATGCTGTATTTGATCATTATCTTTCTCACAGAGGTACAATTTAAGTATTCTAAAGTATATAAATTGTAGCTAAAAGGAGCCAAGTTTTTTACTCTTGGACAAAGAAATAAGAAAAGAGGTAAAGCTAGAATGAAACTTGAGGTACTGGATTATGGTCAGCATAATCTTGTGTTTAATTTAGATACTAATAAGTATATCTTGAACTTATAATTACAGAGATGTGTGCCAATATACTGGCTAGTGAATATATATTGTTATTTCCTAGTTAAACTCACTGAGAAGGCCTAGAAGCAATAACAGGGCAACAGCACTAAGTGCAGTCATTACTCAGATCTTCCTTTTTAAATAAGTTTCCAATAAAAGGAACCAAAGATCTCCAAAGAAACAGCTAATTCTAGGGTTGGTACCAGAAAGAAGATGGTTAAAAAAAAAAAAAAAAAAACACCAGGGGGCAGGGAGAAGGAGCCAACCTCAAAGAGCTCCTATGGTCAAAACTGAAAAAATCTGCATAACAAATAGAATGACAATAGTACTGCATTTTAACCCAAGGACAAAAAAAAAAAAAAAACAGCCATAAGCTCATACAAATTAAATGATCAAATAAATTTTAAAACAGAAGAAATATATTTTCTTTAAAGACGTATTCTAGGGACTGGGACTGTGGTTCAGTGGTAGAGCACTTGCCTAGCATGTGTGAGGCCCTGGGTTCAATCCTCAGCATCACATAAAAATAAGTAAAGATTATACACATCTTCACAGCAAGTTGATAAAATAAAGGCACTGTGTCCAACTACAACTAACAAATAAATATATTATTTAAAAGTATTCTAAATAATATATATAAATATTTCCCCTCTAGGAAGTGGAGCTAAATTTCCTTCATCTTCAGTGTGGGCTTGACTTAGTGACCATCTTCCAAAGAACAGAGTATGAACGGGGGAAAATAGTTAACTTTCGGTGGTAAAAAGCTAGCAGCCACCATTTTAACCAATGAAGGAACATCACCAGTAACACATATTAACATCACTGCTCCCATGACATACAGAGACGGGTGCATCACCTCTGGTAAAACATCAAGCTCATCAAGAGAAAACACACTGAGAAATCACACTGAGGAACAAGCCCAGGCAGCTCATCAGTACTCTTCCCTGGAACTGTCTTGTTAGGAGAAAGGAGTTTCCAACAAGGCATCCTAGCCTGGACCTTGGAACAGGAGACTGACATTAGTGGAGAAACTGGTAGGAGCCAGTAAAGCCTGTAGCTTACTCAATGCCATGTTAACTTTTGAGTTTTGCCAATTGTGCTGTTGTTTATATAAGGTGTTAATGTTAGAGGAAACTCAGGGAAGGGTACAAAAAACTACTGAAATTGGTACAAAATAAAAAGTTATTAAGATATAGGCAGCTTGGCTATATTTAAGAAAGGAACTTACATAAGATTATATACATCTTCACAACAAGTTGATCAACACCACAGTTTATTTGTAAACATGTTATATATGTCAATAATCAAATTGACAACACTTTATACATTTCATTGTATAAGATTAACATAACAGAAAACAATCCACTGTACTGTTACAGTTTTGGTACTTTAAAATCTTTTAATACAAACTGTTTCTGAAACACTAAACATAAAAAAAGGAACGTGAATGGCAGAGAAAACAAACATAAAATAAAAGAAACCAGTATTTCCCCAGAAAACAAATGAAAAAAATCATCCGATACAGACTTTAAAAAGGAAAGAAGATAAGGAAATCAGACAATAGCATTTCTTAAGTGACATAAAGTTGCATTTCTTTAGACCCACTGGAGAGGTGAAACTGTTCCCCTAATAAGTTCTATTCCCTTTTTGATAGTCCCTATTTTCGCTGTCGTTTCTAAAGAATGTTTGCCATGGTTCATGAGGCAGTAAAGGGCAGGGAGAAAAGGAGGGAAGGTGGCATGAAGCCAAATGAAATTACTTTAAACATTTGCAAAAAAAAAAAAAAAAAAGGATACAAATTTTTCAAGAATCTTCTTTGGCAAATAACAAAGTCTATATTATTTTAAGTTTACTTTTTTGTTGAACTGGATCAACATTTATAAGACTTAGGAGATGTATCTTTACATGAGTCAATGTATAAATGACACAAAGCTACATTCATACAGCTAAGCAGGAACATCAGCATTTCACATTTTGCTAACAGTTCTAACAATGCAAATTCTCTCTCTGAAAGAGTATAAGAGGTCTTCAGCTGGGAATCAGATGATCACTGTCCTCACTGAACACAAGAAACCAGAGTGGACCCCGTATCCTCTCAAGTACTTTCCCTGAAGTTCATGATCATTATTAGGTTCTACTTCTCTCTCCATTCTCTCTCAAAGGAAGTACAGCAGCAAATCACTCCCATATTTTAAGCTTTCAATTCAGCAACAACTGGGTTCAATGTCAACAACTACAAACTTTCAATTCTTTATTAGTGTACATGTCATTACAGTTGGCTTAGATGGTTAACACGAAAATAAATAACTACAGTTAATTCAAACACATTAAAATGAGATTAAGGAGCCCTGATCAAAAGAAATACTTACAACTTTCAGTTGAAACTGTAAAAGTTACATACATACATACATACATAACTAATAGCACTAGGAATGTACAATATCAATTACTGGAAAAATAAATGAGTGATTCACAGTCATAAGAAATTATTTTAATATTAGTATGTAGTTCTCCTTTTATAGACACACAAAACACAGACATGGTTTCTATCTTCTAGAAGTCAAAGTAGAAAATTAAACATTATGGTATTTACCCCAAACACAGCAAGACTGTGCCACAGGTAACCTGGTCCAAAATATTTAATTCTATAGATAGGCCATGGTATTAAATGCATGGTTAACAATTTTAAGAAAGGCATATATTTCCAGAAGTATGTTAAATACACAAATATCAGTTCCATAAATAACAAAAATCATCAGCAAAAAGTTTGGTTTTAACATTCCAAAATTTTCTAATATTTTAAGTGTTTTTAGATATATGTTATTTGACCAGTTAGTTTGGTTACAGTTTTAAACTAGCAAAACCATTATCCTATAAGAGGAGCCTAAGCTAAACTATAACACTGCACAAACTTCCCAAGGAAGGTAACTTGAAAAGTCTTTAAAAAGTGATTCCAATTATTCTAAATTAACATTTGAGATGCTAAAACAATCAATGACTCAAGAAACACTTTGAAATTATTCAATTTTCCTTATCATTTCTTCCAAAACTACTAACAGAAATTTAAAAATCCAGATTGCTTAAGAATATGCCTTCACAATAGATTTATCATGAAGTGTTTTGATCCAAAGACGTAGCCTTAAAGCTTCTTGTATGTAATTCTAATCTAAACTCACAATCCTCAGTTTGAAAACATCAAATTCAATTTCCAAAAATATTCATTGGTAAAGCTACAAAACAAAACAAACAAACAAAAAAAACAGGTGAAAACATGCAGCAGTTTCAGCTATGAGTGGAAAATAAATTCCATTTTTCCATAAAGACTCTATGAAAATATAAAGCCCAAAGTGAGTGACAACAGAAGTCCACATATAAACACTGTTTAAAAATAGAATGTTTTCCCAAGCTTCTAATGAGATGTCAATGAAGAGTCATAGCCTAAGACCTTATGAATCAAGGTTAAGTTATACATAGCCGCTGTTTACATACCTTCAACAATATCCAATTGATATACATAATTTACAAACATCCACAGGAATTCTTAATGCCCCATCATATCACCTCTCAATACCAGATGTTTACTGTTTTACAGTTTAACTACTTTAAGTACCAAGAAGCTTTTCAGAGAAAGAGTTATGTCTCTTCCCTTGATCCCCTAAAGTATCGGTAACAAAATATAAAATTAAACAAGATTTATGTCCGATAAACTAACATATAAAATTACCGTTGCAATATTCATAGTGACTGTTTATAAACTTAACAGTCATTATAAAGCCTATAAAGTATATAATTAGTATTATAAAAGAAATGCAGATTGTCTCAAGGTAAAAAATACAGTGCTGGCTGCTAAAAAGCACTTTGTTGCAATAAGATGTGCAATAATGAACAACATGTTCCCCCAATTTTAATATTAGTTAAGCAAGAATTGCACTGCAGCAGCAGGATGCTTTTTAGTAGCTGACACTATAAAGCTAACAGTAAGAAAGAAAAAAGGCTGGAAGTGTGAGAGCAACATATGATGTAATCAAATTATTGCAAATGAAGATTAGCAATAAGAAGTGAGGAAGGTGACCGTCCACTCCATTCTGATAAGATGCCATCTTTAAATATTAAGTTCTTTGCAGGAAGTGGAACTCCCATATCCACATAGGATGACGGTGAAAGCAAACTTGAAAAATTGGGCTCTGTGTGAATATCCAGTGTTGAAGCACCTTCCTAAAAGACCAAGTAACAAGATTAATTCAATTTTACCAAAACTACTTAACCAAATTAAAAGCACTTAATTATAACTAATGAGAAATAAGGATCTTGATTAGCTGAGAACTATTCATGGAATATAAACCATGACAGGAGATCGAAAGATCTATCATGTTACAAGCTCAAAATAATCCATGGCAGGAATTAATCTATACAAAAATGAAAGTACAAGTCAGACTGTAATGAATGCTTTGAAATAAACAGAAATAACATGTTATGAGACTGGGATAAGAAGAAGTTAATTTTGGGAACACTGGACCTACCTCAAAGTATAACCTAGTAGGAGATCACCTCTAAAACCCATTACAGCTC
Organism: Callospermophilus lateralis; assembly: GCF_048772815.1. Lineage (NCBI taxonomy): Eukaryota > Metazoa > Chordata > Mammalia > Rodentia > Sciuridae > Callospermophilus > Callospermophilus lateralis. Next base: position 75,743,201 of record NC_135320.1, on the reverse strand, counting down.
TAAGCACAATCCATACACTCCCAGGTTTCTTAGAGTGATATATTCTCACCCACCTTCCCCCCAAACTCCAGGCTCAATCCTCCATCTATCTGACCTGTGTTCTCAGCTATCTCCCATGCATTCCACATGGACCATGTCTCTAACTGAACTCTCCACATGTCTCCCACCTCTTCTTTCCCAGTCTTCTTTACACATTTAGCTAATCAAGAAATATGGGAATTGTTCTTGATTGCTCCCTTCCTCCACATCCTCAAACTTTTCCTCAAATTAAATTCATCATTAAGTTTTGCCAGTCTATCTCCAGAATATATCCTAAATTAGTTTACTTTATTCATTCATCACATCCAAGGCCAGTGGTCTCTGGAGTCGAGTACAATACTGAGAGAATTTCAGAATTTCTCCATCTATTTATTATATCCTTATAAAATTTCTCTTCTGTGTATTCTTATAATATACTTGGTAAAACAGTATACACACATAATAAACAAACTGTTTTATTGGTAAAACAGTATACACACATAATAAACAAACCCTTATTAGAGTTACATCTAAAATTGGTTTGGTTTGGTTTGGTTTGGTTCAGTGAAAAGAATGTTCAGCTGTCAGCATCTCTTGGGAGATTACCATAGCCTCTGCCTTTCCAATGATAACTCGCATTTTACAACACTGAATCAGAAATAACATCTCTCCCCTGAATAAAAGCCCTTAATCATTTCTCTTTGCACTTTGTATAAAATACAAATCCTTTAACACACTCTCCCGGCTCTCCTCTTCCACCTCACCTCTTGCCACTTGCCCTCCTTCATGAAGTGTCTGCCACCCTGACCTTCTTTTGTTCCTTGTGCACTGAGTACTTTCCTGATATGGGACCTCTCTGTCTCCTAGGCTCTGACTGGAATACTCTTTTCCATCCTACAGATTTCATTTTACATATTACTTATCGCCCTTTAAAATAGGCCTACCTTTACCATTCATCGTAGGCTGATTCCTTCAAAGTACTTACTGAATCTGTAATTACTTACATATTTCAATGTTTACTTGACTGTTGTCTCACACAACACTACATTCATCATTAGTCTTATACATCACTTTTGCCTACCACTGAAAAAGGCTCTGGCATAAGGTAAATTCAAGTATTGACTAAATGAATGAATGAAATAAAATTCCAAAAATATTGATTTCCTAAGCTAGATCAGATGTTATGAATAGAAATATTTTACTCTAAAAATTTGTCTGTAAATCAAGTTTAGAATGACCTTTCCTTCCTAAGGGAAGACTCAAGATCCACAGCACTGGCCTCCAATGCTGCAACAAACAGAGGCATTTCACCCCACCCAGCATCTGACACACTGTGCAGGTCCCAACAGATGCTTAAAACACTGCTGCAGAATGTAGCACTGGTGAGGAGCAATGCAAGATTTAGTTTACAAAGACCTGGTCAATAAAATATGCAAGTCAATGAACTTAATGAATATAAGGCTCTTCGTTTAAAAGATAAAATTAGTGAATCAGTACTTATTTCATGTCTTGCTGCTGTGAATACTCAAAAACAAATATGGAAGTCCTATGAATACTATAAAGTTTTCACAAATACCATTTGTTTGGCTGTTATTTTGGTTTTCATTTTGGTTCTGGGGACTGAACTCAAGAGTGGTTTATGACTAGACTACAACACCAGACCTTTCTAATTGGGAAGAGGGTCTCACTAAATTTCCCAGGCTAGTCTCAAACTTGCAATCTTCCTGCCTCAGCCTCTTGGGTCACTGGAATTACAGGTGTGCACCACCACATCTGGCTATAGAAAACATTTAGAAATTGCTTTTGTTACCTGGAATGAGTGAACAAAGTTAAGGACTTGTAGAGAGAGTTTCCTACTGGAATGCAAAAGATCTTGAAGGCTGAAAAAAAAAAAAAAAAGGGAAAGAAAAGTTCAAAATAAATATAATGGCAAACGAAATTTCACAAGATAATTCAGCAATTTAAATGCATTTATGTATATACATACATTCTAATTAATTATTAAAAATTTTTAAACACAATTTCAGTGATTTTCACCAATAATATTTTTGCCTATTAGGACAGTAATAGTGTAATCTTTGATGCAGGCACTCTGAGGGACTTCCAACTCTGACACACACTTCAAATTTCCAAACATTAAAGGATGACCTGGGGAAAAGCCTGATAGATTTAACACATAGCAAGCTACCACATGAAATATTCTTCAAATCTGTAAATTGGTGAAAATCTTAAAAATCTTACAATATTTCCACTTTTTATTCATGTATGTTATTTTCACAAGACAGCTGTTGAAATTATCAGATGAGTACTTTCAATTTTCTGATATAAGCTACATTAAGACATCTAAATAAATTGTTATCAAATTTTGTTTTCCTAAATAAAACAGGGAGATCTGTGGCTATCACCTTCCAAGTCATCCATTGTGACAATAGGTATCAGTGATATTCTTTCCTGCTATCCCTTCCAGCACTGCCACCTAACAACCACTCCCAAAGAATCAGAGTTTAATGAAATAAAACCTGTGTGGTCTCTTAGAAGGGGGGAAAAAAATACATGTTCACTTCAAAAAAATGGTAGAAAACAAAAAATTGGGGGATAGTCGTCATAATTTCACCACAAAAGACAATCATTATTAATATAATTTGAGCATGTATGTGTTAAAAGAGCACAAGATAAATTTTCTAAAGACATCTATATATTTTAAATAAGTTCATATTCCACTATAAGTATGACCTTTTTACCACTCCCTCACCAAATCCAGGTAACTAAAGTTAACCAAAACATGACAAGTTTGCTTTTAACTAATTTGTGATATAATGAAACCTAATTTTGAAAAGTATAGCAAAATCTTTAAATTAGCAATCTTTATTCAATAAATAAATACATAGAGCAATTACTACATTCATGTAGAAGAACAGCTTCAAATCAAGTAGATGAAAGGATGACAGTGAATACATGTCCTCACCTTTCTTTTCTACAGAGGCCATGTGTGGCAATTTTCTTACAAACTTTCCGGTTTAATTCAGAACTGAACAGTGGAATGCCAAAGCACAACTCAAGAGGAACCCACTCTGCTTCTGTTGTGGCACCTTAAAAAAGACACAAAATTTATCCTTAACACCACGAATACTGATATGTACTGTATGAGCAACAGTAGCTCTTTAATCTGAGGTTCCTAGGTTTCTTCCACCCAGTGATCTGTACCAAGGGCTTGGCGAGGGAGGGGGACTCAAAGAGACTCAAGTAATATCTGAAACAGAAAAGTATGCCTTTTGAGTATGTAAATTGTCTAGGGAGAAGGCACAACACTTTCATTAAATGTTCAAAGCAGTCTTTTGCCTCATAAAGATATCTGCATGAGAGAATGAATCAAAATATTTACAGCAAGAATGATGAAATTGAAGTCACTATTCTCAGGTCATAATTTTAATAGTACTTGAATTTAAAAATGTTTTTTAGAAGATTCATGTTTAAAAGTCCATTGTGGATAATAAAACAAATAGTATACAAGTGACAACAGAAAAATTAAGCCTCAGAAATTAGTTTAATAAAATTGCAAAGAATTTTTTTGACATACCAGAGTTTTGTTTCACTGCTGAATCTACAGTTGCTTCCTCAATGACCATTTCAAATGATTCTGTACTGCCATTTACATCTGAGCCAGAAGCCAAATCAGGATCTCCTTATAATTAAAGGCCATATACAATATTAGGATTCTAGTAGTCAACAGAAGTTGTCAATAAGTCAGTCTTAACATAAAGAAGACTTCAGGCAAAGGCTGAGGATGTGGCTCAAGCGGTAACGCGTTCCGCTCGCCTGGCATGTGTGGGGCACTGGGTTAGATCCTCAGCACCACATAAAATAAAATAAAGATGTTGTGTCCACCGAAAACTGAAAAATAAATATTAAAAAAAAAAAATCTCTCTCTGAAAAAAAAAAAAAAAAAGAAGACGACGACGACGACTTCAGGCAATAGACATGGTGATGAGAAAGAATGAAGAATCACTAGTTCTAAAGTCGGGGTTCTGAACCAAGAGAACACTGTAAAACATCAATGTCTGGAGCCAAGCATGGCCATCCCCAATGGGAGCAATGCTGTAGATACCCATGAATGTTAAACATCCTACCATATACAACCCCCACCACAAAGAATTATCCAGCTTAAAATGCAATCCATGCCAAGGGTAAGAAACCCCGGCCTAAAGAAACCAAAATTCAAAAAGCAGAACACAAGATTTTCACATAGGTCACTATTAAAGTCATTTTCATACCTGTGGAGTTATCTGATCACATTAGTCATCTTCAAAATTCTTTTTAAGACTCCCTGCATCTTTTAGCTTATAAGATCCTCCTATATATGACCTACTTCTCTATTCTTCTCCAACAAATCTTTTCTTTTGGCCAAAATAAGGTACTACTGTTTTCTAATTCCCTCTGCCTGAAAGGCTGCCACCTCCCCCCACCCCCCCAAAAAATTCAAAGTTCAGTTCCAACTACCCCTACTCTAACAGACCTTCCCTGATGGCTCAAAATACACCTTGGGCTGAAATACAACTTCTCTGACTCCTGCCAGCCCTCTAAGCAGTCCCCCCATCAGTCTTTTAACTTCTCACTTACCACTTAAAATAAGATCTCCAGCTCTTAAACAGGTTATTTATTGCTTACATGTTTTGTGAAATGAATGACATAAAAAATGACAGCTCTGAAATGACTAAGCCCTCTTCTCTGGAAAATGCCCCTGCAATATTTGGCAATTAGTTGTTGAAAGCATTTCAGCTCCTTTGGCAAAATATAATAGACCAGGAGTAGATATCTAACTCAAGGGGAGACATCTGGATGGGTAGCAATCAATCACATTTTCTCAAAATTTCAAACTAAATTAAATAGATTCAACCATAAGAGACACTTGAATTGAAAGGTCTTGTAGAGTGAATGGACTAGAGCTGGCACCATGGCAACCAAAGCCAGATACAAGCCAATATTATAAAAGCATAAAAACAACAGTAAGCAGGAGAAGGTGATTTGAAAATGGATTTTTAGATTAAAAAGAAAGAATATAGCATAATAAGCTGGTGTTAATATGCAAGACGGATTAGAGATATAAATAGGACAGGAAGGCTAAGCAGGAAATGGTGTAATATAGGTTTATGGTATCAAGAACCAGACTAGATTGGCAATTACAGAGAATTAAAAAAGAAGAGAGAGGGAAAGAAATAAATATAAGAGATACTTCTAAAATCTAAATCACAGAACTTGGAAACTAACTACGAAGTCAATTTTAAAAATGTTTTTACAAAATAACTTGAATTTCGAAACATCACCCACTGAGGCTAACTTAATTCAAAGCCTATAAACACAGATCTGACAGTGAGGGGCTAAAGCCCAACAGCCACCCTGTATTTCCAACCTGAGAGCATCACTTCTTTAATTATGCACCTTGATGTTTTCTCCACTTAACAACTGAAGTTTGTCCAAATAATGATCCAGAATATCATTAACCAATTCAACATTCACATAAAGGTCTGCTGCTTTTTATACATTAAGATTGTGTTAAAACCAATTATCTTAATTCAAAGAACTCAATTCTTAGCTAACCTCTCTCATCAGAAGCATCACTGAGTTTTCTACTTGCAAGTTGGCTAGAAGAATTCAACATGGTGATATATCCACAGAAATGCTGCAAGTCCACTTTGTTCCTTAATATTTGTAATGCTTTATGAACACCCATATTGACACGAGTAAATTCTAAGAACAAAAAGATGATGTTGCATTAGTAAACAGTTCTATTACATAACACCAAACACTTAAAGATTCTTTTCTTTCCTAAATAATTTTTGAAGTACTTTTATTCTTTAATCAATCAAGACTGAATTCAATTTTAAAAAATTCAATGTAAGAAAATAAAAACCCTTTTCATATTATTTACAATCTTCTAAAGACATTTACTATAGCAAAACAATTTACCTGATAATAAGCAAGCAGAATAGGGAAATATGGCAAATTTGCTAGTCTTCTCTTTTTAGTTCTATTATGCTTCAAATACTTATTTGGAGGGCTTTTATCAGGAAATATATTAAGTATAAGTTATGGTTTTTAAAAATATGAATATTCTTTTTAAAATTTATACTAAAAATCATATTTGAAATCATAGGTCTGATAAATTATTTAGATATTAGCTTGAGTTTTCATTACTATGTGTATGAATAAATGAGAAAGATGCTCTATATCCAAGTGTAAAGATATACTTCTTTAAATTCCCATTAATCAGTTCTTGAAATTTTAAATTTCCATTTATTTCTACTCATTTATATTTCAGTGGTGGGGTTTGAACCCAAGGCCTTATACATGCTAAGCAAGCACTCTACCACCAAGCTATAGCCCCAGGAGTTCTTAAGATTTTATAAAACTTAAAATCCTATTGTTACTGTCCCTCCCATATGTCACTATCCTGTAGCTCCAGGTAAACAATTATTTTTTCCTCAGAATTTATGAAGTATTATAGGATTAAGTAGAAAAGGTAGATGCAGAGAAGTATTCATTTCTGAATAGAGACTATTTTGAGAAAGAAATCTCTATTCTCCAGATTTTATACATATTTATTCACAACAAGCAGAAGAAAGCATCTTAATTTCAAACATGGTAACATATAAAAAGGAAGGCAATATTAACACAATTCTCCTTCCTTTCCCCTACTTTGGAGAAGAGGGGAAAGTAAGTGGTGACTAACTTTGTAGAAGAACATTAAGTTCTTCTAGGAATATAAGCTCAGTTATTTGAACTATTCACTATTCTCTAAAATCCATGCAATATGGCTCTAAAAATCTGAAAAACAGATTACAATGCAACAGTTTTACATGAAGCAGGAAAGAGAAGTGCTATATAAGTGTAAGGTTTAATCATATAGAACTTTTCTTTTGAATACAGTTGATCCTCTGAATATGAGAGTTCTGCATCCACAAATTCAACAAGCCAAGATCAAAAATATTTGGGGAAAAATAAGCTGCAGCTGTATTGAACCAACTTTTTTGGTCATTATTCTTTAAAAAACACTATAATAACTATTTACATAGCATCTACAATGCAGTAGATATTATAAATAATCTAGAATATGCTGGGAGATGTGTGTCAGTTATAAACATCTTCTATAAGGGACTTGAGGATCTGCAGACTTTGATATCCTCTGGGGGTGGGGGGGTAGATTCTTGGAACCAATCTTTCATGGATATCAAAGGTCATCTGCATATCATTTCTTAATATTCAAAAGAGAAAAGTTATCTTCTATATTACAAAAGGAGAGATGAATTTGTTTTCACAGAAATTTTCTGAGCATCTTCCATCAAATGTACTATAGCTTATATCCAATTCTAGAGATAATAAACAAAGCCTCCTACTCTATTTCTCACTAGCTTAACTCAGCACAAACTCAGCATCCACTCAAATCCCTTCTAGTACCAAAAATAAAATTTAATAGCAAAAATAAATGCTAAAATTAAAAGAAATATATGCATGTGCTCTGCATACCATAAAATTTATACAAATGTTCATTAGCATCCATTTTAAAACTATCTAAAATTTTTAAATGATTATAAATTAAAATACAAAAGCATTAAAATTCTAGCAGCACTCCATAAGTGTATATTGTTTGTACACACAGATGGATTTCCAATGACATTGAAAACTGCTTTGAATACTTTGAAGAGTCTCTGAAAAAGAATGTATCAAACACATGGTAAAAAATATAAATTTCTTAGGCACAAAATATTCCCCAATTCTGGCTTCTCCCTCAACCTTCAAACAACCTCTCAAGGAACCTCAAAGGCAAAACATACAGAAAATCTTCCATCCAGGCAAATATCTACTTACTCTCTTCACTTCCAAGACAGACTAATATTCTTTCAAAGCTACTAAATGAGTCTTCATCTATGAGTTCCGAGGGAAAAAGCACATGACAAAAAAGCTACCTTTTCCAATATGCTTAAATAGCAGAATGGTAAAAATCTAGAACTTAAAAATGTTAAGAATTCACTTTCCATCATGTTTTCCATCAAACAGTTGACATGATTAATGATAAAGTCAAATGGATACAATTCAAAGAGTACCTCCTTGCAGTTCTGTTTCATCAAATGGAAACGGTATATGGACAGTTTCTCCTATCCCATGCAAACCATGTCCCTAAACATAAAGAAAGAAGAGTTGAAAGGTATACAAGAAACCTATGTTTCTAATCACTGATACACAACAATAAATAAGATTGTGTCCTATGATGCTATTTTCCACATAAATACTCCATCAGAATGCTTTCAATGATTTTTTATTTTTCTACATCCAATAATGACAATCTTATGTATATATGAACATATAGGGCGATGTTTCTCAAATTGAGCACATGAAAAAAACAGAGGCTAATTAACAGATAAATCGGGTAGATGTGAATCAAATGAAGAATGAATGAGGTAAAGTGCACCAGCACAAGGTTAGCTGTTGTTCTGAAAGAAATGCAAGAATCCCCAGTCACATGGCATACCAGAGACAGGAACAAAAACCTCAAAAACCCACCCTGAAATGGCATATAGCCAAAGACACTTGATACAACAATATAACTACTTATAATTAATAACAAAATGGTCACCAACTGTTTAAATAAATTATGGCACATATTTTCATGCAGCTGTTTAAAAAAAAAGGAAGAAGCCCTTTATGAACTAAAAACGGGAAAATCTAATGGCAAATGGAAAAAGCAAGGAGAACATTGGTGTATAATTACTCACATTTACATAAAGAAGGAAACAATAGAAACTAATAAATGTGATTATCTCATATGAATGATAGATGAGTGTAAAATGGGTAGACAGGATTGGAAGGGGCTTTCTTTGTACCCATTTTAGTAGCTATTTATTTATTTATTTAGTGCCAGGTATTAAACCCAGGGGCAGTTAACCACTAAGTCATATCCCAGCCCTTTTTATTTTTTATTTTAAGTCAGGGTCTCACTAAGTTGCTTAGGGCCTCAATAAATTGCTGAGACTGGCTTTGAACTTGTGATCCTCTTGCCTCGGTCTCCTGAGTAGCTGGGAATACAGGTGTGTACCACCATGCCCATCTAGTATTTTATTCTGAAGCATGTGAACTATAAATTAAAAAATTATCTTTTAAAAAAAAAATCTGTCCACCCATTCCACTCCAATTTATAATTTAGTTTCATCCATCACATTCAATTACTATTCATATGAATTTTATTTTAAAGTTTTGCTTATATGCAATTCCTCAAACTCAGGAATCTCTGATATATCCAAGAGAAAGCACACTCATTTTAGCAGTATGAATATATTTAACAGCTCTTTTGTATCCTATTGATAAAATATATGACTTAATCCTAAACTGGGTGATTGCAATTAAAACCATGATTTTAATTTAAAAAACTTAATTTGTAATTTTTTAAAAATTTCAAAAAGGTGAAAATTTCCAGTAAAATATAATAAAGGAGGCATTCTTTTTTTTTTTTTTTTTTTTTTTTTTAGCAAAAACACAATTCTTTAACGAACGCTTTAAAAACAGGTGCCATCTACTTATTTGGTTATGTTTTTCTATCCATGTTTTTCCATGCCAAAGAATTAATTTAGATTGCAGAAAAATGGGAGTTCATAACCCACTTGAATCTAATGTATGAAATATGATATGTCAAGAGCTTTGTAATGTTTTGAACAACCAATAAAAAAAAAATGCTCATAGAATGAATGTCAACCAATTATGATTACATGGATTCCGTGTTTGAGAGAATAAATCTCCTGTGTTCCCTCCAAAAAAAAAAAAAAAACAAAGAATTAATTTAGTTTGACTTATTGAAAACTTACTGCCTATAGAATAGATCTGGGCAATCTCACTCCTTGTTTTACAGGTAAGGAAAACTAAGGCTCAAAAAAGTGAATGGCTCATCAAAAGTGACAGAAAAGGGTAATGGGTCACCACTGCCCCCTAACTCTACTTCCACTGTCATTATCACCACAGTCACATCGGTGAGCTAAGCACCATGCTAAGCATTTAGTCAATTATGCATCTCAGCCATTTCTTTCAACAATCTGATAAAGATATGGACTTTGTTATCTCCAGGCAACAAGTAAAGACACTAAAGTTCAAGGAAGTTATGTAACTTGCTCACATGACTAATAAGTGGTAGAACCAAGATATGAATTCAGGCTGTCTGCCCTGATCACATCCAGCCAGTTCCATTATGTTCTCTCTCCCTAGCACCCCTACCAAATGTTTTCTCTGGCTAATTTCATCCTCTCAGATGTTTAACCACCACCTATGTGCAGACATGGACACTAGGACATCCTCCCCGTCCAACCTTGTTTGAATTTCAGATTATCCCCAATTGCCCCTCTATCACCTGAATAGGCACTTTATATACAACATGCCCAAAAATAAAATCACAATTTCCATCAAAATATTAATTTGTAACATGCTCTTCCTCCAGTATTCTCTTGAGTGGTGGCATCAGCAGCACCCTTGTACCTTCACAAGCCTACCAACCGGGAACCATTCCACCTCTTCCCACAGCCTTCTCAGATACTGCTCATTTCTATTTGTTTGTAGTAGTTCTTAAACCCACTATTTCTTTTCTTTTCTTACCATTTCCCCGACTTAACCCCTTAACTAAACTGCTATACACCACACCCTAATCTATCCTCTTGCTTCAGGTGTCTTCACCCTGTCCATCCATTCTCAGTATGGTTCCCAGGCTGAATCCTAAAATACACTTGACAATGTTAATTCTTTGCTTCTTAAGTGCTGCCACAAATCTATAGGCTAAAATCTAAGCTTGACAGCAGGACATTCATGATATACTCCAGGGTTTGCCTGTTTCTCCAGACTCATTTCTGACCATGATCCTTAAATGCTCCAATCCACCTCTCAAAAGTACCAAACAACTTGCAGACCCCAGAATATGTTATGCCACTTAATATCCCTATTCATTTATTCATCAAACATTAATTGAGCAACTACTAGGAGTCAGTGCTATGTTAGTTCTTAGGGAAACATCAATAAAGGGGGTAAAAGAAACCTCCCTGCTGAGAGATTTATTCATGCTGACCCCTCTGCCCAGCCTGGCTCTCTTAAATCCTCCTCTTATACTTACCTGTCTCTCGCTTCTCTAAGGAGCTTAGCCCCCAATTCCCAAGGCTGGATTAGGTATTTCCCTTTAAACAATGGAGATAATTCTATTCAGCACAAAGCATAAATTGAAACTTATCATTCAACTTTTCCCACCAGACTTAAATTGCTGAAGATGGAAAAGATGTCTCATTTGCATATCCATATTAAGTAGCACAGAATTTAGCACATTCCACTGCTAGTTGAACTAATTAGTGAAATCTCAATTAGAGATTTCAGTTATGAAAAAGTACACTACATACTTCATATGCATACTCTCATTTCATTCTCTCAACAACTCTATGAGCGTACATTTCCCATCTCATCACTGGCTGCTATTATTATTATTTGTTATTATATAGTACACACTGCCATCTCTTATAGAAAGGAAATAAAATATCAGGAGTATTGCCAAAATGTCACATAGCCCAAGAAGTACATAAAAGGAGATTTGACATTATTAGTCATCAGGATATGACAAAACAAAATTGTAATGATACTCCACTTCACACTCCCTATAGTGGCTATGACCAAACAGCCAGATAAATATCAAGTGGTGGTAGGAATGCAAACTGGAACAGATACTTCGGTCAGTCTGTTCTGGCAGGCAGTTCCTTAAATGGTTAAGCACAGAATTAACACATGACCCAGCAATTCCACTCCAAGGTATATACCCAAGAGAAACAAAACACACGTCCATATAAAATGTGTACACAAATTAGTATAACGGCACTACGCACAAGAGCCAAAAGATGGAAACCCAATTATCCATCAATGTGGTATATCCATACAATGAAATATTAATTTAGTCATAAAGAGGAACAAAGTACTGATACATTCTTTAACATGATGAACTTTGAAAACATTATGCTAAATCAAAGTCAGTGTCTTTCACACACAAAACAAATCTAAGATTCTATGTACATGTACACTCAAGAGTAGGCAATCTGTAGAGACATTTGTGCTACTTAGGGGTAAGGGGGAAAAGAACATATGAGAATGATAACTAAATGGTACAGAGTTTACTTCTGAGATAATGGACATGTCCAAAACTGAATATATTAACAATTGCATATATCTGTAAATATACTAAAAATCACTGAATTGTATAATTCAAATTCATAAACTGTATAGTATATGAATTATATCTCCATAAAACTATTATTTAAAAAAGGATGCTGGCCACAGAGCTAGCAAAAGTGAGGTTAAAATTCAAACCCGACTCTAACCTCAAAGCATATGTCGTTTCTTCCATCCCCATAATGTCAAAGGAACAGGACTAAAACCCAGATCTGATTCCCTGTTTCAACTTTATAAATCTGAATTACTGATATCTGATTGAAACTCAGTAGAAAGCTAGGCAAATTATGATCTTTACAATAAAAATCCCAAATTAATTTTCTGAAATGATGTAAGTGTACCTGAATTAAAACCGCAGAATGTGTTAAAGCATCATTCAACATCGTGAGTACATTTGACGTAGGAACTACCCCAGGATCGTGACCCCAAGATGTTATGAGTAATCGATCATAACCCTATTGGAAAGAAATTAATAAAAGATAGAATGGCAGTTAAAAATAAGAAAAAAAAAATTAAAGTTATCTATAATACTGCTTACCAATTTCTACCCTTAAAATTTTTTAGAAAAACCCCACATACACACCTGGAATATATCTGGGAGTTTTCGAAGTCTTGTACCTTTGGAAAGTAAGAGAGATGGTGGTCCTTGCCCAGTGATAAAGTAAATGTACAGTTTAAACCAGACAGAACTGACTTCGGGGATAGCTGGTCCAATATGCTACAATCATAAAAGAGGTAAGCTCAAGTTGTAATACTTATATAAAGAAAACAAATTTCACAAGTGATCAAGTATAATAGTCTTTTAAACAACAAATGCCTCATATAAACTTTAATTGCCATTGTCCTTATAAAAGTAAATGTTAAGTGTTTGACTAAAATAATTTTGCTTTATACTGTAATTAAGAAGGCACATCCTATCCCTGCTGTTAAGAGACCGGACTGTATAAGTCTGAATCTGCGCTTCGCCCCTTCACCATATCTCCACTCTTTGAAAACACAACTATATCCTAGCTAAGTATACAATAGATGCAATTGATTTATTTTTAAAAAGTGAAAGACCAGAAGTAGTTTTCACATATGAATTCTAGAGTTAACTAGAGTTCTAGCTTTCAAGTACCATCTCTGGCTAATTCAGCACCACAATCCTCTTTTAAAACATCTGATTTTTCTGATTAAATTTATCATACCCTTCAAAATGATCCAAATTTTCTTCTTGGAGCACCCCAGAACATTCTCTTGAAAATATTTTGCACATGAATAAATTTTAATCTAATGTGTCACAAGTCACTAGATGATGCATCAATTAAATATACAAATTAGGCTTCATAAATTAAACATAATAGCATAAAATATACAAGTGCTTTCTAAGTCAGTTCTTTTAACATTTGGTATCTGCAAATTGAACATTAGGAAAATAAAATCATTTTCTTTTCTTTTTTAATAACTCTATTTTATTTATTTATTTATTTATTTTTTATGTGGTGCTGAGGATCGAACCCAGGGCCTTGCACGTGTGAGGCGAGTGCTCTACCGCTGAGCTATAACCCCAACCCCATATTGAAATGATGGTACTACCAAGTGCATCTTCCAAGTGGGACTTTACCTGAGGAGTACAGCTGCTGATTGGCCGGATTTCATTGGTGAGAGGAGCCATGGAAACAAGCAGTGTATAATTTTTGTTTAGAACTCTGCTGCAAGTGGCAGGGTCCAAACCAAGGAGGCTTTCACAGCGTAAGAGATCCAAGGGAAAACCTGAATTATGATTAAGCATACAGAGAATAAAACAACCATGTGAAACAGAAATACTGAAGATATATTATTGATAATTGCCTTTAAGCACCCCTGAGTTCAATTCTGGTACCAAAAATAAATAAATAAAGATTGAATACCTCTATTTTAAGAAGTACCAAATTTCCAAGGAGACCATTAAGACACTTTGAGATACAAAGTTTTTATTCTGTGGTCTAGAATGAAACCTGTCTAATGCTGTTTCTTCAGTCTATCTTCTACTTTAATAAAACAACCTTGTTTTCCCTTAATACCAAGCCACTATATGGCATATTACAATAACCTAAGTACCAAGGGAAGCTGTGTCCCCCTCTCCCTCAGCTTCTAAGCACGACAAAAAGAATCACAGTCAATTCTGATTTTAGCACAGGGACAAGCACTCCTCATTTAGAAATCTGTGCCACAGACCACTGGTCCATAAAGCATGGACTCCGGGTCCCTGTTCTTAATCTTTTAGGAAAACACCAAATCCTACTGCTGTCTAAAATGAGATGTTTAACGTTGAAATAAACTATAAATCAGTGCACTATCTCCTCCCTCAAGCAAGAATGCATCTTAAAAAAATACAACCTAGTGAAAAGGGCAACTGAGCATAACCATCACCAGGATCTTGGTCTTTAACACCACTCCCCGGGAAAAAAAACTGTGCTCCTAAGAGAAACGACCAATTTCAGGGTTGAGCAGAATAAGTACAAGATAAGATCAAATCTTGTTTTGACAGAAAGTAAGGAAACTTATATACAAAGACATCTTTCAATGTTATGCTACTGTCTGATTGCATAATCTAAAATTTGATAGCAAAAAAGGTGACTTATCAATAAATGCAAGTGCTTCAGACTCTTGGCATTTGGTGATTTAGTATTCTTAGTTTTAACTATTTAACTATTTATGAATGTCTCAAAAAAAGAGCCCCTAGCAAATGACAATTTATGGTTCTGCTAAGACACAATAAGAGTATAATAGTAAGTCATTAGATATTGAGTGAGTCCAGCCTATTCAGCTAAACTACCTGCCTACTTGGTTCTCACCTATTTGACAACTCATGTTAAAGTGCTACTTGATTCCTTCCTTAAAATTTTTAAACTGAGCTGAAGAGAGAGCCAGATGCTAGTGAGAGAAATAAAATGAAAATGGACATAACTAAGAAAATGATGCTTCTTGGCTAGAAAAAAAACAGAATTTTTAGGTAAATGAAATTAAATGTTAATTTAATTTCATTTACCTAAAAAATGAGGATTTACAAATGAGGATTTACAAATTCCCAAGATGAACTCTTGTGAATGTCCAAGGACTTGAGCCAAATACTGTTCCAGGAGTGCCCAATTGCAGCTGAATCCAAGAATCGCCTTTTTTAAAACATGCATTCCTGGGTGTCTTTCTCCAACTTAAAATCTTCTAAATCACGAACTCTGGGTAGAGATTCTGGTACCAACAGTGCTACTGATGTCACTCATAGTAACTTAGTGACAGAGCAACAGCTACTTCAGAGTCATCAACACACTAAAAGTGCTACTACTTCTTTTTATTTGTTTTCATTTTCATATTTCAAACTAAAATACTTTACTGAATATTGTAGAAGCATTTGAACAAGAGGTTCAAATGATAGAATCTATCATTCTCTCATTATCCTCCTACATTAACTAAATTTGAGCTTTTGTTTATCCCTCAAGAGCTGATTGATGCCTATTCTAAATTCCATTCAGTGAGTTAAGTACATATTCCAACTCTATTTGTAGGTAATAAGATTTAAGTACAACAAATGAGAAGACAGGAGAAAACATAAAATAAAGTAGAAAACAGTTGGCAAGGAAATTCATAAAGCAGACCTCAGTTATAAATTCAGTATCTATACAATACTAACTATATATTACTACGATACTAATTATATATTATATAATTTTTTCAATGTCTTAGGAATACATTGCTTATGATCATGTCTTCAAAATTACATATATTTAACATACCATAATTGGGTTGGTCTGGCTGAACAGTTTGCGCAACTAGGTCTTTATTATGTCTCAGAAATAGAATTGTGTTTCTCAGAGTAAGTGCATGATCAAAATATCTCTGTGCTTCTCCTTCACCAGTGCTCTGAACCTAAATCAAAAGAAAACAGATTTTTGCAATAAATACCACTTTCATGCCATTAATTTCAATAATCATGTAATAAAGATATCAGGACATTATTTAAAAGCAACAGATCAAAAACTTGCCCAGGGGGCTGGGGTTATGGCTCAGTGGTAGAGCGCTCGCCTCGCATGTGCAAGGCCCTGGGTTCGATCCTCAGCACCACAATAAAAATAAATAAAAAGTTATTGTGTACAGCTACAAAAAAATAAATAAATATTTTTTAAAAAACTTGCTCAGGTAATGCTGAAAAAAATAATAGAAATTACTCCAACAAGTAAAACTAATAATTTTAACAAGAGAATACTAACTTAGACCATTACATAAGTTATAGGTCCATATATCATTCAAATAGGGTGCTTAAAAACTCGAAAACCCATATTCTGCTTCATCCAATAAGTACTCCAATCCACGGCCCCTGTAATTCTCATCACTTTGCTCACAATTTTGTATCATCAGTTATGAGGCATACTGGAATATGTGAGTGAACATGGATGTTGGTCACTGATGGACACACAGCTCAAATTCATTCACCAAGATTTACCTAGTATCTCCTACATAATGTGACCAGTCTGGGAGATAAAGACTAAACAGACAAAAGTCTTGACTTCACTGGCCTTATATCTAATGCATGCTCTTTGGACAATGAGTCTGTCACCTGTTTTTATTTATCTACATATATATAAATAAAATAGTTTTGTTTACATATACCCCAGGAAAAAAAACAAAAAATGGAAAGAGAGGTCTAAAGGGAAGATATAATTAAATCTAATTGGTAACAAGATCAACTAATTAAGCTTAATGACAATCAGTATACTTAAAAAATAGCTAAGAAACACTTTTAGAACTAAACTTCAGCCAAAAACATTTTTCCCAAGAATGACTATGCCGTTGTAAAACAATACAGATATATAACAAGTAAAAGAGCAGATGTGATTTTGAAACTATAAATGATAAAAAAGACTAGCTGAATATAAAAAATATAAAAACCAGGAAACCAGAACTTAAAATTGCAGGAACATGGTAAAATGTAATTAGCAAAAGATGATACACTACAAGAAATAGGGTTAACAAGTGATTTTAAAAAGCACTGAAGGAATAATGAAGCATATAGATCAAAGTAAAACAGACCACTTAATTGCAAGGATTATCCCATATGTATTTTGCATTAATAAAAGTAAAACTCCTATGAAGGAGAAGCAATAAAAAATACTTAAAATATAAAAGAATTACAGGATCATCAAAAATTCTCTAAATAGCACATTTAATATACAGAGTTCATTTAGAGTTCATTATTAAATTATTAGACAAGGAACAGGTTAGGCACACCAACTGTCATATATAAAGATGAACAGAAAACAGAATAAAATATCCAGGGTATAAAAACACCAATAAAGGCCATCAAAATTTAGAGCTAAGAAAAACTAGGGCTGTACTCACAGGGAAAAAGATGGCTAAGAGCAAATATGGCTGAAGTCTTCAAGATGCTAAAAGGGATAGTGAGAGCGGACATAAATATGAAACCAGGGACACTGTTCCAGGTTCAAGATAACAGGAATAAAAACTTCAAATAAAATGGCTTAAAAGGTAAACTTGAGAGTAACACCAGAAAAAAAGGTTATTTTAAAAAATTCAATTTAAAAAATTACATACAGATGAAGATTTCTATTCCCCATTTCTCATTATAACATATTAAGAGATAGATGAGGTAGACATACCACCTTTAAAAAAAATCATAAAATTAATTCGCCCACTCAGTGTTTTAAGTCTAAATGATTGCCATAATACTAAGGTGGGGAATGACTAAGAATAAGCAAGAATACGCCAAAAATGCATGATAATCAACAGTCAATATAAATGATATTTCATCAAGCTAGGAAATATTTCAAATGCTCTGCCATCCCCTAAAATGATATCTAAACTTACCTTTTCTAGTTCTATAAGAAAGCTGTCCAGAGATTCATCTGAGAGTTTGCCTACTTCAAACATTGTGACTGCATGACTTTTCAAGTTCTGCAAAAAAGAAACAAAAATAATAAAGTTAAAGATAAACATAATATCTTATATTTCTAATATTAAGTCTTATATTTCTAGAACTTGTAGAAATTAAGCCTTGTAATTTCTAATTACATTTTCCAATACAGTCAAATTTGAAAATAGGTGAGATAAGGAGCTGATTCTTCCAATTACAAAAGCAACCCTTACTAAAAATTATTACATCCCCTAAGGAATATAAAACAAATCAAATATGTTTTCAGAAATAAATCCAATACTTACACAAAGTTATAAGAGCACTGAATTATTTTAATATAAGAGCACTGAATTATTTTAATTTGTATACATCTTTATATTTAAACAAACATTTGACTTACTGGTGAAAGATTTCCCATCATTAAAAAGGCAGTAAGAGTTGAATCAAATAGGAAGGCAATACGCTTCGTATATCCTGTAGACAGACTCAAACTGCTTAAACTAGCTGTGTCAGCTGAAAAAAAAATCATAATTTAAAAATTTTAGGCAAATAAAAATTATTCTTTGCTATCACTTAGAATATATTTATGACAATACATAAATCAAATATAAGCAATATTAGAGTCACAAGAGATTCCAAGCACACCTATCAAAGCACAAAGACTTTTTTTTTTAATATTTTTTAAAAGCATTTACTTTTGTAACAAGTTTCTTGAATAATAACTAATAATAAACACTTGGTATAACTGTCAGATGAACAAGACTAACTGGCCTAACCCCTTCAGACCAGTCACCTGAGTCAAGTAACAAAAGTCTTGAAAGAAAGTCCATGTTGCGTGCCTCCTCCCCAGCAGCGTTAAACCCTGAGCAGTCCCCTCACGCATTACTCTTTACCTCCCTTTGCGCTTAGCCCATACTGTTCTCTTGGGCTGAAATGGCCTTCCCTCACTGACCAGCAGGCTAGCATTCACTGTCAGCCCAAGTAACATCTTTGCCATGAAGGCTTCCCACACCTCTCCAGATAATAAAGGGTCTCTTCTTTGTACCCCACAAGCACCATAATTGGTGCTTTCAATTTTGTGATTTTTTTTTAGTTGCACTCTGTTCTCCCTAGATTTAATTCTCAGAAGGAATGTGCCATATTTTGTCAACTGTATACCCCTAAAGCTTAGTATAATGCCCAATATGTGGGGTAAGTATTCAAAAACTGCATATTGAGTGAAGAAAATTTAAAAGAAAAAACTATAAAATAACTATAAGAGTATATGTTTAGACAGATACTGTACCTACAAACAACCTCTAAATAAATGGAGTTACTGCTAACCTGGATCTTCTTGACTATTTGTGTCTGTGTCAGTAGCCGAAGAAGCTTCTTGCACAGGACTCCGACTTTCCCCACCATCCCATGATAAGAGCATCTTTTGTGGATCTAAAGTACTCCTATTAATGAAGAATACATTCACTTAAAAATCATAAAAATGATCTTACATAAAAATAACCACTGAAGTCAGTACTTAAATTATGAACAATCTAAATTCAGTCTTATACTCAAGTCTAAAGTTAAGATTGTAGGCCAAAAAATGCTCTGCCCACATACAATAAAATCTTCTAACCAAGACCCATGGATAGGCTTAAGGGAATTAAAGAATCTTTCAAAATTGTGTGTACAATATTGTATATGCTTTTTTCTATAGTGAAGGTTCTTAATTTTTACCAGATTCTAAAAAAGATACATTTTATACAAAATATTTGAAATTACTAATATATAAGGTTTATACCACAAATGACAAATTGAATAAATAAAATTTCTTTGTATACAATTAATTTTTTTTTCAAAAGAAAACTTTCATATGTCACACTAAATGAGTTACTTTAATCTGTTTACGGATGGAACATTCTTCCACGATGAATGAAGTTGATCCAAATTTATTACTTGTCCCTTCTTATGGGCAAAGCCTAATCGGCAATACATTGAAACAGCATTCTGAAAGGAATATGTAGAAAATTAGCATTTAAAATAAATTACACATCAAAATATCTGTAAAGAAAAAAATACTATAAGAGACACATGCCTCTAGTGATCCTCAAACACTTCACACTACAGTTAGAATAAAAACAGCCTCTTTAGTAGGCCTGTTCAGGTCTTCATATGTACAACTGTGTGGTGGGGGCTGAGGAAGGCCTGCTCCCCGCTCTCTGGCCTCGCCCTCCTACATCTACTCCAATGAGGCAAAATTGTGGCACTGACTGGGCTCCCTACAAGATCTCAATCAGGCCTCCCTTGCTGCACACATTTGTGCTAGTGCTCTCTTTCATTTCATCAGTAAAAAACTAATTCAGGGCACCTCATCTTGCCCTTTTGTCTGTCTGCAAACATGCCTGTACTGTGCATTCTCCCAAAGCAGCTAATAACAATTTCTCATACCTTTGTTTCTCAGTAGTGTATCAAAATAAAAATCAACTAGTAAAATGTATCAGTCACATTACAAAGAGTATAAATATAACATACCTTAACCAGAGATAAGTCTATCTCAAGGACATTGGCAAGCTGAAAATTAAATTAAAATTTATTTTTTCATCTTAGAATTATAAGCCACCATACAGCAATAATAGATAAATGTACTCATTATCAGAAAAAAATTATCAATAATTGAAAGACTGAATAAATTTTTAATTCAGAGGTTTTTTTTCTTTCTTTATCACTAAGATACTAAGAGTAATATAAATCTAGGTAGTGACCATAAGGATTTAAGATTCCTTACTCTTTGATTTTGTCTCATTTAAATTAAAAAATTCCTAAATAAAAAAAAAATATAGTCAGTAAAAGCAGGAAAATTACAGAAAGGAACGAAGGGAAAGAAATACAGAATGAATTAACAGAATCATGTTATTTGTGTGTGTGTGTATGTGTGTGTGTGTGTGTGTGTATATATATATATAAATGTACCAAGGGGAATATCTCCTTTACTTATATTTAGAAAGTACCAATCAAAAATAAATAAAGAAAGGCTGAGGCAGAAGGATCATGAGTTTAAGGTCAGTCTCAAGAACTCAGAGAGGGACTAAGAGACTCAGCAAGTACCAGTCTCTAAATAAAATATTAAAAAGGGCTGGAGATGTGGCTCAGTGGTTGAGTGCCCCTGGGTTCAATCCCCAGAACCAATAAATAAATAAATAAATAAATGACTGGAAAGAAAATCGATGGAGTACAGGAAAGATAAGGGGAAGGGAGGAAAAAAAGGGAGAGGGAATGGGGATTGAAATCAAATTCTTTATATGTATAATTATGTCAAAGGGAACCCAAATACTACGTATGAATGTAATGCTCTAATAAAAGAAAATATAGCATATAACCCTTTACTAAGAAGAGGCATACAAAGTTATTTAACCAAATTATAAATTATTGATGTAAAAATTTTATTAGGCATTTACATGAATTAAGAATGGTGACATTTAAATATATTAAAGGTCTCTAAATTTCCCAATGAATAGAATTTGAACACATCTTAACCATATTATTAAAATTTTTTTTACATACTCTACATAAACTTATTTCTTAAGATTTTTTTTCACAAAATGTTAACACACTTACCTCTGCAACATTAGTGTGCTCATCTATTGAAACAAATATTTTATAGAGTAGAGTTTCAAAATAATCACCCTGTACTCGATTCATTACAAAACCTTCAAGAGGAGGAACTAAAATAAACAAAATAGACTTTTCTCAGTTACATGATTTTTTAAAAAGAAACATCTATTCATTTGGGCTGGGGATGTGGCTCAACAGGTAGCACGCTTGCCTAGCATGCAGGTGGCCCAGGTTCGATCCTCAGCACCACATACAAACAAAGATGTGTGTCCACCGAAAACTAAAAAATAAATATTAAAAAATTCTGTCTATCTCTCTCTCTTAAAAAAAAAAAAGAAAACAAAAGAAAAGGAAACATCTATTCAAAAAAGAGAATCCTCCTCCTTAGGAACTTAATATAACTTTTGATTTATTTTATCTACCCCACAGAAAGTTTCATAAACTCCCAAAGTTTAGGTCACATACAACAATACCTACATAGAAAGAACTAGGAAGGGAGACCACAAAAATTTGCAAAGAATTATTTAATTCTCTACAGAACTCTCAGGGTTACTGAGGCAGAGAAACTGTTGAAAGACATGGACCTGGTCAAAAGGCAGAGGTGTATGGAGACTGCTTCAGAAAGGGGAAGTGTGCAAAGGGTTTCTGATGTATGTGCCATGCCTCACAGGCAGCAGGACTGACTAGGCCAAAGCAGAAAAGGACTTCAAGAAGAGACCAGAGGGATGCAAAGTACTGGTTCTCTGCCTTTCTCCCTGTCACCTCACTGTATCCTGAGAAAAGGGGGAATTTAATCTGCATGACTGCCACAATTATCAGCAGTCACCGGTATAATTTGCTCTTTGGGACTTTGTACTCTCTCTCTTCCACAATAGTGAGAAGGTTAAGACCTCCCTCTACACATGTGGCCCAACCACTGCTGTCCACCTGAAGCTTCATTCATACTCATTTGGTCCAAATGCTCTAAATCTCATTTACCAGAGAGCTTTGCCAGCCAGTGATAAAGAAGCACTATGCTTTCCTTTGCCATTCTCCCATGTGTATGCTTCCCATGAAAATATCCTGGGAAAGGAGTGTCTAGGCACAGCAGCATTTGGGTATTCCTGTGTCCCCTGGCCCTAATGCCATCTCATTGTACACAAAACTTAAATTCTTCCTAAAAGCAAAACATAAGACACAATACAAGTGATTAAAATTAAAATACTATATAACTACAATGTACATTTCAGGACAGGTTATATACTTTATAGATCTGGTTCCTGTCCTTTTCTAACTTAGTGCTATGATTTCCAGTTATCTAGGGACTTCAAGGATGAAAGTCTTCTTTTTAGAAATATTTTGGAAATCCCATATTTAATGGCATTACTTCTTTTCCTACACTATAAGCTGTGTGAAAATAATACTGAACAATTATGAAACACTTACGAAGCACTGGACTATTCCCAAGCACTTTACATATACAATTTCACTTAACCCTCTTAACCCTGTGAGTTACACAGTTAGTCTAATTACCCCTATTTTAGAGACAAAGAAACCAAGCCATTAAGAGTTCAGACATTTTCCTACGCTACAATTATAGCATCTCTATATTTAAAAAAGTGGAACAGTCTCTAATAAATTGTTAAAACTGAAAGTGTGAACTAGAATACACACCTCATCTGTGAAAAAATAAAAACACATCAAAAAGTATATATACAGACATGCATATAGGCATGTATATGTACAAGCCCATGTACACAGATTTATTCCTAAAAGGATACGAGAAACTGGGTAGCTTGAGCACAAAAGTGGGAGACAGACTCTTACACTCAATTGTAAATTTAGAATTTTGCGTCATAAGTATTCCCTGCTCAAAAATGTTAAATAAATGAGTAAATAAAAGAAAAAATATCTTGGAATAGTCACAAGGAAAACCTGGTCACAACAAATACTAAAAGTTACTCATAATCAAGAAAACATGGTCTCATTGGGAGATAAAAGGATATCAGAGTTAGATCCAATATAGAGGGGAATTCAATATGTGACAAAGTCATACTTCCACTCAACATAAATGAGTTAATGAAAAAACAGCTAACATTTACCCAAATGCTACTGGCTATTCAAATAGAAAAAAAACAAGCTGGACCCTTATTTCACATCAAATATTAAAGTTCCAAACAAACTACAGATTTAATCACATGGAAAGCTAAAAGTTTCCAAGATTCTTAGACTAGTTATATATCCTGAAAGCATTCCACTCAAGCATAACAGAAATCTAGAAGCAATAAAAGGGCAGACATAAAATATGCAGCTAGAAAGTGTGATCAATGATGAAATATATTTAATTCAATAACAGAGACTTTATAAAGATTTTTCCTAGGACTAGGGTTGTGGCTCAGCCACTAGAGTGCTTGCCTTGCACATGTGAGGCACTGGGTTCAATCCTCAGCACCACATAAAAATAAACAAAATAAAGGTACTGTGTCCATCTATAACTAAAAAAAAATTATTTTAATTTTTTAAAAAAGAATATTTCCTTCAAAGTATTTGTCCCCCCTCATCTGTGTTTGTTTTATCACACATATTGTTTGTACTTTTTTTGAAACATTTCTGAAATGCCTCCTCTGAAATCACCTTCAGGTGTCTTTTGTGTTGAACTTCGTGGTTTCCATGTTGCCAACCTGCTTTTCTCCCATAGGTTTATTCCAACTTAGGGCCCAGCTAGAGAGGTAACATGGTGAAAAGTAGGGTGAATTAAGCAGTTATAATTTCATGGATTTGTCTGTATCACCAAAAACTGTCAAGTACTAAATGTGGCAGAATACGTCACTGTAATGGAGCAGCCATTCCTTTGGCCCTACTGTGAATGCTTCTTTCAAAAGAACTTAGAGCTAACGTGAGTCAGTGTTCAAACTGTCAGTCAAAATGAAACAAAGACTAATCTTTTTAGGTGGATCTCTAATTAGTCAGTGTCAGTTTATCAGATAAGAACAGGAACTAGAATAATGCTTTCATATATTCCAACTGCAACAGGAAACCACTATTACTTGTCTTCCAGAAATCATTTCTTTATTAAAAGGTTTTAAAATTTTTAAACTAGTATTCTATTCTTTACACCATCAACTAAAGAAACCCAAATTAGTATTTCGTTTAACTTTTTAGCTGTCTTTCCAAGTTTAAAATAGAACTCATGTATGCACATGATTAAAAATGCATTACTAAAGAATTGGAAATACATGTTAGCCCAAATAAAGGTCAAAATACACTACAGCAAGATAACCTGTCAAGATTCAACACTGACATGGGGGAACATTTCCTTCACATCACCAAATAATCCCTGTCATCACTTATTTGTTAACAGTATGGAATACTGGAATTTGACACTTTATATATGATTACATAAATATTAGATAACTTAGTATGAATTTTAAAATACCATAAGCAAAAACAACAGTTAAAACACAGTAGAAAACATACTTGTAACACACAAGTGCTGAATATTATAAGTGCTTCTACAAAGTGGCAAGAAATTTAAACTACAGAAAAAGGATATTAATAACCTTAGCACTATTGTAGGGGCAAAAAAACTAAAAATGACCTTAATAACCAGCAACAGGGAAAGGATTTAATAAACTGATATACTCATTAGATATAGAAGGAAATAAATACACAGCCTCTTAATATTGGTCTCGGAGGGAGGGTGAAGGAAATAAAAACAAAAAAGACTACAATAACATAAAAATAAGATGCATTAAGAGGAAAATATACAGTTCTATGATACTGCTGAATATGTGTAAGAAATGCTATGCACTGAACAAGACTAAAAGGTGACAATGAAATTTATAAAAACACTGATCTGATCTGAGATTCTGAGAACTCTGCTTCAAGGTTAATACAGGATAAATATAACATAAAAATGAAAATAAAAAGTTTAAGTAAACTATTATAATGATTACAATATAATAATAAATGTTTTTCCTTGAAAAATCTTAACACCTAAGATTCTAGAATGATCTTTGTCTAATTTATTGGGATGATATGTAGTGCCCCACACCTAGTAGCTATTCAAAAACCAGTGAGAATGTTAGCCCAGACTTACCTGCTATACAACTGTCATCAGATATCGGTACATCCAGATAAATAAATCCTTTATTATATAAACCTACAGAAGGAAAAGCATCTTGTTTTATCTCATTTATTAAATTAATAACAGTTAATTTTAAAAAAAGACTCCTAATTTCCATAAAAATTCTTAAAGTAATGCTATGTGAAGATGAAAAAAGTAAAACAGAAGAGAAAAAGAATTATATTAAAGTTTTAAAATCTTGGTTTCCTATATATATTCAGAACTATTAAAATTTTTCTTACCATTCATTTGTATAAATTTCTAGTGTTTCTTAGTGTTTTTCACTAAGTGGAAAACAACAGACTAGAGTCACACTTCAAATATTAACATCCCTTAGGAAATAGTAGTATTTGTGCCTAACTGGTAAGTAATTGCTATTAGTTTTCAATGGTTTAAAACAAGCTTTTATATTGACAAAAGACCATTTCTACTAACCACTTACTATGAACTATATTGTAATCTAGTGATCCAGAGAGTTGAGGGCCTGAATCGATGATCTTATCAATAGCGCATTTCTCAGGCAAAGTGCATATCTAAGAAAAGCAAAATATTTTCAATTAAGTTCTGTCCAAATTAACTAATTCTTTAGTCTCCTGAAATCTACTCATTATTGAAATCAATAATTACATGTCATTAGTTGAATGAACTATACACTCTTCATTTATCACTCTAGAATTCAAAGATCAACAGAAATAAATTACTTAAGTTGCCAAAATCTATAATACCAATAGAATTTAGAGAATGAAATCACTATATAAATACCATATTTGTTGTTAATAATAAGTCTTGCTAATAAATACCAATATCTTCTCCTCCTCTTTGAACTGGAATCATACCCATTTGCTGATTCTGAATCTCTCAAAACAGAAATTGATTTAAATTCCAGATATTCACATATTCATTATCAGAGACAAGAAGGTTCATTAGCTTATGACGCAGTTTGACAACTCCATTAGAAAGTACTTATTCTGAAGCCAAATTTCTAAACCTTGTATTTATTGGCTTTAATATACCTTCCAGAAAAAATTAAATACAGACCACTCCCAAAAAAGGCCATCTACTCACTTACATTCAACTACACATAGATATGACCTGGTCTCGAGGTCCCCTCAATACTCCTCCCCCACACATTCCTCTAAATCAACACCCCCTCCAAAATATATAAAACTTTTATTAAATGTGGTCAGACCAACAGGAATACCATTTTCCTGATCTTGACACTATCATAATACTGAAGCACCTATCTTTTCAGTATAGTAATTCAACAAAATGATTAGCACACAGGTTCCATAGCAAACCGTCTAGGTAAAAATCCTTGACCTTTACTATCATAATTTGAGTCATTAATTAATTGCTCTGTGCTCACTTTCCTCATCTGTGAAATGGGATACAAACTATACTTTCCCTTGGGGTTGCTATAAGAACTACATGAAACAATATAAGCAGCAAATATAACAAGAGTACATGTCACACAAGTACACAACAAGTTTTCAAAAGCAATGGCAGCCATATCATTGCTGTTGGTAGCTATGGTGTCATATATCACTTACTGCCTAATGAACATGCCCAGATTACTATACCTAAACTATGTCAAGTCTCCCTCACTGTTAAAAAGCATCTTGGAAACTACCAATAGCCTAGCCTACTAAGATTATTTCAGATTTTGAATGAGTTTAATTTTCTATAAGAAACCAAATATTGTTATTTTTTAAAATATTATATAACAGCAATTAAAAGTTGTAAGTTTAAAAAATTCTGGTTTTAATTTTAAAGATCTCTACCTTGATGTCATCTTCTGTGATGTATCCAGACTGTACCACCCACCACGCCTCTATGGTGATTTCTACTGGCTTTATGGGCAGAAGATCACGAGCCGTTTTCCTTCTGAAGAATTTCTGCAATAATACAAACACTTGAGAATTTGCAGACAAGCAGACAACCTAAAATGACCACCTTCTTCTTTTATCCAATCATGTAAGTTTGCTTCTACCAAGAAAAATAAATATCTTTTAAATTCTCATGTTTTAAAATCTTACTATTCTAAATAAACTTGAATGGAGAAAGTCATTCTTAAATTGTTTCAAGTAAATTACCTTAAATCATTAATCATTAAATCTGAATCAAAATCCAGAAATGAAAGCCAAGAGGTGAAAAGTGCACTTGAAAATATGTACTTATTCACCCATTAATTGAGCTCCAAGTCCAGGATGGGAAAGCAGAGCAAAATTAATTTTAAAAACTAAATGTTTTATGCTGATTTTAAATTTAATAATCACTTAAACTGTAACCTAGAGAATACTCAGGAATTATTTTTATATGGTATTTGCTCAAAGAAATTATAATTCATTACTTCTACCATTAAAAAAAAAAAAAAAAAAAGACTGATAAAGATGCCAAACAAGGAAAAAAGAAAGGGAAATGACTTACTTTTGATGATCTACACTGATTCATAAGATCAATATACTGGTTCCTTCCTATGCCAAGAAGCCTCAGACCTTTGGAAAAAAAAAAAAAAAAAACCTTTCCTTTAAAAACATTTAATATCTTGAAATATCACATACTCTCAAGTGACCTTAGTAAAAACCCTTAGCTTATATTCATCTTTTAATTACTGACACAGTTCATCAGTATCAAATTAAAAAAAAATTCTAAAGTATAAAAGAAAACTAAACTAAAAAACTGTGGGAGAGAGGAACTCAAGCTAAAACTTGAACAATGTTGAAAGAGATCATTTTTAAAAAGCAGAACTGCTCCCATTTTTAAGAAGTACAAGTGTACTTCTCAGCAAAGTTTCTTATACAACAGAACTATATCACATTTCAAATACATACTTCATTAAAATAAGCATAATAAAACACCAACAAATTATGTTGGTAGAAACCATACATATCGTGTTGTAAAAATATTGTACAAACATTTTCTTCCTTCATTTGGTAAATAGAGTCCAAATACCAAAACAAAAATTCATTCTCTAAAAATATGATTAGTTCTATTTTCCTGATTCTACCACTCCAAAATGTTCCTCTTTTAGACATTTAAATTAAATCTTACACTTGATGTGTATTATACAATAAAATTTCCATTAACAATGTTCTAGCTGTTCTCATTTTTCACGTCTCAGACTAAATCACATCGCAATACTGACAGACAATACCATGCATGCACAAAGACAAAATCTCAACATACCTCCCTGGGTACAATTAAATACTTACAGTCAGCAGCAGTAAAATTGGGCAATGAATCATAACTTTTCTCACTGTTCATAATGTCCTTTTAAAAAGAAGAAATTTAAAATTTGAAATGCAAAACTGCCTTACATGAAATCATGTGTATAAATATACATTAATATTGACAAACAACACCAGTTATTAGAGGAAGTGGTGAGATCTTAGTTTAGTCACCTAAAGCAAGCATGCCACACTGTAGGGCTTACTCCATGGTCCCCTCCTAGTAACAGAAGAACAGACTTTCAAGTCTGGGTTTCTCACAACACTCTAAATGAATCTATGAATCCCAGACATTTGCCCTGTACCCTCTGCCCTATGGAAGCTATACAAGAATGCCTCGTTAGAGCTCAGGGTTCTAATATCTCCATACTTCATCCTGATCCTAGATTCTATCCTAAGAAAAGGTCACAGCTCTACCAACATGCATTTAAATACATACTACCAAATGAGATTCTAGTCACTTAGGAAGCTTTTGCTCCTGTGAGTTCCAATTAGCTGCAGAATTTAACTCAAAATGTAGCTTTTTCCATCCCCTATCTCTTTGTGTAGCTGTGGGCTGAACTGAAGAGCTGGCCATCAGCTGCAAAGTGACCCTGATATGCAGTCCCACCCCATTCTTAATGGTTCACTCACACTATAAACTTACCTCCATAATCCCAGTATAGTAGGAAAATGGTGTTATCCGCAGACCCTTCACCATAATATCTGATAAGTGGTAAGGATACAGCATGAGGTGATCTCGACTGTACTTTAGCAGCTCCTCATAGTATTTGCGTTCATCTTTCTTGACATGTTTAACTGTAGAAGGAAATTTTCCAGGTTTTTTTCAGGTGTCTTTTAGTTACATAGTCACTATAAATCTACTAAGAAATACTTTACAAACCAATATCAATTTTTTAAAGTATGTAAGTTAAAAGAAAATAAAATATTCTAAGTTGGAAAAAAAGAACAATTATACCCCAAGAAACAGACCTGAGCATAAAAGTAAAATGTATAATGGTACATTTAAGTAGACAAATAAATCTTAAATTGGAAAACACAAAAAGGAAACAAAGGCCAGAACCTCAAATCCCTTACTGTGTTACTTTTCTTCCTTTACATGAAACAGGGTCTCACTATGTTGACCAGGATAAGATCAAACTTGAAATCCACCTTCCTCAGCCTCACAAAGTAGCTGGGATTATAGGCACACACCACTCACTGTACCCAGCTTAGATATCGCTTTTCAAAATAGACAAATTGCATGCTAGCTTTCAATGAACTCAAGTATATTTTTAAAAATCATTTGGAAAAGGTTTATATAGAAAAAGTGTCTCAGGACTAGAGGTATATTTCAGTGGTAGAGCACTTGCCTAGCTTGTGCAAGGCCCAGGGGTCAATTTCCAGCACTACAAAAATAAAAATTAAATATAAGAGTAAATATACCAAATTAATTACCAAATTAATCTAACAAATAAAAAACAAATATTTTAAAATTGGAGTTTAAAAAATGATGAAACCAACTATGTTTAAAATTTTTCCAATTATTATAGTAAGTTTTTCATTAAAGTCTTATTATTTAGAAAATTTATAGCAGCAAAAAAAAAATCAAAGTTAAAAATTATTAAAAACTAAACTTTTCCTTTTATCACCCCAGGCAAAAAGAGAACACTGAATTAGGATTAATATTCTACAGGAAAAATGAACCTATAAACAATACTCTAAAAAATAATTTTCATCAGAATTGGAAAGAAAATTGTACTTGCTAATACAAATTGTTTCATTTTAAATGGATCAGTACAGTGTTCCTTAAAGGTTTGTACATGGAATAATTTCAATACCATGAAATATATATTGAAAAATAGGGTGAATTTATGAAAACAATAAATCAGCAACCATCATTTCCACCCCAATATAAAAACATCTCTACTCACCTAAGTTATTTCTGTATCGTAGTTGATTGCGGATACTGTACAGGACAACCTGCTTTTCATATTCCCTCTGTGAATTTCCAAGACTCTAAAGAAATTTCAGATAAATATTAAACAGCTTGCAAAATGAATACTACTACTTTTTTCTCCCAGAAAATGTCAAAACTATGACTCCTAACTTTATCCCAGCTTCTCTAATTTCCAGAACTAAATAAGAAATACTTTCTTAAGTTTTGCTATATTGACTTTCCCACTTCGGTATTAAAGCAAAAGTTCAATGTTTCTTTTTAGTCTGCCTTTCTAAAATTATTTACTAAAATTGCCCAAAATATTGAATATCAAAGAGCAGTGTGAGCATAACTTCACTTAACAAAGTTCTACATATAGCGATTTCCTTCTTGAACACTCCCAATTTGTGTGTGTTAAATGAATGGATGGATGGTGTCTTGCACCTACATTTTTTCAAATTGAAGAACAACAACTATGGATAGACAGATTCCTGACTCGTAGTCACTTATAACAGAGAACTAAGATTATTAAAGATTAAAATTTCTAGATAATGTGTGTTTCAAATGTACTTAAGAATGCTTCTTTAAAATGCCATTTCCTTGTGGCTTCATTAGAAAACTGTTTTAGAATTCTGGCATCCAGCCATCCTTGGAATCTTGGAGGCATTGCTTACACTATCCTGAGGATAATAGGGATGCTCAAGTCTCTTATCCAAAATGATACAGTATTTGCATACAACCTACACATAACCTTCTGTATGTTTTAAATCATCTCTAGATTATTTATAATACATAATACAACATAAATGCTATGTAAATAGTTCTTATACTATATCACCTAGGGAAAAAACGTAAGGGGAAAAGTTTGTACATGTTCAGTACAGACATAATTTTTTTCAGTATTTTTGA
Source organism: Callospermophilus lateralis (assembly GCF_048772815.1). Taxonomy (NCBI): domain Eukaryota; kingdom Metazoa; phylum Chordata; class Mammalia; order Rodentia; family Sciuridae; genus Callospermophilus; species Callospermophilus lateralis. The sequence continues at coordinate 75,711,318 of NC_135320.1, read as the reverse complement.
TCAGCAGCTGGTTTAATCTGCAGATGAATATCCCATAGATACAGAGGGTCAACTGTATTTAATAACTAAAATACTTTCTAGCTATGCATTTCAGTATTTTCAGTTCAAAGATGGGAGTCTTCATGAAAGGAAGAAACAAGTTTGCTTGACTACAGTCAACATTATATTTACTGTGAGTCCCTAAACTTAACTTAATATACATGGGATCTCTCCCTTCTAATTACTAGGTATGGTCTTCCCGACACACTATAAAGTGAAACTAGACATCGTTAATGACAGATCAGAGGATTCAGTTCATCATATTTCTTACCATAGGTTTCTGAAAGCAAAGCAAACCTCCATAAATCTTTTGCTTAGGGCACTCTTCATAACAAGACAAATGAAACTCACATCTAAATAAACTGACCCTTAACTGAAGACACTGGTGGAACATAATGTGAGAAAATTAAGTATTTTTCTTTCTGTATCTAGATTAGATTACCACAAGTTAAACAGAACTCATACTACTGCCAGAATATATGTGCTTATACTATTTTCATCTGTTTGTAACATTAAAAGATTTGTAAGATTAGGAGTAGAATTCCTTATGGAGAAACTATTCCACCATCCTCTATGTAGCACAAAGTCAGAGTCAGTAATGAAGATGTTTAGGGGATTCAAAATGTTAAGCTGTCTGTGGAACTTTTAAAGGTTTCCTGTAGCTCTACCACCAAATAAAAGTCTCTTTCTCAAGAAACACAAAACATTCACATGCATACTCACACAAGCATGAATTTTGCTAAAACTTTAACAAGTTCCAATCTTTGTTCTTCTGTTTCAAAATAAGTCTTTTAATTTAACAACCATTTTCTCCCTTTCAAACTCTATTTCTAGTAAGTCCACAATTAAAAGTATAAATCAAACCACTCACACAAAATATATGGACCCATTATTTATAAGTCTCATAACAAAATATAAAATCCATTAGTTTTGCACTAGACATTAAGCATTGATGGCCCCAATCAATCAATATACAAATGTGTACACAAATACCCAAAAACCACAATAAAAGTTAACTTAATTCCTTTCTAGACAAAAAATGTACAATAAAATATCTTTGTACAGAGATTCTTTGGCTCTCCTCCATTTCTACCCCAAATGTCCCACCATTAACATTTTAAAACATTGTTGCCACCACAGATAGTTTTTTAAAAACTCATTTTACTCTGAAACAATGCTGGTCTTATAGAAATACTGATAGGGCCTGACAAATGAAGTCAGTCTGCATATAAAAGGAGCTATAACAGAGGCAAAAGGGATATAGGAATAAGGTACTAGCTATAAAGCTTTCATTGTACAGATTATTCTAAAAGCACAAAGACCTTCTAAAGCTGTTATTCCTACAAACCCCAATCTCAATGTATACCATCCCGATGCATACTTCTCTCCCGTAAAAATGCACACTTCTTTTTTCAATTGACCCTTTGTGGATTACACAGAACCTCATCATAAGATTTCTCTTAAAATAAAAGGATTGTGAATTGTTTTGAACAATAAATACAAGCAATTGATAAACTACAGGAAAATCCTGAAACAACTTTTTAAGGCATTTTTTTAAACTCCAGTGTGACCTTTATCATATTTTAAAAAAGAAAAAGTTTCACTCCATCCACATGAAAAAAATGGCTTGAAATACATTTTTTAAAATATGAATTTCCTCCCCCCAACTTTCAGAACTATGAAATGTGACTCATTTCCAAATTAAACTCATCAAAACTTACTGGAAATCATCAGAATATTCCATTTGTATAATGCCAAAATATAGTCTTCCCTTACAAAGAATATTTCCTGCTTTTAAAATGACTGAGCTTTAGCTCCCCAGGAAAAAAAATCTCAGACTGATGGCATCATTCAACTGAACAAATGTTTACTAAAAGTTAACTCTGTAGAGGTACTCATGGTTTAAAAAAAAAAAAAAAAAAAGCATAACAAGTAATGTAACCACAAAATACACCATATTGGTGTGAGCACCTAGATGAATGAGAAATAAAATACAATGAAAACATATCCAAGGAGCAACTACCCCAGACTGAGGTCAGAAAAACCTTCCAGGAGGAGTATCTGAGTGAGATTCAAAAAGAAACTATAATATAAAGAAGATATTTGGTGATAGAACTGGGTTTGCACTTTAGAAGTCCCACCCCCAGTGTAGAATGAAGAATGGATGAGAAGTCTGTGGGCAGGAGACCATACAGCTGATACAGATAGAGTTTGACCTATGAAACAGTGGTAAGAATAGAGAAAGTCTAAGGAAGCAAACTTGGATTTTGCAACATCTACAAATGGCCAAACTTAAACTAAGCTAAAACAGCTTACATGTTTTAAGTGATTTCATGGGGGTGGGGGGGCAGTGCAGGGACAAGGACAGACTACAGTGTAATTTCAGATTTGGGCCTAATTTTAACACTGTCCTGTGATTGTTTTTTAAAAACATAAGTAAGGTTTCAAAAACCTTATGCTAGTCATAATCTAATCATGTATCTTTAATAATGTTATACTTATTTTGATAAAAACAGGAACAGAGAAAAGATGGAAATAAAGAAAAGAAAAACAAGGACTATTGGTTCTTGTACTCATCCTCAGATATGCCACAGAATCCTAAAGAACAAAACTATCCTCTAAAGCCCTCAAACAAATTTAACAAGAGAAACGTATTCCTTCAGAATTAGAGCTTTGTTTTTCTACTTGTAGATAATGAATGCCACAAAGGTCAACCACTGTCCTTATAAGTCCCTGAAAGTTCTCTTTCCACTTTCTTAGATTTGGGTGTCTTAAAGTAAAAAGATTCATCATTGGTCAAATGATGAATCACCAGACCCTAGATTTAGGAAATTACTCATTTCCTAGATCCAAAGAGGAAGGGAGGCAAGTAAACTACAATAATTTTTTCACTATCACCACCAGCATTCCAAGCTTTCCAAAAATACTTTTGCCCAGCATCCACAGAAAACAAAAATGTCACTGTCAACTAAGTATAATGGGAGGAACTGAAGATCAGAGAAACAGTAACCAGAAAAACAGTACTTTATAGGTAGGTAGCACATTATCACAACCTTCATAAGATTTAACACCAACTTCTGCGTTATGTATTTATTCATTTGTTTACTTAATCTTTGCTAAAATATAAGCTCCATTAAAGCAGGGTCTTTGTCTTGTTTACTGGTGCAAACTACCTGTGTAAAAGCAGGGCATGACACCTAGTAGTTGCTCAATAAATACCTGTTAAACAACTGAGTAAAATTGCCATTCAAAAATTTGAGCACTGCCTCTCAAACATCGCATGTCTTTCTTATTGATACATCACCTCCAACCTATAAAGTGCAACAAAACAATGCATGCAATTTCCTTCAAAACCAGTCCCTGACTTTTTCTTCAGCCTCATCTGCTACTACTGCCACTCTCTTATCAAACTCCACCTCCAAATATATTAATATACACACAACTTCAAATTGTGGTGACATTCAGTTGCTCCCTACTCTCAAGACTTGTTTTTTCACTGATACAAGCCTTTGAAAATGATGTTCCGTCTACCTAGAAAAAATTTTATTCCTTCTTCTTTTACTGTTCTTGGTCCTCTCGAGGCCCAATTTGAATGCCTCCTCTACACATCCTCAAAAATGCTCCATGGACTATAATGCTTACTCCCGATCTACACTACGATGGAGGCACGTTTGAGCTGCTATCCCCTGTATCGTATTCATTTCTGTCTATCCCTTCTGTATCTTCCTCAAGTTCTGGAGGTCAAGGACCGTGTTTTAAATGTGGGTATCCCTGGCGCCTGGTGGCTCAGCGCAAAGGCACAAGGCGAGTTCTTTGAACACCATTCCGTCCCATTTAGCGATGGCCCCCTCCTGAGCCGAGAGTCGGTTTTCCAGAGAATCTGGCAGGGGAAAGGGCAGGAGTCAGCCGAGAGAAGCCAGCGCGGGCCCCGGGGGAGGGACGAGCAGGTGACAGTGGGGCGGAGCCGAGACGGTCGGGGACCGCCCCAGGTCCCCGCCGTACCTGTCTCACGTTGGCGGGCAACTTGCTCCAGGGGTAGTTGTGCCGGATGTGGAACTCCACGTCTATGTTCATGATGCCCCAGCCGGAGCCGCGACCGCGGCCGAACGACGCCTCCCGCCTGCCGGTCCCCGGCCTGTCAGGGGAGCCCGCGGGAGGCTCCGCGCCTCACACTGCGGAGGGCCCGCGCTGCCCCATGGTCAGGCCTCCCGACAGCTCAGCGCGGCCCGGGCCACGGGGCACAGCAGCGGCGGCGGCGATTGGTAGCTGGAGCGCCTTGGCGGCTCCAAGTTTCTTCCTAGTTTCGGCCCGCCGGAAATGGCTCTGGGATTGCGTCACTTCCGACCGTGACGCAAGGCTGGAGGGGCGGGGTTCCAGATTGGCCCGTTCCGCCCCCTAAACTCTGGTGGGCGGGGCAACGAGGTGGTAGCGGGAGATGCTCAGGAGGTCGCCTCCTGTCTGCAGGCTTGGTGTTGACCTTTCAGTCCCTGGATGAATTATGATGGTCACTTGGGCCTGCGTTGCCATTGTTGGATGACTCACTTTCCCCGAAATGGGGGTGGCCCCCAAATCAGATGGTTACAGGCACTGGGGTCAGTTGTCTAAGAAAAAGCACCCTGGGAAACGACCAGAGCTGGCTTCAAATAGTGGAAGAGTAGTGAGCATCCTGGGGGTTCTCCATCGCCTGCACCCAAAGAAGGGCCAGGTGAACAGAGTCCAGGCTCAGGAGCAGAGAATATTAAATCAATACTTTCCCCTGAGGGAGAAGCCATGATACATCAAAGCTGTATCTTGTGGAAGAATAATGTTGAGCTTCAAAATTTAAATTCTTTGAATGTAGAGATTCAGGGAGCAGACATTTTAAACTGGTACTGACAAGTCTGGCTGCCCAAGAGAATAAGACAACGACCTTTGGCATGCAGCTTCTGGGTGTCTTCTGCTCAAAAAAAAATGCATCCAATGCCTCTTTTTAAAGGCAGAAATCCAGCACATCTCCCTTTATCTCCAGTAAGATAGTCTTTGGGAATAGTTTCTTCTAGAATTTGTTACACTGCCTAAGCGATCTCATGACTTTGGTTACTTGCAGCAACTAGAGACAAGTTCTGTATTTTTGAAACTATTTTCAGTTTTAAACAATGGTTTTAAATGTTTTATTATACACTAACATATATAAACTCAGAACTTGTTATATAAAATGCCTAACTCAAACCTTAACAGTTGGAGAATCAGATACATAGACTCCATAATATCTGATTAATCAAAACAAACATGGTACACACTACTTTTGCATAGGTATATTGGTCTCATTTTAACCAACTATACATAGAAACTTTGACTCCTATGTTTACAGCATAGCTAAAAGTTAACTGAATGCCAACCATGAGACATAAGTTCAACAAATATTGTTTGCCTTGCTTCTAAGTGTTAAGCCCTTAACTTGCAGGAGATTTTCATTCCTCACAACGGTGTGAAAATTACTATCCTGATTACTATCCCAATTTAATACAAGAGTAAAGTGAGGCTTGGCAGGGCTATATGGCTTGCTCACAAAACCACTCAGGCAGGAGTGACAGAGCTGTCTTACTCTAAAGCCATCCTTTGATTTCCCAAGTCCACCTCCCATTATACTGCCTTCTATTCCAGTTTAGATAATGTTCATGTAAAGCCAACAACACAAATCTGCCCGAAAATAACTTTTATACAATTCTAAGTGTGGAAGAGCCCATATCCTTCCAAAGTCTTGGATCTAATGTAAGTAACAATGAATATTAAGACAAATTAGTTTTTAAATCTCTGTAAGCCATTATCTTAGCAATTAAGCAAGAGTGTGCCTGTTAAACTTATCTTAAAGTTATATTTTTTGCTTAACAAATATTAAATATAATGTGGACATATTACAACAGAAAAGTAATCAGGTGATAGTAGAGTTAAACTTACGCCTGCTAAATCGAAAAGGCACAGACCTTTGAAAATTTGACCTTGGGGAATAGAAAAGATTCTAACTAAGTAGCTGAAAAAATCAGAAATTTAAAAAAGGAAATAGTAATGGGTCAAAGCTATATGGACAGGAATAACACAAATAACAATTCCTTCAGAGCAGTAACTGGTAACAGAGTTTGGTTTACGAAAATGCAGAGTGCTGCATTTTTATTAAAGTACTGAGCTACCTCCTTTTCCCACAAAGTGACCAGTCTTTGAAAATTTGGAAATACAGAAGTTTATATAGTTCATAAATTAACCCACAAGGCTAAGTGTCCTTTTCGGTGGGAAGTTCAGAACCAGGACTGCTCCTCAAACATCAGAAAACCAAAAACAACTGTTCACTGGGCTTCATATACTCAGTCATTACATCATTAAACCTTTTTGGTAAATAATAATGTTCATCCTTTTAGGTCCCTGATTCAAGTTTCTGCTATTTCTGCTTCACTATATCTTTGTCTTTCAAACTCTAGAGAGGTCAGAAACTTCAGAGTGTTAGAAACCCCATCCCAGAAGCTGTGTAGGCCAGCAATGTGTTCAAATACACAAATGCAATGAGATGTCTTCTTATCTGGCTTTATCAGATTGGCTTAAGAGAAATTACCCAACTGGATTGAGTAATATACCCTTTAGTAAGACTACAGATCTCATTTTTTTATATTTTATTCTCATTTTTTCAACAGAAATAATGAGCAGAAGCAACTTGAAACTAGTAGGGTCTGAAGACCTTACTCACAGACCCCAGAATGTCATGTGCTATGGTAGAAAGAATAATGGCTCCACATCTAATCCCTATAACCTGTGAATGTTACCTTCATGGCAAAAGAGGCTTTGCAACTACAATTAAATTGAGGATCTTAAAATGGGAAGATTATCTGGGATTATCTAAATGGGCTCAACCTAACCACAGGGTCCTCATAAGAGGAGGCAGGAGGGTCAGAGTCAGAGAACAGGATAGGATGGTAGAAGCAGAGGTTAAAGTGACTGGAGACTACAAGCCAAGGAATTTCTCTTCTAGAAGCAGAAAAAGGAAATGGATTCTTGGCACAGCCCAGTTTGTACTTCTGATCTCCTGAACTAGAAGGTAATAAGTTTGTATTGACTTAAGTCACTACGTTTGTGGTAATTTGTTATGGAAGCGGTAGGAAATTATATACTCCCCCAACTATAAAATACTCCAATACTCAAATAACTTATCCATCAAATTTTATAATTAAATTCATTTTGTAATTTAAATGTAAATACACTGAGAAGGAATAATCCCTTTTTAGCCTTCGTATCTTGGGGTCTATGCGAGTTATCACATCTTTTTTCAACAGTTAAGTTTGAAAGATAAAGAACTAAGGGATTAAATGAGATCAGAAAATGGTTTCTAGAACAAAAAAGGAGAAAGTCACTGTAAACATTTTCTACTTCACAATTTTGCTGGGCCTGACTCGGTCATGGGTTTCCATACCAGAAGTGCTCTGCTCTGTTCCCATGAACCAGGTCACCTCCATGGTTGCTTGACATCTTGGTCTAGCTTGGTCCCACCTTAGAGTTCTTGCCCTTGCTACTCCTTCACCTTGATGCCTTTCCCCAGACCCTTGCATGACAGGCTCCTTATCACTGAGCCTTCTCTTCTCCCACTACCTTGTTCAGATAGCCACTCACCCTCTGCAACACTACTTTGGTTTATGCCCGTCATTGCAAGGAATACTATCTGACAACTTCTTTGGTTTCTTGTTTGTCATTGGTCTTTCCCTGGAGGGAAGGATTTGTCTGTCTCATTCATCGGTCTATTTCCACTACCTTGAATCATGTATCACACATCATAAGTGCTCAGTATTTGAATGTAATGAATGAACAAGTTATGTGTTATGTGAGCTCACAAATGTCACCTTGTTAGTTAAACCTTCCCTGTCCACCTCATTCAAAGTTGTAGCACATCTACAACCTTCTGCCTCCCTCTTCCCTGCATTGTTTTTCTCCATAAAATGGAGATGGCACATACTGCCATCTAAAATATTTAATAAGTGATCTAGTCATTTTAATTAATCCCCCATTAGATTAAAGATTCCAATAAAGCAGGGGTTTTTGTTTGTTTTGTTCTCAAGTTTAGGTCAGCACGTAATAGGCGTTCAGTAAACAGAGTGGATGAACAAACGAGATATAAAGAGCAGAATTCTCATTAAAATCCAGATATGGGGATTCTCTGGAAACTCTGGAAAGTCCTGCCCTCTTGGCCCTCCTTTTCCACACTAGTCAGTGGAGCTGGGGAGAGCCTGCCTCACTGAGTCAGGACATAGACCTTCCCACAGGCCATAGTCCCCACTCCTCCCTGCTGCCTCCCTGCTTCGGAGGCGCATTGTGAACATTGTCACACTTGCAACGTGTTTATTTTGAAGTGGAGAAACATGTCTATACCCTTGTCTATGCTGAATATGAAGGAAATGTGAGCTAGACAGAAAAGCCCCGTCCATCCTGCCCTGCCTCTCACACTTCACAAATTCACACTTGCAAATCCTTCCACTTGCCTCCCATTGAATCCCTTCGGATCTTTACAAACAGAACACCCATCTCTGCAGAGCTCATCCCTGCTTCTCTACCTGGAAGGCTTTGCATCCTGACACTGCGGAAGGGGTTCTGAAGAATCCCAAGGTGGGGACAGAGTGAGGGAAAAGGCAAGATAACGTGGGATTATTTTCCTTTTAAGAAGTTTCTGGTATTTTTTTTTCTTCAAAGGAGGAAAGCAACTGAAGAGAAAGATTAATATCATATGACCTGCATAGAGAGAATGGTGTATGTCTGCCATCTGGAGTCAGCTTACATTTGGAACATTCGTGAGTCTGATGTGTCATGAACACTCCACTATCAAGGCACCTCCCCTCCAAACTCTGGCAACTGTAGTAGTCAAGGTGACCACCAGGGGCTGATCTCACACAACATTTCTATATTTAAAACCTTTAAGTTGTTGGTTTCTGTTGACTTTCATCCAAACCATTTTCTCAGGCCTTACAGTCCTTGAAATTCTTTCTCTCATTTATCTCAGCAGCTAGTGGACCAAACACTGTTGCTTCTTCTTTGAAATTGTTTCACTTAGGCGTTCTGGGCAGTGGTCCAGCTGAGGTTTGTACAATCTCAAGGTCATCATTTATGCCTCTTGATAGTCCAGGCCACTGCTTAAGTTGTGTAGCTACAAAGTTGTCTTTATCCTTAATTGAAAATATTTTCACAGTATCCACGAGGAAGAGTAAAATCACATTGTGACTGAATGAGGATGGTCCATGTTGGAATTCAGTTTTATTTTTGAAGAGGTTGGATCAGTAGAAAAAACAGAGGCAAAAGAATGAACGGAAAAAAGTCCATGAAAGTGAAGAGTCCCCTGGAGAGTTCCTCTCATTTTTTCTTTTCATTTCTTCATGAAATTAATTTAAATACATAGGTAATCTTCAAGGGATAAAACAGAATAAAAATTTCCAGTGCCATTGTTTGTTTTTAAAAAATAAAAAAAAAAAACAGCATTAAATCACCATGTCCAAGCCTTATAGCAGATCAGCTCTATCAAAGTTCCTGGTGTTGGAACCCAGGTCTACATATTTATGAAATATCTCCAGGTAATTCTAACGTGCAGTGAAGATTGACTTATCAGGCATCTTGGAGCCTCAGGGACTCAATAAACATGTGTTGAGATGCATTTGAAAAATTAGGAGTTTGAACAAAGATAATTTCTAGTGTCTAATTCTATCTCTATAAGTGAATAATTTCTGACAAAATGTAATAATTCTCTTGCAGATGCTGAATAACTTCCCCAACTTAGGCCCTTTAGTACAAGAAATAAACGGCAGCTCTAAAACATGCATATAGACCAAGCAAATTAATTTCTCCATATCTTGTTTACAATCAAGACAATCGTGATACAAAGAATTACACACTATTGGGCCAATGTGGAAATTATCTGAACTTATGTAATTCATATGGCATTGGTCCACCTCAGATACTTTTAGCTTATTTAGGTATATTATTACAGTGGCTTGGAACTTAGCTGAAATGAAATTGTTTTTTATTTCCTTCTACATTATGTCATTCAAACATAACACCTTTAGCAACACGTAATTTCTCAAGTGTCTAACAAGAAATACAAGTTTGTCTACTAGCATTAACTATGATCATGGATTAGGTTCAAGTACAGTAGGATGGTTTTGTGACCTCTATAAACAAGATATAAATGAGAGGTAGGTTACTTTCTTGGCTACAACCATAACCAATTCCAGGAAAATGTCAATTGGCTACTTGGGCGACTCACGTCCATGGAAGCATGTGTTCCTTCATGTACAGAAACTGGAATTCTGTTCCTTTTAGATTTAATTAATGACCTCATCTTTTAAGAAATTATATAGTAATTTTTTTCTTCATTTTCCTTTCCTTCATGTACATACCATACATACATACTTTCATCCATATATAGCTAATTGAGTCATGTACCTAGAAAAGGTAGGGCCCAGGAAGCAAAAGCCAGGTGAAAAAAATCAAGAAACCAAAGACATCTATTTACCTTTGGAAAAAAAAATAAGAATTATTACAAAGAAAGGCAAGAAGAAAGTCAAGATTGAATAGAAAATTGGATTTTCAAGTCCTAGCAAGACAATTGGATTTTCAAGTCCTAGCAAGCAAGTTTTGAAAGCCAGGCTATGTGAAGAAAGAGTTTTTGGAGTCCTTGTAGCTCCCACTGGCAGATCTTGATGTGAAACAGGGGAGGATGAAACCTTCAGGAGGGAACATTTCCCGGGAGAAGCCACTGCCCCCAGATGACTGCCTCTAAACAGAAAACGGCCAAATGCAGAGTCTTTTACTTGGGAGGCTTAAGAAGGCGCACGTGCACCTGCGCGCACACAAGGCTTACGCCTACCTAAGGAAATCAAGCAGCTGGATTTTTGTGTGTGTGTGAATATTCACATATGAATATATTCAACCCCCCAAACAGCCACCAGCTTTAATCTGAACTAAGACCTATTTTCGACACGCAGGAGACAGGGAGTGAAACTGAACTGCAGTAAGAGTCCCTCACTATCTGCCTGCTGAGACAGCATCAGTGTCCACACTAGGATCCTCAGGAGCTAACAGCAGGGCTTGTCAGGAGCGGGATGAGGCAGGTTGTCAAGGCATGTTTTCCAGACCACTCAGGAAGAAAACCCAAAGAGCCCATATCTGATGTGAAACTGCAAAGATTTTGAAGGCTAAAAAATTCTGTGGAATTCAAGTACCTGGAAATCAAGCTGCTGGATTTTCTTTGTGTGTGAAAGGCACATAATCCTGACCCAGCCTACCTACAGAACAGGGATCAAGATCGCTTCCTGGACTCCATCAGTCAAATACATGAGAGATCACGATTAATTCCTAAGTGTGCTAACGAAAATTGCAGAGGAAAATCTCTCACTCTATAAATAGTGGAAGAGAATGGAAACATTCCATACTAAGATCCCACCACCAAAGTTGATCCTCAGGGCCCAGCAGCAAAAATAGTGTTAGTAAATGACTGAATTCTTGAGTCTAGAAATCTGAAATTAATCTGGGAAGAACTGATTTAAGGAAAACATAGACTATGGGTTGCTATGTGCAAGGCATCATGCTAAGTATTTGGGAACACACTGTTGAATAAGCATGATCCTACTTTTCAGTGATTTACAGACTGGTAGGGTTGAGATAGTTCAATGGAATGTAAAGTAGAATGCAGAGATGGGTATAAGATGCTAGTAGAGGAAATGGATCTTCCTAGTCAAGATTCTGGAAACAATGGGAAGAAAAGAATTTTCTGCTAAGTTTGAATATTGTGATATATCCTAAGTAAGTGAAGGATATTTTGGCTGCTACAGAATTATTTGGGAGATGTCACAGAGGACAAGGGTGCACTAAATTAGAATGATACTCCTGCTAGACTCTGAGGTCAGTGATTTAAGGACCAGAAGCCCCTCCTGAAAGAGAACTTGTCCAATTTTTGTTCTTCAGTGTTTTATGGTGTATTAATATATCATAGTCATAATTATTAATTTTTGTCTGTAAAGTCCTGAAAACATATTTAAATGTAGAGAAAGAACCTAGTTTATAATCTGTTCTAGTTTTACATAGAACCAAGAAAAATTCCCATTATGATCAAGAAAGAAATGTGGACTGGCTTAAATACTTACAGAAATTCAAAATGATTAAAATTTCCTGCTGAGCTAAAATGCCAAATATCCTTGTTCCTAGCGTGGCCACTGAATTCTAGAAAATAAGGGGCTGGTTGTTCAGTTTATAAGTAAGCCACAAAGTTAAAGATTTACCATATATTGAATTCAAATCCTGTAGCTGGTACCAGATGGTACTGTGTATTTATTGCTGATATGAGAAGCAAGGCACACCCGCTATTAACAATCAATGACTCCATACTGCGAGAGAATACCCACAGAAACAAGCCAGAGCTGATGAGTCACATCATTTCATCACATTGGCAATTATTAATGGGCCTCTCACTGAGCTACTTTGTAATTCTCTATACCAGTTGCTCTACACATGGGCAGTGGTGTGTGACCAGGGGACGTTTGGCAATGTCTGGAGACACTTTCAGTTGTTACCACCAAAGAAGATGCTACTGGCATCTAGTAGGTGGAGGCCAGAGATGCCATCCTACAATACACGGGACAGCTCCAAATGCCAACAGTGCCGAGGAAGAACCCTGCTCTGAACTACACAGCATGACTACTTGGCATGACAATAAGTATCCAAAAGCATTCACCCCCATATCTGATGCCTAATCCCAAATCAGTCATGAAGGTAGCAGGTGCCATCACTGCAGAGTCATCCACTTCCCGGCTCCTCCTGTAGCTCTCAGAACAGGGTAGTGGCCTGACTTCAAGTCCTCATTTGGCTATTTACCCTAACCCCTGGGCATTTAACCACTTTGTGCCTCAGGGTCCTAATCTGTAAATTGATAATAGTTCCTATCTCTTTCCTGAGGGCTATGCCATGTTTAAGTAAACAGACTCATCCAAAGTGCTTACCAAAGAGTCTGGCCTCCAGCAACAAAAAGGGTAAGTTTGTTTTTATCAATAATATTACTTAGCACAAAAATAAACTCAGAGATTTGCATTATCAAGACCAACTTCCAAAATCTCACTGCCACTTACTTAAGATCCTTCTTTAAATTGTTGCACCCTGTTTATTAGGACTGGTGTAAAGGCAATGGTGAGGAGCAGAATAAAGAAGAGCTGCAGGATGTGAAGATGAAATCAGTGAGACATAAAAGCCAACAAGAGAAACCGTCTCTGACCACCCCACTCCTCCCTGTCCCACCCCCTTGGAAGTTCCCCATTGTCACTGAGAACCACCAAATCTGACTTTTATATTTGGTCTCAGAATTTAGGTTTCTGCCCTGGTCCCTGCCCACCCCCTCATTGTTCGTTGTTGTTGTTTGTTTGTTTGTTTGTTTTTTAACCATTTCCAAACGTTCTTAAAGGCAAGAGTGAATTTCTGTGGATTTACTGCTCCCAGCTTTTAGGTTCTTTAAGACACTAACAGGACTGCATAGAGGCTTTTTCAGCATTACTGTATGGTCTCCGTGCCAGAAGATCACCATTAGAAATGGAAATTATATTTGAAAGCCATTAGACTTCTAGGTGATGCACCTGAGAGAGAGATTGATCACACTTTAGAGGCATATATGGTATCATTTTTTTTCCTTTTTCTAATCGTTTGAATTTTATACCAATGTTTAAACTTAATTGGATGTTAGCTTGAGGTGGTTAAAGGTCCTTTGTGGGGAGGTTTTTTGCTATGGTTTTGCTGTAAAAAGTGTTTCAAATTGTGCTGAAATGTTGCTGAAAAGCGTGGTGCTGGTAACAGTTCAACAATCCGGGGCCACTCATTCTTGCCTACTTTTACCCTCCCTCTGAAGCATTGAAGGTGGTATGAGAAGCCTGCATGCGTGTTCAATTCTTCTCTTTCTCTTTTCCCCTGCCTCCCCTACTCTCCTTTGCTTGCTCAACCTCTTTTGTTCAGTATGTGTAACTTGAAGCTAATTTGTACTACCAGATATCTGACTGGAGCCACAGATACAGAATCTGTATTGTTCTTACTGAAACACAGCATGGAATCAACATTAAACTTAAATAAAACAAACCCAAATTTAAAAAGAAAAGAAAAGAAACCTGTAAATGCAAATGTCCTCTTTCCCACTTTCCTTTCTGTCTAGGCTTCACTCATCAGATGGGCTGGCACCCGAAAAGAAACCGTCTCTGACCACCCCACTCCTCCCAGTCCCACCCCTTGGAAGTTCCCCATTATCACTGAGAACCACCAAATCTGACTTTTACATTTGGTCTCAGAATTTAGGTTTCAGCTCTGGTCCCTGCCCACTAGAGTTCTGATTTTCATATAAAATTGATGGAAAACCAAGAAAAAAACCGAATCAGGAGCTGGTGACCAAAAGAAGCAAACAGTGTGAATCTTGAGGTCACAACAGTGAGCTCCTGGGGCTGCAGAGACGTCCAAGGGGAGCAATGGTTTTTCACTGATTTGATTTTGCTGCATGATTTTTTGGGTGATCTTGTTTTCCAACCTAGTTCAATAACCTTTTCAGGATGTCTGTGAATTATCCAATACTATTTGACAGTACCTTTAAAACAAATCCTTAGGCTCACTGGTGTCAGTTCTCAGTTCTCGATGTGTGCAAATAAAGCCCTGAGTGATACCTTCTCAGTTTCAGATGAGGAAACCGAGACCTGCAGAAGTTGTGTTCTGCACTGCACAGCTGTAGCAAAGTCAAGATTAGGAGCCAGGCTAGGGCTTCCCAACCATAGCATAGTGTATTTCTAGATGGTAGACAAACTTTGCCGATGTTGGTTTGGGGGAAAAAAAAATAAGGTGGCTCTTCAAAAATATTTGTAGATTGCTTTATTGGCCAAGTAAACTAAATGTGGTAACATGTGTAGACAGTTTTCTTACAGCTCAGGATAACCTCAGGATTCCCAGAATGATAAACCGAAATGCCGGAGGGACAAGGTAAAGCCAAAGGGTGATAGGTACGAGATGACGGAGTGGCGGGGTCTGCACACACTTGAGCCCCTCTGCTTTGTGCAGTGGGCAGCTGCCGCTCAGCCCCACTCGTCTGTTTCCAGATGGAAATAAAATCCAGATCTGACTGTACAAGGGAAACTAGAGTTCTGATTTTCATACAAAATTGATGGAAAACCAAGAAAAATAAACAAAAAAAAAAATCCACTGAGCGGGCCAATACTTACGGGCACATGCCTGTGAGCCACTCAGTCCTCAGGCCACATATGAACCAATTCCAGGATACTGTTAAACCCTGTCTTTATTCACCTCCTTCTCACTGGAAGGTTCATTTGAGAGAAGATGAAGCAGTCTTCTGTCCACCCCAGTGGTAGTGTTAGGAAGACCTAAAAACTCCCATCTCCTCCGGCTTTCCAAATGGAAGTTTGCTCTCTGAATGCAACATGACTTGGCGGCCCTGTTTTTGGGCTTATGTTATTTCATCTTTCATCAGCCCCCTTTTGCCTGGCTAGCATACTTTTCCTTCTAGAAGGGTCACCTCCTTCTGGAAGCCATTCCTGATTTCATCTCCCTTCCCCAACCCTCAACACACTCCCCCCTTAGGTAGGGTACCACCTCAGCACTGAGGAATAATATTCCAAGTATTTAAAGAGTAGCTGGTGGCCTCAATCCTCTAGGAGATAGATGGGTACCCCTAGATGTTAGCACATTGTCAAGGGGTACAAAGCCTGGGCAGACGGTGGGGGGAAGCAGCATGAGGCAGGAAAGGCAAGAGGCAAATACAAGATGGTGTGTTACCAGGGAGGCCACGACCTCTCTACTAAAGTAGCTGCTCAGTGCTGTGCGGCCCCTCTCAAGAGGGTGTGTGAAACCACTGTACCCCAAGATGGTCCCTGGGAGGAAGGAGGAGTGGGGTTCCTCCTGTTGGCTCTATCTGTTGACTCCTTCCTGTCTTCAGCCTTCCATTGTCAAAATTTGAGCCATGGAATAGCAACTGCCTTTTACCAGAATGAGTATTGAGGTGCCCACAGGCCTACCAGCAGGGCTGCCTCCCCCATAGCACCTGCCACATGGTATGAGATGATGCTTTTAATGATAATTATTCAATCAGTGACGCCAGCAACATCTGCATCACTTCCATCTTTAGCATTTATATAATTTTTAAACCCCAGCACTTAGTTGGGTTAAGCAACAAATGCTTAATGGAATGAAACGCAAAGTTGGGTTATAATAACTTTAAAATATCAAGCCTATCTTTCAAATCAATGCCACACCTTTAACGAACCTTTGCAACCCAAAGTCCATTGCTTCTGGCCTTGCTCTCTGTTCCAATTTCCCTCTGGCGTCTCAAGTACCTGGATCCTCTTTCGGTATCAGAGGAAAACCTTACCTTAGGTGATTGCTCTAAACAAAATTTCCCCAAATTAAAAATCTAGCTGTGTATATAATATCTATAATTGTCATCTAGGTTTTTGATATTGTTGATATTGACAAATGTTCACCTGCCTACACAATGTCATTGAATTTTCTACAAGAAGGGTTTTGTGTATCTTTTCAACCAAGCAAGAATGTTCCTGCCAGATGTGATGGTGCATGCCTATCATCCCAGTGTCTCTGGAGGTGAGGCAAAAAGATCTCAAGTTCAAAACCAGCCTCAGCAACTCAGCAAGACTCAAAGCAACATACTGAGACTCTGTCTCAAAATAAAAAATGAAAAAGGGCTGGGGATGTGGCTCAGTGATTAAGCACCCCTGAGTTCAATCTTTGGTACCAAAAAGGGGGGTGTTAAAAATTAATTCTGGGAACCAAAAGAAGTCACTGTATCTAGATTAATTAAATGCCCAGTAATGGTGGATTCCATTTGTTACTTGAAGAACTCAGTCTCTAAAAGTAGACTGGACTATTAGGAAAGGTTGGGAAGACTTAGATTTCTGTTAACAAATGATGTATAACCCTGGCAGCTACATTTTCCATGAGAACATTAGTCAGCAGGTAATGAATTAGTTCCTATTCTAGTAATCATTAATCCACTATCACTCTACATGACTAATATTACAAATTTCTACAGCCTTCATTTAAAAATCACTTGGGAGTACTCATGAGAGCTAGCAGGCTGTAAAAATATTTATATGGAGCTGTATTGCTTGGGCTTTACCTTTTCCCAGGTGTAGACAATGAAAACCTGGTCAGGCTCCTGAGTGGAGCCCATAATTGGTGTGGACCTGGGGACAGCAACTGGCCTCACTACAAATAGCCTTCGACATGGGCTTTCTTTAGAAACTCAGAGCTCAGACTCAGCCAGTAACACAAAGCCAGAATATGGTAAATTTCAAAAGACAAGAAACTCTTATCATAGGCAACTTAGTCACAGTATCCCCTGGTAAAGTAAAATTTTAATTTCTAACATAGAACAGGCTGCCATAAAAACGATGGAAGTCTGAATATGGGGATCTCATATCTTGCGATTGGAACTGCTTTCCTAAGATTATGAAATGAAAAGTTGGCAGTAAAAGTGTTTCTTTGCCCATCCCCGCAGGCAATGCTCACGTTAGGCAAATTTTGGAACCAAAAAAAAAAGAGATTTTTATTGACATGGGTGCATTTTAATAAGGGCTAGATTGATGCTCCGAACTGGGGTCATGGAATCAAGTATTCTTGAGATAGATGAGGATTTGCACGCCATCTGGTCTACCTCCTCACTTTAGGATTATGAACATGGAAGCCGCAAAGAAGGAGGAGCTGACTCACAGCAGCACAGCTAGTTACAGAAAAGCAGCACCATGTGACAAGGCAGCCAGCCAGGCCCAAGGTCCCCAGTGACCTCATGAGCAGCTACCTGCTCTTGCACGTCCCATCAGACCGACGCTGATTCTCTCCAAACCTCTTTGCACAAATCAAAAATAAATTGATTTTCTATTAAATCAAATAAGTTAATTATCTGAGAAAAGATGTTTCTGTTCACATGAAAAATATGCTCCTGAAAACCTGTGAGGTTGGTTTTTAAAAATTAAATGTATTTTGGACGCTTTACTCTCTTTCTATGACTCCTGGGAATATCCAACGCAGCTCCCTCTTTCCCTCTGGAAGGGCTCTGATCTCGCCTCCAGACACTGCCTTCTCTACCCGTCCTTCCTCTCTCCACCAGCTTCTCGGGCCCACCTGAGGCTTGCTGAAGGGCCCTCTTCCCTGCTTCCTCCCCTACCTTCTCTCTTCTTGCCTCCCCTCCCTTCTGCTTCCCTCCTCTCCTCTCTGCTTGCTCCACACTTTCCAGCAGTATTATTAACCTGACTTCTGATTCATGGAAATGCCAATGACTCCCAAATGTACCTGCAACCAGGCATCCTCCCTACCCAGCTGTCACTTGGACATCTCCCCCGATGTCTAAAAAAGCCCTAAACTTAACATGATCAAAGCCCACATCTTCATGCCCCTGCTCCACAATCTTTCCCCCGCAACAAGCCTTCCTCCCCTCCATAAATGGCACCACCTTCCACTCAGGTGCTGAGCCCAAATCTGGGGGAGACACCTTGATTTCCCTTGGCTTCTCTTGACAGTTGCCCCTTTGCCGCCATCCAAGTCAAGGCGTCTCACGTAGATTAACTTTGCAGTCTTGGGTCTCCTCAACTTTCCTCTCCCCTAAGCACCACCCTCCTGACCACCTCCCATCATCTCAAGGGCACTCACCACTCCCAGTGCTGACCCCTCCAGGTCCTTCCCACTCCCCTCTCAAATCCCTGCCACTCAACAGAGAAACCCCCCCACACACCCCCACCCCAGCAAGAGCCAGAACTGCTGTGAATTCTGTCTCATTCCTTATGGCAACGACCTCTCCCTCCCCAACTTCTGTGACACACCTTGTCTACAGTAGCCATTTGGTCCTTCAATCATACCCTGGCTTCCAATTGCACATTTCAATATGCTCTACTCTGCAAACGTGTCTGGAGGTCCTGGGGGGGGCAAGCACTCCATTTTCACCTCCTTTTCTTCTGACCCATAGTGACTAACACAGTGCTTTAGTATCTCACTTCTACCCATCAATGCTTTTGTATTAGTGATGAAGTTCTGCAGTGCAGGCCAGAAGTGGCCGCCCGTCCCCACAGAGGCACCGGCAGCACAGCACAGATCACCAGCCAGAGATGAAGCAAAGCTCAGGGTGGAGCAAACCAGAAGTGGATGCCAGGTGTCACATGGGTGCTGTTGAATGTGCCCTTGCAGTGACCCACAGGTGGATCAGAAAATCCCTTAAAGAAGAGAGACACAAGCCCTGAGAACTGGAGAGAGACAGTGCATCCTGAGGTGTGTATGTTAAGTAGCTGGATTCAACCATGCCTGAAGCTAGCTATCTTTTCAAATTTTTGAGGCCCCCCCCTAAAAAAAATCCCTAGTTCCCCTAATTTGTGAGTCAGGTTCTAAGTCCTTGTGTTCAGAAGAGATATACCTGACATACCTTCCTAAAGTCAAATTGTTTGTAGTATTTGAGGTCTGGAAGTAAAGTAAAGATAAAGAAGTGGAGAGAGTAAATGACTCTGATATAACCCTAACTTGTAGCAGAAACCAGCCTAACACCCAGGGCTTTGCTCTCTCAGTGATTTTTCTACCACAAAAGGCAAATTAAATGAAGGTGTGTTTCCTGATGTAGATGTTTTATTTCCTCTTCTGGAGCGTAAGTGGCAGAGAGGGCGGGAGTGCCATATGCCCTGTAGCCCAGCACAGTCTTGCATGTGACAAAGAGACAAGAAGTACTTGTTCACACATCCACCAGCTGAAGAAGGCATTTTGTTCTGTGAGAGTTTTGCTTTTAAGCCTCAAGATGAATGTGTCACTTTCAGTGTTTTTTGTTACTGGAAAAGTATAGAAGTATAGAAATGTAGCCTCTTTCACCAATTATAATCCTATCCTGTAAAGTTAGGAATTTTTGACCTAGTGAAGCAACAACTTTAGGAAGTAGCCACTGTATGAAGATGCTGTGGGGATGGCAAGTAACAGGCCTGTCTTTGCTCTTAGGAATTTATCAACTAACATTGGGGGGTGGAAATAACTATAAGCAAACACGACAGAAATACTAACATTTTTGCTTTTGTTTATGTGGAAGAAAGTATCGGTACAAAGTTAAACTAGAATTTGGGGATTCTATCTAAGTTACACTGCATAAAGGAAACACTGTTAATTTTGTCTGCACAAAAAAAAGATTAGGCAAGTGTTCAGGCTTCGAAAATTAGTATTTATGCACTTTTGTTATTTTAATCAATATTATGTGGCTACAAAAGAACCTGAAATATTTATGATCTTAATATCATATGAATATGATTGTCTCAGGTCATTATTTGTTGCTATGACAGAATACCTAAGTCTGGGTAATTTATAAAGAAATATAAATTTTAACTCATGGTTCCGGAGGCTGGAGGTTCAAGGTTGGGTGGCTGCGAGGGGCACATGCACTCAACTCATGGCAGAAAAACAGAAGGGGAAGTGCAAACACTAGGGGCAGCTTTGTTTCATAAGGAACCGATCTCACAGAGACGAGCCCACTCCCATGAGAGACATTCATCTCTTTTACCATCCAGATCACCCCTGAAAGGCCCTGCCCCCCAATGACGGTCACAATGGCACCAAATCCCAAGGAGTTTGGGAGGGGACAAACCATATTCACACCACAGCAATGACATTTCCCCCAAGATTTTCTAAATGGAAATGGAAATCGAATACAAATTGTATGACATATGTATTTGCTGCGAGAATTAAAGCCACTGATGGATTCTTATTTGTTTCTTAGTGCTGCCATATAAAGCAACACAAACTTTAAAGGACAGAAACCTATTGTCTCTGACTGCTGGAGGCTGGAAGCCCAACATCCAGGTGTCAGCAGGGCTGTGCTCCCTCTGAAACCTGAAAGAACAGTCCTGAATCACTCCATCCTGTTTTCTGATGGAGGCCATCAGACCTGGAGCTCCCTGGCTTATAGACAAGTCACTCCAGTCTCTGCCTCTGTCATCCCTGTCCCTGAGTGTCTGTCTCCACAGAGCAGTTCCCCATCTTCTAAGGTCACCAGCCATATGGGATTCAGGCCTACATGAAAAACCTCAGCTTTACTTGGTTATATCTACAAAGATCCTATTTCCAAATTAAGTGGCATTCTCCTGTGCAAGGCCTCAACATATCATTTTAGAGGATACAATTTAACCCATACCAAATACATGAATCATCTTTTTTTTTAAATAAGTGTTAGAAACTTAACCTTGGCAGATGATGCAGAAGGACAGACTCTCCTGGGCCAGACTGATCTATGGCTGGTTTTGAGACACCCAGGATGATTAGAAGAGTGAGGCTTTGGCTGACCCACCTTACCCAAGGTTGAAGAAGATGAAGTGGAAATCGACTTTTGGTCTGAAACAAACTTACTATACAGACACCTATGGTTACACACCCAGAAGTCATCTTGCCCTTCCTCTTCTCGTTCATCCCCAGGATCTAATGAATCTGTTAGCAGGTCCCTAAAACTCAGTTCCACTCATTTACCCAAGCACAGGGGACAAAATGAAAATCCTTGCTGGAGGATTCTACACCAGTGAGGTGAATAGAGATGCACAAAGAAAAACAGCTTCTAAACAACAAGTACTGAGTCTAGTGGTGCCACGTGCAAGGTAGACAAATTCATCAAGGAAGGACTAGGAGGTTCAGAGAGGAGGGTGGAGAGAGGCAGGGAGGCTTGCAGGTTTGAAAAGGGTTATTCAGTGAAGGCAAATCTGAGAGGCTGGAGGAAATGAGGAGAAAGCCATGCAGATAACCCAAAGGTGCAAAGACCTTGTGGTCAGAGCATGACTACTCTGTTTGTGGAACAGCAAGGAGGCCAGTGTGCCTGGAGCACAGGGCATAAGAGGAGAAGAAGAGGAAGAGGTTAGAGAGGGAGGGGGAACGGAAGAGACATAGACCTTATGGACTTTATACACGGTCATGGCAAAGACTGCTTTCACTGAGTGCAATGGGAAGCCACTGGGGTTAAGGACAGAGGAATGATATAACCTAGAGTGTCAACGGGGTTTTTTGTGCTGCTGAATTAAAAAGAGACGACAAGGTATGAAGACAGAAGCAGGCAGATCCCGGGGTGCAATGACCCATGCAAACCGTCATGGTGCTTGGATTGCAGGGGTGGAGAAAAGTGGTCAGGTTTTATACAGTTTTTAAATAAAGATGACAGAATTTGTTGACAAACTGGGTGTGGGGCAGAGTCAAGGATGACTCCCATGTTTCATTCTGAGTCTCCAGTCAAAGGCGGTTGTCACTCACAAGGTCACTGTTTTATGCCTCTGTATCTTTGCTGACGTTGTTGCCTGGGACTGAAATGCCCTTTGTCACACCTGTCCTGCCAGGGTGACCCCGTTCACCTCAGCCTCAGCTCAGGGATCAACTCCAGGCAACTTTCCCCAGTGTTCCCACCACCCCCAACCTATACCCAAACCTAAAGGCTCCCCAAGTGCCCAGCTCCGTGCTCCATCACAGCTACCATCGCCACTACCTCTTTCATTCATTCATTCAGCAAATATCAGCCTAACCCTGTGCAAAGAACTTAGCTTACTGAGAAATCAGCAAACTGTCCCTGTAGATGTGACATTTATAATCGAGAGCCGTGCTCCGGCTGGCAGCCACTAGCCCCAGGTAGACATTGAGCACTTGAAACATGGCAAGAGACGTGCTAAAAGTGGAAACATATTCCACATTCTGAAGACTTGGTGCCAAAGACTAAGAATGTAAGGTGTCTTGGGCTGCGTGTTGCAAAGACAACATTTGGAGTTCTGTGTTTAGATATTGGGTTAGGTGACATGTTATTAACATATCAATTACATTGTTCATTTTACCTATTTCTATTTTATGTGGTTACTATCAATTGGTAAATTCCATACATGGCCCGATTTATATTTCTGTTGAACAGTCCTGGAATAGAGGATGTAGGCATGATACAAACATAATGAAGTATTATGCATCCGTATGAAGAAATTGGCATGCTGCCCTGAGGGAGGGACACTGGGTGGGACTCCCTTGGAGAGTAAGTCTTTCTTAGACTGTCCATAGAATGGCCCTGAAACAGGAAGGGCAAGATTTAGACATGAAGAGTGAGAGAGGTTGAGATTCCTAAAGGGAAGAAGGCCCATGGGGGTGAAGAGGTAGGACTCTTCCAGGCAGGTAGAGAGCTTGAGCAAGACCCTCAGGGAGAAAGACCTTGGCATGTTGGGGGAACAGAAGACAAGCTCCTGTGGCTCAGAGGGGACACTATGGGAAAAGACATGGTGCATGGAAATGACCTAGTGGTCCAAGCACCACCACTAGCCAGGATCTCCCTGACAGCATAAACATACCTCGTTATTGTTACATGAGCAGCACCTAACACGTTTTCTGCTGAATCCCGATTAAGAAAAGCCTGCAGTACATTTTTGATAAGCCAAAATGTGAAAATACTTTGAAGCGGTTACTCATATGTTTTCATTACCTCAGGTCAACTTGGTGTACTTCAGAAAGTACCTGGAAGGGAAAAATTTGAGAATTATACTATATATCCTATATATTCTCATCCCACTGGCTTTTCTACTACTTAGCCGACTGAAGTTGCATAAGCCCATAAAGCTTCTCAGGACGTGAGTTTTCTAATCTGTGGAATGAGGGAGTTGGCCTAAGTGATTTGTCCCTTCCAATCCTACCTGCTCTTTTACATGTCACCCATATCCCATACCTTTCCTGGGTCAGAAATAAGCTCATAACATTGCACCTGTCAGATCCTACAGATTGCAAAAGCCCAGGGGCCCTGCCGAAGTACACATCTCAGGCTGCAGATAGAGCCCTGCAGACAAGGAAGGGGGGAGACCAAAGCCTCCAACAGTGTTTCTTACTGGAAGGGGAGCACTGTTGACTTTGGGTTGGACAATTCTTCATTATGTGGAACTGTCCCCGGCAGTGCAGGATATTTACTATCCCTGGGCTCGGTCCCAATCCCCACTCTGCCAGTCATTACAGGAACCCAAACACTCCCATACAAACTGCCAACAACCCTCTTGGTGGGCAGCTTTACCACTTTGAGAACCACCAAAATCAAGGAGATGCAGATAAACGTGCCCAGGCAGAAAGAAAGAAAGAAAGAAAGAAAGAAAGAAAGAAAGAAAGAAAGAAAGAAAGAAAGCCCACCTTCCCATCACTCTTCTTGTGCCCTCTCTATTCCCCCAGATCACACCCCCACCCCAGCCTTTCTTCCCAGGATAGTTCTCTGTCTCCCCTTTGAACTTTCAATTACCACAACCTACCAGGAAGGTTGCAGGAATGCCCCTTCCTTCCCCGAGGCTGCCCTTGCTGGGAGCTATCCCAGTCTCCTTGCTAAGAACCCATTCAGCTGGGGAAGGAGAGAGGAGGAGACGACCCCTGGGATAGCTCCCTTTCAGAACAGTCCTAACTATGGGCTCATCTAACCACCTAGGGGTGTCCTAGTGTTGGAGATCAATTCAGTCAGAACCCCGTGGGCTTCCTAGTTGGCCTTGCAGCTTCCTATCTCTCACCCCCTGGAGCCATAAACTCTATCTCTTCTTTTAAGGAGGCATTTCCTGTGCTCAGTAAGTCAGCACCCCCCCCCCCCCAATGATCTTATCTCCACAGCCAGCACCAGTAAGCAGTGCCCGGCTCCTCCTTCTGACCTTTGAGCTTCAAAAGCCAGGGGTGGGAGAGGGAAGAAGGGGGAATCACTGAGGTGGGAGGGGGAGTGTTCCTAGGAGGGTTAATGGCACAGACTGGGATTCTAAAGCCAGCATAGGGATGGGACAGGGAGGACGTGCCCTGAGAAGAAATCTGGGGCTAGTAACTGTAAAGCAGAAATCAGATCCTAAAGAAAAAAAATAATAATAATAGCAAATGGCCAAAGCATTGATAGCTAACTTACATCCTCTCATTTTCTACCACATTCCACTGTGAGCTCCTGGACAAGATAGAAAGATAGCTCCTGTTCACCATGTATCCTCCGTACCCAGCACTTGCCTGGCATCCCATAGTCTTCAGTCTCTTTTGGCGGTTCCTTCTTTCCTCCGATTTGCAAAGCTCTTTCCTATTTTGAGCCTTTGCACAAGATAATAACATCCACACTGGAACACTCTGTCTTCAAATGATAACTCCTGCTTCTTATCCTTTAATTCATGGTTTAAATGTTAGCTCCTTGTCCCCAATTCAGGGAAATCACATGGACACAGACACACATAGTCTCTGTTATTGCATCCTGTTTATCTTCTTTAGAGCACACATAACCATTTCTTGTTAGTTATTTGCTTGTGTTTTATATAGAAATTCAAATATAAATTCTAGGAATGGAAAATCCATATCAGTCTTGTTTGCTTTGGTAGCTGCAGCAATTAGTACATCCAAAGTTCTCAACTGACGGAAATTGAAAGAACAAAAGTGACTATATACAATAAGGACTTAATAAACCTATATAGAATTCTAATTCTGTTTTATAAGGGAATTTATCATAAAATAAAGGTGGTACCTTAAACCAGTAGAAGAAAAATGAATTATTTAATAACTCTAGGATTGACTGTCTAATCAAAACTAAGTCAAATCCTTTTCTTTCTTAATCTATATCAAAATCAATTCCTAATGGATCAAAGATGTAAGTCTTAAAACAATAAAATAACTTGAAGACAGTGTATAAGAAGATTTAAGTATCATCATGTAGAAAAGGTTTTTCTAAGCAATTGAAAGAAAAGACTGATATTTGACGACATAAAAACTAACACTTTCAGGGGGGCATGGTGGTGCACACCCGTAATCCTAGTGACTCAGGAGGGTGAGGCAGGAGTTCAAAGCCAGCCTCAGCAAAAGTGAGGCACTAAGCAACTCAGTGAGATCTTATCTCTAAATAAATATAAAAAGGGCTAGGAATGTAGCTCAGTGGTCAAGTGGTCAAGTGCTCTGGGTTTCTACCCCCGCAAAAAAAAAAAAAAAAAGAAAAGAAAAAAAACAACTAATGTTTCACACAAACACATATACACATTCAAAACATAAACAGAGACAAAAGGCAAACAAAGAAACTGGGGAGAAATAATTGTTACACTTGACAAAGGCCTAGGTTCCACTATAAATAAAATGTTTTATAAATATAAATGAAAAGACTAATAACTAAAAAGGAAAATTGAGGACAGCAACAAGTAAACCACAGAAATGTCCATAAAAATAGCTCCGAAGGAATGGAATGTAGATGTCTAATGCTATTAAATAAAGGACATAAAAATTAAACAATAAAATAATAAGTTTGCATCTTTGAAATTGACAGAAATGGAAAGTTTAATATTAGTGTTAGCCAGTAAGTGGGGAAATGAGCTCTGGAAAATCATTTTAGGGGGTGTGCATTTTGTCTTTGGGAAGTAAGCCTCCTGGGCCAGCTGATCTCTGACAGCAGCCCAGCATCTATACTTTCATGTGGGGAGCAACTTGGCAACATCAATTAGAATTTGAAGTATATATGAAAAATATTCATGCAAAAAACCAAAAACAACCTAAGTGAACTGTAATGATGGACTCAGGCTTGGTTCACAACCATAATGGATTTCCATCCCGCCACCAAAACAGAAATGTGCCAATGTCATGCATTTCCTGATATAGAAACATACAAGGCCTGAAACCACTCAAATGTATGGTACAAACCTATTTATTGAGAAAAAGACCAGAGATAAACAGAGAAAGAGGAGGAGAGGTAAACAGACAGACATGGCTATTTGTGGATAGTTCAATTCTGGAAGGATTTGCAGGAATCTCCCTGGGAAAGACTCTGGGAGGTCAGTGGGCTTCAGTTTCACTGCACTTCTTATATGATTAGAACAAAATTACCATCTTCACATATTATTCTTTAAATTTAAAAACTAGCTAGGCTGTAAAAATGATGACCTAGCAGAACCTAGTATAGCCATCATAAAATTCTCTAACAACAACAATGATAAAGTAGTAAATAGTAAAATAGTAAGATTTTTCATTCTACTTGGTTAATGTTTTTATTATTAAAAGGTCTAAATTTTTAAAAGAACATGAAAGAATCATTCTAACAATTCAGAAGTGAGTCAATTTTAGCCTTTTAGTTGTGAATAATTATACAACTTAGAAAGCCTATATTTTATTTATCAGTAATTTTATTCTTGAAGTTTTATTTATTTTCTAATTTTAAAAGCAACACATGATTTTAAAAGAAAAATTAAAGGAAACTATAAATAAGAGAAATGCCAAGAAGAAAAAGTATCCATGGCCTATCAGTAAAGAAGATCATGTTAGCACTGCAAAACATTTCCAGGAAATATGAATGTGTGTTAATGAGTGCATTTATGCTTGTTTGTTATTTAATTTTATTCTCACTAATCAGTATCCTGAGTGTTGAGGTGACTCTGCCTTTTACAGTTGGAAGCCAGCTGATTGAGTGACATTCTTTACTCTCTCCAGAAGCTGAAGGAGCCCCAGGTACATCACTCTTCTTTGAAGGTCTTGTAGAACTCAACTGAGAATCCCTGTGGTCCTGGATTTTTCTTAATCAGTAGGTTTTTGAGGTTGTCTTCTATTTCACTGCTTGAAACTGATCTGTTTAAATTGTGTATGTTGATGTCTTCAAGACAAAGAAGAATTAACATCAATATGCCTCAAATTATTCCATGAAATAGAAAAAGAGGGAACCCTTCCAAACTCATTCTATGAAGCTAGTATCACCCTGATACCCTGATACCAAAACCAGATAAGACACATCAAGAGAAGAAAACTTCAGATATTTCCTTTTTCATCATGAAATTTAGTAATTTGAGTTTTCTCGCTCTTTCTCTTCATTCATGTGGCTAGGGGTTTATCAATTTTATTTTTTCAAAGAACCAACTTATTCTTTTGTCAATTGTTTCTGTTGTTTCAATTTCATTGATTTCAGCTCTCATTTCAATTATTTCCTGTCTTCTGCTTTTAGTGTTGATTTGTTCTTTGTCTAGGGCTTTGAGATGTAATGTTAGGTCATTTATTCATTGTCTTTCTATTCTTTTAATGAATGCACAATACTCTTAGTGCTGCCTTCCTAGTGTGCCAGAGGTTTTGATATGTTCCATCTCTATTCTCATTCACCTCTATTTTTTATTTCATCTCTTATTTCTTCTGCTATCCATTCGTCTTTCAATATTATTTAGTTTCCAGGTGTTAAATTAGCTTCTTTTTTTCAAATTTCATTCCATTATGATCTAATAGAATGCACGGTATTATAACTATTTTTTGTATTTGCTAAGAGTTGCTCTGTAGCATAAAATATGGTCCATTTTAGAGAAGGATCCATGTGCTGCTGAGAAGAAAGTGTAATTGCTTATTGATGGGTAATATATTCTGTATATGTCTGTTAAGTCTAAATTATTGACTGTATTTTTAGTTCTATAGTTTCTTTGTTTAGTTTTTGTTCGCATATCTATAGAGTAGTGAGAGAGGTATGCTAAAGTCACCCAGTATTATTGTGTTGTGGTCTATTTTGTTCTTGAAATTGAGAAGGGTTTGTTTGATGTACATAGATGCTCCATTATTTGGGGCATAAATATTTATGATTGCTATGTCTTGTTGTTGTATTGAGCAGTATGAAATGTCCTTCTTTGTCCCTTCTGATTAACTTTGGACTGAAGTCCACTTTTTTTGACATGAGGATGGAAACCCCTGCTTATTTACAATGTCCATGTGAGTGATATGGTTTTTTTCCCATCCTTTCCCCTTGGGTCTGTGGATGTCTTTGCCTATTAGGTGAGTCTCTTGGAAATAGCATATTATTGGGTCTTGTTTTTTAATCCATTCTGCCAGTCTGTATCTTTTGATTGATGAGTTTAGGTCATTGATGTTCAAGGTTATTATTGATATATATTATGAAGTCCTGGTCATTTTTATTTATTTCTGGTTTTTAATTTGAATTAGTTTCTCCTTTGATTGATTATTCCCTTAGTGTAGTTTATCCCTTTGCTGGTTTTTACTTTTTTAAAATTTTATCTTCATGCTATATTTTGTTGAGAATGTTCTATAGTGCAGGCTTTCTACTTGTGAATTCTTTTAACTTTTATTTGTCATGGAATGTTTTTATTTCATCTTCAAATCTGAAGCTTAATTTTGCTGGGTATATTATTCTTAGCTTGCATCTATTTTCTTTCAGAACTTGATATATATTTTTCCAAGTCTGGATTGAGAGATCAGCCATTATAATGTGCCTTGGTGGGGGCCTGATGTAATTTGGGGTCCTGTAAGCCTCTTGTATTGATTTTCCATTATTCATTCTTTTTCTTTAGGTCTGAAATTTTTTCTGAGATTAAATCTTTGAAAAGATCACACATTTCTTTGGTTTATATCTCTATGCCTCCATCTATCCTTTAATTTCGTCTTTTCATGTTGTCCCATACTTCTTGGAAGTTCTGTTCATGGTTTCTTAACATCTTATCTGCATGGTCAACTTTATTTTCAAGATTACATCTCTTATTTTCATTGCCTGAGACTTTGTCTTCCAAGTGGTCTAGTCTGATGCTGATGCTTTCCATTAAATTTTTAATTTGGTTTATTAATTCCTTATTTTGAGGATTTCTGCTTGATTTCTTTTTAGAATTCCCCATCTCTTTATTGAATTCACATCTTTCACCTCCTGAATTTTATCTCTGATTTCACTCTTTACATTGTCCTTTACCTCACAGATCAGTTTACCTATGTACATTCTAAACTCCTTCTCTGACATTTCTTCCACTGTGGTGATTCTATTAGATTCTATTGTTGTGCACCTGGGTTTGTTTGGGGCGATTTTCCCCCTATCTTCTCAGGCTGTTTGTGTGTCTGCCCATCCAGCCATGTGGATCTGAGGCAGTACAGTTCCTACCCTATAGACAGAAGGTTTCTACAACCTTGCCTTTAAGTGGGAGACAAATAATAATAGCAACCAATGCAAACAATATACAGCCTTAAACCAAATAGCTCCTCCTAAGACGTCCACCGTTTATCATTAGTAATTATTTTATCTTAAAAGACGGCCTATCAATGCAGCTTGGACAGTTTTGCTCATTTGTAGCCATGGCCACTCCCTGCCCATCCTCAACAATGTATTCAAATCCAAAGCCAGAAGTTACTCATTAAACACCAGAGATACTGCGCCCTGGGAAAACCATTATAAACTTCCTCTGTGGGAGGACTGAACTCTTAATGCAACACAGACCAACACCTCACGAAAATGGGCAATCATCATGTAAGTTTTTTTTCACTGATTTTGGGAATTAATCTGAATTTTGGTTAGCTGATGGAAGAATTTAGACTATGAGGTTATAGTAACAATTTCATGCTTTACCTCTTGGATTACCTTTTATTGTGGGTGTTAGCAACAGCGTACCATGCTTTAAAAATGCCTTTGGAATATGTTTCTTCCCCATTGACTAAAAATTCCTCTTAGAGTGTGCTAAAGAGAAATGTTTAAAATAAGGCAGTAAACAGTGCCTTGCAGAGAGCAAATGGCTGAAGGTATATTTGTGAATGTATAACAAAAGCTGTTAGTTTGTGGCAAAGTTGTCCAAAACTTAATAGACTGCACATTTGGAGTTTTGTGGGAAAGATGGTTCATCCTGCAAGGATCAGTAGGCCAAGGCAAAAATGCTCCTGCAAGGCCATATCATTTGGATTGAAAGGTGAAAATATTCTAGCACTACCTTTAAAACAGCATCAAACATCCTAGTATTTGCAAATATCCACGGAATAGATTGAATATTTTACTTTTTCTTTTAAAATGTCTAGGCTTAGGCTTTGTGAATAGTGTGTCTATAACTTGCTAATGACTAAAAATGAACTAAAATATTACCACTTGGAACCAACTATGCACCAAACAAGTAAGAGTTGATTATTGACGTTTCACACTGAAATATGTCAAACAATTCCAATGAGCAGTTTGATGAGGCTTTGTGCATCTACTGCAGCTTCTCGCACCAAGTTGATACGTTGCATGTCTACCAGGAGGAAAAGGAATAACCTCCCAAATCCCCTGGAAACTCTGGCTTTGTTTTTAAGCTGTTTCCTTTACTAAAAGTATCTGAAAAGAGCACTCAGATGCTTACAATCCCACAGATATTTTCTACAGAGAGGCATTATTTTTGAAATCATCCGTAAATAGCATTTTCATACTAGCCAAAATTCTGAAGCTATCCACTCAGTGTATCTTTCACAGAAACTGAAAACCAGTTTTGAATGGCTTCTGCAGAATGCAGAGGACCTCAAGAACAACCCTTTGGCTCTTGCATTAGCATCTTTGGAGGACAGTTTTGCCTTTGGAAAATCAACCCCTTGTGACAGACTTTGACAGTGGACCAGCATTTTCATCTATTTCTGTTTTGACTCCTCAGAGCCAGTCTTACTCCCTCTCAGAATGCAGTCAACAGTTGCCCAAAGGGGACACCCAACCCTCGGCAGCCGTGAAACCTGTCAGCCACCCATCAGGGACTGGAAACCCAGAGGCCCCAAAGCCCGTAAGCACTTTGTTTTGCCTCCCAATCATAGGATTCTTGTAGACCCAGTATCTCTCCCAATGACCTTTCAAATTAGAACCCTCCTACCCTGTTCCTCCGGGCTGAACATCTCATCATCAGGCATAACTTCCAAGCTGGGGACTTTCCGCTCGGAAATGTTTATTACAATATTTGCAGCTAATATTAAAAAAATGTAATCTGGGAGCTCAGTTTATGTTCCCAGCGGTGTCCCATTAACATCCCCCTAGAGTCTACACTTAGGTCACTGTGACATCTCAGAAAGCAGTAAGGAATATAACATGTGCATGAGGAATAAAAACACTCTAACAAACCCTTTCTAAAGGACAAGAAAGTCTCAGTCATGGCTTAACGTAACTGCATTAGAAAGTTCCTTGAGTCTGTACAAACTCAAACTAGAATGCTAATTTTGAAGCAACCACAGAACCAAACAATTTATCAATTAATTCCTAGTGAAATACGAGTCAATAATGTTTAAATGTATGTTACTGATTTTGTGTAATGAAAAATATTATTTTATTAAATTAAATGGCTGTGCTTAATGTAAAACAGTCCTTGTTTCTATAAAATGGCTTCCTTTGAGTTTCAGCACGTCTTAAATATGATGTGGTGTGACTTCCTAGCTCTATGAGGGTTTCTCGTACTGAGAAACTGTTACTTGTAATGCTCTCTCTAATGCCACTGGGCCTTCTCTTGGCTCAAACGTGTGATTCTTATGTACATTCTCCTATTTTTCTGTGTTCTTTAACTCCTGTGACAATTAAATGAAATTTGACATATATACAATTATAAATTCAAATGCAAATGCAGGCATTGAAATCACACGCCAATACTTTATCATTTTGAAAGTATCTTTTACATCCATTTGTAAGTTATTATGAGCATGGGATACACTAATTTAAAAGCCTCCTAGAAAAGTTTTAAATCCCAAGAATATGTCACAGACCAAGGTCCATAGATAACTATTTGACAAATATTTTTTTAAAGTCAGCAGAATATTGGCCAAGAAGTACATTTTCCAAGGCACTGTGATCTAGAATCTTAGCCAGTTCTGAAACTGAAAATTATTTTTGCTTTGCACTTTCCTCATTTTATTTTTTGCCATCATGAATGATTTTTTTTTTAAGCCAAAGACCTAGTGTTTGTGAGTAAACTATTTGGAGCAGCAATAATCAAGATATTGGGTTATTATCATCTCCAAAATCACACAATGTTCAAAGAGTGCTTGGCCTGATGGATATGTCCTTGTGCTCAGTGAGCTTCACAGATAGAGAAATTAAATCCAATAGGGGAGAAAATTGGCTTATGTTTAGCTTCAATTCTTTTTGTGTGGGTTATTTTGAGGAGAATTATTATCTAGAGAACCAAGCTTGCCTTACCATGGGAGTGTAGCCATGGAATATGGTAGAATGACAGGGAAGAAGCATAACTTAGGGAAGCCAATGAAAATGTGGAAATAATTGCAAACTCAAAAGGACAATGATTTCTGGGAAATCATTTGCAAGGCTGATGAGACTACAGGTTTGCAACTCAAAGTGTGGTCCCTGGACTAGTAGCAGCATCACATTGCCTGGGCACTTGCCAGAAGTGCAGAATCTCAGGCCTATCTCGATCTATTGAATCGCAGCCTGCATTTTAACAAGATCTTTAAGAGCATCTTGTGCACATTAAAGTTTGGAAGCACTGGACCCAGGAGCAAGTTCTCCAATTTGGCTGCATATTGGATTCACCTGGAGAGTTCTAAACACCACTGATGCCTGGGTTCTATGCCAGAGAGTGTGAATTAATAGTTCTGGGGTTTTCCTGAACATCAGGATTAGTAATTTCTCCCCAAGAGGGTCTAACACGGTGCAGAGTTTAAGGAACACTGAAGAGGTACATAACACTGACCTTAGAGAACAACTTTGCACACTGCTAACGAAAGCAAGTGTAATTGTGAATGCTCACAAATGAAAATCAATTTGTAAATGTTATAACATCTGCTTAGTGATCTCCAAGGTGTTTGTGAACATGCCAAGCTAATAACTTGCTTTTGCCAATATTTAGCCAACATAAATATTGTCTAAAATGGAGAACAGTTTGGGGATAGTGGCAGGTGAACACCAGGCAAGTTTAGGTGAAGGTGGACCAGGGGCACAAGGGAGATGCATGCCAGGTGGGGAATAGGCCCTGATTCCTGAGCAAAGAAAGGAGATTCCTAGGGAAAGAAGGGAGACTCCAGAGGCAGATAAAAATGTAGAGCATTTGGAAGAAAAATAAGTATGGCTTTAACCAAGAGTGTGCATTAAAATGTGATCCCCAAGCCCAGAAGAATCCCCAGCAAACCCCAAGCAGAAACCAAGCTAGACCATGCAGTCTTTATTTGAAGAAAGTTTGTCCTTCAAAACACCACCATGGATATAGGAGGACAAAAAAAGGACCTCTGATGTCAAAGTACCACATGCATACCTAAAACACGCGTTCATTTAAAGACGATTCATTCACAGTCTAGCTACGTTTCAAATGCAATTGCACAGTCCGGGCTTTTGGGGTTTCTTACGTATGGTAGATAAAAAGCAGCCATTGTAAG
Source organism: Callospermophilus lateralis (assembly GCF_048772815.1). Classification (NCBI taxonomy): domain Eukaryota; kingdom Metazoa; phylum Chordata; class Mammalia; order Rodentia; family Sciuridae; genus Callospermophilus; species Callospermophilus lateralis. The sequence goes on along the minus strand of NC_135320.1, from coordinate 75,677,190 downwards.
AAGTGGCAAGAAGGCTGCCAAAGACAGATAAACAGGCAGAAGGAAGAACACGCAAACTGAAACATTGACACAAGGATCCTAAAGCTGCAGGAGCCTGGGGTCACTTAGTGTAAGGCACAGAAAGCCGCACAGCCCCAGGGCACCTGCCGGCATCTCTGTTCTCAGCACAGCAAGGAGAACCAGAAATCCCAGTGATGACTGCCGCTGACATTTACAAATCAGTTCTCATGTATGGGCATTCACAGTAACACCTGCTTTCGTTAGCAGTATGCAGAGTTGTTCTCTAAGGTCAATGTTATGCTCCTCTTCAGTGTTCTTCCAACACAACTGAAGGTTTAAACAGAGCCTGCTGAGATGCTGATGATAACTGACATCTATTCAGTGTTTAATAGACTGTGAGCTGTTTTGAGGGCATGAACTCTGGTCCGTGCAGTTTGAAGGTTTTCACTATTTCAAGCAATACATGATTTACATCAATTCTGACAATCCTAAAAGGGCAGTACTGGTAGTATTACCTGTTAAATATGAGAAAGTGAGGCAAAGGGAGGTTGGGTAATTTGGACATCTTGTAAGAAGTAAAACTTGGATTGGGGTTTAGTAGAAGTTCTTTACACTGTGTTGGTTTCAATAAAGCCTCCTATTCAAACAACTAGAATCTTACCTTCTAGCAGGTAAACTAGAGAGCTGGGTTCCATCCTCAGAATGTTGGTTCAGCAGACACACTAAGGTGAGCCTGAGAATTTGCATGGGATGATTTCCTCAGTGATGTTGATGCTACTGGTCCAGGTACCACACCTTGAGAACCACTGTTAGGCAACTAGGGAATCCCCGCCTCAAACAAGGGATTGACAAGGCAGAGCTGGTTTTGGATGGACCATCTTAGGATCTGATGGAGGTTGGGAGATGAACAAGATGGGAGGCAAGCAGAGTACTTGGGGGGCAGTGATCCTGAAGAGGATTGAAGAGCCTCTTCCTCCCGCCCGCCAACTAAAACAAAGGCAATGAAATTGAGAGAGGAGAAAGACTGGAATGTGAAGTAGACCTGACTTGCCAATGGATTGGGTATGGGAGGCCAGGGGAAATGAGGGCAGCAGAATGACTGCTAGGAGTCCAGCCTTTGTACCCAGGTAGACTGGTCCATCACAGGAATGGAGGGCAAGGTGAAGGCTTGCTAAGTGGGAGAGGAGGTTCAGTGTTGTGATCTGTTGAGTTTGAGATGTCTTGTCTGGGTGTAAAGCCCAACGGATGCAAGTCTGAAATTCAAGAGAGAAGTCTGGGATTGAGGTAATTAGGGAAGTAAGAATTCAATTATTTTCTCTGTTCATTATTTAAACAACCAGTATGTGCTTGATTACAAGTAGCACAGTACCTGACAAGGTCATTTCACTGTCAGCCCTCACAGGAAGTCTGGAAGGAGGGTTCCCAGGTTGCTTCAGCTCCTCAGTCACATCGTTAAGGACACATCGTGTCTGCATTTTCATTCTGCCACCTGCCATGTGGCAGAACGCAAGATGGTGATCTCATGTGATAGAGTCACAAACAAGAAGGAAGGGGATAGAGGGAAAGTGACCTTCTCCTCGGACTCCACTCCCCCGTCAGCAAGGAAAAGCTGAAAAGCTTCAAGCAGACAGTCCTTTCCACCTCCCTGGCCAGAACTGGTCAAACCACCAACCCTAGACTGGCAAAGGGGAAAGCCATGACCCAGGAGTTGTCCCAGGGCCGAGCAGATCATCTTGATCATCTTGTTCCCTCCTCCCCGACTCTCTCCCCCCATGTTGTCCACATTCTCTTTTGAAAATGAACTCTTGCTTTTGCTGTTCAAGGTGTGGGGGGTAAAAGGGGCTGGAGGGAGGGAAGCCTGGCCACAGATGGACCAGGTGCCACCTAGCTCCAGCTTAGCGACTTCAAGGAGGGGACAGCCATCCCTTGGTATCTGTGGAGGATTGTCTCCAGGGCCTCCACCGGCGCCATGCCAAATCCACAGGTGCTCAAGTTCCTTGTACACAGTGGCATGGTATTTGCACGTGACATATGGGCATCCTCTTGTACACTTCCAGTCATTTCTAGATTAATGTCTACGTAACACCTAGTGCCACGTAAACAGTTATACTCTACTGTCCCAGAAGTAATACGAAAAATATCTGCACATGTTTAGCACATATGCATCCTTTTTTCCCAAATATTTTTGATTAGTGGTTGACTGAATCTGCAGAAGGAGAGTCCATGCAGAAGAAAAGGCTGACTTTATCTTCTTTCTCTCAGTATCTACATATAAAATGTCAGAGGAGAATTCTGGTTGGTTCAGGTCATGTCCCTACCGCTTAGATGATCCCTGGTCAAAGTTGATTTTAGGTATTCTTGGGAGTGGGGACATTGCCTTGTCATTACTTATTTCTTATAACAATTATTTTTATTAACATTACTTCTTCTCCCACAACTAACTCTACTCCTTGGGGAAGACAGAAAGGGAATGAAGCCTGAAATATCTGATGGAAAGGAAGTGAAACTATTCGCCCTCCAGGTGATGGGGCTTGGATATTTACAGTGAGTATGAGGAGAGAGAGAGAAATGTTAGAACAAATTTTAAAGAAAAAATGCATGGATTTGGATCCAATGCATATTTAAACTCTCTTACCAGGGGAAAGAATAACATTCATTGTTTTAATATTGATTGAGACAGGAATTTGCTCAAAGCAACTTTAGCTATTTCACCTCATTTCCTTCTCTGCAAATCAGAACTTGTTCCTACACAGTTGCTTATATCTCACTACACAGCACATTTGATACCATGAGGTCTTTTTCAGCCCCAGGTATTTTCTCTTTTCAATTCCATCCACCCACTTATCAATGGTCCTTGAGGATTCCAGAGTATACTAGTCTCTCTCTCTCTTTTTTTTTTTTCTGTAAATAATGAATCCCACGTTTATACTCTCGACTGAGTTGGCAAAAGAGAGCCCTTGGCACTCTAGGAAGGAAGTGGGCCATTCCTCTTTAATGAGAAACGTGCTTCATTTTCTATGACTCCCGAAGGCACGGCCTCTCACAGCCGAGGAATGGCCGCCATCTCTCCACAACCACCTTACCCTGCAGCACACTTTTGTCAGTGAAATACATCAGACACGGCATATCTGGAAGTTAAACACTCTTCAGAGGTCTCTCGCTCCCAAAACAATCTATGGCAATCTCAAAGCAGACTGTCATTTTCCCCTGGACACAAATCTTGTTTCTAGATAACGAATGTTATTCTACCTCTAGCAGAAGTTTCAAATTCTCCAGCCTAACCCAGCGCTAAAGGGCCCTCAAAGGACTCAGATGAGAGCTGTTACGTGGCCATGGCATCCCTTCAGAGAGGCCGGGATGCTCACAGCAGTCATGACGCAGACTTAGAAATGGAGGTGATGACAGGCTTCGCACTTTGGTCTCCTCTCAACTCACATTCTTCCTCCTAGTTGCCTTATCCTGCTGCTCCTCATCTTTCAGATTTGTCCTCTGGGCTTCTTTACAAAAAATTAAAGAGAGACATCGTGGTCCACTTCTGATCTGCCTTCTTGGGGTAACCACAGCAATTCCCTCTTGGTGACTGGAGGCCTTGCCCTTAACAGTACCCCTGGGCCAAGGGAAGCTCGGGCTCCTCGACACCTTTTAAAGTAACTGTGGACAGAATTGAGGCAACCATTAGGCCAGGGTTATAGACCTTTGGCACATAGGACCTTGGCACCATTGGCATCTGGGCCTGGATAATTCTTTGTAGTGAGGGGACAGTCTTGGCATAGGTTGTCTAGCAAAATCCTTGGCTTTTGTCATTAGGTATAATAGTAGCAATCCCAACACCACTTGTGACCAGCAAAAATGTCTCCAGACATTGTCAACTGTGCCCTAGGAGGAGAAATTGCTCCTGGTTGATTGAGAGCCACTGCATTAGACCCCGACCTGAGATAAGCAAGGCAGAGGGGCAGGAGGTGTCTCATCATGTCTGTGCCTCCCTGGGTCTCCACCAGCAGCACACATTCCACCCTTGAGGCCCTGGAACTCCATCACACTGATGCCCTCTCTTGTCTCCGGGGGAAGCCAACTGCTGCTGGAGGTTGGCTCTTGTTCTCCCGTTAAGGAAGCAGCAGCTGAGGTAGCAGCGTTTCTCCCAAAGGCCGTCAGCCCACACCAGCGTCTGATGGCCAGGGCCTTAGGAGGGCTTCCTTTGGGAACACTGGGGAACCCGACTCCTGGGCTTCGAGCTGAGGGTTTCCCACCTAGATGAGCAGTGCTGGCCTGAAACACTCCGGCCTTGACCCGCTCGGCTCTCTTCTGCTTGGGAATTGCTCCCCAAAGGCTGCCCCACTTGGTGTCCCCAGAGCAGAGCTCAGTGCACCGCAGGCTTGTTATGTGGCTTGCACTTCTGAGTCCCTCATCATGACCTGCAGGAACAATGGTGTCACCACATTGAGGCACTAGAAGTTAAAGAACGTTTAAGGTCAGATTTCCTTGCTCCTGCCCAATTCCACAGTCAGCTTTGATTGTAAAAATCACATCAATATATATCACCCAGACAGTATATAGCCCAGGGATGCTGATCTTTCTGGGAAAATGACCTAACTGTACAAATCTTCATCAGAAAGTACTAAAATGCTAGTGAAGAGCAATCCCAAGTGTAGAAGAAAGGTATTCCTCCTGCCTGCCTGCCAGCCTTCCCTCCTTCCTTTCAGTCCTAGGAGTTAAATTCTGGTGTCCATGCCTGCTTGGCAAGTGCTCACCACTGAGCTACAGTCACTGTCCTTTTTATCTTTTTAAAAATTTTGAGACAGACTCTTGCTAAGATGTTGAGGCTGACTGCAGACTTGGAGTCCTCCTGCCTCAGCCTCCTGAATAACTGGGATTACAGGTGTGCACCACCACCCCCAGCTGAGAAAGGTCATTTTTTAATTTTTTTGCATCTAACAAGTTTCCCTCATTTTCTAGAACACATAGTCAACATATGTAAGTCATACTAGGCTCTGATCACATGGATGTTTTCCTACTTTCAGCCTCATTTATTAATATTCCTACCTATGTCAAGTGAAAATCAAACTCTTAATAGTTGAATGTTTAAAACTGCCTTTCTAAAGAAGGGATCAATGGCAATGAACAGCTCTAGAACATTCCCAGCACCCTTCTGATTGGGCAGAGCCCAGGCTTCCTGACATACTTTCCTAGCTCTCTGATCCATGCTCAAGATCAATAAACTTCTAATGGATATAAGTGAGAAGGGGATCTAAGAACAGGGAGAGCTTTGCTCTTAGTTGGAGTGATCATGGAGAATCCTAATAAAAATAGAGCAATAACCATGTCATGAAATACAAAATATTCTTATTAGATAAAAACTACTTATATATACCCATCAGAATATACTAAAAAATAAATTTGGTAAATTTTTTTGGTAGTTTTACTTTTTGCTCATACAAACATTTAAGTGGGTTTTGATTTAAAACAAGACCAATAACAAAAAAGCAAGACTTTTCACCATATTTTTGTCCTAAGGAACTATACTCAAGAAACAATCAACTTAATGAAAACAATATGTTATTAATCACTCAAAAGTCGTGTTTAAAATGTGAATGGCCCCTTGATTCTACTTAAAAATGCACATTAATCTCTACTAACCATGCCTGTGGAAATGTCACCAGGATATTTTTTGGCTCGGAATTCCTCGAACTTTAATTAATAGAACTAATTGTTCTATTAATTATTGTCTTTTACAATACTTTATTCACACTAGTGAGCTTCAAAGTCCAAATGAATAACCAGTCAGAGGCAAAAGAACATTGTCCTGACATTGTGGGAGACTCACATAGAGATACAAGACTCCAGGGTTATCAGCAGGAAGCAGTGTTTACTAATGCCAGCTCCAGCTCAGCGGATTCTTATCCAAATGCTGAAACTTCAGCATGGAGGAGCATAGCCTTATATACTTTTGCTAGTTTTCATTTACATATTAGTTCTTTGTCTCCCTTATAAAATAATCCACATTATCTGGTTGGGCATTCTATGTCTAAACTACAAAGTGGCAACAATGTTACAACAGAATTGTAGAAGGCTCCTGTTGATAGATGGCACCACATTATCTTTTTCTTTGTTCTGAAAAAAATCTCTGCCCCAGGAGAGACAGGAGTTAGGTTTTTCCATAAACAAGTATTTTATTTTTAAAGCAAGTAGGCGACCCAGTGCAGCTGACTTAATAACCAGACTTCTGCAAAATGAGGGGATTAGATAGATTCAATGTTTCCCGAATTTCAGACTTAAGCCTGACCTCCATGATTTTTTGCCAAATATATCCGTTCTACTAATTGTTCTATTAATTATTGTCTTTTAATCCCCTCACTTTTTTACCTACATCAATTTGCATTTAAAGTTAAGTTTATATTAGCACCATAAATGGGGAACTAGTGACTGTTCATACCAAAGTGCACAAGTAAAGGAAAGAAAGGAAATGTTGGCAAATTTCATGTTGCCACCTAAAGGCTCAGATCCTATCTCTTGTTCTTTGACTTAAAAACAACAACAACAGGCTGGGGATGTGGCTCGGGCGGTAGCGCGCTCGCCTGGCATGTGTGCAGCCCAGGTTCGATCCTCAGCACCACATACAAACAAAGATGTTGTGCCTGCCGAAAAACTAAAAAAAAAATAAATATTAAAAAATTATCTCTCTCTCTCTCTCTCTCTCTCTCTCTCTCTCCACTCTCTCTTTAAAAAAAAAAAAAAAAAACAACAACAACAACAACAAAAAACTGTTCAGTTGTTTGCTTGGGATAGAGCAGAAGATGACAGAATAAAATTTAGGCCTCGTGGGTCACACAGCCACTACTACAAATACTCGACTCTGCCATTATTGTATGGAAGTAGCCACAGATCACATATAAATGAATGAGTTGGCTGTTTCCCAATAAAGCTTTATTTAAAAAAATGACAAGCTGATACAATTTACCATCCTGTAGGTGAGAAGAGTGAGAGATGCTGCTATTGCCAGGCAAAGATGTAATGAGAAGATCTGAGAGTGAATTTAAAAGGAATTCCTTCTTCCAGGCAGCCCATAGGCTTTAATGCCTTCAGGGTTCCTTGTCACCTATTTGAAAAACCTAGGTTGAATTTCCACCCTAAGATCCTATTACATGCCTCTTGTCTTTATCTAGCATCTTAGATAAGTCTTACCTGTGTAAACCCTCAGTACATTTTTATCTTTTACCTTCATTGGGAGAAAGTTCCCAGAGGGTTTTGTTAGACCAATGGCTCTCAGTACCACCTATGTGTCAAAACAGTCTAGAGAGTTTTTTCAATGCCCCTTGTATATTCCTCAGAGGTCCTGACTCAATAGGACCAGGTTGGGACTCAGCTATCTGTATATTTTAAAGCATCACAAATGATTCTTATGTGCAACCAGAACTAAAAAGGTACTAATCTCTCTGTTGGCCAGGTCATTTTTCCAGGAGTGCATTCTTCCCTCCATATGTCATTAATTCTAAGAGCCCCAAATTCTAAACCTGTTGCTCCTCCAGGTGGGGTCTGATTGATCCCTTTCTGGCACTCTGGCTAAAGTGACTGCTTCTTTTCAGTCTCTCCACTTCATCATCCTAGACAGCTTGACCTTATTCCCAGCTCAAGATGTCTTGCTAGATACATTTTCCCTCCCCTTTCTCTGCCCCCAACTGTTGCCTCTGACCCCATGGCAAGATGCAAAGGCAAGGCAGGCAGTGTATCTATGATATACAAATGAAGACGACGCGTCCTCTCCTGGGAGGAAAGAGAGATGGCTTGCACACACACAGAAGAGTTCCTCACTATCCCATCTCCTATGCTTGGACTGACAGCATGGAGCCCAGCTGTCCTCCATTAATGCATAAACACTGACCCTGGGTCTACAATGTGCCAGGCACTGTGTTAGGACTAGGGCTGTGAAAATGAAGGTGACATGAATCTTGCTCCAAGAGGGTTATGGTCCAGGGAGAGAGAGACTAATGAATGAAGATAATAACGTATCTTAAGGGAGTCAGATAGAAATCCCTGGAGAAGAACGTAAGGACAAAAGAGAAAGGCATGCTAGACATTGCCTCGCATCAGCTCTCTGGGGAGAAAACAAAAACTAATTGGTGGTCTTTGCCAATTTCTGAGGTATAAGTACTGCCACCATGGCTGACCTCAAATCAACAACGTGATCACACTGAACCCAGAATTTGGAAGGGGTGTGCAGAATTGGTTCTTATGCTCTTGCAACGTCAGTTCCAGGTAGGCGGGTGAACCATTCTGGTTTACCTAAAACTGCCCCCAATTTTGGCACAGAAACTCCCACATTCCAGAAAACTCCTCGGGCTCGGCTACCAAATAGCTCATCCATTCACTTTAGCACTCCGATAACAAAAAGTCCTCAGTTCTTCCCAAGGGGCTCAGGAAGCATTTCAGAATGGAGGTGAGGCTTCAACGCATTTCCCCCTTGTAAATACGCCTCCCCACACTTGCCCAGGAAATCAGTGCGGACCAAGTATTTAAAACATGGAGGGGCATGGGGCTCCAGGCACAGATTCTGTCATTCAAGTGACAATTTACATATTAAAATATTTGGCAACTTATCAGGCTAGAAATCAGTCCCCCAAAGGAAGTAAGAAACCGTGGCCATTCTGTTGGCCTTACGCCACTTCAGTCTTGGAAATGCTTCTGCTAATGTTCCACCCCTGGTGTACCTGGAACATGGTAGTACTCTAGCTAGGAACCCTCCCTTACTCTAAGGGTAAAGTGTTTCAAGCAAAGGGGAACTGGCAAGTTTAGCATGAAATAGCTCTAAGGACATTTCCTCCTCCTCCTCCTCCTCCTCCTCCTCCTCCTCCTCCTCCATCTCTTCATCTTCTCTGCCCCTCTTCTCCTCTTGTGAGCCTAGGAAAAGCAGAAAATCCGTTCCTCCCTAATCAACTGTGGGTCATCACAATGAAAACTCCCTGCTCACCACTCTCTGGTCACCATATTTAATTTTCTGAAGACTCTGCCGGGTAGGGTAGGTATTAGTCCCAGTATACTCATGAGAAGCAGAATATAATATTCCACTTAAACTAGAAGGAACCTCGGGAGCAGAATTTGACAATTGTGCGTGTCTGGCAGGCATACAGTCTGTCCATGGAGGTGACTGTTCATTTTGCCTTGAAAATGGTGGGAACTAGCTTCATTTTTCATTTTGTTTTCCATTTTCTCATCAGCAGAAACATCCCAAAGTTATACAAGAGGTTCATGTCTTCCCTAGCCAGTGGACAAGTTTCAAGTCTCAACTGATGTTTCTGTAAAAGGCCAGATTTCTAAAAGTTATGCTGAGCTTTTCTATTATTCAATTTAATAAGAAGTTGATGAGAAGTCAGTAGTAGGGTTTCTGGATCCAGGCTGTGTGGACGGGACTCCCCATTTCACTACTTATTGGCCACAGGACCTTGGGCAAGTTATCAACCTCACCGTGTCTTGATCTTCTTATCTGCACAATCAAAGGTTATAATACATACTTCATAGGGTTGTTGTGAGGGCTAAATGAATTATTATACATAAATTGTCTAGACTGGTGCCTGGTATATAATAAGTGTTCTATAGCTTGTTGTCACTCATAATTTTAAGGTGTTTTTCCCCCCATAAATCTCTTTTAGACTCTTAGCCCCTGCCATTACTTAAGCACAAAGTGATTTCCAATTTAAGGCAAAATTCTATGATCAGTCATTTTGAGTTTATTGTGGTTTTGAAGTCACCACATGAAGCACTGTGGAAGGGGCTCATTTACCAGGAAACAGGAGAAGACAGAGGAAGTCACTGACAATGACACTGAGCACTCCCTGTGCCAAGCACTTGGCCACGTACTCTGAATACTCCTCGTGACAACACCTGAGAGGTAGACGTTACTATCTCCACCTTCCAGATGGCAAAACAGACTAAGAAAAGATAAGAGGGAAAGATTAGCTCTATTCCTGGTCAAAGGTAGATATCCCTGAGGCAGGAGGGGGGAACACATGTGATATCAAAGAAGTCCCTTTGAGGGACCTCCATGTCCCCAAACTCTATACAAAGCAAGTTTATAATGGAATGTTATTCAGCCTTAAAACAGAAATCCTGCCACTGGTGTCCGTCTGGATGAACCTGGAAGACACACCATGCTCAATAAAACGAGCCAGTCACAGAAGGACAAACTACGTGAGTCCTCTGACATGAGGAGCCTAAAAGAGCCAAACTCACAGGAGTAGCCAGAGTTGACCAGGAAACAAGGGGAGGAGAAAAGTGGGATTGATCAGTTGATAGAGCTGTTTAGTTGCAATTACACTAGATGAATTTATTCTAGAAAACTCTGTACAACATGTTGTTTCTGGCCAAGGACACTACTGTGTCCTTAAAAAAGTTTTGTGAAGAGGGTAGATCTCATGGTGAGCGCTCTCCCCCCACACAATACACAAAGGGACACATAGAAACTTTGGAAGGTAAGGGGTGTCTATTATCTTGATTGTGGTGATGGTTTTGTAGGTAGATGCATTTATCCAAATGGATCAAATTGTATACACTAAATGTATGCTGTTTGTTGTATACTAAGTTTATCTTAATAAAGTAGTTTAGATATTTTTCATGAATTTTGTTTCCAAAAAAAAATCTATCAAGGTAGTTTTGGCAGAATTGTTGACATTGGCTGGCAGTGCCATGACCAAATAAAAAGTGCCATGGTCACGGGTAGCACTGAGGAGAATTCGGGCACCTCAAAGCCTGCCCCAGCAAAACCTCCACCTGCCTCCTCTTTGCTCCTGCTTGGTAGATGCTGCCTGGTTCTAATCTTGGCCTTTCTTTAATCTCCTTGGCCTCCTCCTGTTTCATGTCAGCTCCAACAGCAGCTCTCTGTAGATCAGTGTACAGCAAGCCCTGTGCCCTCTGCTCCCCGGCGCTTCCTAAGAGCCCTCTTGGCTCAGAGTCTGGATACCAGGCAAACACTTTCAAATATTTACTGAGCAGAGTGCAGCAAGTCAGGACTTCTGAGGAACTGCACTGGAAATATTAGACAATCCAAGTGCCACTCCCCTTACACTTTTCATCATCCTTCAGAGTTTACAAATGACCCTTACATCCTTATGTCACTAGGCATCAAACTCCCTACGTGCCACCAACTGAGTGCTCGCTGTAATCCAGCACGGTGCTACTTCAGCCCCAACACGACCGCATTAAACATCACACTCCAACAGGAGCAGGTGGGTCTCCACCTTAAAAATGAGACAACTAAGGCTCAGAGAGATGGGTGAGCCTGCCAGAGTCATCACCCAGCAAGGGCCTAAGCATAGTTGAACACAGTAGATGGGACCCTTAGGTCTATGCAGTATAGACCAATGCTACCTTCAGATTTAAGGCAAAAGTGTTTGCAGCCCAATAGTACAGTAAACACATGGGCACGCGAGCATGTGGACGCCAGAAGTATCATGCTGGGGTCCCTCCCAGCCATCTCCTTCTCTCACCTCCACCCCTCCCTTTTTTACTTTTTGCTTGCTTAACTCCTTCTTATCTTTCAAGTACCATAGCAAATGTCCCCTCCCCCACAAAAATTCCTTTCTTGTCTCAGTTATTTGCACCCAAAGTTCTTGCTTTATCACAATGCAATCATTATTTCTCTACTTATCTGCTTATTTCCCAAGGACAAGGACTGTGCTTCCTGGATTGTTGTGTCCCCATCACTTAGGATACTGCTTGGTGCACAATAGCTCTTCAATATCTGTTTGTGAAGAAAGAGAAGAGGCTAGAGGAAACAATAAGAGGGAAGAGGGAAAGGAGGAAGGAGGAGAAGAAAGACAGGGCAAGGAAGAATTCAGAGCAGCGTTTAATTTGCTTGCAACATATTTTTCAATGAATTCCTATGTCATTCATGAGCTACTGTATTCTTAGTGTCCAATCTTGATGCCATCCAAATAGAAAATCAGGACATAAGGATTGACAGACATGAGTGACCTTAAAGCTATGTCCTAGACAATCTTTGCTATCGTATATTACAGAGAGAAACTAATATATAAACCATTGCTCTCAGCCAACTCCTTGAACTTCATCCCCAGAGTTTGCTGCAACCTGGAAGATTTTTCTAGAATGTCCCACTTCATAAATGATAAGACTTCCTTGCCCTGGTAATTGACTGGGACAGAAGGCCTTGATTGGGTGTCTATCTTGCATTCTGGCCCTCTGGCCAGGGATATCAGGGACTTGGTCCAAGGGTCTACTTTCCTCTGGGGCACCCATTATACTGCAGCAGGGACCTCTGGGTCATTTCACAGAGCAGGTGAAATGACCTTTCTCCCCCAGGTGACACTGCTCCCTAGGATCATTGCATCTCAGTTTATTTTCTGTGTGTCCTTCCCCGAGAACAATGGGTCACTCTCTTGTTTTAGGTATAAGCACAGAGACTCAGAAAATGGCATGTATACCTTCTAGAAGGAAGAAACTTCAAGACAGAAAGTCCCAGCTGTACAAATAGGGGGTGCCTCTGGTAGGGCAGACAGTACTCACTTCCATTTCCAGTTATTCTGGGATGACGGGCAAGCACCTCCCCAGGATTGTAGCCCAGCAAATTTCAGAGCCCTGTGAGGTGTGAATTCTCACACTTGTTGAGTAAAACAGCTAAGGACATGGGGTGTTGGGGCTTCATCCCAGGCCAACAGACTCCACAGCCAGAATTTTTAACCTCTTTACTGCCCTGGTGCAATATGAGAGAAAAAATACGGGTGAGAGAGAAAATGGACCTGTAGGGTGCCCTTTACAAGATAAAACTTCTCAAGCAAAGTGTGTTTAAAAGAGTCCAGAAAATTCATTGCTGATCTGCCATCATACATTTATTAAGCACAGGCTCTGCTAGGCTTCTTTTTAGATGTTTGGCATGAATGACTTCATATAAATTCCCACAAGAGCCTTATGAGGCAGGCACTATTATCTCCATTTACCAAAGTTTGGTAACTTATCCAAGGTCACACAGCTAATAAGTACTCATGCTGGGATTCAGATTCAGCCTGACTCAAAAGCTTTTTTTCTGAAATTTGACTTCTGTATCTTCAGTGTTCACCTAATATAAACTATGATATGACATTGTTTGGGGTGTTGTGAGATATTGAAAAATAAAGAGAGAGCGAGAAACAAGTTTGGAACATATCTAGATAGCTTCCAAATTTCTTGAAACAAAATGTGCAGAATTAGGGGCTGGGATTGTAGCTCAGCGATAGAGTGCTCACCTTGCACATGCAAGATCCTGGATTTGATCCTCAGCTCCACATTAAAAAAAAAAATAAGTACAATAAAGGTATTGTGTCCAATTACAACTAAAAAAATAAATATTTTAAAAATGTGCAAAATTAAACATCTATCTACATATAATATATATATATGTGTGTGTGTGTGTGTGTGTGAATATATATCCTTATATATCTATATATCTTTCAAACTTGTCAAATTAAAATATATTTTATTGAAACCTGCATAAATATCAGTTTATGAAGTTTTGTAATTATTATTATAAGACAAAAAGCCATAAGGTGGCCCAAAGAACCAGGGAAGGACTAACACTTACACAGCTCCCCATGAACCTGGCTCTTGCAGTGTTATTCCATGTTAAGCCTCAACCCTTGAAAAGTGGACTCTAAACCCCTTTTACTGATGAGGAAATGGTGGCCTGCAGGTTAATGACCCAGGTTTTCATGGTCGCTAAGGGACAGAACCACATTCAAAGCACAATTCCTAGAGGCTCCAAGCCCAAACTTTCAAAACCATTGTTATTGGCATCTAATTTCTTGCGCCATCACTGTTTCCTGAGTGTACCTGCAAATGATGTTAAAAATCAAACAAAGTACAACAAGGCCTGTAGCTCCGCTTCCACAGGCTTGAAGATGGAAGGCAAGTGGAGTCTCCCCGCCTCAGGAAGCACTTGACCAGGTGCTAGTCTCCAGCGCGTCCATGCTGGACCTGACTCAAATTCCCACTCTGTGTGGAAGTTCTGCTCAGTGGCTTCAGGTTTCAAATTAAATCTCCTGCTTGGCAAGCTGGCCTGAGGCCCCAGAGCCAGCTGCCTGCCCTTCCAACAATGGACAATGGGGTGGAATGCAGCCCGAGACATCCAGAGAAGTGCTTTCCCAGCTCCCCTGAGGAGCCACAGCACACCCTGGCCAGGACACTGGCGTCCCTCATGAATGCGACCATTGTTGAGGCAGCCGCAGATGCACAGAGGGGAAGATTCCAGGCAGCTCTCTCTCCGTGTCGCTCATTTTTAAATCATCACATCACGTGGTTCCTTGGCTCCAACACCAGTATCCTGCTGTTACAAGGAACAAGACTGTGTTCTCTTCTCCAGTGGATTAGGAAGGACGACCAACATGACTAACAGTGGTTCCTACAAGGAGCCAGGGGCCAGTGGCCTCAGTCTGCCCTGCTGCTGGCAGTACCTCTGACATAGACTGCTACCTGCCATTATCGCCAAGCAAAAAAGATCTAAGTCTCAGCAGCGCGTTCATTCCTAGCACATGGATCAGCACCTGTCCACTGCACCCCCCAAGCCAAAGGTCACGGACTAAACTTTAACCTTGGGATTAGCAAACTGGACAAGTTCAAAGGGTCCTTTCCCCATCTCTCAGCTCCTATAGTTCTATGATATTTGGATCATGGGACAATCTTACTAAAACAGGAAGGGAATGAGGGCCAGGAATGTCATTTTATATCTGCCAGAATCAGAAAGTCCTGGTTTGGCCCTGGCTCCAACCCAGCCATTGCTGGGCCAGGGGATCTCAGACAGGCCTGCGCTTGGCTGCTACAAACCCACACAGCTTCTTTGCACAAAGAGGAAAAGGTGCCCCTGAGTGAGGAAGCAGCCCTGCCAGCTCTGGTTGGCAGGTGTGACCCCAGCCCTCGGTGGGTGCCCTCAGGAGGGCTATAACCTGCACAGCCAGTTGCAGAGCCTGTGTGTTTCCATTTATCAGTGAAGTGGGACTGATAGCCAGTGTCCCACCACATTCTCTGCCCTGAGGAGACTAGCAGGACCCCCAGAACAGTCAGTGAGTTAGTCGGTTGGTAGGTTTCTGGTTCAGTTCTGCCTTCCTTCTGGAGCCCTCCAAGATACTTCCAATGAAAATCAAAGACCCACACACACTCAGTTCTGAGATTCCACCCTCTCTAGAATTTGATGTAAAAGCCGGGTGGGCCGCTTAGAGGCATAGCCTGTACAGTCTCCGAGAGCCCTGTGCTCAGAAGGGCCTTGTGTTGGGTTTAATGCTGTGGTATCACTGTGTTAAAATCCCTTAATTTCTGAGCAAGGGACCCTGCACTTTCACTCTGCACTGAGCTCTGCAAATTATGTAGCTGGCCCTGCCAGCAAGCCTTCAGAGACGCCACATAGCTTTCCACACCCCACAAAAGTTTTGGATAAGGAAAATGGGATATGTCACCCCTCTGCCTAAGCACAAAGACCTTTGACATAACTGGAATGTGAGAGGGTGGTGGCCAGGTGGAGCGTGTGCTTCAGCTGGTCAACTGAGCTGGATAAAATTCTGCCTCCTGCAAGGCCTCGGACAAAACCCTCACCCATCTGAGCCCAGGTCTCCTTACCTCTAAGGTGGCCCACTCATGCTTACTCTTCCCTGTGAGTGATGAAAAAAGTCTAGAAACGACCTGGCACAGGGCAGGTGTTCAAAAAAATTGTCAGATCCCCTCCCAGCTTGTTTCAGGAATAGATACCTCAAGATGGACCAGGCCCTTGTGTTCCAAAAGGCAGTGAGATGATCTGTGGCCCTACAGACCCTTTGGCTCAGGAGCCCATGATTCTCCATTAACCAAGACCTCCTCCAGACCATGTCTATTAGGACACTTAGGTTGCCAGGGCAGAAATCCAACTCATATTAACTTAGCCAAAGGGGAAGTTTGTTAGTTAACGAGGCTGGGCAAGTACAAGAAACAGGCACTGCTGCATCTAAGCATGTCATTCCCTTTCTGTTTCTCCTTCTCTCTCCCTCCTGCCCTCTCCTCCCCTTTATGTTGTGGACAAGATGGCTGCCAACAGCCCTAGATGCACAGTCTCTCGAGCCCAGTGGGGAGACACATCTCTCTCTCATTATACTAGCCAAGGGAGAGAGACTCAGGGATACTGTGTGGGTCATATCTCCACTCCTAAACCAATCACAACTGCCAGAGTGACAGGGCAGGTGCCCACAACGGTGACGGAGGCTGGACCACAGGTTCCAGTCTCATGACTCTGTGAGATCATATAAATGGGGGAAGGGGCATTCCCCAAAGGAAAGCTGATGTCAGGCAGATAAATGCAACATATGCTCTATGTGGTTTACCATCACTGCCTCTAGGAGACAAAGGACATGACAGGAGGGGAGACCAGCAGGGGAGGTTCGGGAACTAGCACTTAAGCCAGCCTTTGCTGAAGGACGGGAAATACAGGCACACGTGCTGCCTCACAGAGGAAAGGGAGGCAAGGAACTGGGAAAACTCTGGGTGTGCTCAAGGTCACCAGCTGCATAACTGCAATTAGCCTCACATCTTTAAATTTTTAATAGCAATACGTATATTTTTATAGTTATCTTCTACTTATGCAAGCAACACCGGTTTTCCAGCTTAGTGCTAATAAAAGTCTCTTTTTAAAAATTAACTTTAAGTAAAAACAAAGTAGGTCTGTTGAAAGAAAAATAATAAATAATAATGATATCGACATAGTAACTGTGGATTCATTAGTACATGTATTAAACCAAAGGCTGAAGTATGGGACACGGCTCGGCATATAAACAGGTCTTTTTTCTCCCCAAAGAGCACTCAAACCCCAAAACTATGTTCTTATTTGTTCTCATAATATACCACTGACAAATGTATGTACTTCATTGTGTGGATGGTAGGGATCCAAATGAATCTGTAGTAAGATCCTAGAATTCATAGCTTCTGGCAGGCAAAACCTATTCCCTAGATAGACTTGTGTCTTGTGACAAAGCAGAGAACCAACACTCCAGGACATTGGCCCACTGTATTAGTCCCTATTTCAGAGACAGACACACAAAGAAGGGGTTGATATGAAAATTGCTTTTCACAAAATTGGCCAAGACTATTGTCCTTGAGAACAGAAGGCTCTATTCTTTAATGGTCACCAAAGCCAGCTGGCCCTGCAGAGTACCAGCTCTCTCTCCAGGGCCAGAGCTCCCCCTCTGATTTCCACACCACCCACGTGAAACGTGGCAGCTGGTCTCTTGCTCAGATGACGGCTTGGTCCTCGTCATTAGCTGCTCATTTCAGGCAGAGAAAATTTAAATGACTCTATTATCCACTCACCTTTCGAATTATTTTCTCCAGGCCAAAGAGAGAAGTCATCAGGGTTTCGATGTGGACCGAGATGCCAAAACGCTGTACAAAGCCTGCAAAGGAATGGGTATGAAAATACATTTTTGTCTGCTAATTTGTTTCAGAAATTGATTAAACTCAATCTCATAATCAACTTTCCCACGATGGTGAGAAAAATGACCTACTTATCTTATGTGTTCCAATTCAAGTTGATCACTTCTAATGATCTCTTTATTCAAATTCCCAAAGGTATAATCAGAACCTATAACTTTTCAGGATTCTATATAATGGGCAGAAGGTGGATATTGGGACAGTTACTTTCAGCTTGAGGTGAGAGAAGGTCCATAAAAATGTAGTTCTTGCAGTCCTAATGTCATCTCAACCCCTCTGACTCCTTTAGTGGTGGTGGTGGGGAAATCAAGTCTAATGAGAGCTGGATTAGGGATGTGGGAAGCGCACAGAGAAGTGGATTGAGTGAGTACAAAGCTGTAGCCACAGTTGAGAATCCCCAGGGTCAAAACTGGAGAAGTTGTTTACATGGTGCAGGAGTGAGGTAAATCCAGGACGGGGGGGGGGGGGGGGTGGTAAAGGAGCAAGCACCCAGGTCCAAAGCCACAGAGGAAAGCTTGGGGTCCAAGGAGGCCACTGGTGTAACAAGATTTGGGTCCAGGAGTCTGGAAGAAGAGAAATCCAGAGCACAGACAGAAGGATTTGCCTGGAACCAGAAGGAGGAGGGAAGGAGCTGAGATTGACAGCTGGAGGAGATACATTCCACTGTGTTGTCAGGGCAAAAATTAAAGGTACTCATGCATGAAACAGGACACTGCTTAGGCAAGGTCATCTACCAAAGAGACGGGTTTGGAAATGGAGTGTGGGCCTTGAGTCACGGTTTGGAACACCCCTTGAGTAGCAAAGAGGTGGAGATGACCAGGAAGACTGCTGCTCAGGGCCCCATTGAGTAGGGAAACCATGTCTTCTCCTGGCTCCAGCCCACACAGCTGTGGGATCTTCTCCCGCAGCCTGAGAGAAGAGGACAGGAGAAATGGATAGGAGAGAAGGGTCAAGGGATGGGGTTAATTAAATTTCCTAGATCATCTTTTTTTACATTTAATGGGAAATTTAAAATTTTTTAGACACTTTATACACAAAATCTCATTAAGTTATCCTCATTAAAAAATCCATTTTTCAGAGGAGGAATGAAGGCCCTGACTAGTTACATAACAAACCCCAAGTCACCGAGGCAGTTAGTGGCGAACAGTGGGGTCGGTGCCATTCCTATCATTCACTCCAGATGTCACCAACTCAGAGACATTATAGTTAGTCCATCTCAGCCACACCGCTGTGCTACCAGCAGATAAGGATGGCCTGTGAAGTCCTTGCTCGGGGCTGTTCACAACTGACAGGAGCCATTTGAGTCCACAGGTATTTTATTTTATTTTTCTTAATGCAATATAATTCACATGCCCTAAAATTCACCCTCTTGCAACATATAATTCAGTGGGTTTTAGTATATTTAGAGTTGTGCAACCGTCACCACTAATTCCAGAACATTTCCATCACCCCAAAAAGAAAGGCCAAGCCCATTAGCATCCCTCCCTTCAGCCCCAGGCACTCACGGATACCCCACCTGTCTCTAAAGATTTGCCAGCTCTGCCACTTCATACAAACTGAATCATACAATACGTGGCCTGTGGTCTGGTTTCTTTTACTTGGCATAATGCTTTTGCAAAAACAAGTGGTAGATTTATACTTAGAAGGAAATGAATGGAGATTTGCTTGCCTAGGAATGGCTGTCGTGGTAGAATAAATATGGCCACAAATTTTTGCGTGTGTCTGCAGAGAGAAAAATATCAGGATCCGTGATGGAAGTTCTCAGTGGCTATATTTTGCTTCAGTATGAGGAATAGTCTGCCTTGCCCAAGAAATGTTGAGAAGTGCTGAGGAGCTGGGGGTTGGGGAAGATCTGGTAGGAAAGTGGAGAGGGATTTCTACATGGTATATATTCTTGAATAAATCAGAAAAAGATGGGAGACAGAAGAGAAGGGAGGAGAGAGAGAAAGGCAAAGGAAGAAGAGAAAGAGGGAGGAGGAGAGAGGGAAAGGGGAGGGATGGACAGAGGAAGGGAGAGAAGGCGCACATTCTCAGCCCACAGGCAAAGTTGGTGTTAGGAGGACAGCTGTGGAAAGCAGATTTTGCCTGGAAGCCACAGGATGTTTATGACCCCGAGTTTTGCTGAGCGGTGGGACTCCCAGGTGCTTTCCAGACAGGGGAGGCCTCCTGCTGCCCTGGGTGAGGTCCTGACACCTGGCCTGGGGATGGAGACTAACTGGGTGTGAGAATGGCCCAGTCCCCACTCTCTTACCTGCCATAAAAGTGCAGCTCAGTACACACAGAGTGAGCACCTACTGAATGCAAAGTTTCTCAGTGTTCTCTTCCCTATTTGGGATGTAGCCACAGGGTGGGGTGGGACCAATGTGGAACTGGTTACTGTGTGGAGCACCATTTCCATGCCCAGTGCTGAGCTGGATGTCACTTACCTGTCACCACGTCCAGAACCCCCATAATCTGTACAACTGGTGTTATTGGAACCACTTCACAGATGAGGATGCAGAGCTTAGTGTTAGAGTCTATAAACAAGTCAGGATGGCGCCTGGCAAAATGCCAGAGGGAGTGGTTTGTGAAGTAACGAAAGCAAGCCATTAAGTGTGGAGATTCCTTATTGGTTGACTGCTGTATCTAGTTTATGCTAATTAAGATAAGCTGTGTGGAATGTATAAATACCGCTCCTATCCTACAACAAAGGGCTACCACTCCTGCTGTATCAATCTACGCAAGTTATTCGTCACCGCCCCCCCCCCCCCCCCCCCGTTATTTTGCTGCAGCTGGACTGCAGCAGCTTAGCGGTTATGTATCTTGCCTAAGATCATCAAGTTATGAAAACCAGAGTTGCCTCAGAGGGCTCTGATTTGGTTGAAGGTTAGACTGTCCCACCCTCTATTGATAAGGACAAGTGGAAGCAACGTTATATTGTTGGCCATGTCTGTCTGCAAGACCATGTAGCCCTCTCATGGATATACCAGCCCTTCCAGAGTGGAATTTAAATGAATAGTAGTGTCATTTAAAATTTTTGAGAAGCAAATTTTAGAAGAAAAACTGCAGATAAAATGCATTATTTTATGTTATTTTAACCTCATTTTATATCAAAAACATCAACTTCCTTAGGTCAATCAACCTAAAAAGTATTAACAAGGTATTCTACATGCTGCTTTTTTTTTTTTTTTAATATTAATTCTCCAGAATCCAGCATGCACTTTAGGCTTACAGAAGGTTTAGACTCAGACAAGCCGCATTCCCAGTGCTCAATAGCCACAGGTGACCAGTGGCTATGCTACTGGACAGAGGTCCCAAGTACCACCAAGATTACATGCACTCCTCACCCCTTACCCACCTATGTGAGTCAAAATAATAATTTAGAATGCCATAAAATTAGATTTTATTTCTAAACCAATTGACACAGAATTTACAGATTTCATCTTTTGGCATCTCTGCTCCCCTGGAGTTTTGTGCATGTGGTTAAGTTCAGAGGTAACCCCCAAGTAATCCCCACCTTCACAGCGCCACCATTACCTCTGTCCCAGGGCTCTGGTCCTCTGCTGCCCCTGCCCCAGCCCCTAGGGACTGCACTTCTCACCAGATTCTTCCAAGTCCTGCTCTTGTTGGGTCGGCCCAGGAGGGCTCTCCTGATGATGAAGCCTTAATCCTGGGCACGTGAGAACCCATAGCTCCTAGAGGTCAACACGGCCAGAGGTGATCCAGGACACAGCTTCTCGAGTTCTCAGGAGCATTCGAGTCATCTGAGGTCTTGGTGGAGTGTAGGAGAAGACAGAGCTCCCATTTTCATTTCCAGGAGGCTTCTAGGTGATGCCCATGCTCTGGGCTCAAGGCCAGGTCCTCCTGAGACACCCAGGAGTCAAGCAACGCAGCTCAGCCACACAGGAGCAGAACCAGGCCTAGAACGGAGTCACTCTCTGCCCAGCACTTTCCACATGCCAGGTGTGAACTTCAGCTCCCGCTCTGTCACTTACTGGTACCATGTGACCTTAGCTTTATCATCCAAAAAATGTCATAGCAAATGCCTCCTCTGGTGGAGGTGGCGAGGAGATGGGAACAGCGCAGTGCGCCGCCACCCGCTGACCCTCATGCTAGTCGCCTCCTTCTGAATCACATGCTCAGATCCAGTCAGACCAGTCTGAGCACGAGTAGGCCCACCCTGTCCTCCATCTGGAGGGAGCACTGGGTTGACTGGGGTTCTGGAAGATATGTCCACTCTGGATCGGTGAAGGTGTCCGTATTTGGAAAAAGGGCCTTGGCAGATGTAATTAAGGATCCTAAGAAAAGATCACCCAAGATGACCTGGTGGATCCTAGAACCACTGGGGACTATCCCTGGTGCCTCAAATCAGTGTAAATGTTTACAGGAAACCGTTGGGCAGCATGAACTGCTTATGTGACAGAGGTATTATGAAATGTAGAATGAGGTCACCTTTGAGCAAATCGCTTCTGTCTTCCCTGCACCCCCACTTCCAGGAAAAAATCTGGAAGCCCAGTGGTTGAGGAGAGAGACTAGCTCTTGGGCACCATAAATGGGGCTGCAGCCTCCTGGGCTCAGGAGGGCAGGCTGGGGCTGGCATTTGGACAGTGGGAAAGCTGAGCTCTGCCACTGGCTCAGACTATTTATCTGGCACACAGTCCCCAGAGGCCTTTAAACCCCGTACCCTGTACCCTCCGCCCTGTCGAAACAAAAACCTCACTCTGTATCTTCCCAGAAAAATGCTGGGAAAGCAAACCACAGAGAACCTCGGGCGCTTCCTGAGGCTGATTATCACCCGGCTCTGACCTCCACTGTGTCATTACCCCTGCATGTCCAATGCTCGGTAGGACTGAGGATCCTTATTTTCTCAGTTTTTAAAAAGTCTTTCCCAGAACCACTGGGGACTATCCCTGGTGCCTCAAATCAGTGTAAATGTTTACAGGAAACCGTTGGGCAGCACGAACTGCTTATGTGACACAGGTATTGTGAAATGTAGAATGAGGTCACCTTTGAGCAAATCGCTTCTTGGTTGCAAAAAAAAGCTCCTGGGATCAACCTGAGCCTGGGGTTTTAGGGCTTGAGGGAAAGCCAGTGTCATGGTCCCACCTCCCCCGCCTGCAGGCTGGAGCAGAGCCGCTCCATGCCTGCCATACTCCAGGCTCCCTCTTGTTGAAAAGTATTCCAGGAGGAAAGTCTAGAGGACCTTGCTTTTTAAAATATTAACCGTTTTCCCAATTATGCAGCTGTGGGCCACACGTGGCCTCTGAGGAGGGAAGATTTTCTCTTGGTCCTTGCCCTGCACAGCCCAGTGAGTATCACGCAACTCCCATCAGCTTGGAGATGGGGTTTCATCACGATGCTCTGCAGTTACCCATTCTTCCACTCCTGTATGCACGCATTCATTCAGCAAGGTCAATGTTGAGAGCCTTTTGTGTGTGTGTGAGTAGCCATGCATAAAATGCCCCTTCCCCCGGAACTTGCTGTGCCATGGCAGAGATGTGCGTAGCATGAGGGACACAGCCATCCAGAAAAGCCTGTTGAGTCCTAAAGGAGGAGTGGGAGTGAAGGTCCAAGGTCAAAGATACAGGTGGGCCAGCGAGCCAGCAAAGACCCTATGGGAGAAAGAAAGAAGTGCTCTGGGAGCTGCAAATCTAGTAGCACAGATGATCAGGGGGCTGGGGAAGAGCAGGTAGGAGGGCAAGACTTTGTGAGGCTCCCAACTGAGGCTCTCCTTAGGAGCTGCTCCCAGGGGCCCCACAGACTCCACTGGAGCATCGAGGCTTCCTTCTGTACTAAAGGGGCCTACATTGAACAGCCAGAAGCAGAGGAGTGACAGGTCCATCTGCACTTCAGAAAGGCCCCTCTGGAGAGAGGGAGACAGGAAGGGTCATGTGAGCCGTGTCGGCAGTTCTGGGCAGTGGTGGAGGTGGTGATGGAGAGGAGCTGGTGGGTCTGAGAGGTCCCAAGGACTTAGAGGAGAGAGGCTTTGGGGCGACTAACTGGATGTGAGGTGAAGGAAAAGAGGGAGCCCAGGATGAGCCCCAGATTGCTGCCAGCGCAATATAGCAAATGGACCTCGTGGAAGCTAGAAGCCTCTTCCAGGGATGGCATTGCCACAGTCCAGGCCTGGGGTGTGAGGCCCTTGACATGGACAGGAAGAAGCAGCCCAAATGGAAGGGGATGTCACTGGACCCAAAGGGGCGAGCTCCAGTGACATTTCTGAGAAAAAGAAATCTGGGAGGTTTACAAGAAAAAGAAATCCCTTTCGAGGTGAGATCTTCTGGTACTCGGAAATTTAAAAATTAATCGTAACATCACAGACTAAGTAACTAGATCCACATTACGTGGGTGGAACTCTGGGAGGAAATGAAGAAGAACAATGTAAGTAACAGTGTTGGATCCAAACCAGAATGAGGCAAGCAATGAACTCCTGCGAGTGAATTAACTTTTGCAAGTGAACTCATCCTAGGATTTTCTATTTCTCCCGTTGGAATCAAATAGCTAAATCTTCCCAGAATTATAGAGGTGGAAATAATCCTTGAGATGAAGTGAATGATCCAAGAACAAAAAGCTGGTGGCCTCTCGAACTTCCAGGCCAGACCTAAGTCCCTGCTAAGCCTTTCCAAAGATGATTTTGAGGGCTGGTGCCAAAGGTGAGGCAAGTGAAAACATCTTGTGGTTTTGCCAGACTCCTTTTTCTCTCATCCCCCTTTTCAGCCAGGACCTCTCCATCCCTTACCCACACCTATGGTTCAGATTTTTTCCTGCTACCAACCTGTCAATCAGAATATATCAGACCACCCACCAATATGGCCTTCCCAGGCTCAGTCCCGGAGTGTGATAATGCCCACCTGTTCAATTTTCCAACCCTCCATTCAAAAATTGCCACACACACACACACACCCTCCACAACAGCAAACCATGAGCATCTGACTACTTTTCAGCATCTGCAGGAGTTTCCAGACTTGAGGCTTCGACAAAGGTTTTAGGGTTCTTCTCTTGAAACCTTGAGGCACTGGTGAGGATAGTAGGCATATTTGTTTCTGAGAGCTGCCATAACTAAGTACCACAAACCAGATGGCTTAAAACAACAGAAATTTGTCATCACACAGTTATGGAAACCAGAAGTTCAAAATCAAGGGGTCAGCAGGACCACGCACCCTGAAGGCAGTAGGGATGGATGTCCCTCACTTCCCTTGGTTCCAGGTAGCCTCTGGTTTCTGTGGTTCTTAGTTGCACCTCTCCTTTCCTCACCCCCTGGGGGGCATCCTCCCTGCATGTCTTCCTGTCATCCTCCCTGTGTGTATAGGTCCCTCTGTCCAAATTTCTCCTCTGAATAAAGACACTAGTCATATGGGATTAGGACTCGCCCTAATGACCCATTTGGGCTGATTGCCTTGTAAAAACCCTATTGGTAAATAAGGCCCCATTTGGTGGTATTGAGGGTTAGGACATCAATAGAGCAGTTTTGAAGGGACATAACTTAACCGCTGCAGGTGCCTCCTCAACAGCCAGGATACAGGGAGCATTGGATGGGAGGTTCTGCCAGTGTAGACCTTCCTGTGGAAATGTACACACTGCTGCAGGGCCCAGGATGAACAAAGGACTAACATCAGAACAGAGCTTTACTGTACCCCATCCTGTAGAGAAATAATGTGAGCCAAAAATGCAAATTCAAATTTTCTAGAAGCCAAATTTTAAAAAAGAAACAGATGAAATTAATTTTAACCATTTTATTTGACCCAAAATATTATCATTTTGAAATGATAACAACGGGCAGTCAACATAAAAATTATTAGAGAGATATTTAACCCTCTTTTGTATATGAAGTCATTGAAATTCAGTCTGTATTTTGCTTTCCTAGCACATCTCAACTCCAACTCACCCCATTTCCGAGGTAGCAGATAGCCATATCTGCTATAGTCTGGGACATTACAACCCAAGAGTCCATCACCTTTTGGCTTGTGTGAGGCAGAGCTGGAAGTCCAATCTGACTCCAAAGGTCATCCTTCTCCCTCCACACCAGTTGCTTCTCATCCCTGCGGCCTGCTAGGGAAGCTGATCTCCATGAGCTATTCCCTGCTCAAGTTCATGTGCTGGCCTATGTATCAGGTCCATCGGGCCCCATTGAGAGACTATCTTAACTTAAGTGATTCTAATAGCAGGGATCTTGGGGCCTGTGGCAGGAAGTAGAGAAGGATTTGGAGACAGATGCGTACTCCTCCTTGAAACCTGGAGTCCTACCATGGAACCAGCCGTCTCCTTGCACACAGCTCTGACTGAAGGAGTGTCAGATCAAATGATATTTGGGAACGGGGCAAGGACAATGGCTTTAGCCCATCCCTGGACTCCACTACCTCTAACAAGCTGCTTCTGAATGAGCATGCAAACCAAGGAAAAACAGTATTTGTCCCATGAAAATTCAGGTTCAAACAAGTCCCCTCACCTCCCTGCTCACTTCCTCCCACCAGAATATAGCCCTGGGTCCTCCATGTAGAAAAATCTGGAGTAACAGCTAGACCTCTCCAAGGTGGGATATCATGGGAGCTCACTACTTGTACAAGATTCAAGAACTTCAGTTACTCTTCTTCCTCCCCTGTGATGTGCAAGACCTGACCAGGAGCCAGGAGCCCCTCCTTAACTTCTCCTTCCAATCAAACAGACCTTCGTTGTTTCCTCCACCTATGAACTAGCTGCTGAAATCCTCTTTAAATATCATTCAAACAAGAGGTCAAAACATTGGATATAGATACAGACCTCATGAGACTAATGGTGCCGCCCAGTCTCATGTATATGGAGCTTTCCCCCAGCCCACAGCAGGTCAGGTGCTGTGCGACAGGACCAGAGAAGAGGATACAGAACCTGTCTTGGTACCACATAGGGTACCAAGATGTCCTCAAAAGAGGCAGTGGAGATGGGCATGGTGGCACATAACTTTAATCCCAGCAGGAAGATCGTGAGTTCAAAGCCAGTCCCAGCAATTTAGCAAGGCCCTAAGCAATTTGGTAAGACCTTGTCTCTAAATAAAAATAGAGAAGGGGCTGGGGAAGTGGCTCAGTGGTCAAGCGCCCCTAGGTTCAATCCCCTGGTACCAACAAAATAAAAAGAAAAAAAAGTAGTGGACTGGGATGAACCCTTGCCTTCTTTAATTAAGTCAAATCAGTGCAAAGCAATTCAACAGATTTATTTGGAAAATACTAAGTACAGCCGAAACCCACCGTATGTAGGAGGGGTTCAACCATAAGACACAACTTCTGTCACCAAAGAATCAACAATCCAGGCAACAATCTAATCTAGACCTCCACCATTTGCACTTCCATGATTTTTGTCGGTCTGAATACTATTAACTTAGCATTTTTCTTTTAATCAACTCATTTTAGCTCACTTTTTTTTTACACATTAGGTTCAAATTAAAATAAACGTGAAACTATTAAAATAAAAATGGTCCCAAATCACTTTTTATACCTTCAGTAATATGCTTGGAAAATAGTTCTGATGTGCCAGACAGATCCAGTTCCCCCAAGCAACCAATTGTGGCCCAAGCAAGACGGCCATAATTGGCACTGTGATAGTACACGCTACATTTAATAACCACTCCCTGTGGCCCAGCCACAAGGCTCAGAATGTCTCATTCATGCAATCCTATAATCACTGCAAGGATCTACTGCTATGTAAGCCTTGGGCTATGGAGGAACAGGGAAGCTGGAACTTAGTTCTTCAAGGTTTAAAGCACTTGATCCACCAGCAAATGTGGTTGAGATAAGGTAAGTGAGTTCTCTGTCCATGAGAGCAGGGATGGGTTTGAAAGAGTAGTCTGAGACCAGATTACAGGAAGTCCTGATGCTCCATTAAGGGATTCTGATTTAATTCCAGAAGTCATGAGGAATCACCAAAAGCATTTAAATTACCAAGTGAAATGAGGACATATGTATATGGTCCAGGATGGAGTGTGGAGCCTGGCATCCGAAAGACTGAAACAATCAGGATCTACTGGCAGTGGCAGTGGGAATGAAGGAGAGGGACAGATGCAAGTGTTCTATCATAGGTGAGATGGATGGGACTTGGTGACTTTGGAAAGCAAGGGAGACAAAAATGGGCACCCAGATGTAACTTTGGATTTTCTACTTCAGGTGCACTGAAATGAAATAGGAGAGTGGAGAGTGGGTTAAACTGAGAACCAGCAAAATGTGTTCAGCTTTAGCTCCCCTGGAAGTTGAAGCCCCTTAGAGATCTGTGGGAAGATGGCCATGGGATACTGGAAATAAGATCTGAGCTCAGAGGGTCATCAACGAAGGGAAGGAGTCATCTGTGGGAGGAGTAACAACAGCTAGAAAGGAGAACTGGAAACTGACCTTAGGTGACCCACGAAAGAAGGGCCAAAGGAGGATGGGAGAGCGAGGTGGAGAGAGGGAAGGAAGAAACAAATGAGAGGAGAGGAGGACAGTCATCAAGGAAGGTGCTTCAGGCAAAGAAAGGCAGCACAGGACCTGAGAAGAGGCCCTGAGCCACGCCTCAGTTTCCTCATCTGTCACAGTTTAGATTAGATGGTCCTCACATTTCCTTCCAGTGCTCATGATTGCTGAGTGCTCCGTGGGACCCCAGGGTACTCCATCACCAAGGTGGGCTGCTCATGCTGGGTGGCCTGCACAAGTCCCACGTGGAGTGAGGCAGCGCCAAGGCACTTGGACATTTACTTTCCCTGGGGTCTGGGGTCCCCAGAGTGCACACCCAGCTCCACCACGGACCCCTCCTTGGATTCTCAGTTCATTCTCACACAGCCTTTTCTAGTATTGCCCACTATATAGGTGGAGAAACTGAGGCTTATAACTGGTCAAGTGCCAGGCAGTCAGTAAAGGGTGGAGCCACGATTAGAATTTGAGCTGAGGAAATCTAATCTAGAGCTTGATGGCTGCCTGGTCTTTCTCACTCCCACACTGGCCATGCCTAGGGCATCTTCCTAATTGTGTTTCCTTGTTCAAGGACATCTCCCTGTCCCTTCTTAATCATGACAGCTTTGAGTATTGATCAGATTGCTGAAATGAGCATTCATTACTTTGAGCATTGGGAAAAAAACAGCTTTATAAAAAGAACAAAGTTCAAAGGTGTTATGGGCGCTTACTGGCTTACAGGGACAACTACCCTTTCAGTCCCAGTTTAGACTTCTGAGATTAACAGTTTTGTGGATGGGATTGATACTGTGGCAATTTGGGCCTAGATCTTAGGCCTATGTCAGTAGTAAGTACCCAGTGGACTAGAAATGGGTTACAACTTCTTTCTTGAGTCTTAAAAATAGTTTTATTGAAATGTAATTCACATACCATATAATCCACCCATTTAAAGTACGCAATTCAATGGTTTTAAATATATTTATAGATATGCCAAACATTGCAACCATTGATTTTAGAACATTTTCATCACCTCACTAAAATCCTGAACCTTTGTGCCTCTTCCCATCCCACACACCCCCAGCCACTAATCTACTTTCTGTGTCTATGGGTTTCCCTATTCTAGAATTTCATATGAAGGTAATCATATAATACATGATCTTCTGCAACTGACTTCTTTTATTTAGCATAATGTTTTTAAGTTTCTTCCATATTTATCAGCAAATAAACATTTTTGGCCAAATATTCTACTATATAGATATACTATATTTTGTTTATCCATTTATCCATTGATGGAATGAGTTTTGGGTGTTTCTACCTTTTGGGCATTAGGAATAATGCAGCAATGAAAATTCATGGAGGGGTGGAGAATAGAAGTTCACTGAATTAGGCAAAGGGGAATAAAGGAAAGGGAGAGGATGGGAACAGGAAAGGCAGTAGAATGAATCAGACATGACTTTCCTATGTTCACATACAAATAGTCGACCATTGTAACTCTATGTCATGTACAACCACAGAATGGGAAAGAAGTTATACTCCGTGTATTCATAATGTCAAAATATATTCTACTGTCATGTGTAACTAAAAAGAACAATTTTTAAAAAAAAAGAAATAATCATGCACAAGTTGTGCGTGGACATGCTTTTGCTTCTCTAGGACTGAAATGAGGGATTGGGCTGTACATGTTCCTCTTTCCACTAGAATGTTTTCGCTGTGCTTCCCGCAGAGAGGGCTCCAATGTCTTGTCCG